>NC_090319.1:82799444-83532746 GCF_040869045.1 Eurosta solidaginis
AAAAAATTTCAAAATTCTGCATGTTTAATTCTGGAAGTCAAAATTCCGGAATCATGGCATGGCGTAGTCGGTGTTGGATCGGCTAAGGGTTATTTTTTTAAAGTGCGGCCGAAGGCCGCCTACGCAGAAGGGTATACTACGCAGAAGGACATCATGACTTGGCATGGCGTAGCCCAGGGTTATTTTTTATAAGCACGGCCGAAGGCCGTTTATGCAGAAAGAATTACTGTGCATGGCGCACTTTTTCAAAATAATTACATGACCTCTTTAACATTGTTTACATTATATTTTAATACAGAATTTTGAAAGCAGAATTTTAAAAAGCAGAATTTTAAAAAAGCAGAATTTTAAAAAGCATAATTTTGTTTTTAGAATTTTGTACATACAGAATTTCGACACCAAACCCATGTCTCTCCGCTTCTTTTATGGTCATATGTATAGACATAATGATTGATTTATTGATGTGCATAAAAGTCACTGCTTAGTATTGGATTAAAGATGATAGTATCCCTTAGTGTTGCTAATATTCGTCACACTGGCCTCCACCTAAGTCTGATCGTCCCGATCAGACAAATCTCTCGATCTAAACGCTGCCAGCCTTTCCAAATGAACCACTTTCATTTTGGTTCGTGGTTTGCCAATGGTTTGTATGCGGTACACTACATCGTTGAACCGTTTTACAACTTTGCATTGGCCTTCTCAATTACACTGCAATTTCTTCGTTGTGGGTTGTATAACATCACCAAATCTCCTTCCTCAAACCCTTCCGAATTAATTGCTTTATCGTATCTGGCTTTCATCTTGTCACTTATAATCTTTGCTCGTTGCCTTACCAGATCATGTATCTCTCTCAGCTCTTCTTCCAAGACACCAGTGGATATCTTGACATTTCTCTCCGCATCGGCATCTATCCCAAACTTCAAATCAGTTGGCGGTCGAAGGTCGTTGCCAAAAATTACCTTTGCGGGAGTTTGGCCTGTTGTCTCATGCACTGCCGATCGGTAAGCCATCATGCATTCTTCATGTGTATCCCACTCCTTATGGTACTTGTTTACTACTTTCCTTAAATGCTCCTCCAATGTTCTATTGAAACGTTCCACCATACCATCGGACTGAGGATGCAATGCAGTTGTCCGTGTTTTTCGAAAACACAACTTCTTACACATTTCTTGGAACACAGCTGATTTAAAATTCCTGCCTTGGTCTGAATGTAATTCCATTGGTACACCATAACTTGCAACCCAATCGTTTGTATCCACTTCTGATACTGTTTCCGATTCTTGGTTTGGGATTGGGTATACCTCTGGCCATTTACTGAAATAATCCATAAACACCAGTACGTATTTGTTTCCGCTGTTGCTAGTAGGAAATGGACCTGCGACATCCATGGCTATCCTTTCAAATGGTGTACCTGCAATATACTGCTTCATCTGGCCAAGACTTCGTGTTTTGGGCCCTTTCGCTCTGTTGCAAACCTCGCAGTTGGCAATCCACTCGGTGACCGACTGACTGCAACCAACCCAATAGAATCACTGCTTAATTTTCTCGAGCGTCTTCGTGAGTCCAAGATGACCTCCACTTGGACCATTATGCATCTCGCTGAGCACGTCAGGAATCCTCTTTCTGGGAACAACTATCACTTTCTTCCTGCATTGACCATCTTCACTCTCCCATACTCGATGCAAGCATCCGGATATCAATTCTAAACTGTTCCACTGTGCTCAATATAACTTCGCAATGGGACTCTCTGCTGACATCTCCTCTCTGTTTGGTCTTCCATTTCGTTCGAGCCCTTGCATAATATGTGACAGTTCTGTATCTTCTAGCTGACACTTTCTTAGTTGTTCCTTGTCCCATTCATCCGTACACGTTATAGTCATTAGCTGGACATCTATAATGTCTTCGATACTACATGATCTTCGTGACATTGCATCAGCATTTCCATGGGTACTACCTTTTCGATGCTCAATTGAAAAGTCATAGCTTTGTAGTCGCTCGATCCACCGTGCCAATTGTCCTTCTGGATTACGGAACTGTAAGAGCCATTTTAAAGCTGCGTGATCTGTCCTGACGCGGCATCGCTGTTTAATGCACTCTACCAAAGCCAACAGCTCTCTCCGTGTAACGCAATAGTTCCTGTCTGGTTTTCCAATAGAACTGCTGTAATATGCAACATCCTGTTCATCGACCAGTTGTGATAAAACGCCTCCTATAGCATATCCACTCGCATCTGTATCTAGAATAAACGTGGCTCCTGGAATCGGATATGCCAACATTGGGGCAGTGTACAAACGCTCCTTCAATGTTTGGAAAGCCACTTCTTCCTCCTTCTTCCATTCAAAAGCTTTATTTTTTCTTGTAAGCTCATGGAGGCTATGGGCAACGCTGGAAAAGAATGCTACAAATTGGCGATAATATGTGCATAGCCCAAGGAAACTTCTTAATTCATGCAACTTCTGTGGTCTTGGCCAATCCTTTACTGCCTCTATCTTTTCATTCGCTGTACAGATTCCTTCTGTCGTTACCTTGTGACCCAACTAATTTTTGGGACTTAGTTTCAGACCAGCACCAGCTATTGTCTGGAAAACTTCCTCCAAGTTCTTAAGATGTTCATCAAAGTTCTTGTCCAATACGATGATGTCGTCCAGGTACACCAGGCATGTTTTCCAATGTAGTCCTTTCAGTACCTGGCCCATGAGTCTCTCAAAAGTAGCTGGTGCATTACAAAGTCCAAAAGGCATCACCGTAAATTGCCAAAGACCATCACGGACACTGAAGGCTGTTTTCTCTTTATCTTCCTCCTTCACTTCAACTTGCCAGTAGCCGCTTTTCAAGTCCAGTGTGGAAAACCATTTAGTACCAGATAGCTAGTCCCGAGTATTTTTAATTCTTGGCAATGGGTAGCTATCCTTTTTCGTGACGTCGTTCAACTTGCGGTAGTCCACGCAAAAACATCATTTTCCCATCCGTCTTCTTTACAAGTACCACCGGTGAGCTCCATGGACTAACTGATGGTTCGATGACGCCGCTGTCGCTCCTTTCTTGTACGATTTGACTCACAACTACCCGCTTCGCCAGTGGAACACTACGAGGAGCTTGACGTATCGGCCTCGCGTCTGCAGTGTCAATTTGATGTTTCACAACATTGGTGCGGCCTGGTTTGGAACCATCCTGGTGAAATATGTTTTCGTACTCTGATAATCTTGATCTAGCCCTACCGTCCATGCCGTGATGTCATTTGAAAGATCAGTCTTGCTAGTTGAAACGTGTTTCTGAAGTTGTTCACAGTTAATAAATATTTCAGCCTCTTGGCATCTTCCCAATATAGCTCCTTTAGCCTCTTTTAGTTTGAGTGGTGACTTGAACTCATTGAGTACTCTTACCCGAATACGTCCATCTTGTTTTGTCATAGCCAGGGTTTTTCCTACAAGTATGTTCGGTGTTGATTTGTTTGCTGCCTCGACAACCCACAATTTGTTTGTCCCACAATCTCCATCAACCTTTGCCCAGATGACTGCTTCGGATTTGGGTGGTATTTGCTGACCCTCTTCCACCAGCACTCGTTTACTGCTGTAGGCTCTCCCGTAGCCAAAATTAAATGGCACATCCATGTTCTTATATCGCATCATTCTTGCTTTGCATATCGATCTTGATGCCTTGGTCGATTAAGAAGTCCACCCCAATTATGATTTCATCAACAATCTCTGCCACTATAAAATTGTGTAGTACCGTGACTTTCCCAATTGCTACTTCACATGCTACTTCTCCAATTACCTGGGTGTCCTCTCTCGTGGCTGTACGTAATCTTACTCCAAGCAATGGTCTTATCTTCTTGTTGACTAAATCTGATCGAATGATGGAATGGGATGCACCCGTATCTACAGTCAGTAAACGTTCCTTTCCATCCACAATTCCTCCGATAGTAAGATTGCTTGACCTTCTTCCAATTTGCGAGATAGAGATTATCGGGCATTCAATTGAGGGAGCCAGCTGTCGCCCCTTGCGGCTGACTCGCTTTAGTTTAACGATTGAGTGGATTTGGAGATTTGATCATCTCCTTAAGCTCTGCGTTTACGGCCACCCACATTGCTGGAACTGTTAGGATTGGTACTGCAATAACGTGAAATATGCCATGGCTTTCCATACTTAAATCATTTGACTGCATCATTATTCTTCTGCTGCGTTCCTTTTAATGCTTCCAAAATTGTGTCTACCCAGTCTGGCCTTTCCACTGCCACGCGATGAGCTTTGTATACGGGTTTACTCAAAAGTGGCGCTGTTTCCTGAGTCAGAGCATGAGATACCGTTTCGGCAAATGTTGGCTTTGGGTTTGCGTATGTAGCTTGCTTCGTTTCAACGTCCCGTATACCATTTATAAAGCTCTGAATCTTTACCCTTTCAGTGTATTCCACGGGTGCGTCTGCATTTGCCAAATGAGCCCACCTTTCAACATCCGAAGCAAACTCCTGCAATGTCTCCTTTGCTTTTTGGTAAAGGTTTTGCAACTAAATTTGGTATATTTGTTTTCTATGCTCGCTTCCATAACGTCTCTCGACAGCGGCCATCAGGGCTTCATAACTGTTCCGTTCGTACTCTGGAATCGTCTGTAAGATTTCCGCTGCAGGCCCTTTCAATGCCACGAACAGTGCAGCAACTTTATCTTCCGCATTCCAGTTGTTCACTACTGCGGTCTCCTCAAACTGTAGCTTAAAGACCTGGAAAGAGAAAGAAACGTCAAAAGAGGGAGTTTTTACCTTCGTATTACTCGGTGAAGCAGCCGGGCGATTAAGTTGCAATTCCTGTATACGACCTCTCAAAGCGTCCCCTCTGCCTTGAATTTTTCTTCAAACTGCATTATTTTTTGGTCCATGCGCGCTTCGAGTTTTGATGATATACGCGCCTCTTGTGCTTCTAGTTGTACTGTTATGCGTGTCTCTTGTTCTTTCAGTTGAGTTGCCATATATGTCTTTTGTTCTTCCAGCTGTGATGAAATTTGTGTTTCCTGTGCGTAATCTTGGCTGTTATCTGTGTCGACATTTCTGAAATACGCGTTTTTTGTGCTTCAATCTTGGATGTTATACGTGTCTCCTGTGATTCCAGTTGCGATGACATGTTGGTGGATAATTGCAACGACATTTCTGAAATGCGTGCCTCCTGTGCTTCCATCTTGGATGTTATACGGTTCTCCTGCGATTCCAGTTGAGATGACATTTCGGTTGATATTTGTTACGACATTTGCTTCAACACTGCTAGTATCGCGTTAGTGTCAACACTTGCCAGTGGATTCGGAGTCTCTATCTTCTCCTCCATTTTAGTCGCTGCCTCTGCCACATCAGGATAAAAAACATACTCGTCCACATTAATTCCTTCCAACTCCAATACCTCTCGTAGTCGTGCTTGAAGTTCGATTTTTTGCCGGTTGTATTCAATCCACGGCTCTCAAACTCCTTCTTCAGTTTTGCTGGATCCTCAATTTACTAAACTTTGTCATGTCCAAGTTGTATTCGCAATCTTCGGAATTTATTCAACAATTCCTCTTCTGACACCAATTGTAACGAATTTATTGAAATTCCGCTTATTTAAAATGTTCTGCTAACGTTCGAATTACTAAACTGTTGAATAAATAACTCCACTATTCAATAATGCAAAATGGCCTTTATTAAAGTACTTCACTTATACTTCGCAACTGATAGCTTGCTTAAATCAAACTGATTGGTCGTGCCTCGACTGTTGTTGCTTTTATACTGTTTGGTTTCCTCGTTGGCATATTTCTAAGCGGTTCAATTTCTACAATTTACTAGTTAGTTATCAGCTATAAAATTACAAGCTATAACTACGTTTATAGCTTCTCATATGCGCGTGTATATGTGAGTGATACTTGCACAAATTATTGCCTACTTTGGGGAGTATCTCAGATATATGCTTGTGTTTGTGCGTTGCTCTCCGCTGCTTGTATGGACATATGTATAGACATAATGATTGATTTATTGTTGTGCATACAAGTCACTGCTTAGTATTGGCTTAGAGATGATAGTATCCCTTAGTGGTGCTAATATTCGTCAAAATATGTATTAGTATTCATATATCAGTTAGTTAGCAGGTAGATTTTCGAAGGGTTATTAGTACAGCGTACGATTTCTTCTCGAACACCAGCGATATTTTCGAAACCAGAGAAATCGAGAGCTCGACTTCTCACGAGATTCTCGTGTCTCGAAGTACTCGTAAATCTAGCGAGCTTCTCGATATTCTTACTTAATCGCTGTATGGACAGTATTTATACACTTGGTTTTTTTTACTTGTGACTTTTTTGTTGATTATATTGCTTCAATGACATTTAACTCAAAACATATTTATTATACATATAAGTTTGTTCACAATATTTTATTTTTCAACGAGACATCAAGAACACGGCTTTTGGCGAGATTCTCGAATCTCGAATTACTCTCAAGGCTCGCGAGATTTTCGAATCTCGAATTTCTCGTAATACTCACGATATTTTCGACTTTCAATTCAGTCGCTGCATTGGCAATATTCTATTAATTTCGGGGTTTTTTACATGTGGTCTTGTGCACATTTTGGCTTGTGCTCCAGAAGAAATCTGAAGCTCTATATAAAACAGCCAGTGAATTGATTAAGTTGAATGTGGAGAAGCTGGCGAGTCTTACGAGTAATTCAAGATTCGAGAATCTCGCTAGAAGGCGAGACTCGCGAGAAATCTCTTCTCGAACATGTTCGAGAAATCATAAGCTCTAGTTATTAGATAAAAAAAACTGTTAGTGTCGTTTTCTCAAACCCAGGTACATTTCAAGCAAGACAGGTAGGGTTTTCTTTGTAGAACTAGGGAATCTTTTTGTCTAGGTAGGCTTGAATTTTTACTTGATCTAAGTATAAATAATAGTAGATGCGCCTTGTTCCTTTATAATATCTGCAAGGCTCGCCGGATACTGTTCAGTTTATAATTGCAGTTTATAACCCGTTATTTACTTAAAAATATAATATGAATAAAAGGGCGCGAGAGTTTGAGTGTACAAATGATCCAGATATGTTCTGTTTCATCTGCGGTCAATTTATCCTTAAAAGGATGCGACGTGTATTTTCAAATCCTTTGAAAGTTACATACTATAAGTATTTTGGAATTGAGCCTAAAAACAATGAAAAACCATGGGCACCGAATACTGTGTGCACCACATGTCGAGTCGAATTGATTTTTTCAGAAACCGGAACAAAAAGGTGTGTTGTAAAAATTAGGAATTTGCTCCCTTTTAATGCATAGCTGACTAATTTCTGAAACTATCTATTTAGGCGACATATGAAATTTTTTACACCAATGAAGTGGAGGGAACAACCAACTTGCCATTCAACGGACTGCTATATTTGTACTACAAGCACAACTCAATGATTGGAGAAGGGATTTGGAATTGTCAAAGGAAAAGGCCGAACTACACGCCCCTCGATTGCAACAATTTAAATTTGTTTCATGCGATGTTAAGGTAACATATTATGGAACTCGTCGCGAACAATTTTCCAAGTACTATACGAAGGAGGACAGTGTTTGTTATTGCAAAGACACTGCTTGTCTATTCAAACAGTTTGGTGAACCATATTATTCAAAAGAGTGGTGATTGTTCATAGACAGCAATAAATTAAGTTTAAAGGTATTATTGCATATTGGCAACCAAAAGCCATCTAAAAGAATCTTTTACATGCCAGACCCTAAAAGAATCTTTTACATGACAGACCCTAAAAGAATCTTTTACATACGGCCCTGACTTAATTTCCACATGCTTTCTTAAAAAATCTGCAGAATTCATATACAAACCTCTTACTGATCTGTTTAACCTATCTTTGAAGTATGGAATTTTCTCGACGGCATGGAAGGAATCCTCTCTCATTCCTCTCCATAAAAGTGACATTAAGTCGTCCATTGAAAACTATCGTGGCGTAGCTAGACTGTCGGCTATTCCAAAGTTGTTCGAAGCAATCGTTACAAATCACCTAACATTTTCGATCTCAACATTAATTGCAAGTTCTCAGCATGGGTTTTGTAAGGGCAAGAGAAAATCTTCACACCGACGTTATATACACCGATTTTAGCAAAGCATTCGATAAAGTATGCCACTCTTTACTTGTATATAAATTCGACATGCTTGGGTTTCAACCTAGTCTCACTCTTTGGATTTCCTCCTATCTCTGTGGCAGAACACAAAGAGTAATATTTAAAAGTATGTTTTCGAGTATCATTAGTGTCACCTCTGGTGTTCTTCAGGGCAGCCATCTTGGCCCCATTCTGTTTTTGCTATTTATAAATGATATCTCTACAACTATAAAATATTCTAAAATCTTGATGTATGCTGATGATGTAAAACTTTTTAAGACTTACGCGTCGATTGAAGAACGTTCTTTACTTCAGACGGATTTAAATTGCTTAGCTGCTTGGTGTAATGTGAACCACATGCCGCTTAATCTCCAGAAATGTAAATTTCTTCTTACATAATTAACAACCAAAACCTTGAAAGTGTTAATGTTTTTGTAGACTTGGGAGTTACAATGAACTGCAAACTTAGCTTCAACCCTCATATAGGTGTCACTGTCAATAGAGCTAAAGGTGTCTTAGCATTTGTGAAAAAGGTGGTCAAAAGAGTTTACCGACCTCTACGTTACGAAAACCCTCTTCACAACATTGGTTAGACCGATATTAGAGTATGGCTCAATAGTCTGGAATCCGCATTTTCAAGTCCATACTGATAGGCTCGAATCAATACAAAAACAGTTTTTACTATTTGCCTTAAGGAATTTTCAATTGGACCCTTCATTTAATCTTCCACCTTATACTAATCGATTAAAACTTATCAATCTTCCAACTCATGCTAGTCCTAGAGAAATACTTGGCTTAATATTTAAGACAAAACTACTGAATGGATCGACCTCAAGCCCATTTCTTCTGAACGAAGTGAACTTTAGTGTTCCCTGTCGCACTACGAGGCACTACAAACCTCTTCTTTTAAAACAATGTAGAACGGATTTACAACTTAACGAACTTTCCGGTGTTTGTGCCAAGATTATAACTCTCACTCAAATACATTTGATATATCGGACTCCATTTTTTTTATAAAAAAGACTGTCCTTATCTCTCTTAATTGTTAATGCTGTATATTTTTGTTTCTATATTTCTACTAATTTAGGATTTACCCTCAGCTGATGATATTTCTTCTGTAACTGAGCAGTTTTAGATCTTGACGCTTGACAAACCACTGCCCATCAATGACCCGGCCCAAAAAAAAATTTATAAATATGTAATAAAATTAATAAATAAAAAATAATGAACAGGGTTAGCTTGGTGTCATTGGGCCACTTGAGGGCAGTGCGCTGATTTTGCTGAAATTAATCAAATACGAAGAACATGATTGGAAAATATGTGCCGATCTTAAAGTCGTTGGAATGCTATGTGGTCTACAAAGTGGATACACAAAATACTGTTGTGTTCTATGCAAATGGGATAGCCCAGTTCATCAAAATCACTACATCATAAGGGATTAGCCAGAACGAATCGAGTTTCAAGTTGCGGTGGATAACATAAAATACTCACTTATAAAGAAGGAAAAAATAATTCTACCTCCGCTCCACATCAAGTTTGGCCTTATCAAAAACTTTGTCAAGGCTTTGGATAAAGAAGGCGAAGCTTTTCGTCATTTGAAGACAATCTTTCCAGAGATTTCAGAAGCAAAAATAAAGGAAGGGAATTTTGTGGGACCGCAAATAAGGAAAATGATAACCAATAACCATTTTAAAGAACTATTGTCACCAGTGGAGGCAGCAGCGTGGGATCCTTTTGAAAAGGTCGTTACTTATTTTTTAGGCAAACACAAAAGTCCCAACTACGAGATGATAATGAACGACTTAATCAAAAACTATGCGGAAATGGGTAAATAAAAAAACATATTTAAGACCCTTTTCACAGTTAACTTTAAAACCTATCTGCCCGATAAACAAAGAATTTGTATGAAAATTTTTAAATTTACATGAGAAAATATAGCCCTAAATCTGAATTTATCGTCCAGTTCCGAACAAACAAGAACGAGAAAAATGTTAACAAAAATTTTTTTCTGAATTAAAAGGTAAATCCAGCTTAAGAAAATTATATACTAATGTGTCACTTATTTATCTAATATAATTTTTCCTTTCAGGAGTAAATATGTCTTTAAAAATTCATTTTCTACACTTCCATTTAAATTTTTTCCCGCAAAATCTTGGCGACGAAAGTGACGAGCATGGCGAAAGGTTTCACCAGCAAATGAAAATAATTGAAATTCGGTATCAAGGATTCTGGGATGTCGCTATGATGAGTGACGAGTGTTGGTTTCTCATAAGAGAAACTGATCCTAATCTAAATAAGCGTCGTCAAAACAAGACACATAACTTTTTCAATTATAAAATAAGATCATAGATTTAAAACAGAATCATATGTATATATGCTATTATTTGTAGGATACTTAAGTTTTACTATATGAATGTGGGAATGCATGAACGCGGCTTAAGATATGCAACCCTGCGTGGTAGACGTAGAAGAGACAGACAAAAGGACGAGACAATAGACAGGAGAATAACGCATAGAATTCAAACTAACTCCACAAAGATACAAACTCGATAGTTTTTGCGTGACCACCGACGACGACGGACCATTGTTTACTATATAGTTTGGCAGCTTAAGTAGAGGTTATGTTGCGAATAGAGTGGAAGGCAGTGGACTAGGCAGTCGAATGTCATATAATGAAGGAATGGTGTTCGGAGATTTTTCAAAGTTAAAAAAAAAAAATGATAAAAGCTTTAATATAAATAAAACTATTGTTTTAATAACAACAAAAACGCCATATATATTCTGTATACATAAATTTGTAAGGATTATCTCACTTTAAAATTTGAATTAAATAATCTAAAGTTTTTTTTTGAAACTGAGTCGAGAACTGTGCGTGTGAATGTGCGAATTTTCACCGATCAGCTGTTAGTTGCGCTACTTGGTAAAATTTACAATGCGACGGACGTTATTTGTTAAACACTAAAAATGAATTAATTAATTTAAATACACCATAGACTAAACTAAATACTTTATTATTAAATAATATCTATAAACTTAATTTATGTGATTTAATTACAATAAACATTGAATTTGAACATAACCATCGTGTTAAATTCTATTGGAAATACGGAAGTGCGCTGATGGCGTACCAGATGAATATATTTATTTGAATGCTTATAACTTTTGTATTCGTTCATCGCTTTTGTTGAATGAAAGCTTATTTTTTGTAATAAAACAGAGCTTAGAGAGAAACAAAAATTGCAAAAAATAAAAAGTTTTTGAGATCCTTCCTCGTAAAGTACAAATTTTTTTATATTTTTACAAAAAAAAATAGAAAAAATCCGTAATGATTGATCGTTATCTTTGAATCTGCAGGGCCCAGCAAAAAGTGTTGTATTTCATAATGGCGTCTCTGGTGCAGAAAAAAAAATTGGAATTTGTGATCCAGTGTTATTGCAGATGTGGCAGTCTTGTATAATGAAGTTGCCTACTTAATTCTAAATTCCAGGAATTTGCACAATAAAAACAATTCTACATTTGAATTATATAGAAAGGAAAGTTTTTTTTTTACTCAACCCATTTAACCTTGAGTAAATTTTTGGTTAGAAGTGCCGTATTAAAATTTGAATGCCCTTAATGATGAAAAATATTTATACAGCCTTTTAATACGCTTATATTAATTAGCTTCACTTGTATGTATGGTTATTTGTAACTCTCTAGGCTAGGCGCGCAAAGGAGAGTTAGACCCAACTAGCGGCAATTATTGAAGTGGTTGAATAAATCAATAAATCGATACAAACGACTTGTGCTTAATAGCGGAGACACGAACCTGTGTACTACGGTGCTATAAACATCAAATATCTAAGTGGATTATAGATACTTAAACGGCACCATATTTGCGTGTTTTTTCGTTTTTTATACTGTATTAATATTATTAAAATGACCTTTATATACAAATTTCTTTAGCTTTATATTTTTATGAAAAGAAAATAATGTGTTCTATCGTATACTGCGGCCGCCGTGGTGTGACGGTAGCGTGCTTCGCCATCCACACCGAAGATCCTGGGTTCACGGGAAATGTAACATCAAAATTTTATAAAAAAATTTTTTCAATTAGAAGAAAATTTTTCTAAGCGCGATCAGTCCTCAGCAGTGTTTGGAAAGCACTCCGAGTGTATTTCTGCCATGGAAAGCTCTGAGTGAAAACTGATCTGTCTTGCAGATACCGTGCGGAGTCGGCAGAACACTTGTAGGTCCCGTGCCGCCAATTTGTAGGAAAAATTAAAAGGAGCACGACGGAAATTGGAAGAGAAGCTCGACCTTAAATCTATTCGGAGTTTATCGCGCCGTATACTGCCACAAAACCAGGGTTGGGAGCAGTGCAATAATATTTGAGTAACAACACTGCGCTCATGTCAAATATACCCTACAGAGCCATTCGAGTATCGAATTGATTAATATCAGCTAATATTGCCACAATAGAATAATTAATTCATTGTGAATGAAACTAAGTATGATATCTTATCTGTCAACTGCCTGACAGGATGTTCAATATGGCTACTTTTTAGCGTTTTGACAGGGTTTTCAATATGGCGGCGCATATCTTCAGCGGGTGATAGAAAGAGATACAGAATGAGACAGCGATAGTCAATTGTAAAAGTTTCATTCACAATGAATTAATTTGCATAAACTCATAACGGGATAATCAGGCGATTTTTGAGAACAAAGCAAATAATAATATATTAAAAACTTGTGGCGCTACATGGTCATGGTCGGTCTCTTAAGCTCGGCATAAAATACTATAGTTTTTGTATACGACAGGATTTTATTTAAGCTGGGAGTATCCATACTCGCAGCAATACGAACGTGTTTTGTAATTGCTTGCTTGCGCTTTTTATACTCAGTTGAGCAGAGCTCACAGAGTATATTAAGTTTGATTGGATAACGGTTGGTTGTACATATATAAAGGAATCGAGATAGATATAGACTTCCATATATCAAAATAATCAGGATCGAAAAAAAATTTGATTGAGCCATGTCCGTCCGTCCGTCCGTCCGTCCGTCCGTCCGTCCGTCCGTCCGTCCGTCCGTCCGTCCGTTAACACGATAACTTGAGTAAATTTCGAGGTATCTTGATGAAATTTGGTATGTAGGTTCCTGAGCACTCATCTCAGATCGCTATTTAAAATGAACGATATCGGACTATAACCACGCCCACTTTTTCGATATCGAAAATTTCGAAAAACCGAAAAAGTGCGATAATTCATTACAAAAGACCGATAAAGCGACGAAACTTGGTAGATGAGTTGAACTTATGACGCAGAATAGAAAATTAGTAAAATTTTGGACAATGGGCGTGGCACCGCCCACTTTTAAAAGAAGGTAATTTAAAATTTTGCAAGGTGTAATTTGGCAGTCGTTGAAGATATCATGATGAAATTTGTCAGGAACGTTACTACTATTACTATATGTACGCTTAATAAAAATTAGCAAAATCGGGGAAGGACCACGCCCACTTTTAAAAAAAATTTTTTTTTAAAGTAAAATTTTTACAAAAAATTTAATATCTTTACAGTATATAAGTAAATTCTGTCAACATTCAACTCCAGTAATGATATGGTGCAACAAAATACAAAAATAAAAGAAAATTTCAAAATGGGCGTGGCTCCGCCCTTTTTCATTTAATTTGTCTAGGATACTTTTAACGCCATAAGTCGAACAAAAATTAACCAATCCTTTTGAAATTTGTTAGGGGAGTAGATTTTAAGACGTTAACTGTTTTCTGTGAAAATGGGCGAAATCGGTTGATGCCACGCCCAGTTTTTATACACAGTCGTCCGTCCGTCCGTCCGTCTGTCCGTTAACACGATAACTTTAGTAAATTTTGAGGTATCTTCATGAAATTTGGTATATATGTTCCTGGGCACTCATCTCAGATCGCTATTTAAAATGAACGATATCGGACAATAACCACGCCCAATTTTTCGATATCGAAAATTTCGAAAAATCAAAAAAGTGCGATAATTCATTACCAAATACGCATTAAGCGATGAAACTTGGTAGATGAGTTGAGCTTATGACGCAGAATAGAAAACTAGTAAAATTTTGGCCATTGGGCGTGGCACCGCCCACTTTTAAATGAAGGTAATTTAGAAGTTTTGCAAGCTGTAATTTGGCAGTCGTTAAAGATATCATGATGAAATTTGGCAGGAACATTACCCTTATTACTTTATGTCTGCTTAATAAAAATTAGCAAAATCGGAGAACGACCACGCCCACTTTTTAAAAAAAAATTTTTTTAAATTCAAATTTTAAAAGAAGAGTTAATATCTTTACAGCATATAAGTAAATTATGCCAACATTCAACTCCAGTAATGATGTGGTGCAACAAATTACAAAAATAAAAGAAAATTTCAAAATGGGCGTGGCTCCGCCCTTTTTCATTTAATTTGTCTAGGATGCTTTTAATGCCATAAGTCGAACAAAAATTAACCAATCCTTGTGAAATTTGGTAGAGGCTTGGCTCCTAGGACGGTAACTGTTTTCTGTGAAAAAGGGCGAAATCGGTTGAAGCCACGCCAGTTTTTATACACAGTCCACCGTCTGTCCTTCCGCTCGGCCGTTAACACAATAACTTGAGCAAAAATCGATATATCTTTACTAAACTTAGCACACGTACTTATCTGAACTCACTTTATCTCGATATAAAAAATCCGACCATAACCACGCCCACTTTATCGATATCGAAAATTACGAAAAATAAAAAAATGCCATAATTCTATACCAAATACGAAAAAAGGGATGAAACATTGTAACTGGATTGGTTTATTGACGCAAAATATAACTTTGGAAAAAACTTTGTAAAATGGGTGTGACACCTACCATATTAAGTAGAAGAAAATGAAAAAGTTCTACAAGGCGAAATCAACAGCCCTTGGAATCTTGGCAGGAATACTGTTAGTGGTATTCCATATATAAATAAATTAGCAGTACCCGACAGATGATTTTCTGGATCACCTGGTGCACATTTTGGTCGATATCCCGAGAACGCCTTCACATATACATCTAAGGGCCACTCGCTTTTAAAACCCTCATTAATACCTTTAATTTGATATCCATATCGTACAAACACATTCTAGAGTCACCCCTGGCCCACCCTAATGGCGATATCTCGAAAAGGTGTCCACCTATAGACCTAATGCCCACTCCCTCTTAAAATGCACAGTAACACCTTTCGTTTGATACCCATATCGTACAAACATTCTAGAGTCACCCCTGGCCCACCCTAATGGCGATTTCTCGAAAAGGCGTCCACCTATAGACCTAATGCCCACTCCCTCTTAAAATGCTCAGTAACACCTTTCGTTTGATACCCATATCGTACAAACACATTCTAGAGTCACCCCTGCCCACCCTAATGACGATATCTCGAAAAGGCGTCCACCTATAGACCTCTTGCCCACTCCCTCTTAAAATGCTCAGTAACACCTTTCGTTTGATATGGCGATATCTCGAAACGGCGTCGACCTATGGAACTAAGGATCACTCCTTTTCAAAATACTCATTAACAGCTTTCATTCGATACCCATATCGTACAAACATATTCTAGAGTCACCCCTGGTCCACCTTTATGGCGATTTCTCGAAAAGGCGTTCACCTATAAAACTAAAGCCCATTCCCTTTTAAAATACTCATTACCACCTTTCATTTGATACCCATATCGTACAAACACATTCTAGAGTCACCCCTAGTCCACCTTAATGGCGATATCTCGAAAAGGCGTCCACCGATAGACCTAAGGCCCACTCCCTCTTAAAATGCTCAGTAACACCTTTCATTTGATACCCATATCGTACAAACAAATTCTAGAGTCAGCCCTGGTCCACCTTTATGGCGATATCCCTAAATGGCGTCCATCAATAGAACTATGGCCTACTCTCTCTTAAAATACTCTTTAATACCTTCCATTTGATACACATGTCATACAACCACATTCCAGGGTTACCCTAGGTCCATTTTCCTACATGGTGATTTCCCTTATTTTGTCTCCATAGCTCTCAACTGAGTATGTAATGTTCGGCTGCACCCGAACTTAGCCTTCCTTACTTGTTTGTTTTAATTTTCTAAGTATTTACATATATACTCCTAAAATGCCGTGTAGTTGTGGTCTTAGGGTTGATCGCACTCAACCAAAGGTTCAATGTGCTAAGTGCTGCAATTTTTTTCATCTGCCTTGTGTGGGCGTGTTGCAGACCGATCTCGACTTTTTAAACGAATCCAATAGTGCTTTTTATTGTAATGCTTGTGCGTGTGAGCGTCGCAGTTCTATTCGCTCACCGCCTCTCTCTCTAAACAATACTATTTCGAACGAATCGGATGGTGATGCTGTAATCAAAAGCAATAATACTAATAATATGTTCAGTGTCGAATCAACACTTAAATGCTTAATGAGAGAAATTACTTCGCTAAAGTCTAATAATGCAAAACTCTTGTGTTTGCTTGAATCATCGGTAGCTGAAGGTACCCACCTACGTACTCAAGTTAGTGACTTGCAAATTGAGCTTCGCTCTATGTACCAGTCACTGTGTGACAATAACTCAGTCGTTTCTAATGAGCTCAGGCACTTAAAAGCTGATATTGCTTAATTTAATGCAGAATTGCCGTTGAATACCTACGACCTACGCTTTCTCGAATTCTGCTTTTGGCTCTGTTTCTAAACAAACTGTTGCGGAGTGTGCTCATAATATTGACGGCAGTCCTGACTACATGGCTGGTGCTGTTGAAAATATAAACGCTGCTGCTAACATGAATGAATTAACATCTAATGTTGCTGGTACTGTTGTCATCATGAACGCTACTACTGTTGATATTGTAAGCATTAATACGTTAGCAACAGAAGGTGCTGACAACATAAATGCTCCATCTTCTAATCCGAACTTATAGTCAAATACTGTTAATGCCTCTGCTAATAACATTAGCTTGTTTTCTTCGGTACTCAGATCTGATCCTACCTTTTCCAATGATACTTGTGAAAGTGATGGAAATAATAATAAATGCGTAAGGCTGTAACTAAGCGTCACAAGCAGTTGAATACTGCTGCTTCGTGTTCGACTTCAATTTCAAATTCGTCTTCGAGTTTGGCATCAACTATAGCATCTGCATCTTCTACTACTGTGAAGTATGTAACTACAACTCCTTCTGTACAAAGTAAACGCAACGAAAATTTTAACCGCCGTAAGCCAAATTTTGTTGGATTATATATAAGTACAGAATTGGGTGTAGTTAGTATGAGTTGGCTGCACTTATCATCATTTTAGCCATCAGTTTCCTCTAACGATATCATTAGTTATCTGGTAAGACATCTGAGGCTGATAAGTCTAATTTTGCCTGCAAAAGGCTTATAAAAAATGACACTCCGCTTGACTCATTAACAAAAGTCAACTTTAAGCTTGGTGTTACAGAAACACTATATGATGCCGTTTTATCACCAGATTTGTGGCCTGCTGTGGTGAACGTTCGGTCATTTCGTTTTTTTCCCAAAGAGATAAGGCAATCGAATTGCCCTTAGTTGCCAGTGGCAATACTAATCTTGTCAACAAGCAACTAAATATCTATTTTCCAAATGCTTCTGGCATCAGAACAAAAGCGCATGATGTTAAGTCGCTGAGCTCGCAGTTAGAGTACGATATTTTTGTCATTGTTGAAACTTGGCTGACTCCAGATTTTTTTGATGGCGAATTCTTCGATCTCAATTTGTTTGTCGTTTTCCGTAAAGACATGGATGCCGAAAAAACTGGGCGTTCTCGAGGTGGAGGTGTACTTATTGCAGCTTAACGCAAGTATAATGCTTCCCTAATTCAGCTGGATAATAACGATTCGCTACTTGACCAACTCTGTGTTAAAGTTAGTGGCTCTATGTACTCCGGCTCTCTATTCTTGATGGCATCTTATATTCCGCCGAATAGTTCTGAAGATCTTTATAAAGCTCATGCTGACAATATTTCATCTGTAGTTCTTAATAAGCTTGGTGATAATCATATATGTATTTTAGGTGAATTTAATCTAAGTGATGTCACTTGGTCTCAGGGGTTCTGTGGTTCGGGCCTCATGCCAAATAATATATCGAAGTCCTATGAGACTTATTTTATAGATAACATGCTAAGCTTAAACTTGCTGCAAATCAATAACTTCATTAACAGGCTTGACAGAATATTAGATCTTATATTCCTCAGTGATAATATTAATTTTAACATTTCCGAATGCCATGCACCATTTGCTCCGTCGGATATGCATCACACTACTATTGTTCTTAAACTTGAGTTTTACGTGTTTTGTGTACCCTCTGTAAATGATGATATCGCTTTTAATTTTGCACGGTGTGACATGTCTATACTTAACCATGTTTTCTCGGAAATTAACTGGGTTGATCTTTTTTCCTCCTCAGATGTTAGCATTTGCTATGAGATATTTAGATCAACGCTTTTTGACCTATGTTTAAGGCATGTTCCAGTCTTTAAGAAAAAACCGTATAAATTACCTTGGTATACTAAGGGTTTAAAAAAATTGAAGAATTTGCGAAACAAATACTACAAAAAGTTTAGTCAGACCAAGAATCTGTTCTTTTACGAGAAGTATCAGCAGTATCTAAAGGAGTTTAACTGCTTGGATAAATTTCTTTACAAAAACTATATTCTTAGCTTTGAGACAAATATTAAGTCCAATCCAAAAATATTTTGGAGTTTTATTAAATCTAAAAGGACCTGCTCCTCGGTTCCTGCTTCTGTCTTTTACCAAGATAATGTAGCTACAAATCCTAATGCGGTAGTGAACCTGTTTGCGGACTATTTTAGTGCCAATTTGGATCCTATGATGATGCCCCTTCTTTCGACTTTGCATCTGATTTAAATTCTGCTCTGGATTTCGGTTCAATGTCGATTTCATGTGACGATATCTCAAGTGGTATTACTAATTTAAAGCAATCGGTCAAGACAGATTCTGATGTTCTCTCAAGTGCCTTGATTAAAGGTTGCCCGGCTTTAGTTTTGCCTCTTGAGATCCTGTTTAATATGTCACTTCTGTGCGGGGAATTTATTGATGCTTGGAAACTTGCATCGATAACTCCTATCTACAAATCTGGAAATAAGAATGATATCTGTAACTACAGACCTATATCAAAGCTCACTACTGTTTCGAAGTTATTTGAATGTGTTGTAAAAGACAAGTTATACTTTTCAGTGAAGAGCCTAATCTGTGCCAAACAGCATGGTTTTGTTGCGGGACGTTCGACGGTCACCAATCTAGTGGAGTTTAGTGAGTATTGTATATCTGCTTTTGCATCTGGATACCAGGTGGATTGTATTTATACTGACTTCTCCAAAGCCTTCGATAAGGTATCACATGAGATCCTTATTCATAAACTTTCTTGTCTTGGTTTTCACTCAAATTTTCTGCAGTGGCTAAAATCTTATTTAATTAACAGATAGTGTATTGTCTGCATTAATGGTGTATCATCCGATCCATACCTTGCAACTTCCGGCGTTCCGCAGGGCAGTATTCTTGGACCCTTGCTCTTTGTCCTGTTCATCAACGACATCAGCACTTGCTTTTCGTATGCTAGGTTTCTCTTGTACGCTGATGATCTTAAAGTTTTCTCCATTATAAAGTCTTCGCGTGATATGTTCGAACTTCAGTGTGAAATTAATAATCTCTATTCCTGGTGCGTTAGATCGCACCTTTCTTTAAATATTAATAAATGCTTTCAGGTAACCTACTCTAAATTGCGCTTTAAGTTTAATAGTTCATATACCATTGATAACAAACCACTGCAGACTGTTGATAAAATCAAGGACCTTGGTGTGGTTTATGATACCAAATTTTCTTTCAACAGCCATGTAAACTTTATCATAGCCAAATCGTATGCAATGTTGGTTTTATTCGGCGTAATAGTGCAGAGTTCTCTGACCCGTATACACTCAAATTGCTCTACAATTCATTTGTACGATCTCATCTCGAGTATGCCACTATCATTTGGCGATCGTTCCAACAGTTTGCAATTAATAGGATTGAGAGAGTTCAAAAAGTTTTTCTTGTGCTGCTCTTCTTGAGAAAATTAATTTTAATGTTCCAAGAAGAGAACTTAGAAGCTTTTACCCTTTTTATGGCATTAATAGTAGAACTAATTATGCGAGAAATGCCCCAATTACCCGCGCTATGAATGAATTTAATAAGATCTCATATTTTGTCGAACTTGATTTCTCTTTGTCGAAGAACGTTTTTATTAATTTATTAAAATGTGTTTTTTAGTTATCAATTCTTTTATATTAGTCTGTAAGTGCTAGTTTTTCACTGACTTGTTAACTTTTTGTATTTCTTAATTGTAGTCTGTTTTTTAATTGTATGAAAATTGTTAGTAGTCTGTAAGAATTTTGTTAATAATATGTTGTATAGTTTTTTCATTGGTAGTCTGTAAGAACATGTGTTCATAGACTTAATAAATAAATAAATGGTAAATAAATGGTAAATAAATGACAGGATCAACTGTTCGGAAACAATCTTGTATAACGAAGTTGCCTACTTAATTCTAAATTCCAGGAAATTGAACAATAAAACAATTCTACATTTCAATTATATATAAAGGAAAATTTTTATTTTTTTTACTCAACTCATTTAACCATGAGTAAATTTTTGGTTAGAAGTGCCGTATTAAAATTTTAATGCCCTTAATGATGAAAAATATTTATACAGCTTTTTAACACGCTTATATTAGCTTCTCTTGTATGTGTGCTTGTTTGTAACTCTCTAGGCTAGGCGCGCAAAGGGGAGTTGACCCATATAGCGGCAATTATTGAAGTGGTTGAATACTTACTTACTTACTTACTTAATTGGCGCTTAACTGTCTAAACGGTTATGGCCGTCCAACAAGGCGCGCCAGTCGCTCTTTCGCTCCGCCAACCAGCGCCTATTGGTCACACCAAGGGAGTTTAAATCGTTTTCCACCTGGTCCTTCCAACGGAGTGGGAGCCGCCCTCTACCTCTGCTTCCATAGGCGGGTTCCGATAGAAACACTTTCATGGCCGGAGCATCATCTTTCATTCGCATAACATGGCCTAGCCAGCGCAGTCGCTGCGTTTTAATTCGCTGGACTATATTGATATCTGCGTATAGCTCGTACGGCTCATCATTAAATCTTCTTCGTTACTCGCCATCGCCAACGCGTAGAGGTCCATAAATCTTTCGAAGAACTTTTCTCTCGAACACTCCCAAAGCCGCTTCATCTGGTGTTGTCATGGTCCATGCTTCTGCCCCATATAGCAGGACGGGTACGATAAGTGAGTATGATTTTCGTTCGCCGAGAGAGGACTTTACTTTTCAATTGCCTACCTAGTCCAAAGTAGAATTTATTGCCAAGATTGATTCTTCGCTGGATTTCAGTGCTGATGTTGTTGCTAGTGTTGATGCTGGTTCCCAAATAAACGAAGTCTTTTACTATTTCGAAATTATGGCCGCCAACAGTAGCGTGGTTGCCAAGGCACGTATGCGCTGACTATTTGCTGGATGACAGCATGTACTTCGTTTTGTCCTCATTCACCATCAAACCCATCTTTACCGCTTCTTTTTCCAGTTTGGAGTAAGCAGAACTAACAGCGCGGGTGTTTAGGCCGATGATATCAATGTCATCAGCATATGCCAGTAATTGCACGCTTTTATAGTATATTGTTCCAGTGCGGTTAAGTTCTGCAGCTAGTATAATTTTCTCCAGCATCAAATTAAAGAAATCGCACGATAGGGGGTCACCCTGTCTGAAACCTCGTTTAGTTCCGAACGGCTCGGAGAGATCCTTCTCAATTCCGACTGAGTTGATAGTGTTGCTAAACGTCATTTTGCACAGCCATATAAGTTTTGCGGGGAAACCAAATTCAGACATAGCGGCATAGGCAGCTCCTTTTCGTGCTGTCGAAGACGGCTTTAAAGTCGACGAAGAGGTGATGTGTGTCGACTCTCTTTTCACGGGTTTTTTTCCAAGATTTGGCGCATTGTGAAAATCTGGTCGATGGTAGATTTACCAGGTGTGAAGCCGCACTGATCAGCCGGTTCACGGTGGGCTTCAATCTTTCGCACAATACACTTGAAGTGGTTGAATAAATCGATACAAAACATTGACCATTCATTGTTAACTTCAATCTTCAATGCTAGAAGCCTATGCAATGAAAAGATGGATTACGCCAGGTATGTGTATGAATCTTCTGCTGCGAATGTGATCTGTGTACCTGAAACTTGGTTTACGCCAGAGTTGGATGACATGCACGCTACCATCAATGGCTATAGCCCAATCCGAAACGACAGAAAGGATAAGAAAGGTGGCGGCGTGGCAATATATTGCAAAAATAGTATTAAAATGAAATGTATACAGTTGTATGAGGGGCCAGGGGTAGGGTATTTGTTTTTGTCGAATTGTATAGTAACTCTGTTAAAATGTTTGTCTCATGTGGTTACAATCCCCACAAGTCAATAAGCCATGACGCAATATTTTCGTCTTTGGCTTGATATGTAGTCGACTATAATTATTTGGTTATATGTGGAGATCTAAATGTCAAGTATCCCAGTGTTAGACTCCTAAATAATGTAGCCGGAGCAGGCCTTTCTGTTGTTAACACAAGTGTGCCTACTAAATATGCTCATAACTGTAGTCCTAGCCTGTTGGACTATTTTATTATCGCTGGCCCTACAATTGTCCTAAAATTTGACCAGTTATCGTTCATTTCAGACCATGATGTTATATTTAGTTCACTTGACCTCAAATTTGACCAACCTAGCAAAGGAACTACATATAGATTACCGCTCACTTAACCAAAATGCTATTTTCTCCCATTTGTTTAGTGTCGATTGGTGTGAATGTTGGCGTCTTCTAACCGTAAATAGAAGCTGTGGTTTCTTAACAAAAAATCACTGATGCACTTGAGAATCGTGTCCCCATGCGAGGTTAAGTTTTTATAATGCCCCTGGTTTAATAGGAAAGTGATAGATGCAATTAAAACGAGGAATAAAGCCTATACCATTTGGAAAAAGAAAAGGCAAGAATCAGACTGGAACTTTTATAAATATACACGAAATACAGCCACAAAGATGACTAAAATGGAAAAGCGCATGTTCTCCTCGTCAGTTTGGTTTATGATGTTCCACCCAGTGTTTTCTCGAGAAATTTAAAAAGTTTGCGTGTGTGTGGTACGGCCATTTCCGAATGCACCTTGAATTCAGATGTCCTTAATAATGCCTTTCTTAGTGGTCCTATGTGTAGTTTAAGTCCTGTGAATTCCCTGTATTGTGTACCCGCATATAATTCGGGTGAGAGGCTTGAGTTCTCTGCGGTGACAGAAGTTGATGTCATAAGGTGCATCCTCAAAATTAAAACCAAGGCTATAGTAGTGGATGAAATCCCTATCAAATTTTTGAAAATTATTCTTCCGTTTTTAATAGGGACAAAATAACTCATATCATCAATCACTCCATTACAACCTCATGCTTTACGGATGTATAGAAAGTGGCCAAGGTTCTACCTCATCCTAAAAATAGGAAGGCAAGCTCTCCGGGAGACTTTAGACCTATAAGCATTTTACCAGTTTGGTAGACCAAAGCATTCGAAAGTTTACTAGAGGAACAAATTGGCACCCACGTGCTTAAACATAACTTATTATCTCCGTATCAGTCCGGATTTAGAGCTGGACATAGCTGCTCAACTGCCCTAATAAAAATTTTGGATGACATACGTGTGCCCTTTGACAAAGGCCAACCAACGCTTCTATGCTTACTCGACTTTTCCAAGGCATTCGACTCTGTTAACCACTGAAGTTGCAACGATACCTTAGATTCGGTAAAAACGCGCACAACTTGATAAAAAGTTACCTGTTCGGCTGGTCGCAATTCGTGAGCAACGGTACTGATGTATCGCAGCCAAAGGAATTAACAGCTGGTGTTCCTCAAGGGTCTATACTTGGTCCTCTGCTATTTAGTCTCTTTGTAAACGATGTGCTTAATGTGTGTAAATTTGTTAATGTGCATGCGTACGCTGACGATAATCAGTTGTATTTTTCTAGTGAGTTTACTGATATATGTATAATTTTCGAAAATTTCGGTGTTTTGTTCCCCAAAAATGAATACAACGCTGAAAAATGCAATAAACTGCGTGAATTTTATGAAAGTGTTGTGAATTGTTCCAAAACCGAGTTTGCAATGGAAGAAAAAATGTGGAGAAGGCGAGTCGATGTCTGTAAACGAAGTACTAGAAGAGTTTTTCAAAGAACCTAGGCGATTGTTGGGAAATAGTTATGGGAAAAATTAGTTTCTTTATGCTGTATGTGTTTAAAGTTTGAATATACAGCCATATTTTACTGACCGCTGATGTCATAAAAAAGGTACGAAAAATACCTCACATCTGCACCATCTTCTTCAATTTTGTAATTATCAAGCTTGAGATGCCTATTTACAAGCTGAAGCAAATTTAAAGTATTTTTCGCACCTTTTTTACGACATATAAATTGGTTAGTAGCCAAAATCGGTCAGTGCTGATATTCTTAATAAAAGTGCATACGTTAACTTATTTAAGTTTTACCGTTAACACCGTCATTTTAACTTTGGTACTTTCTATGAACATCTCCACGGGATGGTTTGAACCGGAACCCTCCCCCATAAATCCGCAAATGGGTGTACCATACTATAAACTTATTATAAGTTTTATTGCACATATGAAATTGCTTGGCCTTATAATAAGACACCATTTGACTTCAAATTCCTTTATTCATATTCATAATAACCTATTTCGACCTGCCGATGAGTGACCATAGGTTACACTCATCGGAAGTTGTTCGGGCAGCATAGAAAGTGTCATGAAAATATTTCCTCCAAAAATTAATTTGCCAGAAATCGTTTGGAGTCGGTGTAAACCAAAAACTTGAAAACGAGGTTCTCAGACAGAGTGGAATGTAGAGTTTACATCTTTCATGTATTCTTTAAAAGGACAAAGAGTAGATTTTCTTATTGAAAATAGTTTTGTCGGCGATATTATTTTGCAAATAAAAAACGATTTACCTCAAACATATTACGAAAAGTTATAGACTATAGTGGCGCTTTGTTTATCCCTTTCAAATTAAAACACAGATAGCATCTGCTAACCATTTTTTTATTTTTTATGAAATTTGAGTCAAATTAATTAAATTTTTTTATTCTGTTTTGTCTTTTATGAAAAAATTTAAAAAACCCATAGAAATTACATTTTAAACTTTAACTTTTTTTCTTAGCCTTAAAAAATTTTATTTAGCCTTTTTATGTGTTTTTTTTTTGTCAATCTAGCTTTATTTCTGAAAAAGTTTTGGCAACACTGGTAACATTATCGGAAGAATACCGCTGCGACTGAGAAGACAAAGCCGGAAGTCACATTATTCCAACAACAGTGGTGGGATCTGCCAAGCCTAATTCGAAAATATTGTAACGAATGTTAGCTGCACTGAACGACGCTATCGTCTCTAAGCCAATGCTAAGCAGTGACGTGAATTCACATCCATAGATCAATCATTATGTATCTACATAAACGAAACAATAATTGCGTCTACACATATGTACCATGTACGTATACGAGCAGCGGAGAGTCAATGCACAAACACATGCATATATCTGAGATACTCCTGAAAGTATGCAATGAGAAAAGCTATAAAATTGTGCAAATGTAATTACAGCTGAGAAGTTTGAGAGCTGATGGACTAGTAGATTCTGGAAGCGCCTAGAAGATGCGAGCGTTGAAATCAAAGAGTAGAAAAGGCAACAAGTGTAGAGGCGCTGGAATTCAGTTTGATTTGAGTTGTCAAGCAGTTTCGACTAGGACGCTATCTAGCGAGCAAGAGCAGTATTATTTTGAATAGTAGAGTTTCGTTTGAACTATCAATCAGTTTGGTTATTAAGCAAGCTATTCGTTGCACAGTTTGAGTGTTATTGTGAAGTACTTTAATAAAGGTCATTTTGCATTATTACAAATTGGAGTTATTTATTCAACAGTTTAGTGATTCGACTTAGCAGAGGATTGCAAATAAGAGGATTTGCAAGTAAATTCGTTACAATATTTTCGAAATTATGTTCTCTTCTACGGTTTCTACACACAAACACTTTTGTTGCTCATTATCGGCATTTTCTCTTTTGGATTTCTTGGGGTTTGACTGGGAATGACTAAGGTTTGTTCAATTTATATCGCCACATTCATGGCTACTGAGTTAAAACGGTAACGTGGACATGGAGAAAGGCGAAGATAAATATGATGTTGAAGACCAAGAGAATGCGAAGATAAATATGAATACTGAAGGGAAGAAGAAAATAAATGACATAGAGAGTAGAAATGGAAGGGGATGAATAGGCGAAACTACAACGTCCATTGATCTTATGACCACTTCAAATGGCCACAAAGTCAATTGAAGTTATGACTATATGAAATGGTCACAAGGTCAAATTTTAAATTGTTGCAAAGTCAACGATATTGTCATAATGACCATCCTGCTTTTCCGAAGTAGTCACAAGGTCAACACTTTTATTTTGTTTCACATGTTAAAAACTATTAAATTACAGTAACGTTTTATTGTTTTCGCTATATTTTTGTTTAATCGAATGAAAAGGATTGATTTTTATTTAAAATTTTCCAATACGGTGCACAGTGTAACTTTTTTCACTTTTAGGATGCCAAAATTAATAACAGCGAAACCAATGGAGCAATTCATTTGAAATTTTGCAGGGTGGTTGCAGATATCTAAATCTGATTTGAGAATAAAAAGGGGCGTGATCCGCCCACCTTTTCTCCTTGCTCTCATATAAGGTGAAATTTCACATAATCATATTTTCTACTTTAAAAGCATTTTCCAGTGCCAATATAAATAAAAATTGTTTATATTTCTTAACTTTAGCTTAGAGGCTTTTGATTAATATTTAAAAAATTTTATTTTCAAAGTCAAACACAACATAGGTACATATATTTGTAAAAACTGAATCGAAATACATACTTATAAATAAAAAGTGATATTTTAACTGGTATAAAGTTAGTCGGAGTCAATATCGTCGACATGCTCTGGTTCAGATAATAAGCCAATAATTTCACTCGTTAATGCTCGCCGCTTTGACCTAGGGCTTTTCGGCAAACTGTTTATGAACGGGTCTGGCGATATCAGCAATCTGTGCAGCAAATCCAAGTTACTACAAATGTGGTGAAAAGTTCACGATAGTTTCGTACATCTTTGTTTCTGGACTCTTGAGCTTCTTCCGAAAGTTGACCAATAGGAAGAATAGCAGACACGATTATACTCTTTCCATGAAACAGAATTTTATGTACGCTCGCTGGCATATTGTACCAAGCATATTCCGATAAATATAGTACACTTGTCTCTGTCACATAGTGGTCAAAAGCTTCAGAATTTATTTGAAACACACATCCTATGCATGAAAGTATTGTATGAAACCTTTTCAAACGATTGATGTTTATGCCGGTTATGTCTGATGTAATTTCGGGATCTCCAAAGAATTTTCTCGCAGTATTGTCATCATTTGTGTTGCCGGTTTTTTGCTTTGGCATATCAATCAAAAGACCAACTTCGTTCCTGAATCTATTTTGGATATGTTCTTTCTTCGTTTTCATCTTTTCCTTATTTTCTTCGCCCCGCAGACACCAGGTCTTAATTTCCATTCGATAAGCGATGTGTAGCATACATTCCATGCATCGTATCCAAGAATGTAAAGGGGAAATTCCGAAAGCAAGCATGCTTTTGTCAACATTTCACTCTGACAGGGCTCGCATATTGTTCAATCCTTTGTAGAAGCCCCACATATGTAGCACTTTTGCGATGATGTATATGCCGACAGCGCGTTAGGTAGACGTTTATGTGATGTATACATACATATGTTTTAGGCCGGGTCGATTTGTGGGGAGGCAAAAAAATCGCCCATTGCTCTGTGAAAATCATATTCTAGGGATCAAAATAAGAAACTTTGCCGAAGGAACCATACCTCTAAAAAGAATTCTGATGTCCCAATTTGGGTCGAACTTTTGGGTATGGGCAAATTTTGAAAAATCCCACTTTGACCCATTTAGAGTGCTCCAATCGAGTCCAAATGTATGACCGACCCACACTAACTTTGGAGGCACGACCCACCGGTGCCAGTGGCACACCCCCTGGAACCCCCTGGGGGTTCAACATACAAACATTTCAAAAAATCGCCGGTTTTGCACTTTACATGAAAAAATCAATGAAATGGCTATGTTTTTTCTTTATTTTTATTTATTTATTTATAATAATATTTATTATTTATTTATAATAATATCTATTTTTTCTCTTAATAAATTTATTTAGTCAGAACATATGTAAATGAAAAAATTAATTTAAGTGAGTTATAGAAAAGAAACTAAAAAAAATTATTGTTTGAAGTCTTTTTTACTTTCAAGTCTGGGCAATTTCGCAATGAGCAATTTTTAAATCGACCCGCCCTAATATGTATATTCCCGAAGAACTCAACTGCTTAGAAGTATCACCCATAATAGACGACCCTCAGGTAGGCGTGCATACATAACATAAGTTGATAGGATAAGTGCACAACTCGTTAACTATGGGAAGACTCATATGACAAACAATGAAGGCTATTTAGTGCACAAGTTTTCTTTTTGGGTTTTTACCATTTCAAGTATAACTGTCTTTTTTTGGATCTAGTATTGTAGACTTGAATTGAGGACATTCCATTGTTAGGTGACTGGGTTGGCCCCCATACAAAAAAAAAAAGTTGCTAATGTCCGCCCCTAAATTTGAAGATTATGTTGAGAGGGTTTCGGGAAAATTTTTTAAAATTTTTTTTGATCCTTCGAAATACAGCCGAAACGGTTTTTTCGTTGTCACTTGGTTATTTGACGTCCGATTTTTAAAATTGATATGTCATTATTTTGGCCTTGAGAAGGTTCACATTTCCGCAAACCTTGCAAATTTTCCTCCAAAAATATCATGATTTTCAGGTCTAAGTATAATAAGAATCAGGTAAAATAACAGTTGCAATAAATATTGAAAGTGCTATAACTTTTTTGTTTATTATTTTAGTAATATGGTTTCAAAGCAACATTTTCTTGAATTTTTAAGTACTTTCGTTTCGCAGGAAAAAAACATACATTAGGGGTGGGGGTAAAATTTTGTTAGCTTAAAAGGACATTAAACGGAAATGTGAACCTTCTCAATGCCAAAATAATGGCATATCAGTTTTGAAAATCGAACGTCAAATAACCAAGTTACAACGAAAAAAACTTTTTTCGACCCAGTCTACTGCGCTTCATACGAGAGCGAGGGCATATTACAAAGGAAAACGCAAAATTTCGCAATGGTTTGTTTTTTTATCTGAAACTATATGAAATTCCCTTTAATGTGTATGTATTCGTTCAATGGAATTGGGCGGAATGAGGCAAGTTTTATTCTATTGAAAACGAAAAATTTTCTAAGCTTACCAAACTTTTAGTGGCTGCCTAAAACAAAAAAATTAAATTTAAAAAAAATGCCTACGCGGCTGAAACTTACCAATGCTGTTTTAAACTACCCAAGTATGTTAAATAAAATAGCTTGAAGTCAAAACAGTTATCGAAAAATGCACCACGTGCCCACAAAGTTGGTAAAAATTTTGGACTGTGAAATGATTTTTACACTTGTTTCAATTATCCAAGTTTCATAATGCTTATCAAGGCGATCGTGGGTTTTTTACTTTGCTGTGTATACATTTTCTTAACAGTTGGTTATTAATCTGTTGCATGTCAAAACCTTTTTGAGATTGGAGAACATTGTTTTTTGGAGTTTTGGCATCCTAAAAGTGAAAAAAGTTACACTGTGCGGCGATCCTTTTCCTATATTTCGATCCCATTTTAATCAAAAATGGGATAAACAAGTAAGAAGGCTAAGTTCGGGTGTAACCGAACATTTCATACTCAGCTGAGAGCTATGGAGACAAAGTAAGGGAAAATCACCATGTAGGAAAATGAACCTATGGTAAACCTGGAATGTTTTTGTATGACATGGGTTTCAAATGGAAGGTATTAAAGAGTATTTTAAAAGGGAGTGGGCCATAGTTCTATAGGTGGACGTCATTTAGGGATATCACCATGAAGGTGGACCATGGCTGACTCTAGAATTTGTTTGTACGATATGGGTATCAAATGAAAGGTGTTAATGAGTATTTTAAAAGGGAGTGGGTCTTAGCTCTTAGGTGGACGCCTTTTCGAGATATCGCCATAAAGGTGGACCAGGGGTGACTCAAGAATTTGTTTGTATGATATTGGTATCATCTGAAAGGTGATAATGAATTTTGTAAAAGGGAGTGGGCCTAAGTTCTATAGGTGGATGCCTTTTCGAGATATCGCCATAAAGGTGAACCAGGGGTGACTCGAGAATTTGTTTGTACGATATGGGTATCAAATGAAATGAGTTTTTTAAAAGGGAGTGGGCCTTAGTTCTATAGGTTGAAGCCTTTTCGAGATATCACCATAAAGGTGGACCAGGGGTGACTCTAGAATTTGTTTGTACGATATGGGTATCAAATGAAAGGTGTTAATGAGTATTTTAAAAGGGAGTGGGCCTTATTTCTATAGGTGGACGCCTTTTCGAGATATCGTTATAAAGTTTGACCAGGGGTGACTCGCGAATTTGTTTTTACGATATGGGCATCAAATGAAAGGTGTTAATGAGTATTTTAAAAGGGAGTGGGCCTTATTTCTATACGTGAAAGCCTTGTCGATATATCGCCATAAAGGTGAACCAGGGGTGAGTCTAGAATTTGTTTATACGATATGGGTATCAAATGAAAGGTGTTAATCAGTATTTTAAAAGGGAGTGGGCCTTAGTTCTATAGGTGGACGCCTTTTCGAGATATCGCCATAAAGGTGGACCAGGGGTGACTCTAGAATTTGTTTGTACGATATGGGTATCAAATGAAAGGTGTTAATGAATTGTTTAAAAGGAAGTGAGCCTTAGTTCTATAGGTGGACGCCTTTTCGAGATATCGCCATAAAGGTGAACCAGGGGTGAGTCTAGAATTTGTTTATACGATATGGGTATCAAATGAAAGGTGTTAATGAGTATTTTAAAAGGGAGTGGGCCTTAGTTCTATAGGGGGACGCCTTTTCGAGATATTGCCATAAAGGTGGACCAGGGGTGAGTCTAGAATTTGTTTGTACGATATGGGTATCAAATGAAAGGTGTTAATGAGTTTTTTAAAAGGGAGTGGGCCTTAGTTCTATAGGTGGACGCATTTTCGAGATATTGCCATAAAGGTGGACCAGGGGGGACTCTAGAATTTGTTTGTACGATATGGGTATCAAATGAAAGGTGTTAATGAGTATTTTAAAAGGGAGTGGGCCTTAGTTCTATAGGTGGACGCCTTTTCGAGATATCGCCATAAAGGTGAACCAGGGGTGAGTCTAGAATTTGTTTGTACGATATGGGTATCAAATGAAAGGTGTTAATGAGTATTTTAAAAGGGAGTGGGCCTTAGTTCTATAGGTGGACGCCTTTTCGAGATATTGCCATAAAGGTGGACCAGGGGTGACTCTAGAATTTGTTTGTACGATATGGGTATCAAATGAAAGGTGTTAATGAATTGTTTAAAAGGAAGTGAGCCTTAGTTCTATAGGTGGACGCCTTTTCGAGATATCGCCATAAAGGTGAACCAGGGGTGAGTCTAGAATTTGTTTGTACGATATGGGTATCAAATGAAAGGTGTTAATGAGTATTTTAAAAGGGAGTGGGCCTTAGTTCTATAGGTGGACGCCTTTTCGAGATATTGCCATAAAGGTGGACCAGGGGTGACTCTAGAATTTGTTTGTACGATATGGGTATCAAATGAAAGGTGTTAATGAATTGTTTAAAAGGAAGTGAGCCTTAGTTCTATAGGTGGACGCCTTTTCGAGATATCGCCATAAAGGTGAACCAGGGGTGAGTCTAGAATTTGTTTATACGATATGGGTATCAAATGAAAGGTGTTAATGAGTATTTTAAAAGGGAGTGGGCCTTAGTTCTATAGCTGGACGCCTTTTCGAGATATTGCCATAAAGGTGGACCAGGGGTGACTCTAGAATTTGTTTGTACGATATGGGTATCAAATGAAAGGTGTTAATGAATTTTTTAAAGATAACTGGGCTTTAGTTCTATAGGTGGACGCCTTTTCGAGATATCGCCATAAAGGTGAACCAGGGGTGAGTCTAGAATTTGTTTATACGATATGGGTATCAAATGAAAGGTGTTAATGAGTATTTTAAAAGGGAGTGGGCCTTAGTTCTATAGCTGGACGCCTTTTCGAGATATTGCCATAAAGGTGGACCAGGGGTGACTCTAGAATTTGTTTGTACGATATGGGTATCAAATGAAAGGTGTTAATGAGTTTTTTAAAAGGGAGTGAACCTTAGTTCTATAGGTGGACGCCTTTTCGAGATATCGCCATAAAGGTGAACCAGGGGTGAGTCTAGAATTTGTTTGTACGATATGGGTATCAAATGAAAGGTGTTAATGAGTTTTTTAAAAGGGAGTGGGCCTTAGTTCTATAGGTGGAGGCATTTTCGAGATATTGCCATAAAGGTGGACCAGGGGGACTCTAGAATTTGTTTGTACGATATGGGTATCAAATGAAAGGTGTTAATGAGTATTTTAAAAGGGAGTGGGCCTTAGTTCTATAGGTGGACGCCTTTTCGAGATATCGCCATAAAGGTGAACCAGGGGTGAGTCTAGAATTTGTTTGTACGATATGGTTATCAAATGAAAGGTGTTAATGAGTATTTTAAAAGGGAGTGGGCCTTAGTTCTATAGGTGGGCGTCTTTTCGAGTTATCTTTATAAAGGTGGACCAGGGTTCACTCTAGAATGCGTTTGTACAATATGGATATCAAACGAAAGGTGTTAATGAGTATTTTAAAAGGGCGTGGCCTTAGTTCTATAAGTGGACGTCTTTTCGAGATATCGCCATAAAGGTTGACCAGTGGTGACTCTAGAATTTGTTTGTACGATATGGGTATCAAATGAAAGGTGTTAATGAATTGTTTAAAAGGAAGTGAGCCTTAGTTCTATAGGTGGACGCCTTTTCGAGATATCGCCATAAAGGTGGACCAGTGGTGACTCTAGAATTTGTTTGTACGATATGGGTATCAAATGAAAGGTGTTAATGAATTGTTTAAAAGGAAGTGAGCCTTAGTTCTATAGGTGGACGCCTTTTCGAGATATCGCCATAAAGGTGGACCAGGGGTGACTCTAGAATTTGTTTGTACGATATGGGTATCAAATGAAAGGTGTTAATGAATTTTTTAAAGATAACTGGGCCTTAGTTCTATAGGTGGACGCCTTTTCGAGATATCGCCATAAAGGTGAACCAGGGGTGAGTCTAGAATTTGTTTATACGATATGGGTATCAAATGAAAGGTGTTAATGAGTATTTTAAAAGGGAGTGGGCCTTAGTTCTATAGCTGGACGCCTTTTCGAGATATTGCCATAAAGGTGGACCAGGGGTGACTCTAGAATTTGTTTTTACGATATGGGTATCAAATGAAAGGTGTTAATGAGTTTTTTAAAAGGGAGTGAACCTTAGTTCTATAGGTGGACGCCTTTTCGAGATATCGCCATAAAGGTGAACCAGGGGTGAGTCTAGGATTTGTTTGTACGATATGGGTATCAAATGAAAGGTGTTAATGAGTTTTTTAAAAGGGAGTGGGCCTTAGTTCTATAGGTGGACGCATTTTCGAGATATTGCCATAAAGGTGGACCAGGGGGGACTCTAGAATTTGTTTGTACGATATGGGTATCAAATGAAAGGTGTTAATGAGTATTTTAAAAGGGAGTGGGCCTTAGTTCTATAGGTGGACGCCTTTTCGAGATATCGCCATAAAGGTGAACCAGGGGTGAGTCTAGAATTTGTTTGTACGATATGGGTATCAAATGAAAGGTGCTCATGGGTTTTTAAAAGGGAGTTGGCCTTATTTCTATAGGTGAACGCCTTTTCGAGATATTGCCATAAAGGTGGACCAGGGGTGACTCTAGAATTTGTTTGTACGATATGGTTATCAAATGAAAGGTGTTAATGAGTATTTTAAAAGGGAGTGGGCCTTAGTTCTATAGGTGGGCGTCTTTTCGAGTTATCGTTATAAAGGTGGACCAGGGTTCACTCTAGAATGCGTTTGTACAATATGGATATCAAACGAAAGGTGTTAATGAGTATTTTAAAAGGGCGTGGCCTTAGTTCTATAAGTGGACGTCTTTTCGAGATATCGCCATAAAGGTTGACCAGTGGTGACTCTAGAATTTGTTTGTACGATATTGGTATCAAATGAAAGGTGTTAATGAAATTTTTAAAAGGAAGTGAGCCTTAGTTCTATAGGTGGACGCTTTTTCGAGATATCGCCATAAAGGTGGACCAGGGGTGACTCTAGAAAGCGTTTGTACGATATGGGTAGCAAATGAAAGGTGCTAATGAGTATTTTAAAAGGGCGTGGTCCTTAGTTCTATAGGTGGACGCCTTTTCGAGATATCGCCATAAAGGTTGACCAGGGGTGACTCTAGAATTTGTTCGTACGATATGCGTATCAAATGAAAGGTGTTAATGAGTATTTTAAAAGGGCGTGGCGTTAGTTCTATAAGTGGACGCCTTTTCGAGATATCGCCATAAAGGTGAACCAGGGGTCACTCTAGAATTTGTTTGCAGGATATGGGTATCCAATGGAAGGTGTTAATGAGTTTTTTAAAAGGGAGTGGGCCTTAGTTGTATATGTGAAGGCGTTTTCGAGATATCGACCAAAATGTGGACCAGGGTGACCCAGAACATCATCTGTTGGGTACCGCTAATTTATTTATGTATGTAATACCACGAACAGTATTCCTGCCAAGATTCCAAGGGCTTTTGTTTTCGCCCTGCAAAACCTTTTCATTTTCTTCTACTTAATATGGTAGGTGTCACACCCATTTTACAAAGTTATTTTCTAAAGTTATATTTTGCGTCAATAAGCCAATCCAATTATCATATTTCATCCCTTTTTTCGTATTTGGTGTAGAATTATGGCATTTTTCGTAATTTTCGATATGGAAAAGTGGGCGTCGGATTTCGACCATTTTTTATACCAATACAAAGTGAGTTCAGATAAGTGCGTGAATTGAGTGTAGTAAAGATATATGGATTTTTGGTCAAGTTATTGTCTTAACGGCCGAGCGGAAGGACAGACGGCCGACTTTGTATAAAAACTGGGCGTGGCTTCAACCGATTTCGCTCTTTTTCACAGAAAAAAGTTATCGTCCTAGAAGCTAAGCCCCTACCAAATTTCACACGGATTGGTAAATTTTTGTTCGACTTATGGCATTAAAAGTATCCTAGATAAATTAAATGAAAAAGGGCAGAGCCACGCCCATTTTGAAATTTTCTTTTATTTTTGTATTCTGTTGCACCATATCATTACTGGAGTTGAATGTTGACATAATTTACTTACATATATACTGTAAAGATATTGAATTTTTTGTTAAAATTTTACTTAAATTTTTTTTTTAAGTGGGCGTGGTCGTTCTCCGATTTTGCTAAATTTTATTAAGCAAACATATAGTAAAAGGAGTAACGTTCTTGCCAAATTTCATCATGATATCTTCAACGACTGCCAAATTACAGCTTGCAAAACTTCTAAATTACCTTCTTTTAAAAGTGGGCGGTGCTACGCCCATTGTTCAAAATTTTACTTATTTTCTATTCTCCGTCATAAGTTCAAGCCACCTACCAAGTTTCATCGCTTTATCCCTCTTTGGTAATGAATTATCGCAATTTTTCGATTTTTCGAAATTTTCGATATCGAAAAAGTGGGCGTGGTTATAGTCCGATATCGTTCATTTTAAATAGCGATCTGAGATGAGTGCCCAGGAACCTACATACCAAATTTCGTCAGGATATCTCAAAATTTACTCAAGTTATCGTGTTAACGGACAGACGGACCGACGGACGGACGGACATGGTTAATCAAATTTTTTTTCGATATCGTACAAACAAATTCTAGAGTCACCCCTGGTCCACCTTTATAACGATATCCCGAAAAGGCGTCCACCTATAGAATTAAGGCCCACTCCCTTTTAAAATACTCGTTAACACCTTTCATTTGATACCCATATCGTACAAACAAATTCTAGAGTCACCCCTGCAACACCTTTATATCGATATCTCGAAAAGGCGTCCACCTATAGAACTAAGGCCCACTCCCATTTAAAATATATGGGTATCAAATGAAAGGTGTTAATGAGTATTTTAAAAGGGAGTGGGCCTTAGTTCTATAGGTAGACTCCTTTTCGAGATATCGCCATAAAGGTGGACCAGGGTTGACTCTGGAATTTGTTTGTACGATATGGGTATCAAATGAAAGGTGTTAATGATTATTTTAAAATGGAGTGGGCCTTAGTTCTATATGTGGACGCCTTTTCGAGATATCGCCATAAACGTGGACCAGGGGTGACTCTAGAATGTGTTTGTACGATATGGGTATCAAATTAAAGGTATTAATGAGGGTTTTAAAAGGGAGTGGCCCTTAGTTGTATATGTGAAGGCGTTTTCGAGATATCGACCAAAATGTGGACCAGGGTGATCCGGAACTTCATCTGTCGGGTACCGCTAATTTATTTATATATGTAATACCACGAACAGTATTCTTTCCAAGATTCTAAGGCTTTTGATTTCGCCCTGCAAAACTTTTTCATTTTCTTCTACTTAATATGGTAGGTGTCACACCCATTTTACCAAAAAAAAGATACCAAACGGTCAATTTTTGAAAAAGTTATAGCATTTTGAAAGAAACACGTTTTTTTTTAAATTCATAACTTTTTTTGAGTTGGATGAAAAAATTTTAAAAAATTCTGAAAAACGTCTTTCGTAAGCTAGAAAAAGAAGAAAAACTTTCAGCCAATTCTAAAGGGGTCGGGTTCAAAATTGGTCGAAATGGGATGGAATACCCCATATGTATTCTTAAAAAACATAACAAAAAAAAAAAAAAAACAATCGTTGTGATGAGAGAAAAAAATCAAGCGAATGTGGGCGATTGTGAACACTAAAGAGGTACTAAAGGGAGGCGGAAATAAGAACAATAAAGCAATAAAATAATAGACAATTGATTTTTTCTAAAAAGCAAACCAATTAGTATCTGCTTATAAAAAATCTACAAAAATAGTAACAATAGCGACAAAAGTGGAGAACTCTTGTTTTGATGTGAGGTGCACGTGCCTAATCAAATCCGTATATTTAACTAAAAGCGACGCGTATGCCCATTTAAGAAAGCAAAGATCGGTGGCAAAAATAAAATGCACAAACTATTAAATGCTAATTATTCAATTAAATAATAGTGTTTACAAACAATTTGTCGAGTCAATTACGACTGTTGATCCTACTAAAAACAACAGCACCAATAAATATAAAAATAGACACACACGAAACATAGCGCCTTTGTCAAATATAACCGTTAAAATGTTTTCACTTGATAATTTCGATTTGGAAGCGACCATGGCCCGACACCTTTTCGAAGGTTCGCAGGCGACAAATGCTTCGAGTTCAAGTTCGGAATTCTTCTTCGGCGATGATGATAACACTTCGGAGAGCAATGAAGATGATGTATATAGTAGTGGTTTTAATAGTGATCGGAAAAATATTGAAAAGAGTTGAGAACGCTTAGTATATATCAAATTTTAAGTGGAGGTTGGTCACTTAACTGGGTCTAAAACCAAAATTTCCAAAAAAACTATCCCACTCTTTTTTTTTATTATAATTTTTTTATCTTTCTATTTTTAAAACTGATATGTATTATTCTAGTCTTGAGAAACTCTATATTTCGCTGTAATGTCATGTTGTGTTCTGAAGTCGTTTTCATGAAATTGTGACAGCTAAACGAGTCTTAGCTCCATCGATCGTATGGAACGGTACTGCTCCAGCGTTTCAAAGTTTCCTCTTCATAAACAAATTTTAAAAGCAGCAAATATTACAAACATCTTTTGATATTTGCCCCTATTTCAAGCGATTTATTGAGTTTTGAAAGAAATTAATTATTTATTGGTGAATTGCTAGGCCTAGGTTCAGCTATGTATGTATGTACTTCAACCAAAAACAAATTCCTTAGCTACGGTATGGTTATTACTGAGGAGTTATGTTATGGCCTCGTGGTGTGATGGTAGCGTGCTCCGCCTACCACACCGTATGTCCTGGGTTCGCACCCCGGGCAAAACAACATCAAAATTTTAGAAATAAGGTTTTTAAATTAGAAGAAACTTTTTCTAAGCGGGGTCGCCCCTCGGCAGTGTTTGGCAAGCGCTCCGGGTGTATTTCTGCCATGAAAAGCTCTCAGTGAAAACCCATCTGCCTTGCAGATGCCGTTCGGAGTCGGCTTAATAGGTCGGCTTATGTAGGTCCCGCCCGGCCAATTTGTAAGCAAAATCAAGAGGAGCACGACGCAAATTGGAAGAGAAGCTCGGCCTTAGATCTCTTCGGAGGTTATCGCGCCTTACATTTATTTATTTTATTTTTTATGTAATGGCATCAATAACAGATAACATTGATTCCATAAAGTTGATTGCATCAGCTGTTTTATACGGAGGTTTCCAAGGCCATAAAGTACTTATGCCGCAATTTTCTTTTTATCTCATGGTCTATTCGTTAAAGAGGAAAGTTTAAAGATAAGAATAAAGTATGATCTCAAAACCTAATGCATTTGCATGTCTCACACTTTCATTGCAAACAATCAACAATTTTTTTTTTTTTCATTGAAATTATAAATATTTATTTGAAGATAAGACAAAAAGAAATATCGTCTTTGCGACTGCTGATTGGAATATCACCATAACTCGGTTGCCGTTTCGAGAAAGCTCTATCTTAGAATAAATTCTATATGCTTTGATGTGTGCTGCAGCGTGTATGAAAAAAGTTCTGAAATGGGGCGTTCAGCCGAGTTAGGGTAATTTTCCACTCAGTAGTATAATAACATCACCCTGCAATTACCACCGAATCGCAGCAGTTAAAAAGTCCATGACTTCATCATGAGTTACAATGGTAAAAACAGTTGGATAATCCGGGTTCACAGATCCCTGATTATGTGACGCCACCGCACAAAGGTGTCCATTCACAACGCCCGGTGATCCTCCATCTCCAGCGCACACATCAGTTACAAAACCAGCAGCGCAAATCATTGATGATGTAAAAATACTATAACGACTCTCACAATCACTACGTGGTAATGAAGTTAAGCGAGTAGTTTGGAGTATATTCGAAATCTCCCCATTTTCTACAGTTGTCCAACCCCATCCACTAACTTGCATTTCCGTACTCGTTTCAAATGTACAATGGTAAAAGTTTATGGTATCTACTGTTGGACTTAGGATAAAGAAATCATCCACATTCAATAGAGCTATATCCATATGCTTTGTTACGGGATTATAAGTACATGGATGAAATACATCCGCCACATTGCGAGTTTGTCCAACTATGGGTATGTGACGTAAATCCGTTACACCAGCTGAAACCCTCAAGTAGCTCTTATCGAAACCTACCACGCAAGTTGCAGATGTTACCACCTTCAGATAAGTCACTAACGAACCAACGCAGTGATAATTGCCGTTAAAATGTATCGATGCCAAATACCGAATTTTGCTTATATCCCCAGGACTGCCACCTACTATGCGATATTCCGAATTCGTATAAATTAAAAGGCAACTAAGCATAACAAACACGATCGCGAAACATTTGCGTATATACATTTTAGTGTAAGACTATTTCCACCGCTTCTTAAGTATAAAGTACACCAAGATCAATTTTGTGGACGCTATTTATACATAATTGGTTCGTAGATTCCAGGAATTTGAACAATAAAAACACTTCCGCATTTGAATTATATAGAAAGGAAAAATGTTCCTTTTATTTTTTTTTTATTTAACTTTGAGTAAATTTTTGGTTAGAAGTGCCTAATTAAAATTTCAATACCCTTAATGATGAAAAATATTTATACAGCTTTTTAACACGCTTATATTAGCTTCACTTGTATGTATTCTTGCTTGTTAACTCTCTAGGCTAGGTGCGGAAATGAGAGTTAGGCCCAACTAGCGGCAATTATTGAAGTGGTTGAATAAATCGATACAAAACGAGTTGTGCTTAATAGCGGAGACACGAACCTCTGTGCTACGGTGCTATAAACATGAAATCCACCACTTAGGGTTGTTTATATTATTAATAGGACGTTTCTATAGAAATTTCCCTAGCTTTATATTTTTAACACGCTTTTATTAGCTTGGCCTATATGTAACGGAATCTTTGAGCTTAATTTTCACCGGTTTCCAGAAGTCTGATTAATTTGAAACTTTGCATACGTATCAAGGACCGATTACAATGCAATAATGTGATGGTGTGGTGACATAAGGTTAACGGACATAAGGTCAATTTAACTTATGGCCACCCCAGATGGCCATAGATTTGAAACCTTGCACATAATGCGAAGAACGCATTATGATAGAATGGGATGCATGGCACATCTACGAAAGAACATACTGGAGCCCTTTTTAACACGCTTTTATTAGATTGGCCTGTATCTATCTATGTATCTATGTATCCATGTATGTATGTAATGGAATCTGGAGTGGAGCCGATAGCCCTGGTAATGCAGAGCTCCGAACTCCGTTGCACCTTTTGAAGCATTTTAAGATAGGTACTTTTAGCTAGTGCAGGCCACCAGACCAAGGCACCATAAAGAAGAATCGGGGGCACAATGGCTGTGTAAATCCAGTAGGTCACCTTAGGGGAGAATCCCCAGGAGGTGCCAATTGCCCTCTTGCAGGTGAACAGCTCTGCTGCTGTCTTCTTGGATCGCTCCACTATATGGTCACACAATAATAGCTTCCTATCCAGAATGACTCCCAAATACTTGACTTGATCGCTAAACGCTAAGAACGTATCCCCAATTCTTGGCGGTGTAAGATTTGGTACTTTGAACCTCCTCGTGAAGAGGACAAGCACGGTTTTATTCGGGTTGAGTTCCAATTCTGTGGCGGGTTGTATTCCTGGAGCAGCTCCAGAATGTCAGCTGGGTCCGTTGGCGTCACTGGAACCCAGGCTCTAGCCCTTGCTCGTGAGGGGATATCACGCACCTCCACTACCTTGAGGCGCGCGCCCGGATATACCACCCCTATCAGCGTGACGGCGGCCCTATAGAGGTTAACCGATCTGACGTCGTGACAGGCAATTAGCTTGACATTGCCCTGGAACCACCCTTCATCGGTGTAAGATGGCGGTAGACCAGGGTTGTCTTTCTTAATCTTAACGGCCACCGTAGCGAGCGCGGATTCGATCCACTTCCACCGTTGTTTCGGGATCCTGCCATCTTCGCTGCTATCGTCTATAATGCCAATGATCTGCCGACCCTTGGCAATTTCGGCGAAAGACCGCGTCCAGCCCCCCTGCGTCTTGGCCCTTTTCGGTGCCGTGGGGTTTGATTCATCCATGGACCGCTGGCGTTTCGAGGTTTCATCACTCTCGACTAAAACTTTTAAAATTACTTGAACTAAAAAATTAAAAATAAATAATAGTTTAAAAAAACTAAAAAAACCGAACTAAAAAATAGAAAATAATTTTCAATTAAAAAAGAGTTTATATAACAGTAGTAGAAGGTCAAACAATCATTTATAGTTAATCGTCTCAAAATAAAATTATAATAAAATTTAAGTTATTAACAGAATTATTTAATTCACAGTAAAAAGCAACGAAGTCGGCTGCACTAACAAAACACGTGTCTCTACCAGGTGCTTTAATTTTTCCAAAACTAATTTTAATAATTTAAATAAAGAGCTTTTTGAGATAACGTGGCCTCGATATAAAGAGGATGTAGAGCAAAACCTTTTACATTTTAATAAAACCATTTATCCTTTATTTGAAAAACATGTGCCCAAACGCACATGCTCGTACATTGCACCAGTGCAAGCCTGGTTTACTAAAGAGCTAAATAAGAAATCACGTTTATTCAAATTATATAAGAGAACCGGTTTACATTCTGATTATGCACAGTACGCTATTTTCCGTCATAAGTATTTTGAACTTAACAAAAAGTGTTATAAATCTTACATATGTAAAATTAAAAGAAAAATTATTTGCAACCCGAAGTCTTTTTATGATTTCGTAAATTCTAAACGCAGAACTAACGGGTTTCCTTCGGCCATGAAGTTTAAAAATAGCATTTCCAGCGACAATCAAGAGATTGCAAACTTCTTCGGTCAATTCTTTCACTCTAATTACTCTGCTGTGGTTCATTCATCACCTACAAATTCTCCATATGAGCTCCATTCTAGTAACTCAATATATGCCCCACTTTTGTTGCTTGAGGATGTTCTACTACATCTAAAGACCCTAAAAGAATCCTTCAAATACGGTCCCGATTTGATCGCAACATGTTTTCTTAAAAAATGTGCGGAATACATTTACCAGCCCCTTACTGATCTGTTTAGCCTCTCTTTAAAAATTGGCACATTTCCGACTGCTTGGAAGGAATCTTTTCTTATCCCAATCCATAAAAAATCAAGCAAGTCGTCTATTGAAAACTATCGCGGAATAGCAAAGCTCTCCGCTATCCCTAAGCTTTTCGAAGCAATCGGTACTAATCACCTTTCATTTTCGATTTCTACATTGATAGATAATTCTCAGCATGGCTTTTGCAGAGCGAAATCAACCACAACCAATTTGGTTGAATTTACAACTCACGTCTTTAATGGATTTAGAAACAATCATCATACTGATTTCAGCAAAGCATTCTACAAAGTACGCCACTCATTACTTGTTTATAAACTCGAATTGCTTGGTTTTCTATCTGGCCTAACTCCCTGGAGCTCCTCCTATCTTTGCGGTAGAACTCAAAGAGTCATTTTTAAAAACATTTGTTCGAATGTCCTCGATGTTCCCTCCGGTGTGCCTCGAGGCAGCCATCTCGGTCCTATTCTGTTTTTGCTCTTTATAAACGATGTTTCCACAACTATAAAATATTCTACAATTTTAATGCATGCCGACGACGAAAAACTTTTTAAGTCGTACGCCTCAGTTGAAGAAAGTTCTGTACTCCAGGCGGATTTAAATTGTTTAGTTACTTGGTGTAATGCGAATTTTATGCCGCTCAACATAGAAAAATGTAAATCCATGTGTTTTTCACGTGGGAACATACAGCCAGCTTCCCACACAATGAATTGCAAACTTAGTTTCAATCCTCATATTCAATTCACAGTCAATAAAGCGAGAGGAGTTTTAGCATTTGTGAAAAGATGGGCAAAGAGTTTAGTGATCCTTACGTTACAAAAACCCTTTTTACATTATTGGTGAGGCCGATATTAGAATATGGATCGATAATTTGGAATCCACGTTATCAAATTCAGGTGGATAGACTAGAATCAGTTCAAAAACAGTTTTTACTTTTCGCCTTGAAAAATCTTCAATGGGACTCTCCGTATAATCTTCCTCCTTACACTAATCGGTTAAAACTAATAAATCTTCCTACCCTTGCAAGTCGTAGAGAAATGCTAGGTGTACTATTTATGGCTAGACTTTTAAATGGATCGATTTAAAACCCATTTCTTTTGAACGAAGTAACCTTGAATGTTCCGTGCCGAGTTTCAAGGCAATATAAATCTACAATTCTTAAACAATGCAGAAGCAATTCCCAACTACACGAACCTTTTCTATGTTTGTGTGAAGATTATAACTCTCACTCGAGAATAATTGAGGTTTCGGACTAGCTCTTTGCCATAAAAAAGACGGTTCTATCTTCTCTTAATAATTAAAAAATTATATTTATACTTTTAATCTATTGTATTTGTTAATCTATATTTCTCAGCTGATGAGTTTCTCTGTAGCAGAGCGGTTTTAGATCTCGGCGCTTAAGAAGCCACTGCCTCTCAAAGACTCAGCGTGAGCATCAATTGTACATTTCATTTCAGATAAATTACTTACTTATTTACTTAATTGGCGCTTAACCGTCTAAACGGTTATGGCCGTCCAACAAGGCGCGCCAGTCGCTCTTTCGCTCCGCCAACTGGTCACGTCAAGGGAGTTTAAATTGTTTTCCACCTGGTCCTTCCAACGGAGTGGGGGCCGCCCTCTACCTCTGCTTCCATAGGCGGGTTCCGATAGAAACACTTTCTTGGCCGGAGCATCATCCTTCATTCGCATAACATGGCCTAGCCAGCGCAGCCACTGCGTTTTAATTCGCTGGACTATGCTGATGTCTGCGTATAGCTCGTACAGCTCATCATTAAATCTTCTTCGGTACTCGCCATCGCCAACGCGTAGAGGTCCATAAATGTTTCGAAGAACTTTTCTCTCGAACACTCCCAAAGCCGCTTCATCTGCTGATTTCATGGTCCATGCTTCTGCCCCATATAGCAGGACGGGTACGATAAGTGACTTGTAGAGTATGATTTTCGTTCGCCGAGACAGGACTTTACTTTTCAATTGCCTACCTAGTCCAAAGTAGCATTTATTGGTAAGATTGATTCTTCGCTGGATTTCAGTGTTGATGTTGTTGCTAGTGTTGATGCTGGTTCCCAAATAAACTAAGTCTTTTACTATTTCGAAATTATGGCTGCCAACAGTAGCGTGGTTGCCAAGGCGCGTATGCGCTGACTCTTTGCTCGATGACAGCAGGTACTTCGTTTTGTCCTCATTTACTATCAAACCCATCTTTACCGCTTCTTTCTCCAGTTTGGAGTAAGCAGAACTAACAGCGCGGGTGTTTAGGCCGATGATATCAATGTCATCAGCGTATGCCAGTAATTGCACGCTTTTATAGAATATTGTTCCAGTGCGGTTAAGTTCTGCAGCTAGTATAATTTTCTCCAGCATCAAATTAAAGAAATCGCACGATAGGGGGTCACCCTGTCTGAAACCTCGTTTAGTTTCGAACGGCTCGGAGAGTTCCTTCCCAATTCTGACTGAGCTGATGGTGTTGCTCAACGCCACTTTGCACAGCCGTATACGTTTTGCGGGGAAACCAAATTCAGACATAGCGGCATATAGGCAGCTCCTTTTCGTGCTGTCGAATGCGGCTTTAGGTGATGTGTGTAGATTCTCTTTTCACGGGTTTTTTCGAATATTTGGCGCATTGTGAAAATCTGGTCGATGGTAGATTTACCAGGTCTGAAGCCGCACTGGTAAGGACCAATCAACCGGTTCACGGTGGGCTTCAATCTTTCGCACAATACACTTGAGAGGACCTTATATGCGATAGTTGGTGCATTTTGCAGTATCCCCCTTCTTGTGTACTGGGCAAAGAACACTTAGATTCCAACCGTCGGGCATGCACTCGTCCGCTCATATTTTGCTAAGAAGCTGCAGCATGCGCCTTACCAACTCCTCGCCGCCGTACTTGAATAGCTCCGCAGGCAATCCATCAGCGCCCACGGCCTTGTTGTTTTTCAATCTGGTTATTGCTATTCTAACTTCGTCATAATCGGGCAGAAAGAGGAGCAGAGAAGGATTCCCTTCATAATCTAAGCACACTCTGGACATCAGTTACAAGGTTGCCGTTTTCGTTCCTACAGGAATTTGCCCCGGTCTTAAAGCCTTCCGTCTGTCGCCGTATTTTTTGGTAAAATGTTCGAGCGTTATTCCTGGTGGCTAGCAGCTCAAGCTCCTCGCACTCACGCCTTTCTGCTTCTGCTTTTTTCTTCCTGAAAAGGCGTCTTGCTTCCCTTTTCAACTCACGATAGCGTTCCTCTGGTCGCGCTCGCTTTTAACGTAGCCCTGTAGACAGCGTCTTTTCTTTCGGTTGCAACGCGGCATTCTTCATCATACCAGTTGTTTTTTCGTGGCCGCCGGTAACCAATTTTTTCCTCGGCGGCAGTACGAAGTGCTTTGGACATGCTCCTACTGCTCCTGTACTCCTTCAGGGTGAGTTGTGCTCTCAGAGAGCAGGTGTGAGAGTCGAGTTGCGAAATTATTGGCAGTCTGTTGTGATTGAAGCTTTTCGACTTCTAGCTTTCCTTGCGTATTTTGGCTGCAACGAGATAATGGTCCGAGTCGATGTTAGGTCCTCGAATCGTGCGCACATCTAAAACACTGGAGGCGTGCCGTCCGTCTATCACAACGTGATCGATCTGATTGCGAGTATTTCGATCAGGAGACAGCCATGTAGCTTGATGTATCTTTTTATGCATGAACCTCGTGCTGGATATGACCATGTTTCGAGCACCGGCAAAGTCAATCAGCCTCAGTCCGTTAGGAGAAGTTTCATTGTGTAGGCTGAACTTTCCGACTGTAGGGCCAAAAACACCTTCTTTGCCCACCCTGGCGTTAAAGTTGCCAAGCACGACTTCGATATCATGACGGGGGCAGCGCTCGTATGTGCGTTCTAATTGTTCATAAAAAGTGTCTTTCACCTCATCGTCTTTTTCCTCTGTCGGCGCATGGGCGCAGATGTATGATATATTAAAAAATTTAGCTTTTATTCGGATAGCGGCGAGACGCTCGTCCACAGGCGTGAGCGCCAGAACTTGGCGACAAAGTCTCTCTCCCTCCACGAATCCGACGCCAAAACTGCGCTTATTCGTATGGCCACTCCAATAGATGCCACAATTTTTAATCTTCCTTCTTCCTTGCTTCGTCCAACGCATTTCTTGGATGGCGGTGATTTCAGATTTTGCTTTGACGAGGACATCAACCAGCCGGGCATCTGCACCAATCCTATTCAGGGAGCGGACGTTCCAGGTGCATGCCCTCAATGCATTGTCCTTCAAACGTTTGCCATAGTCGTCATCAATAGAAAATGTATTTATCCGAGGCTTGTTGTTATATTTCATTGGAGTATGGTTTTACGTGGCGGGTCCCAAGCCCAGCGCACAACCCGCTAAACGGGGGTGAAAATTTTACTTGCACGTTTATATAGCGAGCCGCTTGCTCCAAGATAGACGCCCACTTGAAGCCGCACCTAGAGGTGTACAGACGCTGCTGATGAGATCTCCCCCGGCTATCCCTTAAGCCGATTATGTCAGAGTGACCTAGCCTTCTCACATTAGCTCACCGCTAAACGGATGTTTAGCGGCTACCCAGAGGATACTTGGCCGCAAGCGACCGGTAGTAGTGAGCTGCTTGAAGCGCATGCAGAAGAATCACTCTGGCCATTCCCAGGTGAATGGCAGTCAGAAACTTTCCCCACTTTCGTGGACTTCTACACACGGCTCCACCCTTCAGATAAATTACTTTTCTACATAACACGTGGCACCGCCCATTTAAAAGAAAAATGTCTCCCCATTTCCTCTTATAGTAAAACTTGATAAATGAAATATCATTGATTCAAAACTATTTTTTGCTAAGTTATAGCTTATCGTTCTAGTCTACGACCCTTTTAAACTTTTTTTATATCTGGTGGTCTTTAACCGATCCCGTCCATTTTTACTACAAATATTTTCTGCTATAAGGAAAATATGTGTACCCAATTTTATTACGATATGTAAATTTTTCTTCGAGTTATGGCTCCCGAAACATAGAAAATGCTTAGTCATAAAAGGGGTGGTGCCACGCCCATTTTTTTAAATTTGAAGTTTTTCCTATTTATTGTTATAAATCCACTTGGGAAATGAAATACCATTGATATAAAGCAACTTTTTGCAAGGATATAGTTTATTTGATTCGTCCACGACCCTTTTAAAAATATTTTATATACAAGTGGGCGTGGTCCTTAACCGATTTCGTTAATTCAAAGCATTCCTTATAGTAAAGGCAACCTCTCTGCCGAATTTTGTTATGATATGTTCCACGATTTTTGATTTATGATTAATAATATTTGTAAAATTGATTTTATCACAAGTAGGCGATGCCACGCCCATTTTCAAAATTGTATCAAGAGTCTCAATATCATTCCACACGTCATATTTCAACATTCTAGGTGTATTATTTACTAAATAGTCAGGTTTTTTGTTTTCCAAAATGTTATATATATAAAAAGTGGGTGTGGTTACCATCCGATTTCGCTCATTTTCATACCAATCTATTCTTGGTCCAGACAAGCTCGTGTACCAAATTTGGTGAAGATATCTTAATATTTACCCAAGTTATCGTGTTGACGGACAAACTGACAGACGGACTGTTGGACGGACATGGCTCAATCAAATTTCTTTTCGATACTGATGATTTTTATATATGGAAGTCTATATTTATCTCGATTCCTTTATACCTGAACTACCAACCGTTATCCAATCAAAGATAAGCCTGTGTACAAGTACAGCTGGGTATAAAAACAATTCTACATTTCTATTATATAGAAAGGAAAATTTTTATATTTTTTTAGTCAACCCATTTAACCTTGAGTAAATTTTTGGTTAGAAGTGCCTAATTAAAATTTCAATGCCCTTAATGATGAAAAATATTTATACAGCTTTTTAACACGCTTATATTCGCTTCACTTGTATGTATTCTTGTTTGTTAACTCTCTAGGCTAGGCGCGCAAAGGAGAGTTAGACCCATCTAGCGGCAATTGTTGAAGTGGTTGAATAAATCGATATAAAACGAGTTGTGCTTAATAGCGGAGCCACATAGTTGGCTTTGAAAAAAATTTTCTGTTGCAATTCCTTGATTGCTTTTTATACTCAGTTGGGCAGAGCTCACAGATAACGGTTGATTGGATAACGGTTGGTTGTACAGGTATAAAGGAATCGATATAGATATAGACTTCTATATATCAAAATCATGAGGATCGAAAAAAAATTTGATTGAGCCATGTCCGTCCGTCCGTCCGTCAGCTAACACGATAACTTGAGTAAATTTTGAGATATCTTGATGAAATTTGGTATGTACATAGGTTCCTGAGCACTTATCTCAGATCGCTATTTAAAATGAACAATATTGGACTATAACCACGCCCACTTTTTCGATATCGAAAATTATACGGATAAAGCTCAAATTTCAATCAGTTTCTCCAACCCTTCTGTAATTTCAGACTTGTTGTGTAGCGCAACATATAGCTTCTCCAACCCAATTGTCAACCTCACCTTCGAGCGGCGAATCCCGTTTCACTAACAGACGAGGCTCTGGCGACCCCAAGCTCCTCATGGAACTTGGTGGTGGGGAGGGAGGGATGGCCTGAAGGTTCAATGTGGCCATATAAATCGTTCCCGAGATGGTCGGGCCAGCACCTTAATGGTGCTGTGTTACCGGAGCGTATCGGATCTGTATCCGACAAAGGACCATCACATCGATAACACTCCCCAAAGCCTTCGGAGAGTCACCTAATCGCTACAACAACAACAACATACGTGAGTTGAACTGATGACGCTGAATAGAAAATTTGTAAAATTTTGGACAATGGGCGTGGCACCGCCCACTTTTAAAAGAAGGTAATTTAAAATTTTGGCAAGCTGTAATTTGGCATTCGTTGAAGATATCATGATGAAATTTGGCAGGAACGTTACTCCTATAAATCAGAGAACGACCACGCCCACTTTAAAAAAAAATTTTTTTTAAAGTCAAATTTTAACAAAAAATTTAATATCTTTACAGTATATAAGTAAATTATGTCAACATTCAACTCCAGTAATGATATGGTGCAACAAAATGCAAAAATAAAAGAAAATTTCAAAATGGGAGTGGCTCCGCCCTTTTTCATTTAATTTGTCTAGGATACTTTTAATGCCATAAGTCGAACAACAATTTACCAATCTTTGTGAAATTTGGTAGGGGCTTAGATTCTGGGACAATAACTTATTTCTGTGAAAAAGGGCGAAATCGGTTGAAGCCACGCGCAGTTTTTATACACAGTCGACCGACTGTCCTTCCGCTCGGCCGTTAACACGATAACTTGAGCAAAAATCGATATATCTTTACAAAGCTCAGTTCACGTACTTATCTGAACTCACTTTATCTTGGTATAAAAAATGGCCGAAATCCGACTATGACCACGCCCACTTTTTCGATATCGAAAATTATCAAAAACGAAAAAAATGCTATAAATCTATACCAAATACGAAAAAAGGGATAAAACATGGTATTTGGATTGGTTTATTGACGAAAAATATAACTTTAGAAAAAAAGTTTGTAAAATGGGTGTGACACCTACCATATTAAGTAGAATAAAATGAAAAAGTTCTGCAGGGCGAAATCAAAAGCCTTAGAATCTTGGAAAGAATACTGTTCGTGGTATTACATATATAAATAAATTAGCGGTATCCAACAGATGAAGTTCCGGATCACCCTGGTCCACATTTTGGTGATATCTGGAAAACGCCTTCACATATACAACTACCACAACTCCCTTTTAAAAGCCTCATTAATACCTTTAATTTGAAACCGATATCGTACAAACACATTCTAGATTCACCCCTGGTCCACCTTTATGGCGATATCTCGAAAAGGCGTCCACCTATAGAACTAAGCCCCACGTCCTTTTGAAATTCTCATTAACACCTTTCGTTTGATACACATATTGTACAAACGTATTCTAGAGTCACCCCTGGTCCACCTTTATGGCGATATCTCGAAAAGGCGTCCACCTATAGAACTAAGGCCCACTCCCTTTTAAAATGCTCATTAACCCCTTTCATTTGATACCCATATCGTACAAACAAATTCTAGGGTCACCCCTGTTCCACCTTTATGGCGATATCTCGAAATGGCGTCCACCTATGGAACTAAGGATCACTCCCTTTTAAAATACTCATTAACACCTTTCATTTGATGCCCATATCGTACAAACACATTCTAGACTCACCCCTGATCCACCTCTATGGCGATATCTCGAAAAGGCATCCACCTATAGAACTAAACCCCACGCCCTTTTGAAATACTCGTTAACACCTTTCGTTTGATACCCATATTGTACAAACGCATTCTAGAGTCACCCCTGGTCCACCTTTATGGGGATATCTCGAAAAGGCGTCCACCTATAGAACTAAGCCCTACGCCCTTTTAAAATACTCATGGCGATACTTTATGGCGATATCTCGAAAAGGCGTCCTCCTATAGAACTAAGACCCACGCCCTTTTAAAATACTCATTAGCACCTTTCGTTTGATACCCATATTGTACAAACGAATTCTAGAGTCACCCCTGGTCCACCTTTATGGCGATATCTCGAAAAGGCGTCCACCTATAGAACTACCACCACTCCCTTTTAAAACTCTCATTAATACCTTTAATTTGATACCCATATCGTACAAACACATTCTAGAGTCACCCCTGGTCCACCTTTATGGCGATATCTCAAAAAGGCGTCCACCTATAGAACTAAGCCCCACGCCCTTTTAAAATACTCATTAACACCTTTCGTTTGATACCCATATTGTACAAACGCATTCTAGAGTCACCCCTGGTCCACCTTTATGGGGATATCTCGAAAAGGCGTCCACCTATAGAACTAAGCCGTACGCCCTTTTAAAATACTCATGGCGATACTTTATGGCGATATCTCGAAAAGGCGTCCTCCTATAGAACTAAGACCCACGCCCTTTTAAAATACTCATCAACACCATTCGTTTGATACCCATATTGTACAAATGCTTTCTAGAGTCACTCCTGGTCCACCTTTATGCCGATATCTCGAAAAGGCGTCCACCTATAGAACTAAGCCCCACGCCCTTTTAAAATACTCATTAACACCTTTCGTTTGATACCCATATTGTACAAACGCATTTTAGAGTCACCCCTGGTCCACCTTTATGGCGATATCTCGAAAAGGCGTCCACCTATAGAACTAAGCCCCACGCCCTTTTAAAATACTCATTAACACCTTTCGTTTGATACCCATATTATACAAACGCATTCTAGAGTCACCCCTGGTCCACCTTTATGCCAAAATCCCGAAAAGGCGACCACCTATACAACTACCACCACTCCCTTTAAAAACCCTCATTAATACCTTTAATTTGATACCCATATCGTACAAACACATTCTAGAGTCACCCCTGGTCCACCTTTATGGCGATATCTCAAAAAGGCGTCCACCTATAGAACTAAGCCCCACGCCCTTTTAAAATACTCATTAACACCTTTCGTTTGATACCCATATTGTACAAACGCATTCTAGAGTCACCCCTGGTCCACCTTTATGGGGATATCTCGAAAAGGCGTCCACCTATAGAACTAAGCCCTACGCCCTTTTAAAATACTCATGGCGATACTTTATGGCGATATCTCGAAAAGGCGTCCTCCTATAGAACTAAGACCCACGCCCTTTTAAAATACTCATCAACACCATTCGTTTGATACCCATATTGTACAAATGCTTTCTAGAGTCACTCCTGGTCCACCTTTATGCCGATATCTCGAAAAGGCGTCCACCTATAGAACTAAGCCCCACGCCCTTTTAAAATACTCATTAACACCTTTCGTTTGATACCCATATTGTACAAACGCATTTTAGAGTCACCCCTGGTCCACCTTTATGGCGATATCTCGAAAAGGCGTCCACCTATAGAACTAAGCCCCACGCCCTTTTAAAATACTCATTAACACCTTTCGTTTGATACCCATATTGTACAAAGCATTTTAGAGTCACCCCTGGTCCACCTTTATGGGGATATCTCGAAAAGGCGTCCACCTATAGAACTAAGCCCTACGCCCTTTTAAAATACTCATCAACACCATTCGTTTGATACCCATATTATACAAACGCATTCTAGAGTCACCCCTGGTCCACCTTTATGCCAAAATCCCGAAAAGGCGACCACCTATACAACTACCACCACTCCCTTTAAAAACCCTCATTAATACCTTTAATTTGATACCCATATCGTACAAACACATTCTAGAGTCACCCCTGGTCCACCTTTATGGCGATATCTCAAAAAGGCGTCCACCTATAGAACTAAGCCCCACGCCCTTTTAAAATACTCATTAACACCTTTCGTTTGATACCCATATTGTACAAACGCATTCTAGAGTCACCCCTGGTCCACCTTTATGGGGATATCTCGAAAAGGCGTCCACCTATAGAACTAAGCCCTACGCCCTTTTAAAATACTCATGGCGATACTTTATGGCGATATCTCGAAAAGGCGTCCTCCTATAGAACTAAGACCCACGCCCTTTTAAAATACTCATCAACACCATTCGTTTGATACCCATATTGTACAAATGCTTTCTAGAGTCACTCCTGGTCCACCTTTATGCCGATATCTCGAAAAGGCGTCCACCTATAGAACTAAGCCCCACGCCCTTTTAAAATACTCATTAACACCTTTCGTTTGATACCCATATTGTACAAACGCATTTTAGAGTCACCCCTGGTCCACCTTTATGGCGATATCTCGAAAAGGCGTCCACCTATAGAACTAAGCCCCACGCCCTTTTAAAATACTCATTAACACCTTTCGTTTGATACCCATATTGTACAAACGCATTTTAGAGTCACCCCTGGTCCACCTTTATGGGGATATCTCGAAAAGGCGTCCACCTATAGAACTAAGCCCTACGCCCTTTTAAAATACTCATCAACACCATTCGTTTGATACCCATATTGTACAAACGCATTCTAGAGTCACCCCTGGTCCACCTTTATGCCAAAATCCCGATAAGGCGACCACCTATACAACTACCACCACTCCCTTTAAAAACCCTCATTAATACCTTTAATTTGATACCCATATCGTACAAACACATTCTAGAGTCACCCCTGGTCCACCTTTATGGCGATATCTCAAAAAGGCGTCCACCTATAGAACTAAGCCCCACGCCCTTTTAAAATACTCATTAACACCTTTCGTTTGATACCCATATTGTACAAATGCTTTCTAGAGTCACTCCTGGCCCACCTTTATGCCGATATCTCGAAAAGGCGTCCACCTATAGAACTAAGCCCCTCGCCCTTTTAAAATACTCATTAACACTTTTCGTTTGATACCCATATTGTACAAACGCATTTTAGAGTCACCCCTGGTCCACCTTTATGGCAATATCTCGAAAAGGCGTCCACCTATAGAACTAAGCCCCACGCCCTTTTAAAATACTCATTAACACCCTTCGTTTGATACCCATATTGTACAAATGCATTCTAGAGTCACTCCTGGTCCACCTTTATGCCGATATCTCGAAAAGGCGTCCACCTATAGAACTAAGCCCCACGCCCTTTTAAAATACTCATTAACACCTTTCGTTTGATACCCATATTGTACAAACGCATTTTAGAGTCACCCCTGGTCCACCTTTATGGCGATATCTCGAAAAGACGTCCACCTATAGAACTAAGCCCCACGCCCTTTTAAAATACTCATTAACACTTTTCGTTTGATACCCATATTGTACAAACGCATTTTAGAGTCACCCCTGGTCCACCTTTATGGCGATATCTCAAAAAGGCGTCCACCTATAGAACTAAGCCCCACGCCCTTTTAAAATACTCATTAACACCTTTCGTTTGATACCCATATTGTACAAATGCTTTCTAGAGTCACTCCTGGCCCACCTTTATGCCGATATCTCGAAAAGGCGTCCACCTATAGAACTAAGCCCCACGCCCTTTTAAAATACTCATTAACACTTTTCGTTTGATACCCATATTGTTCAAACGCATTTTAGAGTCACCCCTGGTCCACCTTTATGGCAATATCTCGAAAAGGCGTCCACCTATAGAACTAAGCCCCACGCCCTTTTAAACTACTCATTAACACCCTTCGTTTGATACCCATATTGTACAAATGCATTCTAGAGTCACTCCTGGTCCACCATTATGCCGATATCTCGAAAAGGCGTCCACCTATAGAACTAAGCCCCATCAACTCGATAACACCCCCCCCCCCCCCCAAGGCCTTCGGGGAGTATCCTTAAGCCCATATGGTATGGATATAAGTTTTGGGTTGGGGCGACGTATAAGGGTTACCTTATATGGGTTGAAGCATACCAAGGCGCCGGAAATTTTCTTAGCAATGCGTACAAAGATATGGGACTTGGTGCCAGTGTAATTTTATTGTATTGTGACAACTTAACTCAAAGGCAACCCGATATTATTCACCGGCTGTACTTTGACAATCTGTTCACCTCAATATGCTTATCAGTAGAGTTGGAAAGTCGCAATATAAAAGGGAATGGAAATATTCGTCATAATCGATTAACAAACTGACCTCTACCAAAGAAAGGTGAACTGCAGAAAAAAGAGAAGGGATGGTTTGACTACCGTAAAATTCACGCCAACAATATAATATTTAGTTGCTGGAAAGATCACAATTCAATTTACGTAGCCTCGCATATTCATCCTGTTCAACTCTCCAAAGAAGTTACACGTTGGTCCCAAAAGGATAAGAAGCATCTGAAAGTTCAGCAGCCACGTCTTGTCCACGAGTACAATAATTTCATGGGGGGCGTTGGTCGAGCAGATTAAAAAATTAGCGTATACCGTGTTTCCATTCGAGTTAAAAAGTGGTATTTTCCAATTTTTGCGCATTGCATTGATCTTGCTGAATATAATGCCTGCCAATTTCACAGAGATTTGGGAGGCAAAATGGACCACTTAGCTTTTAGACGGCGTATCGCTACTTTACTTATATCTACGTATGAAAATCCGTTGGGAACTCTTCCATCGCACTTATCAACGGACATCAAATTCGACCGAAAGGATCTTTTGCTAACAGAGTTCACACGAAAATCGGATGGAAAATGTAAACAGTTACGTTGTAACCACTGTAAAAAGAAGACCACTACATGCTGCATTAAATGTGATGTTTAATCCCAGAAAAAATGCTTGGATTAATTGCAAAAGGAGCACTCATTTGTTGCTCCATTAGGAGCGAGAAAAAATGTTTGTATGTTCGTTACCGTTCGATACTTTTCGTGTCATTCCGTTGTGCCGCCAAACTGCTGTTTGCGCTCGCGGTGTTATTATGTGTTCGGTTTTTGGTGAAGTAACAGCGTACGCTTACGTCTTATTGTCTTAAAACAAAGAAAATACTAAAAAGTATTAAAACTCAAAAGAAACTAATATAAAATTAACGAAAATTAAAAAAAGGTAAGTTAAATAATGTATACTTTATATTCAAAGCGTCATCTTAAGCGCCATTTGCAAATTCTGCATTCGCTGCAGATGCAAATTGTGAAATAGCTCGTATATCATACATTTCTGTAATTAACTAACTCCTTTTAAATTTTCAGCTTAAAGTGATGTAACTATAATTTTAAAAAGAATGGAGGACAAAATTTATTCAATCTCGGCTGATGTCAAAAAACTTAAAGAAATTGCTTGTCAACATACTGTAGCATTAGATTCAGTTTTAAAAACTATGAATGCGAAGCCAAGAGACCTAAAACTTTTCCCTATAAATTCCTTGTCGCAGCTGCAAGAGTTCGAAGAAAACTGTGAAAATTACACTCATGTGGAAATAGTAAGTATCTCACCCCTGGTGGTAACAGAAATGGATAAAATTTTAATAACCTATTTATTTGTTTAGGTATCTTACATTAAAAAAAAAAATTGGAGGAATCGAGTTATACAAAACGTTGCAGGAAATTTTTGCAGAAGGAAGCAATACAAAACTTCAAGTTATTCAACTATTTTATTTAGGGTATGTGATTTAAATTCTTTAGGAATTAGAATTTAACTTTTTACAAATAAGATTCAAAATACTTTTTGTATTCATATGCGTACGTATTTTTTATTCTTTTGGCAGTTTAAAAAAATTGTTTTCAAATCTTTTTTTTTACAGAAGCCCTGAAGGAGAACCATGCGTCATATCCCAAATTCGAGAAAAAAAATTAAAAAAGGCTTCCATAAAGCAAAGGCAGTCTCATATCGTACAAAATACAATGAAAAATTGAAAGTTTAATCTCTTAAACAATGAATCTCTTAAAACAATGAAATTACTTTTTTTGTACTGTTATTTGTTAATATTAGACTTGGTCAATGAAATTATTAATCTTATTACTTGTACTTGTATAAACAAAATCTGAGATTCAAAAGTTCTTCCAGCCATGGAACGCCCCATTGTTTTATACTTTTTCGTGAATATTTAATCTTATGAAAATTTATATTTTTTTAATAATAAAATAAATTAAAAAACCATTTTTGGACTTATCTGTAAAAAAACGTAGGAGTCTTTATTAAGTATACTCTGTTTCCATTACTCCATGGAGTAATTCATTTAATAATCCGAGGAGTACTCCGTTCAATACTCCGAGGAGCGCTCTCCACAATGCTCCATGGAGTACCTCATTCAATAATCCAAGGAGTGCTCCCTTCAATGCTCCAAGGAGTACTCCGTTCAACACTCCGAGGAGCGCTCCCCACAATGCTCCATGGAGTACTTCATTCAATGCTCCGAGGAGTGCTGTCTTCAATTCTCCATGGAGTACTCTATTAACAATTTTAAGGAGTGCTCCTCTCCAATGACATGCAATGTTAAAATGGAGTAAAACTTCCATGAGCATCGGAGCAATATGGAGTAATCCTGTTATTCAAAATATTGCTCCTCAATTACTCCTTGGATTACTTCTTTTTTGCTGGGATGTTGAGTACTAACAAAAAATTATAAATTTTTTTTTTTGAATTTACGTTATTACATACATATGCACATACAAGTTTTGAATAAAAACGATTTTTCCTATATAATCAAAAATTACTACTTTTTCCTCGTGTATGTGCCCTACAAAATAGTTTTAAAAATATTTTTTTTTATTTCTCTTAATATATAATATTTTCTGTTAAAAGAACGGTATTAAAAAAATGTGGAAATTGATTTACCAGGAGGTCCTTCGGCATATCTGGGTTAAAGTACATCACAAAAGGAATTCAAAAATTTTAAAACTTAGGTCTATTACAATTCGCAAACTTACAACATAAACGTAGTATTTTAAATTCAGAACTTATTTAATATTAATATTATATTTGTATTTTTAAAGTTAGAATTTGAAAAATTTGGTAAAAGGAAAAAAGAAAAGAAAGAAATATGTATAGAGCAAGTCAGATCGCAATCACTTTCACACTGTAGAAATAAAATAATTGTGAATTACCCTTCTGTAGTTATAATAAAATTACAAATTATGGTCTATTCGTTAACGAGGAAAGTTTAAAGCTAAGAATAAAGTTTGATCTCAAAACTTAAGGCATTTGCATGTCTCACACTTTCATTGCAAACAATCAAAAATATTTTTTTATTTTAAGTTGCAATTATAAACATTTATTTGAAGATAACACAAAAAGAAATATCGTCATTGCGACTGCCGATTAGAATATCACCATATCCCAGTTGCCGTTTCTAGAAAGCTCTATCTTAGAATAAATTCTATACGCTTTGACGTGAGCTGCAACGTGTATGAGAAAAGTTCTGAAATGGGGCGTACAGCCGAGTTAAGGTGATTTTCCACTCAGTAGTATAATAACATCACCCTGCAATTACAGCCGAACCGCAGCAGTTAAAAAGTCCATAACTTCATTATTAGTTACAATTGTAAAAACAGTTGTACAATCCGGGTTCACACATCCCATATTATATGATGCCACCGCACAAAGGTGTCCCGAAATCTCCAACGCACACATCAGTTACAAAACCAGCAGCGCAAATCTGTGATGATGTAAAAATATTATAACGACTCGCACAATCACTACGTGGTAATGAAGTCAAGCGAGTATATTCGAATTCTGCCCGTTTTCTGCCCATTCTCTGCAGTTGTCCAACCCCATCCACTAACTTGCATTTCCGTACTCGTTTCAAATGTACAATGGCAAAAATTTATTGTATCTACTGTTGGACTCAGGATAAAGAAATCATCCACATTCAACAGAGCTATATCCATATGCATTGTTACGTGATTATAAGTACATGGATGAAATACATCCACCACATTGCGAGTTTGCCTAACTGCGGGTATATGACGTAAATCCGTTACACCAGCTGAAACCCTCAAGTAGCACTTATCGACACCTATCACGCAAGCTGCAGCTGTTACCACCTTCAGAAGAGTCACTAACGAACCAACGCAATTGTAATTCCCGTTAAAATGTATCGATGCCAAATACGGACTTTCCTTTATATCCCTAGGACTGCCACCTACTATGCGATATGCCGAATTAGTATAAATTAAAAGGCAACTAAGCATAACAAACACGATCGCGAAACATTTGCGTATATTCATTTTAGTGTAAGACTATTTCCACCGCTTCTTAAGTATAAAGTACAACAAGATCAATTTATGGACGCTATTTATACATAATTGGGACGTAGATTCCAGCAGTTAGAACAATAAAAACACTTCCGCATTTGAATTATATAGAAAGGAAAATTTTCATTTTTTTTTCACTCAACCCATTTAACCTTGAGTAAATTTTTGGTGAGAAGTGCCTCATTAAAATTTCAATGCCCTTAATGATGAAAAATATTTATACAGATTTTTAACACGTTTATATTAGCTTCACTTGTTTGTAACTCACGGTGTTCTGGAAGGTGGATTAGGTTTCCTTGCGATAACGAACAAAAAAAAAAGTGAAATAGCAGGACTATGCAGTCGGTGACCAGAAAATAGAAAAATTTGATCCCAAAATCGTAACGGTTCATGTGCTTGAGATATTCATTACTTATGGTCCGATTTTTTAAATAATATTTCTTACCCTGATTGTCACGTCGGTTAGCAGAATCGAGAATGTTATATATATCTATAAAGGTATAGACGTGTGAAAAATGCTGTTGAGGTACAAATATATATTTTAGTATGCATAACTATGTAAAGTTGCTTGCTAAAAAACTGCGTTTCATTAGGTATACAGTAAAAAAAGTGTAACAAAATTAATATATATAAAAGTAAATGTATACTTGAAATATGCAGGACTTATTTTGTTTTCCCTTATATTATTATTATATTTTGTTTTTTTTTTTTATATACATATTGTTACGAATATTAGCAACACTAATGTGTACTGCCATCTCTAAGCCGATGCTAAGCAGAGCCTTGTATGCACATCCATAAATCAATCATTATGTATCTACATAAACGAATCAATCATTATGTCTACACATATGTACGTACACGCAGCGGAGAAGCAACGCATAAACACATGCAGATATCTTATCTGAGATATGCAATTGTAATTGCGGAAGTGTTGCTCACAAACACACGCGCATATGAGAGCTATACATGTACATCTGTAGTTATAATTATAGCAGATAACCAACTAGTAGATTCTAGAACAGAAGCGCCTAGAAGATGCAACGAGAAAATCATAGAGTATAAAAGGCCGCAACAGTAGAGGCTTAATAAAGACCATTTTGCATTACTGAATAGTGGTGTTATTTATTCAACAGTTTGGTGATTCGAACTTAACAGAAGGTTGCAAATAAGAGGATTTGTAGTAAATTCGTTACAATATCTTATAAATAAGTACTAAATATGCTTGGAAGAAAAGTTAACCAGAGCTGCTTTTAATCTTATGCGATAATTTGGATTCTGCAGATTATAAATTTTTCGTCTGTTCCAAATTTTTATGAATTCGTGATGAATACTTTCCCCAGCTTATTTTATTATAGATATTCTCTATTTCGCGGGTTCGAATCGAGCTCAAGGCCTAACAATAATTTTTTATCATTATTATTGTTATGATAAATTTTTTCTTAATTGAAAAAATTTTTAAATTAGAATAGAAGAAAGAAAAATTTAGACAACTGCCAAAGCTCGTTGTATAGATCCTTTTCGGGAACTGCTAAATTCCTTCATCGGCAACGTTTAGGCGCCGCTGCTATAACCATTCAGCCATCACAGCGGTTTTTTGTTTGTCTTCATTAATCCTACTTCTATTCTGTTTCGTGCCAATTGATATTCACAACACTGCGACATCTGTTGCAGGATGGCTGTGAAAATTGGACTTGTTTGTTGGCAATGCCGCCATAGTGTCATATTTGATTGACACTTTTTCCCCGTGCTCTGGGATGTATTAACAATTTTTGTTGTTATATCGGCCTACTGATTTTAAGATCGCGGGTTCGAATCGAGCTCAAGGCCTAACAATAATTTTTTATCATTATTATTGTTATGATAAATTTTTTCTTAATTGAAAAAATTTTTAAATTAGAATAGAAGAAAGAAAAATTTAGACAACTGCCAAAGGTCGTTGTATAGATCCATTTCGGGAACTGCTAAATTCCTTCATCGGCAACGTTTAGGCGCCGCTGCTATAACCATTCAGCCATCACAGCGGTTTTTTGTTTGTCTTCATTAATCCTACTTCTATTCTGTTTCGTGCCAATTGATATTCACAACACTGCGACATCTGTTGCAGGATGGCTGTGAAAATTGGACTTGTTTGTTGGCAATGCCGCCATAGTGTCATATTTTATTGACACTTTTTCCCCGTGCTCTGGGATGTATTAACAATTTTTGTTGTTATATCGGCCTACTGATTTTAAGATCGCGGGTTCGAATCGAGCTCAAGGCCTAACAATAATTTTTTATCATTATTATTGTTATGATAAATTTTTTCTTAATTGAAAAAATTTTTAAATTAGAATAGAAGAAAGAAAAATTTAGACAACTGCCAAAGCTCGTTGTATAGATCCATTTCGGGAACTGCTAAATTCCTTCATCGGCAACGTTTAGGCGCCGCTGCTATAACCATTCAGCCATCACAGCGGTTTTTTGTTTGTCTTCATTAATCCTACTTCTATTCTGTTTCGTGCCAATTGATATTCACAACACTGCGACATCTGTTGCAGGATGGCTGTGAAAATTGGACTTGTTTGTTGGCAATGCCGCCATAGTGTCATATTTTATTGACACTTTTTCCCCGTGCTCTGGGATGTATTAACAATTTTTGTTGTTATATCGGCCTACTGATTTTAAGATCGCGGGTTCGAATCGAGCTCAAGGCCTAACAATAATTTTTTATCATTATTATTGTTATGATAAATTTTTTCTTAATTGAAAAAATTTTTAAATTAGAATAGAAGAAAGAAAAATTTAGACAACTGCTAAAGCTCGTTGTATAGATCCATTTCGGGAACTGCTAAATTCCTTCATCGGCAACGTTTAGGCGCCGCTGCTATAACCATTCAGCCATCACAGCGGTTTTTTGTTTGTCTTCATTAATCCTACTTCTATTCTGTTTCGTGCCAATTGATATTCACAACACTGCGACATCTGTTGCAGGATGGCTGTGAAAATTGGACTTGTTTGGATCTATACAACGAGCTTTGGCAGTTGTCTAAATTTTTCTTTCTTCTATTCTAATTTAAAAATTTTTTCAATTAAGAAAAAATTTATCATAACAATAATAATGATAAAAAATTATTGTTAGGCCTTGAGCTCGATTCGAACCCGCGATCTTAAAATCAGTAGGCCGATATAACAACAAAAATTGTTAATACATCCCAGAGCACGGGGAAAAAGTGTCAATAAAATATGACACTATGGCGGCATTGCCAACAAACAAGTCCAATTTTCACAGCCATCCTGCAACAGATGTCGCAGTGTTGTGAATATCAATTGGCACGAAACAGAATAGAAGTAGGATTAATGAAGACAAACAAAAAACCGCTGTGATGGCTGAATGGTTATAGCAGCGGCGCCTAAACGTTGCCGATGAAGGAATTTAGCAGTTCCCGAAATGGATCTATACAACGAGCTTTGGCAGTTGTCTAAATTTTTCTTTCTTCTATTCTAATTTAAAAATTTTTTCAATTAAGAAAAAATTTATCATAACAATAATAATGATAAAAAATTATTGTTAGGCCTTGAGCTTGATTCGAACCCGCGATCTTAAAATCAGTAGGCCGATATAACAACAAAAATTGTTAATACATCCCAGAGCACGGGGAAAAAGTGTCAATAAAATATGACACTATGGCGGCATTGCCAACAAACAAGTCCAATTTTCACAGCCATCCTGCAACAGATGTCGCAGTGTTGTGAATATCAATTGGCACGAAACAGAATAGAAGTAGGATTAATGAAGACAAACAAAAAACCGCTGTGATGGCTGAATGGTTATAGCAGCGGCGCCTAAACGTTGCCGATGAAGGAATTTAGCAGTTCCCGAAATGGATCTATACAACGAGCTTTGGCAGTTGTCTAAATTTTTCTTTCTTCTATTCTAATTTAAAAATTTTTTCAATTAAGAAAAAATTTATCATAACAATAATAATGATAAAGAATTATTGTTAGGCCTTGAGCTCGATTCGAACCCGCGATCTTAAAATCAGTAGGCCGATATAACAACAAAAATTATTCTCTATTTCTTTACAATCTCGCAAATCTTGCAGTTTTATAAAGCAATAAGGACAAGGAAAATTTGCTGTGGCTGTTTGTTGCTATTTCACGAGAAGCATGATGGAATCACCAGGTGAAGTAAATAAAAAAAGACGGAAGATGTACGCTATCTGAAATGGTAGTGATGTATTTTCGACGGTCGGAAGAGGGTAAAATTTTTACCCGCTTTGAAGAAATAGGTGTAGAAAAATAAATACCTTGCTACGAAAGCCATTACAGAAATTGCTGTTTTGAGGATATCAGTGCCAACTAACGCCAATGCAAAATTGAATACAAAGGACCAGTGCGAGTTAACATTACTTTTAGGATCGAATAAAAAAAAATTTAATTTGGCCACTTTAACTGACGTCAATTTCAACTCTAGTTGAAACTTTCATTGAAAAACCGTACATAAAAGAAACATGTGTTATTCATATAAAGTACATACATATGTACGTCAGCTATTTAGTTGTACTTTTCTGCCTTTGGCGGAACTTAAATGGGTTTCGGGTTCGATGAAAAGTTTTACAGTCACACTTGGAAGTGATCGTGATAGTCTTAAATGTGTTTCCTCCCTTAAAATTCATTGACATGTTCATCTGCTTTATTGATTTCTCGTCGAGAGTCGGGTTTAAAAAATATGCTCTTCTAATATATAACAACAAACTTAATCAGAAGATCCCCCAAAAATTATTGACAGTTGAATTCATGATGTATTACTAATGTTACCAAGTTATTATTTGCCAAAATATATCAGGGAATAGACTAGCCCAGTGACATTCGGCCTAGAACGATAAGATGCTGGTCCGAATCGAGCTGGATACATATATTCTAAATTACAATCCTTAAGTGTAACATTCCTCTCATCTTACTGTTCTGATTTTTAGGGCCAAATAGCCACAGTGAGTAAAAATTGTTTGTATATTTAGCATACAACTGTTTAGCCGAAGTCTTTTCAAAATAAGGTATAATACGACAATTTTTGAGTTCTTGTAGGAATAAGAAAAACCTCCTTCGAAAGTCTTCACTAGTACTGTACAGGGGAAAATCCTTGGTTGAATATGACGTGAATGCAAATAGTTTTTCCTTTTTCAATTTTTTTGGGAACAAATTAAACATATGTATATAATGATAATATCAAAAATATGGAAGTAATAGTTTAGCACGGCCTTACTTATGGAAGAGAACACCAAAGATAACCTAACTATGAATGTCTGTAATTAAATCCGGTAAAGGTCCATCGATATTCACCTCATAGTTTATGTGAAAAAAGAACTAAAAGTGGCATATTTTTCTCTTGAAAAATTTTAAAAAGCAACACTTTTTCGGGGACAACATTGGTGAAAAATTTTCAGATAGCCGAATAACAGAACAAAGAAGAATTTAGAGCGAGACAATTGGCGGCTTACTTCACCTGGTTATTCCACCATGACGAGAAGTAACAGTTTGAAGTCGGACACAAATTTCATGAAAATACATATCGTTGATTTTTATGAGATAAAATAATATTTTAAAATTTTCGTAGGTCCCTTTGTTGCGCGGTACAATACCTAACATAATCAACTTGTGTACACTCGTACACTTGATAATCTTGCTCTTCTTCCGTGATGAACCTTCTTCATGTAGATTTTCAGAAACGTAATTTTCTGGAATAATGGGCATACAAATTTTAAAGAACTCTTATCCACCATCAGCCATAACTTTGACTGAGTAGTTACCAATCAAACCACGTCTATCCACTACATTTTCTAAAAGTTCTTCCGCGTTACCCAGACAACAGCCCTTTTTCCCTTAACAGAAATTTTTTCAACATCAAAATCCAAAATATCATGCCTGTAAAAGTCTTTTAATAAATTAGCTTTTTCTGACACTTCTTTCTGAAAGAACGCTGGCACTGATTTTCTGCCACAATCTTGTCGAATAAGACAACTTAATTTTGCATTCCTCGTCCTGAGGTTCCAGATTCGACTTGATGGTTATGCAGCGTTTCAGCTTGAAAAATCGTTGGCTTTTCGACCTCTTTCAGGAACACTCTTTTTTGAGTTGAGCAATTCCATTGTTAATTTTTATTAATTTTATCGATAACTCTAGTGTTTTACCAAGAGGTAATTTTTTTCATGTTTATTACTCCCTTATGTCTACCAGTTAAACATATGTAACAGTTGCATATGAAATTTTTTTCTTTAGATGACCTGGTTTCCTTGGATAGACATATATCTCCATAGTTAGGCATGATCTTAAACGGTCTTTTATCATTATCCCGTGCATGATCTTGAAGAATTTGACGACAGGTTACACAGATACTTGAAGGGAACTGGGGGTTGGTAGGTCGAAATCCGCGTTTATAAATTTTTTAATCAGTAATGCATGATTCTCACTGATGCGAAAATCTTGCAGTTTCTTCGAACCGATATTTATTTTACCACCACAAGGAGCACACACAAGGGTTTGGCATTTTCGAAAAGATAATTCACACAGTTTGAGCGGCAACTTGATGATCTGATCGGCTTCACAACTAGGGATATACTAAACAAACAAAACGTTCATTGCACTCATGGCGTAACGATACAAGGTGGCAGCACGGGACAGCTGATTGTAAACTTTTTTTATTTGTTTTGATACATCAACTTCCGGCGCAGTACGATTTTGACATTTGTCCATCGAATTTACAAAAACAAAGTACATGGAACATTTATTTATGTTTGTAGGTATGTCACCATGCTGCCACCTTGTATCGTTCAGCCATGATTGCACTCGCCATGATTGCTCTAAAATATATAAACACTAGAAGACTCGGCAGACGTTGTTCTGCCCTAAATTTGGCTTATCTGCATACATTTTAATAAGCTTTTTCCGTCTGACTCTGCCCTTCCCCCTCTTCACTTTTTCCTAATTCTTTTATTCACTCCTCCCTCCGTCTTTTTCGCTTCATCTATCATCATCTATCATCATCTTCGTCTTATTCTTTCTCTTTCTCAATCTCCTTCTCTCTTTTCTCAATTTCTTCTCATTCTTCTGCATCCCTTATTGCCTGTCCCAGAGGGTGGTATGTATTTTATTCCAGTCCCAGTCTCACTCCGAGTCTCAGTCCCAGTCCTAGTCCTAATACCATTCCCAGCCCGTCTCTGGATAATATATTACTCTGTACTAAAGCACTCATCAACAGCTTTCATTTGATATCCATATTGTATAAACACTGTCTAAGCATTCACTGGCCCACGTTTTGGCCTATATCTCGAGACCCTAGTCACCCAGGGGTATGAAAATTACCCTATACTAAAGCACTCATCAACAGCTTTGATTTGCTATCCATATTCTATAAACACATTCTAGGGGTACTCGGGTCCACGTTTCGGCCTATATCTCGAGACCCTGTACGCCGATCGCAACCAAAGTAACCACCGCGTGAGGTTTACGCAACTTGTGTGAAATTTTGAACAAAATCGACAGACGCATCTCTTCAAACATCGGCGACCAACTAACACACATTTTAGCCTTTCTTTTTATATATATAGATTTTTATTTTTCACACTTCACTATAATATTAAAACGAAATGCAGATTTTCGTTGCATTTGAAATTCGGCTTAAAAATTGCACATGGAGCAACAAAGACTCTCCTGAATTAAAAAAAATTTCATAGTACCCCTAAATCGCGGGCCTCCTCAGAAACCCCGGGCCCGGGGCTAATCCCCCCCCCCCCCCCCCCACCTTCTAGGCGGGCCTGGGGATGTGCTATAGTTGATATCATTCGCTATAATATTTGTTATTGATAAGCACGTTGTTTAATTAAACACCAACCAATTACACGGAAGTATATCCGCACCACCTGAAAATGTGAGTGCCGGTGCGTATACGTAACATTTTATTATTACGTATAAATAAATAAAAAATTTGCAATAAAATAATATTGCGACTAGAAACTGAGATATAACCTATCCTATATTTCAAGCTATATCGAACTACACACGGGATGCAAAACAAATTCAAAATCGGTTCAGTAGTTTAGGAGTCCATCGGGAACAAACATAGTGACACGTGATTTTTATATATTAAGATGTTTCAAGCAAGTCATAACGTCATAAGCCAAAAACGAAAAACGTAAATAAAAGAAAGTATCCTAAGTGACGTTTGTTGACGTTTCGGAGTTTCGTAATACTCAAGAGTCCAAATTTTATCAAATGTTTTTCTTTCATACGTGTTGTCGATTTCATTATCATTAAATATTATTCATTAAAATATGTGAGAAAATTACTCTCGATTTGCTCTCGATTCTGCTAACCGTCGTGATAATCAGGGTAAGAAATATTATCTAAAAAATCGGACCATAAGTAATGAATATCTCAAGCACATGAACCGTTACGATTTTGGTATCAATTTTTTTATTTTCTGGCCACCTATTGCATAGTTCTGCTATTTCAGTTTTTTTCTTTCTCGCAAGGAAACCTAATCCACCTTTCAGAACACCGTGAACTCTCTTGGTTAGGGGCGCAAAGGAGAGTTAGACCCATCTAGCGGCAATTATTGCAGTGGTTGTGCTTATGAGCTGTGCTTAATAGCGGAGACACGAACCTCTCTGCTACGGTGCTATAAACATCAAATATCTATACTTAAACGGCACCATATTTGCGTGTTTTTAAACGGCTTTATTATTATATTATATTGTTAAAATTACATTTCTATAGAAATCTCTTTAGCTTTATATTTTTATGAAAAGAAAATAATGTGTTCTCTCGCACACTGCCACTTGACCAGAGTTGGGAGCAGTGCAATAAATTTTGAGAAACAACACTGCTCGAACTTAAGTGGGATGACATAATCAAGATCTTGTTCAAAGTGTGTAGCGCTCATGTCAAATATACCCTACAGGGCCATTCGAGTATCGAATTGATTTCTACATCAGGTATTTTTGCCACAATAGAATAATTAATAATACAATGTAAAAAATAAAACAATAATAATGCTACATGTTGCAGTCGGTCTGTTAAGATCGGCATAAAATATTATAGTTTGTTTTTTATACGACAGGGTTTGATTTAAGACAGGAGTATCAATATGACACGATCAACTCTTCGGAAACAATCTTGTTTAACGAAGTTGTCTACTTAATTCTAAATTAATTAAATCAATTTTACTTAATTCGTCAATACACCAATCGCCAATATGCAATTCGTCAGTAGTTAGTTCGTACTTCTTGATTCGTTAATAGCACTAGTCAACAACAGAAATTACTTTGAAGTCTAACTATTTAATTTCGAGGGGGGTATTATGGCCCCCTAAGTACAAAAACATCCAAAACTTTAAATTCTATGGATACGATTTTTTTTTTTTCTTTTTCTAAAATCACGAATTTTCACAGAGGTGTTTCCATTTATTTTATCATATCTTGGAAATTGCTTAACTAAATTCGTTGAGAGAAACTCCATTGGATTTTTTTATATGATCGACGGTTGTGGAGTTATTCACATAAAAATATAAAAAAAAAATTTTTTTTTTGCAAAATCGAACATTTTTTTATTTTTCAAAATTCATAACAAATCGAAGGTTTTAAAAACTTATCAATTTTATTTCACAGTAAACATTATAAATAATTGAAACCTTATTTCGTAAAAATACATGAATAAATGTTGGTTTTATTAACAATAAAGTGAAAATACCCAATTTAGCGAACATTTTGCATATCAAGCCTATTATAGTTTTTTACAAACAAATTATTTAGGTATGACATTTTGCGCAACTTAGTCTTTTTAAAGCCATAAATGAGAAAACTCCATAATGACACTCAAGAAATTTTTCCCCGCCAATTTTTCTTAAGGCAAAACGCAGATCATAAGAAAAAGTGCCTCATACTGTATGGAAAATTTAAATTGCCAACGCGGGTTTTCGTAAGAAAGAAATATGGTCATATATATTTGTTATCAAATAAATACAACTTTTTCCTTGAGGCATTTCTTGCGATGTTCTTAGAATGCTTAAATCATAAAAACAAAAAAATCAAATTATCAATCCGTCATAAAAACTGTTATACCTACCTACTGAACATCCCAGCCTGCACAGGCCATTTCCCATAGCATATGAAGTTTTTTTGAAAACTCCTTTTTTCAAACCCTTTCGCAGGTAGTGGTTAAAAAATTTACAGACTCATTAGATGCCTGCCCTGTATGGTATATTGTTGTCGATTGTGACAAACTTAACGAAAAAAAAAGATACATACTTTTGAAAATCGAAGTGGCCTGCGACTATTTAAAGTATTTCATTTAGTTCATTCAATGTTATTTAACTAGCATTCCTTTTCGCGAAAAGTCAAGTGGTCAACAACAGCAAAAAACTATTAATTGGTTAGTGAATTTTAAAAAAATGAATAATAACAGTAGAAAATTTGTCTGCAAAAATGACCCGAATATATTTTGTTATGTATGTGGTCTTTACACTACAGCAAAGGGCGGAGAAATTTCACTATTTCACTACAAAATTCATATAAGGATTATTTTAAAATAGATGTTGAGAATTTGGGCCAATATTGGACGCCAAATTCAATTTGTGATAGCTGTATATATATTTTAAAGAAATGGAAATCCTACCCTCAGTAAGTAACAATTACATTTATTAATTAAAAATATTTATGATACTCATTTTTCACAGAGAAAACATGCAAATTGAAAAACCTATAATGTGGAGAGAAACATGGGATCATGATGCTAACTGTTACTTTTGTTTAAGTAAAAAAACAGGATTTGGAAAACACATGATTTGGTCTTATCCCACGATTTCAGCTGGTGGTTTTACTCTTCCCGTGCTAGATTCAGATGGAGTTCCACTTCCTGAAAATCAACATGATACGTATACTGAAGTTCCTCCATCGCCTATTTCTTCGTCTTCAAAAATCTCCAGCGTATCAGATGGATTTTGCCCAAAGCCTCCGACACAGTCCTTGTTAAACGATCTTATACCTAGAGCCTCCAAAAGATAAGTCAGAGCTACTTGCATCCCATCTAAAAGAAAGACATTTATTAGAAAAACAGGTTACGATAACTACCTGCTTGTTTTTATAGAAATAAAAACAATATATGTTTTTGCTATGATATAACTGGCTGTAAAGCTTGGCCAAACATATGACGCAAGTGAATGGAGATTATTTATTTATAGTAACAAAGAAAGCCTTAAAGCAGTTTTATTACACAATGGCAATCAGAAGCCATCTATACCCATCGATCACGCCGTAAATATGAAGGATACTTATGAAACTATGTCCAAACTTTTAAAGTATATTCATTATGAAAAACACGATTGGAAAATATGTTGCGACTTGAAAGTGGTACCTTTACTAACTGGACTACAAGGTGGTTACACAAAACATTGTTGTTTTCTTTGCCTTTGTGATAGCCGAGATCGAAGCGCACATTATGTAAGGAAGGACTGGCCAGCAAGAACCAATCACGAAGTAGGCACACACAATATAAAATATGCTGCTCTAATAAAAAGGGAGAATGTGCTTTTTCCGCCATTACAAATCAAGCTTGGATTAGTCAAGAATTTTGTTAAGGCGCTAAACAAAAATGAAAAAGCATTCGATTATATTCAAACAATATTTCCAAAATTATCCGCTTCAAACATTTCTGAAGGTGTTTTTGATGGTCCACAAATCCGAAAACTACTACAGAGCTCAACATTCGAGACGTTGCTATCACCCGATGAAAAGGCTGCTTGGAACTCAATTAGCCTGATTGTTTCAAATTTTCTAGGAAATAATCGGGGTCCAAATTATAAGGAAATCATTTCTGATTTACTAACCAACTATTCGAAAATCGGTTAGTAGGAATATGATATTATTTTTGTATATTCATCATAATTGTAACCTCTAAGTTACATATACATATAATTTCAGGTGCAAACATGTCTCTAAAAATGCATTTCTTATACTACCATTTGGATTTTTTCCCTTCAAATCTTGGTGATGTCAGTGACAAGCATGGAGAACGATTTCACCAACAACTTAAGTCAATGGAGGAGCGTTATCAAGGATTCTGGAACGAAAATATGATGGGGGATTATAATTGGTTTCTTATACGAGAATTAAATTCAGAAAATTACAGTAGACAAGCAGAAACTATTTTTAAATATTTCAAGTACTAAATTTTGTAGAATTTCTTTAATAAAGGTATCTTAAATAGCTAAATAAACAAAAATATTAAAAATACGTATTTTACCTTCATTCACTTAATTGTTAATAATATTACCGTTTATCCATAGATTTTCATGAAATAAAGCTTGCCTTATTTGGAATGTTCACAGTTTTACGATCATCTAATAAAAAATGTAAGTTTTTGTCGCTTTCGATTTTTTACGAATTAAAGAAGAAAAAAAATTGAATTTTTAATACAAAAAATCGATTTTTTATAATGCGATGCAAATAACTCTGAAACCAATAAGTATTTAAAAAAATGGTATTTAAACAATTTTAAGATAATTTCATTTGTTATTATACGCTGGTTTCTCTAACAAAATCGGACAACCCGTTCCGGAGATATGATAAAATCAATGGATCTCCCTTTTCAAAAAAGGCAAATTTTAGAAAACAAAAAAAAAAAACAAAATCGTATCCGTAGAATTTTAAATTTCGACTATTTTTATAATTAGGGGAATATAGCAAAAAAAAAAAATAGTGGTGATCCAGGGTAATGCAAAAAGTTTAATTTTGTAGAGCAGTGTAGTTAATTGACACATTCGAAAATACCCAAGTCGTATTACCATACTTCATAATTTATCTCTTAATTAGCTATTACCTAATTCGTAGTTACCTAATTCAGACATTCGTAATTCATTATACTCAGCTAGCTCCATTTCTAGATTATCTGAGCCAGGTTTTGGAGCATGTCGTCAAGGATTTGGTAGCCTTTATCAGGTCCTCGAAAACGTTCGAGAAGGAAAGTTAACGGTGTCTTTTCGTGGTATCACAACGGGTCTAATATCACCGGCCTAAGTGTGCCCTGAGGAATCCACTTTAACCAAGCTCAATTTCTAAAATATTTCCGAAATGATGTTAAGTTTTGTTGCTCATTATCGGCAAATTCTCTTTTGGATTTGTTGAGGTTTGACAGGGAATGACTGAAGGTTTGTTCAATTTATATCGCCACATCCATGGCTACCGAGTTAAAACGATAACGTGGACATAGAGAAAGGCGTAGATAAATATAATGTTGAAGACCAAGAGAATGCGAAGATAAATATTATTACAGTGACGAAGATGAAAATAAACCCCAAGACAATGAGAAAGGTGAACACAGGAAATTGCGAAGTAGGAAGACGAATGCAAAGATGCTTAAATAATAAGACCTAGACGACGGAGACAACGAAGCAAAAGAAGTCAAAGTTCAAAACAAAGATGAAGTCCAAGGCGAAGAAAGGAATGAAGGCTAAGCAATCCCCCTATAGCCAGTTCTACGTACTGGAATGGCTTGGATTATACCTGATAAACCGCCGTTATTTCAGTATAACCCTGTTTAATGCAGCATGTCTCATACGAGAATATATGCGCCGACTAAGCAGAGCAAAGTCGTGCCGCACCATCATTTATTATAAATTCGGTGTTAACCTCCCGTTCAATTTTGCCTTACTAAAGTACGCATTTCATTCTAGTGTCGACTGACTACAATTAGGAGTCCCCCTGGATATCCAATCCTCTTCCCCTGTTTTTTTTAAGTGACCAAATTCAAGTATCGTCAGGAATTCTTTTTGGGTCTAAGCATCCTTAACCATACGTATTAAATAACTGAATGTGTAAATCTCTTTTCATGTCAAAAATGCTTTGGCCTCTTGAAACATATCGTTCTAATTAAACTGGTAGATGATCTTAGATTATAAACAGATGGCAACGTTTTCAAAAATATTTTGGTATTTTTTCTCATTTCAATTTATTTAATATTTTTAAATTAGAAGTAATCGCTTTTATGTCAACTATCCAACATACTTTCCACTCTTTATTTCATAGCCGCCTCTACAAAACGCGTCGCTTGAAATGCGCGTCACAAATGGCGCAACAACGGCAGGCCGCCAATTTACGGGAACGCAGACGAATGCAGAGTATCAATGAAGCATTCGAGGGCTTACGTTCTCACATACCAACTTTACCCTATGAGAAGCGCTTAAGTAAAGTTGACACGCTTAAACTGGCTATAAGTTATATTACGTTCCTTAGCGAGATGGTAAAGAAGGATAAAAATGGCAACGAGCCTGGATTGAGCTTACAGCGAAATTACAAGAAGGAGCCACCAAAGAAGATTATTCTAAAAGATCGAAGTGAGTATACCAATATTTAACATTTAAATGTCACTTACAGTTTTTTATTTGTTTGGTTCGTACTCGATTAAGCAAGAGGTGACGGAAGAAGTAGAGTTGAAGTGTAATGGGAAAGGAATGGGAAAAAGGAAGTGCAGGAGGTCATTTTTATACCGGCTCATTCCACTTCAAGATACCCTGTCCACGCAGGACATGATTTTTGATTTCGATTACATTTTAACATGTTGTTCTTTGGTCCAAATAATAAAACACGTGTTGTTTTTGTTTTTGCCTCAAAAAATTTTTTTTTCGGATTTATCGGCAATTGAATTCGATAAAATGTATTTTGATGTTTTATTCACCTGTTTTTTCAACTGTCAATAACTTTGTCAAAAATTGACAGATTCTCATGATTTTTTCTTTGAAATGTTCGTTATTACTTTTAATTTTATGTAAATTTTTAACCAATTGCATATAGTTAAAAAAAATTTTTTTTCAGTATTTAGTAAAAATTTATGACTTTTTTTCAAGGACTAATATTTCGAATAACGGTTATTGTTTTCTGTTTAAACTTTTTCATTATCGAGTGAGCAGTTTATATTTCAACTTGGGTAAATATCCATTTGGCGGCCACTGTGGTGTGATGGTAGCGTGCTCCGCCTACCACACCGTATGCTCTGGGTTCACACCACGGGCAAAGCAACATCAAATTTTAGAAATAAGGTTTTTCAATTAGAAGAAAATTTTTCTAAGCGGGGTCGCTCCTCGGCAGTGTTTGGCAAGCGCTTCGGGTGTATTTCTGCCATGAAAAGCTCTCAGTGAAAACTCATCTGCATTGCAGACGCCGTTCGGAGTCGGCATAAAACATGTAGGTCCCGTCCGGCCAGCTTGTAGGGAAAATCAAGAGGAGCACGACGCAAATTGGAAGAAAAGCTCTGCCTTAGATCTCTTCGGAGGTTATCGCGCCTTACATTTATTTTTTGTATACATATCCATTAGCCAAAACTCGTTCTTTTCGAAATATGAATTTTTGAATATTCAACAGCTGTTTTTTGAGTCATAAGCCACCTTTTCATAGGCCGGGTCACATATATTGATGCAATACATATCAACATATAAGGCGATCAATATCAAATGCTTCAAATTCACTAAAATATCACATTATTATTGAAAACATTCATTTTTTGTTATTTTTCAGAATTACAGTGATTTTGTAACAGGACATGGGCAAAGGCTCTTGTGACGGTATTGGAGGTTTAGTGAAATATTTTGCCATATTCTAAAAAAATAATAACAAATGAATGTTTTCAATAATAAATGTGATATTTTAATTAATTTTAAGTATTTGGCATTGATCGCCTTGTAAGCTGATATGTATTGCATCAATATATGGCGAGAAAAAATTTAATATTCAAAAATTCATATCTCGAAAACAACGAGTTTTGACTGATGGATATTTGCCCGAGTTGAAATATGAACTGCTCACTCGATATAGAAAAAGTTTAAAAAAAAAAAACAAAATAGCCGTTATTTGAAACATTAATTTTTGAAAAAAAGTCATAAATTTTTACTAAATACTAAAAAAATATTTTTTTTTAACTATATGCAATTGTTTATAAATTTGTATAAAATTAAAAGTACTAACAAACATTTCAAAGAAAAATCATGAGAATCGCTTAATTTTTGAAAAAGTTATTGACAGTTAAAAAAATAGGTGAATAAAATACCGATTGCATTTTATCAAATTCAATTGCCGATAAATCCGAAAAAAACAATTTTTTTAGGCAAAAAAAGAGCAAAGAACAACATATTAAAATTTCATCGAAATCAAAAATTATGTCCTGCGCGGACCGAGTGTCTTGAAATGGAATGATCCTACCTTTCATGAAAATGAAATGGTATATTAAGTTTGTCACGAATCTCAAAATTGTAAGTCCTTAAAGGAAAAGGGATAGACCCACCAAAAAGTATACCGAAATGATCAGGATGAAGAGCTGAGTTGATTTAGCCACGTTCGCCTGTTTGTATGCAAACTAGTCCCTCAATTTTTGAAAAATTTGGTGATTTGGGATTCAAATTTCACCAAATGCTTACATATAGAGCATTTATTGTTGTCTGAAAAAATTGTATAGATCTGTGGTATATATAGTGTAACGAAGGGGTTGGTGTCGAAATTCTGTATGTACAAAATTCTAAAAACAAAATTCTGCTTTTTAAAATTCTGCTTTTTTAAAATTCTGCTTTCTTAAATTCTGCTTTCAAAATTCTGTATTACAAAATATAATGTTAACAATGTTAAAGAGGTCATGTAATTATTTTGAAAATGTGCGACATGCACAGTAATTCTGCGTAGAACACCTTTCTGCATAGGCGGCCTTCCGCCGCGCTTATAAAAAATAACCCTGGGCTACGCCATGCCAAGTCCGGGTGTGTGGTATAACTGTGGCTACCGCCACGGTGATGTCCTTCTGCGTAGTATACCCTTTTGCGTAGGCACTTTAAAAAAATATCCCTTAGCCGATCCAACACCGGCTACGCCATGCCATGATTCCGGAATTTTGACTTCCAGAATTAAACATGCAGAATTTTGAAAAAGCAGAATTTTAGAAAGCAGAATTTTAGAAAGCAGAATTTTTAAAAGCAGAATTTTAAAAAGCAGAATTTTAAAAAAGCAGATTTTGTCCAAGCAGATTTTTTTTGCAATTTACAGAATTTTATCACCCAGAATTTTGTAAAACAGAATAATGACACGCTCCTTAACGAATTTACTGCAATTCCTCCTATTTCCTACCTTCCACTAACGTTCGAATCACTAAACTATTGAATAAATAACTCCACTATTCAATAATGCAAAATGGCCTTTATTAGACTACTTGAAAGTACACTTATACTTCGCTACTGATAGCTTACTATACATGTGGGAGTGACAGACGGACGTAGAACAAGAAGTGGACGCAGCTTAAACACAGTGACAGCAACGTAAAGGAATGCAACCCTGTAACGAAAAGAGACGGACAAGATAATTGGAGAGATGGGAGGACGAAAGAGCGACTGACGATGACCACGTTATGAGAAGACAGCAAACGAACGAACGAACAGTTGACACTTTGGCACCAACCAGAACGCAGCTCATAAAGTTATACTTATACAAATACGTGTTATATGTTATATGTAATACATACCTAAATCTTTAATAAAGATATATGAACTACATTAAACCAAACCGCGTATTAAACAAATCCACATTTTGGGGGCTCAACCGGAATAACCCAACCGAAGAAAAAATCATCTGCGTCTCAGGCAAACAGAGCTAAGGCAAGCGGAAAAGTAGTGACTGCGTGCGAAATAGACAAAACTGCAACAATCAGGAAGAGGGACGTCTGTGTTTGAAGTCGGCAGAGTTGAGCTAAAGAAAAGAAAATTTGCGGCTGCATAACCAATTTAAGGTAACCAAATTCATAAAATCCGGAGAAATGTGACATTTGCGTTAGTTGCACCAACAACAATACGCATTTGTGACCAAAGGTGACACGATTTTTTTCACCGTTACATATATGCCCACATACATCGAAATATATGTATATGTAAGAACACATAAAATCAATGGAGGTATGCAAGCACAGTTACGTATAATAACCGCATGAACGCCAGCAGATCAGAACCTCAGCGGCGTCAACAAAAACGCAGTTCTGCTTTAGCAACGACGCACTCAAACAACAGAACAGAGCAGCAACTTCGTCATCATACAAGTTGTCACTCAAAAATTATTGGTATACCAGCTACAAAAGCTAACGCATATAATTCGAACGGCACAACTGCTGTAGCAACGACGTCATCATACAAGTTGTTACGAGCAAACTTTATTGGTGTACATACGAATTTTGTCACGAAACGAGCGTACAAATACATATGTTAATTTGGCACGAGCGGAGCGATCACAGCAGCAACTTCGTCATCATACAAGTTGTTATGAACATAGCTCAATCGTAGACAGCAGCGTAGACAAATCCACCACCATTGCGACTAAAACGTTCACTTCAACAACGAAGTTGGTAGAAGCAGAGAACAATCTCATACATACGTTAGCGGCAGCAGCAGTTGTATACCAGTTAGGAGAGTTGGAAGCAAGCAGCAATAAGGCGAAGCGAAACAAACGAGAAGTTAAAGTTGAGTCGAATAAGAAGAAGACGAAAATTCCTCAAGTGAAGGAAAGACGAAGGTGATTTAAGGTAGAAAGAACGCGATAAGAAGGTAAAGAAGTTAAATAGAAAGAAGAATAAAGAGATTATATTGAGAAGCAAAATAAAAGCTCAGTATAGAAGTTTAGAGAAATTTGTAAAGAAGATAGTGCAGTGTTGGAAGTCGAAAAAAAAACAATTCTAATTAGAAGTTGACAGTGTAACTAAAGTAGTAATATGCTGCAAATATAATTGCAATCCGATTATTTATGTGTATTTATCTGGCGTGAATGTTTTGAGAGTAAAACCTTTTGGTTCTTATGCACATATGTATGTGCAGATGTAATGCGAAATTGAAGCCGTAAAATCTAACTGAAGTTGGTACGCCAATAAACAATTGCATATAAGCATACCAATTAGAAGCATAAAATAAAAAACGAACAACTGTGGAATGTAATTCCTAATTAGAAATGTGTTATCAAAAGATGTCTATGCTTTAATTGATGTTCGAATTGATTAATTTTGCTTCATAAAATACGATTTAAACTGTATAAGATCTCAGGTGTAATTAAATTACTTACGTATGTTCATTTATGTGTAATTTGTCGATCATTTAAGTTTTATTCACGACATTGTACGTTGCTTATATATCGTTTTATATGTTTGAAAAGACTGTCGATGGTAGCAGAGCGAAATTACTTTAATCTGTAATTACATTCAACAATAGAAAACTACTATAATCATACGCCTGCAAGAAACACTTTTAAATCAATACATTCATATTTAAGGCTTAAAAGTAATATAATCGATAAGTTTATATTAAAAGTACAGCAAAATGGACACAGGGGCCATAGACGCGGACGCAGTCCTAAAAATGACAGTAGTGACTCTAAAAGAAAGATTAAGAGAACTAGGGTTAGGAGTGGTTGGACGCAAACACGAACTTAGGGAAAGACTACTCCAACATTTAGGCCTGATTGATGATGGGGACGACGAAGATGAAGATGGTGATTCCCAGCCGAATCAATCCGTAATTGAAGTTCCATCCAGACCATCGCCTGCGCCGGCAAGTACTGCGCACTTCACTTTTAAAGATATTCAGGAAAGCCTGTCAACTTTCGACGGCTCCGACACATCCGACATAAAGAAGTGGATTGAGCAAATAGAAGAGAATGCCGAAATCGTAAACTGGAACGAAGTTCACAAATTTATATATGCAAAACAATTGTTACGTGGTGCTGCTAAACTTTTCGTAAGTAGTGAAACTGGGTTACGGGATTGGAGTTCCTTGAAACTGTGTCTCAGTAAAGAGTTTGGTAGTAAGCTGTCCTCAGCTGATGTTCACAAAATATTAGCGAAAAGACACAAGAAGCAAGGAAAATCATATCGCGAGTATCTGTATGCGTTAATGGAGATAGGCAAATCGGTTCGATTAGATGAAGAAAGTTTATTGGAATACTTTATTGATGGTATTCCTGGTTCTAAATTCAGTAAGGCTGTACTTTATCAGGCAAAAACCATAAGTGAGCTAAAAGAGCAAATAGTCATTTACGAAAAGATTAAGCAGGAATCACGACTGGATAATTTTAAGAAGGTCGAGCCATATAATAGACCCAAACAAGAAAACATAAATTCTACTTTGCCAACAAAAATCGAAAAGAGATGTTTTAAATGTGGCGAATTTTCGCATTTAGCGAAAGATTGCAGACATAGAGAATTTAAATGTTTCAAATGCCAACAAATTGGACATAGGTCTTTTGAATGCAAAACACAACAGGGTATAGGCACAAAGCGTGAACATCAACAGGGTACGGGCACAAAGCGCGAACAGGGTCACGTTAATTCAATTGGTGAAGCACCAAAAACTAACTTAAAACTTAAAAAGATAAATGTTTGCAACATGGACGTATGGGCTCTAATCGATACAGGCTGTAGTTTATGTTTAATGCGATGCGACATATTTAACAAGTTGGATAAATCTATTCAACTGGATCCAGAAAGACGGCAACTGTTTGGTATTGGTGCATCCAGAATATCGACTAGGGGTAGTTTTGAAATAAAGGTACTAATAGATAAAAGCCCAGTAAACTTGACGTTTCACGTAGTAGAAGCAAGCGACATAAGCTATGAAATCATTCTTGGTACTTCCATTTTTAAATATTTTGATATGCTGGTTCGAGACGATAACATTGAATTTAGAGATAGAACTGTGGCGTCGAGTAACGTCGATAATGAAGATGTAGCAGTAGCTGTTGTGCCAAGAGACGACGATCCGATGGCAAATATTTTTTCAAACTCATGTTTTAATGTTATCGGGGAAGAAACAGATTATGATTTAGCTCACCTTAATAAGGGATTGGCTAGCGTGGTAAGGCAAATGATAGAAGAGTACAAGCCAAAGAAAGATAATAGCCCTCCAGTGAACATGAAAATCATCCTTACTGACGAAGTTCCTGTCTATCAACCGCCGCGAAGGGTGTCATACGAAGAACAAAAAATTATAGACAAACAGGTAGAACAGTGGCTGGATGAAGGCATAATACGCCCAAGCTCTTCGAGCTATGCCTCACCTGTGGTACTCGTGTCAAAGAAGAACGGCACAAAACGACTTTGTTGCGACTATCGTAAGTTGAATTCGAAAATTATACGCGATAACTTCCCTATGACTTTAATCGATGACGCACTAGAGAGGCTTAGAGAAGCGAATGTATACACGACTTTAGATTTGGCAAATGGGTTTTTCCATGTACCAGTGGATGAAAATTCCCGCAAATATACAGCGTTCGTAACTCATAGTGGCCAGTATGAATTTCAGTATGTACCTTTTGGTATCTGTAATTCACCAGCAGTATTTTGTCGCTACATTCATGCAATTTTGAATGATTATATTAGGGATGGGACAGTAGTTGCCTATATGGATGATTTGGTGATCCCGGCTAAGACTGAGGAAGAAGCTGTAGAGAAATTGAGGAAGGTATTGAAGCTAGCGAGCGACAAGGGCTTGAGGGTTAATTGGGGAAAATGCCAGTTCCTGGCAAAAAGGATACAATTCCTTGGGTATATAATCGAGAACGGTACGATTAGACCTAGCACCGACAAGACCAAAGCTATAGATAATTTTCCTTTACCCCAGACGAAAAAATCACTACAAAGATTTTTAGGCTTAATGTCTTACTTTCGCCGTTTCATCAAAAACTATGCCTTGATTGCGAAACCGTTGTCAGACATGCTGAAGAAAACCGAAGAGTTTAAAATATGCGACAAAGCCTTAGAATCTTTTAAACAGTTGAAAACAGCCCTGATCCAAGCACCAGTTCTCACGATGTTTAATCCCAAGGCAATTACCGAAATCCACACCGATGCTTCTATGTATGGATACGGAGCCATTCTTCTCCAAAAGAACTCCGAAGACCAGCAACTACATCCGGTACAGTTCATGAGCCGCAAGACGTCAGCCGCCGAACAAAAGTATCATTCCTACGAATTGGAGGTACTCGCCATAGTCCAAGCGCTTAAAAAATGGCGCGTATATGTATTGGGGTCAAGATTTAGGCTAATCACTGACTGCAACGCATTCACAATGACGTTACAGAAAAAGGACGTTCCGCTGAGGGTGGCACGATGGGCTATGTACCTCCAAGAGTACGATTACGTGATCGAACACCGACGAGGAGCGCAAATGAGGCATGTAGATGCGCTCAGTAGAGTGCAATGTATGGTTATAGAAGAATCGTTGCGACATCGACTTAGAGAGGCACAAATGAAGGACCCTTGGACGAAGGCAGTACGTAAGATTTTGGAGGCGAACAACTACGAAGATTTTTATATATACAATGATGTTCTTTACAAAGATTCGGCTCGACAGCTAATTGTGGTACCTACGCAGATGGAGAGAGAAGTAATTGAGATGGCGCATCGTCAAGGACACTTCTCTGTTAAGAAGACCAAAGACTGCATTGAAAAGGACTTTTATATATCTAGCATAGAGGCAAAGGTCGCAGAAATTGTTAACAGCTGTATAGCTTGTATAGTAGTTAATGCCAAATCGGGCAAAAAGGATGGGTTTTTAGTACCCATAGAGAAGGCAGATAAACCTTTGTTGACTTTCCATATAGACCACGTTGGTCCACTCGCGGCTACTCGGAAACAATATAACTACATCCTCGTTGTTGTTGATGCATTTTCGAAGTTTGTGTGGCTCTACCCCACAAAGGACACGGGTGCTGATGCAGTGATTGACCGATTAACGAAGCAGGAAGCTACGTTTGGAAATCCCAGAAGAATCGTTACCGATAGGGGTTCCGCCTTTACATCGCACGCTTTCGAGGATTATTGCAAGAAAAACCATATACAACACGTGCTAATCACAACCGGTGTACCGAGAGGAAACGGACAGGTCGAAAGGATACACAAAATCGTCATACCCATGTTAGCAAAGCTGTCGCAGGATAATCCCGAACATTGGTACAAACATATTGGGAAAGTTCAGCAGTTCATAAACAATTCTGCTCCGAGAAGTACGAAAGTAGCTCCGTTTAAACTATTAACAGGATGTGACATGAGGTTGTCGGAATCACCACCGTTAGACGAAATCTTGGAGAATGAAGCAATTGAGTCGGTAGAAGCCGATCGCAATGAAGCTCGAAGATTGGCCAAGCAGGGTATTTCAGCAATTCAAGAAGAAAACCGTCGGAATTACAGTCGAAACGCAAGGAGAATGTAGATTACGAAATCAACGACGTAGTGGCTGTAAAGCGCACTCAATTTGGTACGAATTTAAAATTGAAACAGAAATACTTTGGACCGTATAAAATCGTTGAGAAGCTGCCACACGGCCGTTACAGAGTGGAAAAGTTAGACGAAGTGGAGGGACCTAATTCTACCTCCACAGTGGCAGAATATCTCAAGCCTTGGCGTCCAGGATTCGGGTCGAACCCTAAGTCAGGAGGGCCGAATGTGGGAGTGACAGACGGACGTAGAACAAGAAGTGGACGCAGCTTAAACACAGTGACAGCAACGTAAAGGAATGCAACCCTGTAACGAAAAGAGACGGACAAGATAATTGGAGAGATGGGAGGACGAAAGAGCGACTGACGATGACCACGTTATGAGAAGACAGCAAACGAACGAACGAACAGTTGACACTTTGGCACCAACCAGAACGCAGCTCATAAAGTTATACTTATACAAATACGTGTTATATGTTATATGTAATACATACCTAAATCTTTAATAAAGATATATGAACTACATTAAACCAAACCGCGTATTAAACAAATCCACATACATACTACTATACTATTTCTAGAATCTACTACTTATTTATCAGCTATAAACTTATCAGCTATAACTACAGATGCAGATGATTTTATAGCCCATGCGCGTGTATATGTGAGTGATACTTGCACATTTATTGCATACTTTCGGGAGTATCTCAGATAAATACATGTGGTTGTGCACTGCTTCTCCGCTGCGTGTACGTACATATGTGTAGACATAATGATTGATTCGTTTATGTCTGCTTTATTGTTGTTGTGGCTTCATTTACTTAGCATCAGACTAGTGATGTGAGTATGACTTAGTGTCACTAATATTCGCCACAATAGTATATAACTCATACAACCGCTTGTTCAGATAAGAAACTTTTCGCAATTTCTACACCATTTTAACAGCTAGAAGCTTCAAATTTCATCAAATATTTACGTTTACGTCATATATTGTTATCTATTTCATTCAGACCACAAAAAACGTGAAACTTTACATCCTCACACAAAGTACCTACCTAGTTTATTATTTTATATTTATCTTAAAAATCGGTTAGGTGTGTATATCTATATATTTCATATCTTATACAGCCGATTATTCGGATATTACGAATGGGATAGGATTATTGTTCAGCACCATTCATGAAAGGTATGTAGTCTCCGGTACAGGCGAAAACAATCCCGTCCTTACTTCTTCGTTTTGAGGTAGAGGTAAAAGTAGAGGTAGAGCTAGGGGTAGAAGAAGAAATAGAGGTAGAGGTGGAGGTAGAGACAGAGGTAGATATAGGGATAAAGACACGGATAGAGGTAAAGAAGGTAAGGCATGGAGAAGAAACGGAGAGAGAAAGAAAGACATTGACTAGAAGCTTAAGGTGAAGGCTCAAAAAAACTGAAAGGAAGAACGGATATTCAGATAGAAAGGGAGAGGAAAAGTAAAACAAAAGGGGTCGAAGAAGTAGTGGAAAGTTAGTGAAATTGGGAATAGAGGGATTGGGAGAACAAATATTAGGAGGAGTGGATGAAAGACGTGAAAAGATATAGATGGTGGAAGGAAGGGAATAACAAAAGATAGTAGAGGTAGAGGGTAAGGAAAAAACGTTCAAACTTAATACTTACTGAGAGAAAGCAAAGCCATTCTGTCCGTTATAGCAGAAGAATTTGGTTGAAAACCACTGATTTACTAAACTTGGTATATTTATGAAGAATCTTACAGATTTTTAAGGTCCCTTCCGATATTGTGAACTTCATTTATTTATGTAAATTGAAATTTTACTGTTGAAGAATATCGATGTAATGGTAGAGGCCGGTTGAAAACTTTCAAAGCCACTTAAAAATAAAAAACTAAAAATTCTGCTTAGTAATCCTCATTTCATTAAAATTTATATTTGTTTGGACAAAGAAAAACTAAAAAAATAAACAAAATATGATAAAAAATTAATTTTAATATTAAACAAAATCCTTCACTTCTTTTTTCTACCAACCCTTCCGCACGAGATTTACGGAGCTATAAGGTTCCTGTTGCAATAACAATAGCCATACATACTTATATGTATGTAGAGCGGTTCATACTTTAAATATCACGTCATACACGCCTATGTACATATTTACACACATTCAATGCTAGATACATATACCTTTGGTGCATTTTTCATCTGCCGGACCTTTTTTGGCTGCTGCCAGCCATCCAACCCAACAACCCTCTTTTCTAATGCTTCTAATGCTGTCACGTCATTCAATTTGAATAGAAAAATTATTAACCAAAAACCGTAACTAAAGACAGTTTTTATTTGTGGTAGCGCGGAGACCCAAGAAAACTGGAAGCAACAATGCAATGTGGAACAAACTCCTATTTAGTACATACCCTGTAGAGAAATCTTTGGTTATTTTCTTTTTAGGAAATCGTTTTTAAGATAACGTCTGAAGAATGACCGTCTGCCAAAGTAGCGATCCTTCGATCATGGTACACGTACGACCAACTGCCGAAATAGGCAGGCTCAGCGGTATAGTATTATATATACCTTGATATGGTGAGGCTACCGTTGCTTCCTGAGTCTGCCCGGTTTCGGGAAGGCTCCGTTCAACTACAGCCGAATATATATAAATCCTAGCTGCAAATCATTCAATAGGCATGGTCCATAAAACACCCCTAATTAGGGAAGTTGACAGTGCTTGATCACTGGCATCGCGCCGACCTCCTATAGGGCGGAAATGGGTAGATGTAGGCTTCAGTCCGCTCACACACATAGTCAGAGGCTATGGAGTTTGGTTAAGCTTTTACAACATCGAAAAGATGCTTACCCTAGTGTTAGAAGTTTGCCTGTTCTTTGCATGCAAAATGTTTTTATGGTTGACTTGAAGCAGCAGCTGGCGGCCGCCGTGGTGTGGTGGTAGCGTGCTCCGCCTACGAAACCGAAAATCCTGAGTTCACGCCCCGTGCAAAAGACCATCAAAATTTTAGAAACAAGTTGTTTCAATTAAAAGATAGTTTTTCTAAGCGGGTTCGCACTCCGAGCGTATTTCTGCCATGAAAAGCTTCTCAGTGAAAACTCATCTGCCTTGCAGATGCCGCTCGGAATCGGCATAAAACACGTTGCTCCCGTCTCGCCAATTTGTTGGAAAAACTAAAAGGAGTACGATGCAACTTGTAAGAGAATCTCAGCTTAAAATCTCTTCGGAGGTTATCGCGCCTTACATTTATTTATTTTTAAAAGCAGCTACGTTCAGAACTGTAGATTCCTACAGGGTTAGTACCAACATTCACAACGACACTTTTACATTTACCACGTGCAGTCGTAAAGCGATAACGGAAACAAAATATAAGTATGCCAATTTAAGGAGGGGAATTTTAAGACAGCAATTTATAGAAATTCGCATTCGATGCTCACTGAATGATTGATCTCCCCTCCCTCTTTACTGCACTTTAGCACACAACTTTTTTTGTTCAGTTTTTCATGAGAAAAGTGTGAAAATTCTAATTAGTTACACTTAACAGCTTATTGTGGCTGCTGTAAGCGTTTAAATGTGCAACTGTTTATAGGAAAAGAGACCTATCTAAATATAAGACCTGTATTGAATACATATATACTTACCACCACCGCCCGATCATATTCACTGTTGGGGTAATTACATCGAGTTCAAACTAGTGTCATTGATTGAAAGATGATCATTTCAATATGAAGTCGGCCCCTGATACACATATGAGCAGTGGCAAAGAAAAGACGGAGTAGGAAAGGAGGCCAAAAGGAGCATGAGATGCTGATATAAGAAATCTGGCGGATACAAAAAACTACTTTTCATTGATAAATTCTGCTGATGTACCCAATGTCCTAATGCCGGGCCTAGTCCATAGGAAAGGCGATTCCATAGTTGATTCGACCTTGTGTTATAAACGCAAAAACGCACTCTGGTACAAAAACCGTTTGCCAGCTGCCCGACTTCCGAAGAAACGAATTTTTTCGACTTCCCAAAACGTTGGTTCGGTAGATTTTAGTCGCTCTTTACAACAAGCGTGCCTTATCACTAGTAAGAGATATTAGGGCTAGAACCAGAAGGTGTTGGTACCGGAGCGTACCGTATTCATATCGGTCAAAGGACTGCCCTTATCCGTCACACTCCTTTAAACCTTCGGATAGTGTTTTTACCGCTAAATCTACAACAACGTCGCGCGAATGTTTTAAGTACCTTAACTCGCCGGGGCTAAATGTGTTGCCGACTTAGAAGAGCAGTTGAATTTTGGCAGTCATGTCACTTCTGACCGACGTCAAGCCAAGCTGAAAAGCTGAGGAAAGATAAAATATAGTCAACGTACTATTATTACGAACGAGCGTTTGCAAAATCCTTAGACTGTAACCAACTGAATACAACATAGCAATCCGATTGACGCATGGCACTCTAGTTTGGCGGAAGGTGTAAAACAAAAATATCTGTTAATTGAAACTTTGTAAGGCGCAAAGGCGAGCATGCCTAAGAATATCGCGGGCACTGAACAGCGCACTTCATCTTTTGCTCATAACTTCTGCTACGGACTATATAACGTCAGTTGTTAACTTCCAGGTAGAGAATATAGAGCATATTTTAAGGGAGGAATTGGTGGAGGGTTTAGATATTGACAAAGAAACTACCATGTAGATAAATGGTTGGAAAGCTACACTCGAAGCACTCGCTGTTCTTGCAGTTTTTTGCCATAAAAAGTTAGCTGGTCTTTCGAATTTAGTTTGGTAAAATCGAAAATGCTACAGAAGTTTCGAGAAGTGCACGCGTCCATATGTCATATTTCACTCTCATCTTTGATGGGTCTCCGGGAACAGTGGTCTCAGAACGAACGAAATTGAAAATGAAATGGCCACACTGCTGGAGAGACGAACTTTCTATGATTGGATAGGAAGGGAACAACGTTTATTCTCACAGGGATGCATAAAAACCCAACCTGATTTCTGACCGTAAGTTTCCTCGATAGTCTGCCGAAGGTAATGGAGGTAATCCTTCACTGCTGCTTAAATATGCTATGCGTCTATTTCGAAACCACTTAAAAATTAGCCGAGTACTCATCATTTTCTATAATAGCTACAAAATACAACCACTATAAAATATGGAATATTCAGAAAGCGAAAAATCGCACAATATATTTTATAATTATTTTACTCCGGCAACAGGCTTCGAGCCCACAATTCCCGACGGCATTAACATTATTTTTACTCACCATGACTGAAAATTTTGGTTAAATTGAATGTAGTTTTAGACTGGTCCATGACACAATAAAACCAGACAGGTGAAGTCAGTAGTACAACAACAAAAATTTGATGGCCCTCATAGTCCGGTCATGAATTTTAAAGTACTAGAGAATGAAAATTTTTGGTAGTATTTTGATACTTTTTTACTACGTTGGTAGTAACATGCCCTAAGTGTTTTTCTGGACATTGCCGGAGCTTTCAACAAGTTCGCGAAAAGGGCGGTCATGGACAGTCTCAACCCGATTGAAGTTCATCCAGCTTTAACAAATTGGATCGGCTCCATGCTAAGCTGCAGAGGGATCATATCGCAATGGCGTCTGTGGGAGGCAACGAAATCTGATAAACAGAGGAACGCTAAAGGGTGGGGTTTTATCCCCAATGCTGTGGACGCTGGTTATAAACCAATTGCTTAGGCGGGTCGACGGAGGACCAGTCAAGCTTACGGCATATGTAGATGACGTTTCTGTCATCATAAGCGGCAGATGCCTAACAACACTCAGCGCTCTGATGGATCAGGCACTTCGGGATGTACATGACTGGGCAAGTGGAGTCGGGTTAACCGCCAACGTGGGAAAAACAGATCTACTATTACTTACCGACGTCAAGCCAAGCTGAAAAGCTGAGGAAAGATAAAATATAGTCAACGTACTATTATTACGAACGGGCGTTTGCAAAATCCTTAGACTGTAACCAACTGAATACAACATAGCAATCCGATTTATATTGACGCATGGCACTCTAGTTTGGCGGAAGGTGTAAAACAAAAATATGTGTTAATTGAAACTTTGTAAGGCGCAAAGGCGAGCATGCCTAAGAATATCGCGGGCACTGAACAGCGCACTTCATCTTTTGCTCATAACTTCTGCTACGGACTATATAACGTCAGTTGTTAACTTCCAGGTAGAGAATATAGAGCATATTTTAAGGGAGGAATTGGTGGAGGGTTTAGATATTGACAAAGAAACTACCGTGTAGATAAATGGTTGGAAAGCTACACTCGAAGCACTCGCTGTTCTTGCAGTTTTTTGCCATAAAAAGTTAGCTGGTCTTTCGAATTTAGTTTGGTAAAATCGAAAATGCTACAGAAGTTTCGAGAAGTGCACGCGTCCATATGTCATATTTCACTCTCATCTTTGCTGGGTCTCCGGGAACAGTGGTCTCAGAACGAACGAAATTGAAAATGAAATGGCCACACTGCTGGAGAGACGAACTTTCTATGATTGGATAGGAAGGGAACAACGTTTATTCTCACAGGGATGCATAAAAACCCAACCTGATTTCTGACCGTAAGTTTCCTCGATAGTCTGCCGAAGGTAATGGAGGTAATCCTTCACTGCTGCTTAAATATGCTATGCGTCTATTTCGAAACCACTTAAAAATTAGCCGAGTACTCATCATTTTCTATAATAGCTACAAAATACAACCACTATAAAATATGGAATATTCAGAAAGCGAAAAATCGCACAATATATTTTATAATTATTTTACTCCGGCAACAGGCTTCGAGCCCACAATTCCCGACGGCATTAACATTATTTTTACTCACCATGACTGAAAATTTTGGTTAAATTGAATGTAGTTTTAGACTGGTCCATGACACAATAAAACCAGACAGGTGAAGTCAGTAGTACAACAACAAAAATTTGATGGCCCTCATAGTCCGGTCATGAATTTTAAAGTACTAGAGAATGAAAATTTTTGGTAGTATTTTGATACTTTTTTACTACGTTGGTAGTAACATGCCCTAAGTGTTTTTCTGGACATTGCCGGAGCTTTCAACAAGTTCGCGAAAAGGGCGGTCATGGACAGTCTCAACCCGATTGAAGTTCATCCAGCTTTAACAAATTGGATCGGCTCCATGCTAAGCTGCAGAGGGATCATATCGCAATGGCGTCTGTGGGAGGCAACGAAATCTGATAAACAGAGGAACGCTAAAGGGTGGGGTTTTATCCCCAATGCTGTGGACGCTGGTTATAAACCAATTGCTTAGGCGGGTCGACGGAGGACCAGTCAAGCTTACGGCATATGTAGATGACGTTTCTGTCATCATAAGCGGCAGATGCCTAACAACACTCAGCTCTCTGATGGATCAGGCACTTCGGGATGTACATGACTGGGCAAGTGGAGTCGGGTTAACCGCCAACGTGGGAAAAACAGATCTACTATTACTTACTAGGAAGTATAAGGTCCCTAATTGGATTAAGCCTAAGCTTGGAGGGGTTAGGTTGGGTTGAACTGACCGGTCCATGAGGACCTCACATAGACTGGTTGAGTCCGTAGTGTTACCAGAAATTTGTTTTAATGACCAAACTGAAAAACCCTATCAAAAACCAGGACCTATGTTATAAGATAACTCCGTCCTCTTGGCAAATACTAGAAGCTTCCTAGGACTTAAGCCACTTGCTGCTTCTAGATCTGACAGCTGTATCACTCCTACTAGCTCGAGTCTTAGCCTGGCAAGTGCAGGGCACGAGCACAGAACGTGCTCGATCGTTTCCTCCTCCAATCCGCACTTCCTACATCTGCTATCACTGACCAAGCCTAATTTAAAGGCATGTGACGCCAGAAGGCAGTGTCCAGTCAGAATACCCGTCATGAGTATACAGTCCTCTTTAATGATAGAAGCAACTTTGTTAGTGTAAGGTTGTAAGACCTTCACATAATATTCGACACTTTACAGCCCCGCGCTTGAACCCACGCCTTTCCCGCTTGGTCGATAATGTGCACCTCTCGCCTTCGCTTAATCTCGTCCAGTCTAATTGGGACGTCTACGGAGCAAGCTTCAAGGGATGCGCCCTTTTTAGCTAGTTTGTCCGCTTTTTCATTCCCATCTATTCCCATATGCCCTGGGACCCAATATAGATGTATGCTTCTCCCTGTCCCGATTCTCTGCAGAGACTGCTTACACTCTAACACGCATTTAGATGCTGTGCTATGCGAGATTATTGCCTTAATTGCTGCTTGGCTGTCAATATAAAAGTTAGCACGGTTGCAGCTTAAGCTATTCTCTTCCAGGGTTTCTACTGCTTTGGTTACGGCTAATATTTCCGCTTGGAAAATGCTACAGTAATCCGGCAGCCTGTAGGATCTGCTTATTTTCGAATTTTAAGATCTCCCTCGAAGCGCAGATAGGGAATCAGGTAGTCTGTTCGTCTTGTGATTGATGACGCTATACTACTATGGCCATATGGTCGGCACTCAAGCTGCCCCGAGGCACCGAGTCTGGTTGCAGGGGTAACCCTGCAAGAAAAATATAGCACAAAGTATCTAGGAGTTATACTAGAAAGTAAATTGTCGTAGAAACTCCATATGGAAGAGAGAGCGAAGAAAGCCTCCTCGGCACTCTATGCATGCAAAAGGGTGCTAGGATGCACGTTGGGTCTATCACCCAAACTCTCTATATTTTTTTGAAAAGGGGGGAAGTCCCCGCCCCCTAGGAACAGTTATAATTTAATTATTGTGTTTTTTCGTATTTGTGTCTGAATCACGCCAGAACGGCTGCACGGATTTTGATGAAATTTGGGACAGAGACAATAGTCTACTGGCGAAATTTTTTTCGAACATGGAAAGGGGGGAGGGGGTCGACGACCACTTCGAACAATTACTTTTTAATAATTTTTACACATTATAACTTTACTTATACTGACCTTCACCAATATTACACACTCAATGGGTCAAATAAGTCGAGGTCTTACAAAAGTGAGCAGTGACATCCTCCATAGCCTCCCCCCCTCTCCCCCTCTGGTGCAAAATCTATAAATTGTTATAACTCAATGTAAATTTTCTCCTAAATCAATAATTTTTGGTATCTGGCTCATACAGATCGAGATCTAAAAAAATTTGGAAAAACGATCCGTGGTGCTCTCCGTCTCCTCCCGCCATCCACCCTCCTTCAATTGTTTTTATTAGCACGCTTTTATTAGCTTTACCTGTATGTTTGTTTCTAACTCTTCATTCGCTTCAACGCGCCTGCTGCCTTATTAACATGCTTTTATAATTACAAATAAGGTGAATCCCGTCAGGGTCATTTCTGAACTTTTCCGGGATCATTTCTCGATAGTTTTCGGGACCCGTCCGGGATCCCGTCAGGGTTATTTTGGGACCTTTTCGGGACTATTTCGGGGAAGATCGGGACCCTTCCGGGATCATTGCTGTATGATTATCGTGATTTGTCCGGGAATTCCATCAGGGTCATTTCGGGTCTATTTCGGGATCACTTTGGAATCCTTCCGGGATCATTTCTGGACAGTTTTCGGGATCTGTCCCGTATCCCGTCAGGGTCATTTTGGAGATTTTTTCGGGACTATTTCGGGATCATTTGGCGACCCTTCTGGCATCATTTCTAGATGGTCTTCGAGATCCGTCTGTGATCCCGTCGAGGTAATGTCGGGACTCTTCCGGGATCATTTGAGGATCCTTCCGGGATCATTTCTGGATGGTCTTCTATATCCCGGCGGGGTAATTTCGGGTCTTTTTCGAGACTATTTCGGGATCATTTTAGGACTCTTCCGGGTTCTTTTCGGGATAGCTTTCAATATCCGTCTGGGATCCCGTCGAGATATTTTGAGACATTTACGGGACTATTCAGGGATCATTTATGGATCCTTACGGGATCATTTCTGGATGATTTTCTGGATCCCGTCTGGGCTATTTCGTGACTTTAACGGGATCATTTCGGGTTGATTTGGGGACCAATCCGGCACCATTTCTGGATGGTTGTCGGGATTCGTCTGTGATCCCGTCGGGGTAATTTCGGGACTATTCCGGGATCATTCCGAGACTATTTCTGGATGGTTTTCGGTATCCCGTCGTGGTCGTTTTGGGACTATTTCGGGACCATTTCTGGATAATATTCGGGATCCGTCAGGGTTACTTTGGTATCTTTTCGGGACTATTCCGGGATCATTTGGGGATCCTTCCGGGATAATTTCCCGATGGTTTTCGGGATTCGTCCGGGAACACATCAGGGTAATTTCGGGAGTGTTTCGGGACAATTTGGGGATCACTTTGGAACCCTTCCGGGATAATTTCTGGATAGATGTTGGGATCCGTCTGGGATCCCGTCAGGGTTATTTTGGGACCTTTTCGGGACTATTTTGGGGTCAGTTCGGGACCCTTCCGGGATCATTTCTGGATAGTTTTCGGGATCCGTCCGGGAATTTTCCTGGACTATGTCGGGATAATGTAGGGACTCTTCCTGGATATTTTCTGGATGGTGTTTGGGATCCGTCCGCGAGCCCGTAAGGGTCAATTCGGGACTTTTTCGGGACTATTTCGGGATCATTTCAGTACCTACCCTTCAAGGAACATTTTTGTGTGGTTTTCTGGATCAGTCTAGAATCGCATCGTTGTCATCTCGGGATTATTCCAGGACTATTTGGAGACCATTTGAGAGCAATTCTGGGATCCAGCCACGGGGGGACCTTATCATGTTATCAGCTATTTTTTTACTATTACATAAATAAAATACATTATACAGACATTTTTTTTAAAACGGATAACTTGATAAGCAGGATAACGTGAATAGCCCATATGTTTTATTTTCTCCTCGCGGACGGGGCTGCGGGTAAAGGCTAGTAATATTACAAATGCGAAAGTTTGGATGTTTGGATGTTTAGATGTTTGGATGTCCAGACGTTTGTCTTCGTGACTCAATCACGTAAGAACGGCTGGACGGATTTGGCTGAAATTTGGCTAACATGTAGCCAAGAGTCTAGAAGGATCTACTAACTATATTTTGTTGAAAAGGGGGAAGGTCCCCGCCCCCTGGGGACAGCTATAATTTAATTATTGCATTTTTTCGTCTTTGTGACTGAATCACGTCAGAACGGCTAAACGGATTATAATGAAATTTGGGACACAGACAATAGTCTACCAGCGAAATTTTTTTCGAACTTGGGAAGAGGGGTGGGGGTCCCAACGACCCCTTCGAACAATTACTTTTTAATAACTCATACACATTATAACTTTACGTATACTGGTCTTCACCAATATTACAGACTTCATGGGTCAAATAAGTCGAGGTCTTACAAAAGTGAGCAGTTACACCCTCCATCCCCCACCCCACTCCTCTCACACTCTGGTGCAAAATCTATAAATTGTTATAACTCAATGTAAATTTTCTCCTAAATCAATAATTTTTGGTATCTGGCTCATTCAGATCGAGATCTAAACAATTTTGGAAAAATGATCAGTGGTGCTCTCTTCTCCTCCCGCCATCCGCCCTCGATCAATTGTTTTTATTAGCACGATTTTATTAACATTGCCTGTATGTTTGTTTGTAACTCTTCATTCGCTTCAACGCGCCTGCTGCCTTATTAACATGCTTTTATTATTAATTAGATTCAACATATTTGTAATCCCATCAGGGTCATATCGAGACCCTTCCGGGATGGTTCCAGGAAGGTCTTCGGGATCCGTCGGGGTCATTTCCGGACTCTTTCTCGACTTTTTAGGGACTATTTCGGGATGATTTTCGGACTCTGCCGGCGGGGTAATTTCAGGACTTTTCTGGACTATGTTAGGGTCGTTTCGGGACTTTTACGGGATCATTTGTGGATGGTTTTCGGGATCCGTCCGGCATCACGTCGGGATCATTTCTGGATAGTTTTCGGGATCCGTCCGGGACTTTTCCTGGACTATGTCCGGATAATTTAGGGACCCTTTCGGGATTTTTTCTGGATGGTGTTTGGGATCCGTCCGGGAGCCCGTCAGGGTCAATTAGGAACTTTTTCGGGACTATTTCGGGATCAGGGACCATTTCTGTGTCGTCCTCTTGATCAATCTAGAATCGCGTTCGGGACTCTTTGGGACTATTCCGGAACCATTTCGAGACCCTTCCGGGAGAAATTCTGGTCTTCGGGGTCCGTCCAGGATACCGTCGGGGTAATTTGTGGCTTTCGATCATTTGGGGACCCTATCAGGTTATTACCTTTTTTTTATTATTACGTAAATAAAATACATTCGACAGGCAATTGTTTTTTTAACGTATAACTTGATAAGCAAGCTAGTGTGAATAGCCCATATAAAAGTATAAAATAAATAAATAAGGCCGAGCTTATCTTCCAATTTGCGTCGTGCTTCTTTTAATTTTTCCTAATAATTTACGGGACCACAGCGACATCCTTTTACGCCGACTCCGAACGGCATCTGCAAGGCAGATGTGTTTTCACTGAGGAGCTTTTCATGACACAAATACATTCGGAATGTATGTTAAACACTTCCGAGAGGCGACGCCGATTAGAGAAACTTGTTTTTAATTAAAAAACTGTTTTCTTCATTTTCCATGTTACTCTGCCGGAAGTTGAACCCATAACCCTCGGGGTGGTAGGCAGAGCCGCCATGGTGTTATGGTAGCAACACCATGACGTCCGCCTCGATCAATTATAGCATGTGGAAAATTTTGGGTGATATAAGAGCCTAAGGAGCTTATTTAATTAATAACTATAATGGTAATTTTTAATTAGCTAAACAAACGGAACTTTTTACGCATACAGAGAAATGAAATGAACGTGACTTTGAGAAAACATTTTGCTATACTTTTTAAAAAAAACATTTCCGAGTAATTGTTTGTTTATATATATGTATATTTGCACAGTTGAATTGTGTTATCAAATTGATATCTGCACGTTGACTGTATTTTAAGTGAATAAATACAGAAAAATACAAAGGGACACGTAATTAGTTTGTTCCCAAAACTGCTAATAGTTTCTATTGTATTCTGCCAAAAAACCAAAGCTGGGAGAAGTGCACGAAATTCTGAGCAACAACACTGCTCGAACTTAAATGGCCTGACATAATCAATATCTTTCGTTAAGTGGTAATAAGGCGTTAATTTGTTTTGGATTGAAACGTCTGTTCATCTATCACATATTAGTAAAGCTAGCCTAAAACTGCGTCCCAGTCCGGACGATATGCCAAGATGTGATCTTGAAAACAATAACGAGATCGTCCAGAAAATAATCTTTAAATAGTACCAACAAATCCCGAAATACTCGTAGTCGCGGAGATAAGCACACGGTGATAAGCAGAACGTAGGTAATGGGGGAGTTATTAATAAAGAAGGATCCAATACTCCCCTGAAAAACTTTTTTTTTATGATCTTGAAATAGTTTCGAAAACAATTAACAGATCCGGCGATAGTTAAAAAATATTTGGTGGCAGTTCTTAAGATATGATTCCCTAAACAATCATGAAATACTTTCGAAAATAAATCTTGAAACTATATGGAGTTATTTCCCAAAAGGTGTCGACGATATTATTACGAAAACAATTCAGAAACGGATCCGAAACAGCCCCACGAATTTCTCGAATACAGTCTCTAAACCGAAATGGTCTTAGAAAAATTTGAAATAGCCCCGAAAATGTTCCGCAAATAGTCCCGAAACGGACCTTTAATAGCCTCAAAGTATCTAATCTATAAAAATTCCAAAACGATGTGGAGCAAAATCCCGAAATAATCCTGAGGTATTCTAAAAGTAGTCCCGAAAAGATTCCATACACGGTCTCGAACTGGCCCAAATAAATCCCATTTCACCCTGAAGATGTCTTGATAGAATCTCGGGAGTACGGAAATGGTCCCGGAATGATGCCGAAACTGTCCTGTAAGTAACCAGAAGACACCATCTTTTAGACTAACATCTATATAAACCTTGAAACCGGCATACATCTTAATCTTATCTTCATCTTAATCTTATTCAAGATTATAAATGCGAAAGTTTGGATGTTTAGATGTTTGGATGTTTGTATGTTCAGACGTTTGTCTTTGTGACTCAATTACGCAAGAATGACAGGACGGATTGGGATGAAATTTGGCACACATATAGCCAATAGTTTAGAAGGATTTACTAGCTATATCCTTTTGAAAAGGGGGGAGGTCTCCGCCCCCTAGGAACAGTTATATTTTAATTATTATATTTTTTCGTTTTTGTGATTGAATCACGCCAGAACGGCCACACGGATTTTGATGAAATTTGGTACACCGATAGACAATAGTCTACTGGCTAAATTTTTGTCGAAAATGGAAGGGGGGGAGGGGGTCCATCGACGCTTCGAACAATTGCTTTTTAATAATTTTAACACATTATAACTTTACGTTTACTGACCTTCACCAATATTACAAATTCAATGGGCCAAATAAGTCGAGGGCTTACGAAGTGAGCAGTGACACCCTCCGTCCGGGATCCCGTCAGGTTAATTTCGGGACTATTGCGGGATCATTTTGGAACCCTTCGGGTTAATTTCTGTATGATTTTCGTGATCTGTTCGGGATCCCGTCGGAGCTTTTTGAAACTTTTTCGGGACTATTCCGGGATCATTTCTGGATGGCTTTGGAATCCCGTTTGGGTCATATCGGGACTATTACGGAATCATTTGGGGTCCCTTCCGGCATCATTTCTGGACGGTTTTCGGGATCCATAGAAGGTTCCCGTCGGCATCATTTCGAGTCTAATACAGGATCATTTAGGGTCCTTTCCGGCAACAATTCTGGAGGAATAAGAATAATTTTTAATCAAGGTTAAATGAATTGAAGTAATTGCTAATTATTTCATTCACTCGGCCCATTATACATATCTTGAGGAAGTTTTTGACCAAATTACTTGATAAAATTTCAAGTATACATACTAAAAGTTTAACAAACAGCTTTTGTTCTATCAAACTAATTAGAGGAAAGTTTCTTGTAGTTGTTTATTTTTATATACGTAAGCGTTTGCACAATTGAATAGATTTATTAATTTGAGAACGGTTATGTGATATTTTTACAATAACTGTAGTTTTAATGAATAAATAGGGAAAAGTAGAAAGCCACACTTAATTAGTTCTACCTGTTTTCAAACTGCTAATATGCTCTGTTGTATTCTGCCACAAAACCATAGTTAGGGACAATGCACCAAATTTTGAGCAACGACACTGCTCGAAGCTAAGTGTCTTGACATAATTAGATCTTGTATTAAGTGTTAATGCGACATTAATTTAATCCGATTTAACCGTCTGCTCATGTTTAACATATTCGTTAAATTAGTTAGCTTCATACGGCATGTACAGGAAAATAGAAATGGAGTTTACATCGCTACAAAAAAATCCCGTCAGGATTAATTCGGAACATTTTCGGGATCATTTGGGGACCCTGCATGGATCATTTCTGTGTGGTTCTCTGGATCTATCTAGGGTCGCGGCGTTGTCATTTCGGGACTATTCCGGGATCATTTGGAGACCATTCCGGGAGCATTTCTGGATGGTTTTCGGGATCTGTCCGGAATCTCGTCGGGGTCATTTCGTGGCTTTTTCTGGATAATTTCCGGACTCAGGCTATAAGCTCATTTAGTTATTTTTTTATTTTTTGACTCTATTACGAAAAGAATATACATGAGACTGAAATAATTTTAAAAAAGATAACTTGATAAAGACTGGGCGTGGCTATCACTCCGTTTCGCCAATTTTCATCACTTGTGGGTCAGTATAAACCGAATTTCGTAAAGATATCTCAATGTAACTCAAGTTATCGTATTAACGGGCGGGCGAAAATGGCTCAATCAAAGTCTTTTTCGATGTTGATAATTTTGATATATGGATGTCTATATCTATCTCGATACTTTTCTACCATTGTGTGCTACGGTTATACTCTTATATACAAATACACGTTCTCTAGACCCCGGGCCGAATATTGTTTATATAGGTCAATATACTTGTCGCTATAAAGTTTAATAAATAAGTATAAAAATGCTTTTACCGGGGTTTGGGCCCGTTAAATAAAATAAGATTATGGATAGTGTGTAGTAAATAAGGCTGTTTTATTTGTAGCGATGTCAACTCAATTTCTATATTCTTATATTATATTCCTATAGTAACTCGTTAAATTTTACGAATATGTGATAGATGAATAGACGTTTAAATCTATAGAAAATTAACGTCTCATTTACACTTAACACAAGATCTTGATTATGTCAACTCACTTAACTTCGAGTAGTTTTTTGGCTCAAAATTTAGTGCACTGCTCCCAAATTTGATTTTGTGTCAGTATACGATAGAAACGTTCTCAGTTTGGAAACAGATAGAACCTAATAAGTGGAGTCTGTTTACTTTTCTCTACCTATTCATTAAATATACGTTGAACGTATTTGTACTGCAGTTCAGTTCAGTTGTGCAAATTAATAAACAAAAAATTAGAAGGAAATTTTCTTTTGAAAAAGAATAGCAAAATATTTACTTGCACGAATAAAGTTTCGCTGGAATATCAATAATTATATTGAATTTGTTACTTTGATAGAGCAGAAGCTGTTTGGTCACATGATTTCAAATTTTCTTAATCACAAAACAATAGATAGGTTCATTAAGCTCCTATGGTAGGAAATTTATATGGAAATGTTATTTGAAAAAGCTTTATAAACCTTTTGTTGTTCTTATCTATACAAATAAATAAATAAAAAATAAATGTAAGGCGCGTTAACCTCCGAAGAGGTATTAGGCCGAGCTTCTCTTTCAATTTGCGCCGTGCTCTTTTTTAATTTTTCCTACAAATTGGCGGGACGGGACCTGCTTGTTTAATGTCGACTGCGTAGGGCATCTGCAAAGCAGATGAGTTTTCACTGAGAGCTTTTCATGGCAGAAATACACTCAGAATGCTTGCCAAACACTTTTGAAACACCTTATTTTTAAAATTTTAATGTTGCTTTGCCCGGGGCGTGAATCCAGGATCTTCAGCGTGGTATGTGAAGTACGCTACCCTCACACCACGGTGGCCGTCAATCCGAAAATTTACTCAAGCTATAATGAGCCGAGTGCATAAAAAAAATGTGTTGCTTTTTTTTTAGTTTAAAATAAAATTTTGAAGTATTTTAATTTTGTCAATTTTCTCAAATCTAGAAGAAAAAGCTTTTGCTTATTTTTTATTGCTACGACCCACTAATGTATAAATAGCGCCCACAAAACTTATCTTGCTGTACTTAACACTTAACAATCGGCAAAAACAGTAAAAAACTATGATGAATCTATACAATTATTTCATGCTTTTTTTCGTGCTGAGCTGCTTCCTGACCTGTGCGCAATCGGGGAATAGTAAGAGCACACCTTCAGCGAAAGGGGCTAGCCCACATATGGTAACAATTTATAGAGAGGACTTTGAAAAAAAAAGGTTTTATTTGGGCGCCGGTGCACTGCTCACTATGAAAATGGTGGTTTCTTCTTCGTTAACTGTGCTTGGATTAACACACAAAGTGCTCGTTGTAGCTGGGGCAAGCAAATTATTTTCAAATAAACATGTTCGCAGAGTGGTAAACGTATATTTGCAATTGGAAATGGATTTGTTTATAACTGTGATTGAAGTAGATATACCCTTTAAAGAGGGTCCGACAATAAAAATAATACAAGAATGTAATAGTGACTTAAAGACGGTGAACGAAATGGAAGTTAGTGGATGGGGTGCTAAAGCAACATGCCGTTCAGCAAGAGACTACCGTTCATCATCTATACCCTTACTCCGAACTGATACCTCGCCTATAAAAAAAGGGAGGAATGTTTACTGTTGTTCTACCCATCAGAAAGAAAGCTAATGAAAGAAACAATGATTTGTGGTAAAGAAGCAGAGAAAGGAGCACTGGGCGTCGTGAATGGAGAACATTGTGCAATCGCAGCATTTGCGGTAAATAATAGGGGGATTGGTACAACTGTATATGCAGATTTATCTCATCCAAAAAATAAAAAGTTTATATCTTCAACGCTAGCGAGAAAGTGTAGTACTGAACGAACTGAACGCGAATTTGTAACAGATATATATTGTTAGTATAGACATGGTTAACTCGCCAACATCAGAGTGTCGAAATATTGTTCAAATATTGTTATTTTCTTTTTTTTCGATAACGGAATGTAGCACTTTGTATCAACTGTAAATAAATATTACTGATTATAATTTAATAAAATTTTATTTATATGCAATGAAAGTGTGTAGCGTGCAAATGCCTTTTTTTTTAATCCTAACCAGGGTTCAGTAAACACCCCTCATGATAAGTTTATTCCTATTTCATCAAGTATGAGTTGAAAAAAATTAATACTCTTCTCTTAAAACTCATCGAAGTATTTATCACTTTCATCGTATTAAATTGGAAGCACGTCGATAGACGCGGCACTGCATAGGGTGGATATAAACATAGAGAAAGCCTTGGAATATAAGAAGTACGCCTTAGGAGTATTCTTAGACATTGCCGGGGCTTTCAACAATATCTTTAAATGAGAGATCATGGATGGTCTTAACTACATTAAAGTACATCTAGCTATAACCTGATGGATCGGCTGAATGTTAAATTGCAGAAAGATTACTTCACAATAAGGGTTGCATGCGGCCTCGAAATCAGTGGACAGTTTCACGTCGCAGAGCGACGCAGAGAGATAGTTCGGCGAGGAACCCGTCAAACTTACGGCATATGCAGATGACATGGCGATTGTCACAATTGGGAAGTGCCTTCAAAATCGGGTTGACCGCCAACGCGGACGGATATGGTCCTGTTTACTAAGAGGTACAAAGTCCCAAATCGGACTATGTCTAAGCTAGGAAGGGTGACCTTGCGAAAATATACAGGAATCATTCCAGACAGTAAGTTGTCGTGGAAGCTCAACGTGGAGGAGAGAGTGAAGAAGGCCTCGACGGCACTTAATGAATGTAAAAGAATCTAGCCCCAAGCTTTAGATTAGAAATCAAACGTCTTAAAAGTGCAATAACGGAACCGGCATTACGTGTAATTAGGTACGAGAAATTAGTTGGTAGTGTTGTTATTGAAGTTTATGGGTTTCTGCTAGCACCTACAGGAATACTTTTACCCAAAAGACTTCTTCCCAAATCAAATCTCTTTTGCTTTTGCTTTAAAAGCTGAATATACAAATAAATTTATTTAATCGCAAATCGTTGTACTCGTACATGAAGTTATCACTTTTAAGAAATGCTTAGTTTTCAAGTATCTTGCGTGACTTCAAGTATCTTGCGTGACTTAAAACCAGGCTGGAAGGTGCTTTGAGCTTTATGCCAAATTTTTGCTTAGAATTTTTTTATACTCAGTTGAGCAGAGCTCACAGAGTATATTAATTTTGATCGGATAACGGTTGGTTGTACAGGTATAAAGGAATCGAGATAGATATAGACTTCCATATATCAAAATCATCAGGATCGAAAAAAAATTTGAACAATGTCCGTCCGTCCGTCCGTCTGCCCGTTAACACGATAACTTGAGTAAATTTTGAGGTATCTTGATGAAATATGGTATGTAGGTTCCTGGGCACTTATCTCATATCGCTATTTAAAATGAATGATAGCGAACTATAACCACGCCCACTTTTTCGATATCGAAAATTTCAAAAAAACTAAAAAGTGCGATAATTCATTACCAAAGATGGATAAAGCGATGAAACTTGGTAGGTGGGTTGAACTTATGACGTAGAATAGAAAATTAGTAAAATTTTGGACAATGGGCGTGGCAACGTCCACTTTTAAAAGAAGTTAATTTAAAAGTTTTGCAAGCTGTAACTTGGCAGTCGTTGAAGATATCATGATGAAATTTGGCAGAAACGTTACCCCTATTACTGTTTGTATGCTTAATAAAAATTAGCAGAATCGGAGAACGACCACGTCCACTTAAAAAAAAATGTTTTTTAAGTCAAATTTTAACAAAAAATTTAATATCTTTACAGTATATAAGTAAGTCAACATTCGACTACAGTAATGATATGGTACAAAAAAATACAAAAATAAAAGAAAATTTCAAAATGGGCGTGGCTTCGCCCTTTTTCATTTAATTTGTCTATGATACTTTTAATGCCATAAGTCGAACAAAAATTTACCAATCCTTGTGAAATTTGGTAGGGGCTTAGATTCTAGGACAAAAACTGTTTTTATACACAGTCGATCGTCTGTCCTTCCACTCGGCCGTTGACATGATAACTTGAGCAAAAATCTATATATCTTTACTAAACTCAGTTCACTTACTTATCTGAACTCACTTTATATGGGTGCAAAAAATGGCCGTAATCCGACTATGACAACGCCCACTTTTTCGCTATCGAAAGTTACAAAAAATGAAAAAAAAAAATGCCATAGCTCTATACCAAATACGAAAAAAGGCATGAAGCATGGTGATTGGATTGGTTTATTGACGCAAAATATAACTTTAGAAAAAAACTTTGCAAAATGGGTGTGACACCTACCATATTAAGTAGAAGAAAATGAAAAAGTTTTGCAGAGCGAAATAAAAAGCCCTTGGAATCTTGGCAGGAATAATGTTGGTGGTATTACATATATAAATAAATTAGCGATACCCGACAGATGATGTTCTGGGTCACCCTGATCCACATTTTGGTCAATATCTCGAAAACGCCTTTACATATACAACTACCACCACTCCCTTTTAAAATACTCATTAACACCTTTCATTTGATACCCATATCGTACAAACAAATTCTAGAGTCACCCCTGGTCCACCTTTATGGCGATATCACTAAATGGCGTCCACCTATAGAACTATGGCCCACTCCCTCTTAAAATACTCTTTAATACCTTCCATTTGATACACATGTCATACAAACACATTCCAGGGTTCCCTAGGTTCATTTTCCTTCATGGTGATTTTCCCTTATTTTGTCTCCATATCTCTCAAATGAGTATGTAATGTTCGGTTACACCCAAACTTAGCCTTCCTTACTTGTTTACAAAAAGTTTTCAGTTTTATTTTTTGTTTGGCACGTTGATGATATATTCCTTCTCAAACTCTCGATATCACTCGGTATACTTGAACATAGATTAAGTGAGTTGCAAATACACTTAATATAAAGCAAATTAGTTTCATTATTTTACTTAGTTTTCAATTCATTTCGCTCGATGACCATCGTAATGGATCCATTAGTGGAACGCCCTGTTAAATTTCTTAAAGGCACACGTACATTTGTAATAAATTCTGTTAGCTCGACTAGTGACTAAGTTCTATTACGAAAAGTATTAATGAAAAGGTTAATGAATGTGTGGCAATTTTTTTAGGCAGAGTTGTGAATTTTACCTCAGTGAAAAGGAAAGAAGAGTGCCAATGTGATGCCTAATGCCTAGAAAGGACCGAAACTGAAAAAGGAACCAGCGGTCCAAATGGCGTTGGAAGGTACCATTTTTGGTCCAAATGGACCAAAGTGGTATTCGTGCTGGTAGCATGAAAAGTCATCATTCCCACTAATGGCAAACTGTTAAGATGGTTGCGTTCGTGAAAGAGTGATTTTACCTCGTAAAGTTATACCATAGTTTTATGAACAAAAAGGAAAATTTTAAATCATGTGACCAAACATCTTCTGCTCTACCAAAACACAAATTCAGTATAAATATTGATATTCAAGCGAAATGTTATTAGTGCAAGTAAATATTTTGCTATTCTTTTTCAAAAGAGAATTTCGTAGTAATTTTTTGTTTATATATTTGCACAACTGAACTGAACTGAAGTATCAAAACGTTCAACGTATTTTTAATGAGCAAATAGAGAAAAGTAAACAGACTCTTTTTATTAATGGCGTTTTCTTTTCTGCAGAAAATGTTGCCCTCATGTTGCACTCTTAAATTGTGGACTAGGTCACCTGCCGCTATGCAAAATGGCTCTATTTGTAGGTTATTAGACCGTTTTTCTTCTTCAGTGGATAATATTTTGTGAAAGGGGCAAACAAATTCACGAGAGAGCTGGGAAAAATCAGCAGGGCGACACTATTTTCAGAAGAGAAAACGCTATAAGTTCGGCGCGTTTCTATATTTGCTGCACATTTAAGGCTGTCTTGACCGGGTTTTTCATGTCGAAAAAAGGTCGGATTTGGTCGAAAGGTGTATCAACGGATGAGCATCACTGCCAGTTATAAGAATCCAATTGCAAAGTTTACGTCCTTCTAACAGTTCAAAAGCTATTTGAGAAAACAGGCGCTCTCCATGCCGGCTTAACACGGATTTTGCATCACCGAATTCAACAAGTTATAAAAACAAAAAACTAAAGGAAAAGTTATATAATAGATTGAAATGCTCACCTTGCCTAATTTTCCCAAAAACTTGAGAAATAACTATGAATTGAAATAAAATGGCCCAAGTCGAACATGTTTTCAAATTTTCTTCCAGTTGTTAAAACCCGAAAATGGTGCCGATTATTTTAAATTCTACTAGCAGACCCGGCAGACATTGTTCTGCCCTAAATTTGGTCTACCTTCATACAACAAGCAGTCGGCAACTTTCAGGGCATTATATCTCACGACTATCCAGCCACGGTCTGGTCTCTAAGGGGACTGAAGGCCATACAGAAGGCCATCCTGGGAGAGGTGATGAGCCAAAAAGATGGTGCTATAAAGCCCACCTTTAGCGGGTGCACACCTCGCCCAGGCTGGCTTTCTATCACCTCCCGGGATGCAACCACCACGGAATGGCTAAGGGCTATCACCTCAAAGCTCACTCCATGGCAATGTGTTGAGCTGAAGGTGGTATCTGATGCGGATATACCACGTCGCATCATTCTCGTGGGGTACTTTAAGGAAGAGGAATGCCCCTCGAACGACGACATCTTGAGGTTAGCTGAGGCCCAAAATATCTGCTTGAATACCAGGAACTGGAGAGTCCTCAACCGGACAGTCCACGATGGCGGAAGTTACTATAGCAGTCGATCCGTTGTCTGCGAAGCTATTAAAGCAACGCAACTACTTGATGTTCTGTGGATTTGACAGGGTCAAGTTAAGGCCCAAAACCAAGGCATCCCTGCCCCTGGTAAATATAAATACCAGCGGCAGTGACAATAAGAGTGAGGGGGATGGCACGGTTGACGATGACAAACCGTGCTGTTCGAAGAACCAGAAGGTATCTAGTAGGCATTTACCTACTGAACAACAGGATTTGACGAGTCAATGGGACATCCCCCAAAAACCTTCCCAAGAAGAGCCCTTCTCGGTCTAGTCTTGGCCCACAGAGGCCAAACGAGGCAGCGACAGTCCGCCAGCCTGTTCCCCAAAACCCGGCAACAAGGCAACCAACTCGTGGGAGCCCCAATGTCATGAAAGGGAACAAAAAAGGACGAGGACGAACGGCTGAAGAAGCCGTTATGTCGCTTAAAAATAGGGCAAGGAAGGTCGCTACACGTGGCCGCAAAGACGATAAATAGTGTCTCCCCTCCCTATCAAAGCCAAAAAGCAAAGACGTCTGAAATACCTTCAGGCGAATCTTCACCATGCCAAGGCAGCCTCAGACGTCATAATTAAAAAATTTGCAGAAGAAGGTCTGGGAATAGCCTTCATCCAGGAGCCCTGCCGTAAAAGACCTGAACAGTACTGATGGTAAGTTAATTTATGCCTCCAGTTCTCGCCCAAGAGCGGCGATGCTTTTAAGCAACAAACTAATGTTTCTTCCACTTTTACAGTTTATGACGGCTGATCTCGTAGCAGTTTGGGCTAAAATTCCAACCCCAAGAGGCGAAGAAGAGGCAATCTTGGCCTCTGCCTACTTCCGGGGGAGGAGGAAACGGTCCCAACAACTGAAACAATAGCCCTCATCAAATACTGTCAGCAGAGTGGAACGCCATGGATCCTCTGCTGTGACGAAAATTCCCATCATACAACATGGGGTAGTACGAACATCAACAAGAGGGGTGAGTACCTCCTTGAGTTTATCAGTAGTAATAATATAAGCATTATCAATCGGGGCAATGAACCCACCTTTGTAAATGCTATTAGAGGGGAAGTTTTAGACCTTACTCTGTGCAGCCATAATATGCCCAGCACCGTCACTAACTGGTATGTTTCACCAGAGGAATCAATGTCGGACCACAAACACATTGTATTCTACATTGGTCACTTTCCGAAACTCATACCAGCTTTTAGAAATCCCAGGAAAACGAACTGTGAGCTTTTCCGTTTTATTATTGAGGAAGCTGGTAACAGCTTACTGCGCCCTAAAACCACCGTGCAGGAACTTGAGAAGGAAGCTGAACAGCTCCACTCAGACATTAAAACAGCTTTCAATGAGAGTTGCCCCCAAGGAAAGATACGTACACAACGTGATGTGCCTTTGTGGAACAAAAAGCTTGGGCAGCTAAGATGCCAGCCTAGGAAGCTGTTCAATAAAGCGAGAGCTATGGGCGACTGGGATTCATACGAAGTCGCTCTAACATCTTACAATAAAGAACTTAGGAAATCTAAAAGGGCTACCTGGAGAGAACACTGTGAAAAGATTAATGATCTTCCAGCAGCGGTTCGTTTACAAAAAACCCTTTCTAGAGATCACAGAAATGTAATTGACACATTGAAAAAAACAGATGGGAGCTACACTACGCCGCCGGAAGAGACGAACAAACTATTACTCGAAACACACTTTCCTGACTGCACAGCAGGCTATCAATCACCACCTATAATGGCAGATTTGCCAACGATCAGTGGTAATGAAAAAAGCCTAGCAACAAAGCTCACCACTGTGAAACGAGTGCAATGGGCTCTGTCTAATTTCAGCCCATTCAAGTCACCAGGACCGGGTGGGGTCTACCCTTGTCTGTTACAGCAAGGGATAAAGCATATAGCCCCAGTCCTTTCCACTTTGTATAAGGCATCACTACTGCTCGGCCATATCCCGAGCAGGTGGGCAGAGGTTAAGGTAGTGTTCTTACCAAAGCCAGGGAAACCCGAGCAACTGCCCTCGTCGTATCGACCAATAAGCCTGAGCTCATTTCTCCTAAAAGGTATGGAGAAAATCTTAGAGCAGCATATCAGGAAGGTCAATCTAAATAAACTCTCTCTGTGTAGGAATCAGTTCGCCTACCAGTCAGGGAAATCCACGGAGACGGCTATTCATAGTCTCACGGTAAAAATCGAAAGGCTCTAGAGTAAAAAAATATAGCCCTCTGCGCTTTTATTGATATATTAGGGGCTTTCGATAACACAACACATCAAGCTATCGGACAAGCTATGATTGACAAGGACATAAGCCCTATAATAATACGATGGGTGCTGTCTATGTTAAAGAGTAGAAAAATTCATTTGCAACTGGGAGGGACAACTGAATCTATTGCGGTCACCAGAGGCTGCCCACAAGGAGGTGCGCTCTCCCCTCTCTTGTGGACCCTGGTCATTGATGACCTCCTTCAGTTAATCAAAACCAAGGGATTTGACACACAAGGATATGCAGATGACCTAATTATTTGCATCACGAAGATACAATATCAGATCGCATGCAACAAACCCTTTGCATCATAGAGACGTAGTGCGATACCACAGGATTGTCTATAAATCCTAACAAAACTGTTATAGTGCCTTTCACTCGGAGAAGGAAAGTATCTATCCCAGAACCATCCCTGGGTGGTACAAAAATATAATTCTCAATGGAGGCTAAATATCTAGGGGTCACACTGGATAGAACCCTCGCGTGGAATGCTCATTTGGATGCTATCCTAAACAAAGCAACAAGAGCTGTCTTCGCCTGTACTCGTCTCTACGGCAAAGCATGGGGCATTTGTCCAAAAATGGTATATTGGACATTTAATACTGCCATAAGGCCAATAGTCACCTATGCTTCTCTAGTTTGGAGGCAGAAGGCCACGCAAAGAAAGGCAACGGCTAAACTAAGCAAACTGCATCGATTAGTTTGCGTTGGCATAACGGGTGCGATCAGAACTGCCCCTGCTGACGCACTTAGTGCTTTAGTGGGAATACCTCCCTTCCCTATTCTGAGGCAACACTAGGTGCACTAAGACTTCCAAATATTGCTGAGTTGAAAGGAAATATGATAGGGCTTATGAAAGTAATAAGAAAATTCATAGGAAATCCCTCATTACAACTGCGTGACGTAATATCCCCTAAGCTCAGAATCTCACGGAACTTTGAAGTGTCCATTGTGGACAGGACCCACTGGGAAATAGGGAATCCTTATAACGACCCCGACTCAGAGGTATGGTACACGGATGGATCGAAATTCGATGACGGAAGAACGGGAGCTGGCATCTATGGGCCAAACTTCAAAAAATAGATACCAATGGGATGTTACCCCACCATATTTCAGGCAGAAATTCGTGCAATAGAGGTCTGTGGTAGAGAACGTCTGCGGAGAGGCTCAACATCGAAGAGCATCTACATTATGTCGGACAGCCAGGCGCACTGCGCGCCTTGCAATCCTACATAGTTACATCTAAGCTGGTAGTTGAATGCACTGAAATCCTTAATGCACTGGGAGCCAAAAACAAGGTTTTGTTGGGATGGGCTCGCGGACATCAGGGACATGAAAGTAATGAACATACAGATTACCTAGCAAAGCAGGGTGCTACATCAGCATTCTATGGTCCAGAGCCCTTTTGTGGACTCACAAAAGCACACACCAGGGAAACTGTAAGTAACTGGGAAACTAAACAATTCGGACGTCACTGGATTGATTGCCCAGGGCAAAGGCAGGCCAAACTGTTTATACTTCCGGCAACGAAAGTATCAGCCAAACTCATTAACCTAAGCAGGGAGGACCTAAGAACTCTTACTGGGTACTACACGGGACACTGCGGTCTACGATATCACCTAAGTAAATTAAATCTTTCTGATATCCAAATTTGTCGTTTCTGTGAGCTGGATGATGAAACACCGGTTCACGAATGCGTCGCTCTAGCTAGGCAGAGGCTATCCCATCTAGGTGGTGGGACTCTTAATCCCTATGTGATATGGAGTAAAAAGCCTGAAGAGCTACTTAGATACATCAAGAGCCTCCAGATACAAAATTAGCCTGAAAGGTCTTGCACAATAAATCTGCACAAAGGCCGCAGTGCTTCCAGACCAATTAATAATAATAATAATAATAATCTGCATACAACTAGTCCCTTGGAGTGAATCACATTGATTATAGCCTATCAACTAAATTTAAATATAACCTGCACGTTACGGCTCCTGTTACAAATGTGAATACACAGGCAGCACTCACAATGGTGAAGCAAAAGCTTTCCCAAGGTAGTTGAACTAATTACCGTGTGTGCTACTACCCTAACGTAGTGGACAGTCGAACTAGTCTGAAACTGAAGCTACGCGGTCATCCATATTGAGCTCTTATATCATAAGGCCGGAAAACAGCACTTAACATCTTTCAACTTAAAATCGGTCGACTTTCATTCTAAAATATCGTTTTGATTTAACGAAGATATTGAAATCAATGTTGTCCCTAACGTTTCAAGGTTTCGGTAGCTGGGCAGCATAGCGCGACAAAAGCAACTGGTGGAAAGTCTTAGGGGCTACACCTAGAGCTTCTTTGAAAGTGACGTCGACGAAGGTATGAGTTCGAAGTCGTAGTTTTATAGCTTCTGTGCTGGCATATGGTGTGAGGGTCAGGAGGAGTTCTTATGGCCATGGATTTGCTGCTAATTCTTCGCAATTAAGATTCGGTACGTTCTATCTTTAATATCTAACACAGCTTTTTCGTTCTATTTTTGATTTTTTTAAATGAATCCTATAACGAACTGTTATAAACTATAATTACACGTTTTTTAATATTTAAACCAATTAAATACCCGAAAAAGCAACACTATTTTCATCTAAAAAATTCTGTTTGGTTAATTTTAGTTTCACTCCTTTGTTCGATAAATAGTAATTCCTTCACCCCGTCATATCAATTAATTTAACTTAAAAAAATTTATTTTTTTAATTCGAAAAAACTGTATTGTACTATTCACGTAGGCGTGCCTTTCATCTTATCACCTCATTTAGTTATTTTTTCAACTTGAATAGCCCATATATTTTATTTTCTTCTTGCGGACGGGGCCACGGGTAAAGGCTAGTTAGTACATGTATATATGGAAAAGAGACAGTTGTGAGGTACAGGAAATTTAGGTCGAGCAGTGAGTCGTCGTCGATCTTCTTCTAATGATAAATGCTGTGTTTTTTTACCATTTTTCAAAATTATTTAATAAACTATTTCTGGCATATCAGGAGTATTATTAAGGGGGAAAATATGGGATATTACGAAATAACAAACTTTGTTTTGCGTTTTGGTGTAATTTGTAGGCGTAAACGCTTGACCAATTTGATTGATGATGATCGGTCAGCATCATCAGCATTGTGTGTGATATACATATATATGGGAATATATGTAGGTATGTACATACATATGTATATATATGGTTGTATATAAATTCATGTGTCATAATTGGATTACTTATGTTGTATAATGGCCGAGACACAATGAAGTTTTTCATATAAATGCGTTCAACGCAATCTAATGCATGCCAGTAACATCGCCACAATCACGCAAGATGTCGCGTTTGTGAATATGAAGAAACTTCAGACTTGGCAATTGAAGTTTATTTCGCCTCGCCAATTCACATACAAAATTTCACGTAGTTCGAAAAAGAGTTAGACACATTCTCATTATACAAGAAAAATATTCATATTTAGATATAAACGCAACATCTTGGTTGATTGTGGAGATGTTATTTTACAACATGGAAAGTGGTTTTTATAGGGGTTTTCAGTTTGGTTATTATACAAACTTCTGGAAACACTTCGAACTCATTCAGTCTATGTGAGGTCCTCATGGACCAGCCAGTTCAACCTAACCTAAACTATAAATAAAAGGTCCTAATACAGCGAGCAGTACCTTATAATAAAGCATAATGTAAGCCTTACTTATTTGATTTCGTACATAAGCTTTATAGTAAGGTTATTATATGTGATCCGGTATATGAAAAAGTGGCATCTGACTCAAAAAAGAAATTGCGAGAAACAGCTGTTAAAATCTGTTTTTTTGAGTTATAAGCCACCTTTTCATAGACCGGGTCACATATTCTTATAATAATTCCATATGTAAAGCTTATAAGCCCTAAACATAACATTACCTTACAGACAGCCTTATGACATAAGTACAGGAAAATAAGGGGTATTATAAGGAATACGCCATACAACTAATATTCCTCATTGAAGTAAGGCCTGGTAAACCAAAAACAAAACTTATGTAAACTAAAATAGTTTGCTGGGTTAATATAAAAAATAGTGACCTGTCGTTATCGGTTGTGCTTTGCACACAGAGTATATTAACTTTGATTGGATAACGGTTGGTTGTACAGGTATAAAGGAATCGTGATAGATATAGACTTCCATATATCAAAATCATCAGTATCGAAAAAAATTTGATTGGGCCATGTCCGTCCCTCCGTCTGTCCGTCCATCCGTCTGTCTGCCCGTTAACACGATAACTTGAGTAAATTTTGAGGTATTTTGATGAAATTTGGTATGTAGGTTCCTGGGCAGTCATCGCTCAGATCGCTATTTAAAATGAACGCTATCGGACTATAACCACGCCCACTTTTTCGATATCGAAAATTTCGAAAAACCGAAAAGGTGTGATTATTCATTACCAAAGACGGATAAAGCGATGAGACTTGGTAGGTGAGTTGACCTTATGACGCAGAATAGAAAATTAGTAAAATTTTGGACAATAGGCGTGGCACTGCCCACTTTTAAAAGAAGATAACTTAAAAGTTTTGCAAGCTGTAATTTGGCAGTCGTTGAAGATATCATGATGAAATTTGGCAGGAACATTACCCCTATTACTATAAGTGCGCCAAATGAAAATTTGCAAAATAGGATGACTTTTTAAAAAAAAATTTTTTTAAAGTCCAATTTAAACAAAAAATTGAATATCTTTACAGTATATAAATAAATTATGTCAACATTCAACTCCAGTTATGATATGGTGCTACAAAATACAACAATAAAAGAAAATTTCAAAATGCGCCCTTTTTCATTTGGTTTGTCTAGAATACTTTTAATGCCATAAGTCGAACAAAAATTTACCAATCCTTTTGGTAGGGGCATAGCTTCTATGACGATAACTGTTTTCTGTGAAAATGGGCGAAATCGGTTGAAGCCATGCCCAGTTTTTACACACAGTCGACTGTCTGTCCTTCCGCTCGGCCATTAACACGATGACTTGAGCAAAAATCGATATATCTTTACTAAACTAAGTTCACGTACTTATCTGAATTCACTTTATCTTGGTATAAAAAATGGCCGTAATCCGACTATGACCACACCTACTTTTTTGATATCGAAAATTACAAAAATGAAAAAAATGCCATAATTCTATACCAAATACGAAAAAAGGGATGAAACATGGTAATTGGATTCGTTTATTGAGTATATTAAGTAGAAGAAAATGAAAAAGTTCTACAGGGTGAAATCAAAAGCCCTTGGAATTTTGGCAGGAATACTGTTCGTGGTATTACATATATAAATAAATTAGCAGTACCGTACAGTAACAGATGATGTTCTGGGTCACCCTTGTCCACATTTTGGTGGATATCTCGAAAACGCCTTCACATATAGAACTTAGGGCCACTCCCTTTTAAACCCTTCATTAATAACTTTAATTTGATATCCATATCGTACAACCCCCGGAAAGGCGTCCACCTATAGAACTAAGGTCCACTCCCTTTTAAAATACTCATTCTATTCACCCCTGGTACACCTTTACGGCGATATCTCGAAAAGGCGTCAACCTATAGAACTAAGGCCCACCCCCTTTTAAAATACTCTTTAATACCTTCCATTTAATACCCATGTCATACAAACACATTCCAGGGTTACCCTAGGTTCATTTTCATACATGGTGATGTTCCCTTATTTTGTCTCCAAAGCTCTCAGCTGAGTCGGTTACACCCGAACTTAGTCTTCCTTACTTGTTTTAAACTCAAATTATAATTTTTATCGGCACGACTTTCAAGTAATGAATCAGCAAAAACAATGACAAAGAATACAAAGAACAAAGCGATGCACAGTATAACAACATATGTATATATTGTAAAAATTGATAAGAAGAAACATGCAATACAAAAACTTGAACAATACTACAAAAACTTCAATAATGATATGAGGAAAATCGAAATAATCGCTTCGTGGGAAATTCATACCTCGACAGCAGATGGCAAATGCCCAATAAACAAATTCATGCATGTAAAAATAATGTGGGACTTGGTAAAGCTATTTTGATTGTTGTTGTGGAAACACAAAATGTGTGGAAGGTTAGATAAAAGATGGGTAGAAGGAGAAGAAATGAGTACAGGTAAAATTGAATAGGCGGAGAAGGAAATTCGAAATCATGCCCTTTCATCAGCTAAAACTATAAAGGATTTAATCGATTATAATCGATAGAAGATAATTATCTTTTTATAGAAGAAATATATGTGAACGTCTTGAATAACCATATATACCTGTGTATATCAGATGTAACCAATGAAAAGTCCATAACAACACATTATTATTATTATTATTATTATCTATTATTATTATTTTTTTTATTAGGCCTGGAATCACTGCGACCTTTGTGCATATCTATTGTGCATGACCTTTCAGCCTAAAATTGTAAGTGGAGGCTTTTAATATATCTAAGTACTTCTTAAGGCTTTTTACTCCATATCACATAGGGATTAAGAGTCACACCACCTAGATGGGAGAGTCTCTGCCTTGCCAGAGCGACGCATTCGCAGAGAATGTGAACGAGCGTTTCATCCTCCAGCTCACAGAAACGGCAAATTTGAGTATCGAATAGATTTAACTTAGGTGATATCGTAGACCACAGTGCGTCCAGCATAGTACCCAGTGATAGTTCTTAGGTCCTCCCTGCTTAGATTAATGAGTTTGGCTGATACTTTCGTTGCCGGAAGTATAAACAAGTTGGCCTGTCTTTGCCCTGGGTATTCAATCCAGTGACGTCTGAATTGTTTTGTTTCTCAGTTACTTATGATTTCCCTGGTGTGTGCTTTTGTGAGTCCACAAAAGTACTGTGGATCATAGAATGCTGAAATAGCACCCTGCTTTGCTACGCAATCTGCATGTTAATTACCTTCATGTCCCTGATGTCGTTTCATCCTTCCTAACAAAATCCTCTTTTTGGCTCCCAGGTCATTAAGGGTTTCAATGCAGTCATCCAATAGCTTATATGTAACTGTGTATGATTGCAAGGCACGCAGGACCGCCTGGCTGTCTGACATAATGTAGATGCTCTTCGAGGATGAGCCTCTCTGTAGACATTCTCTACCGCAGCATTTCTATTGCATAGATTTCTGCCTGAAATATGCTAGGGTAGCATCCCATTGATACCGATTTCTTGAAGTTCGGCCAATAGATGTCAGCTCCCGTTCTTCCGTCATCGAATTTCGATCCATCCGTGAACCAGACCTCTGAGTATTGTCATTACAAGGATTCCCTGTTTTCCAGTGGGTCCTGTCCATAATGGGCACTTCAAAGTTCCGTGAGATTTTGAGCTTAGGGGACATTACGTCACGCAGTTCTAATGTGGGATTTTCTATGAATTTTCTTATTACTTCCCATAACAACACATACTCTAGGGAACACCAAAAACAAAATACGTCTCAGAGTTGTTGTTGTAACATCTAAGGGCAAGCCAAAAATAATTGTTGACCGTAGTGTTACTCATATAAAGGTAAGCCTAAAAAAGAATAAGCGTGTTATTTACACCCAAAAAGAGACTACTCCTCAGCGAAACACGTCAGATAGATTACTCAAACATACTTTATCCTGAAAGCAATGGAGAGTTTAGAAAACTACAAGAATTAATTGAACGCAATGTATAATAAGCCTCTGAATTTCAGCCACCACGCCAGTATGCGAAGAATCAGAGCACTGCGCTTTTCTTGACAGCGAAAGTTCCTTCAGTAATAATTGTTAGTACAGCACAAACTTAGTACTATAGAAATAAGCTTAGTTGGTATGCCATTGGAATTTTTAACTGATGTAAAATACATGTGGAAGACCAAGGCACTCGCCTAGTAAGTTTATGATGGTGTACAAACGTCTTGCTGTGTCTTTATTTGCCATGATAGTAAAATCTGTTTACAACCAATGGCTTGGCAGTCCGAAAGTAAGGAAGAAGACGTTCTAGAGCGAGACAGTCGCTCCATCGCCTGGCATGTGCGTGCTAAGATCACAGGAACCATGCATACATTTCCGTCTACAACGTTGTGGAAATGGAGCAGCTAGCCAAGCGAACCGTACTGAGCATCGCAAATGAAGGATTTCAATGTATCGATAAAGTTAGAAAGAAGTTTCAAATCTCTCAACTTCCAAGGGATGGCTTCCTCAAAGACCGAGCCTTTGGGGAAAGGCACAGAGTAGAGCTGGGAGGCAAGTAAACATGGAATGTTACCAAATCGTGTGACATGCGAGTGGTTCAAAAAAACTAACGGGAAACGAAACATCTGTCTGAAGTGAAAGTGCATTTGTAAAACGTGGTTACTATGATGAGGCCGTCGGTAAAATTATTTATAGTTAAGCCATACTTATTGCAATTTCTTTTATTACTTACTTAATTGGCACTTAACCGTCTAAACTGTTACGGCCGTCCAACAAGGCGCGCCAGTCGCTCCTTCGCTCCGCAAACCGGCGCCAATTGGTCATACCAAGGGAGTTTAAATCGTTTTCCACCCGGTCCTTTCAACGGAGTGGGGGCCGCCCTCTACCTCTGCTTCCATAGGCGGGTTCCGATAGAAACACTTTCTTGGCCGGAGCATCATCTTTCATTCACATAACATGGCCCAGCCAGCGCAGCCGCTGCGTTTTAATTCGCTGGACTATGTGGGTGTCTGCGTATAGCTCGTATAGCTCATCATTAAATCTTCTTCGGTACTCGCCATCGCCAACGCGTAGAGGTCCATAAATCTTTCGAAGAACTTTTCTCTGGAACACTCCCAAACCCGATTCATCTTCTGTTGTCATGGTCCACGCTTCTGCCCCATATAGCAGGACGGGTACGATAGGTGACTTGTAGAGTATGATTTTCGTTCGCCAAGAGAGGACTTTATTTTTCAATTGCCTACCTAGTCCAAAGTAGCATTTATTGACAGGATTGATTCTTCGCTGGATTTCAGTGCTGATGTTGTTGCTAGTGTTTATGCTGGTTCCCAAATAAACGAAGTCTTTTACTATTTCAAAATTATGGCTGCCAACAGTAGCGTTGTTGCCAAGGCGCGTATGCGATGACTCTTTGCTAGATGATAGCAGGTACTTCGTTTTGTCCTCATTCACCATCAAACCCATCTTTACCGCTTCCTTTTCCAGTTTGGAGTAAGCCGAGCTAACAGCGCGGGTGTTTAGGCCGATGATATCAGTGTCATCAGCATATGCCAGTAATTGCACGCTTTTATAGAATATTGTTCCAGTGCGGTTAAGTTCTGCAGCTAATATAATTTTCTCCAGCATCAAATTAAAGAAATCGCACTATAGGGGGTCATCCTGTCTGAAACCTCGTTTAGTTTCGAACGGCTCGGAGAGGTCCTTCCAATTACCAATTCTAAGACCGCCAAATGTTGTTGGAGGGTTCTAATACAAATTGTTGCAGAGCGCTCAAAGACCACTCAAAACATCACTTACGAGTTCTGCTGGCTATTTTCACAGGAAGATTGACTCAACAGAAAGCTTAAAAACTTGGCATAAGATCAATTGACACATTCCGATTGCGCGTTCTATGAGCAGGGGCTGCGAAGTATGTATATCTTTTTGGAGTGTGAAAGCCATTTTCAAGTAAATGGCTAAATTCTTGGGTTCACAATGGCCTGAGGGCACGTGTATTCACACCATCGAGCCAAAGGAGATAATAAAGTTCTTGCAGAAGGTCAGATTGGGCCCGATGTTACGATATGTCGAGGGCACAATTAAACCGTGGTAGTAGTGCAATTCTCAACAAATCTATATATCTAAGATTTGAAATCACGATACTTTCGCGGAGTTAAACCATAGTGGGGATAGATGATTCCGAGCAAGCATTCAAATAAATGCTTCCAATCGCAGTTATACTCTACATACGTTGGGAATGTTTGGCCTAAGTCTAGATAAAAAAGTGTTAGACCTGTTACAAGTTTAAGGTGGCTTTCTTATTGTTAGAAAGGTATGGCAAACGGAGATCGATTGATGCGTGTGTTATTAATTACCATCGCTTTTTAAAAACACAATGCACTTAAACTGTAGTTGAATCTATTGACAATTTAGTTAAATATAATGCGATACAATGAAATAAAGGACAAAACCATTTCCTTCTAGCTCTTTTGATCACCAGCAGAGATCACCCGGTAGTCATCATCACTGAGCAACATTTTGTGAAAGGAAAAGCATAAAATTCACTTCACGAGCACAGAGGACAGGGAGAGGAAGACTTCAGCGGAAGTCTCCCAGAAATCTCTTGAAAACACACTTTACTGGCTGCAATCGCACACTAGTTAATGGGAACTCTTCTATGGAACCTCACCCCTGAAAAATAAAATAAATCAATACAAGGCGCAATATACCTCCGAAGAGATAAAAGCCGAGCTTCTCTTCCAATTTGCGTCGTGCTTCTTTTTAATTTTTCCTCCAAATTGGTGGGACGGAAAATGCATGTTCTACGCCGACTCCGAACGGCATCTGCAAGGTAGAGCTGCAAAAGTATCGACATAAATATCGATACATCGATACCAGGTTCGTGGTGCGATTATCGATGTTTTTTCTAAATATCGAGTACTTTACAAATAAAACATGAATAATTAAAATTACATACATTATGTCAGATTTGTGCTTATTTTAGATGAATACCTAACAAGTTGGTGGCTCTTATTTCATTCATATTATATACACATATATACATGTATTCGTATATGTAGATATATACGCAACAGAAGACATCATTGAGTTTGAAGACGAAAATTGTGTTGCCAAAAAGCTACGAGTACAAAGTCAAGCATTTGGACCTATTTTGACAAAATCACTAATACTATTGCAAAAAATGTTATACAACTAGTGGTAATACGTCCAATTTGTTTCACCATCTAGAACGATCGCATACAACTGCAAATTTAGATTCACATAGCTCGCCAAATAAGATTAATTTTTATATGAAAAAACATATGAAGATCTATCATCACGTGAAAGGCTTTTGCCAGCACCCTACTGGGGTTTAGCCACCGCAGACGTTCGACCTTTTCCCATAGTGGATGACAAAGGGTGTCGTAACTTTGTATATACCCTCGCTTCGCTGTATAAGCTACCATCGCGGACAACTTTGCAGAATGTGTTTTATGATCGTTTCGAAGTTATGAAGACAATATTACATATATATATATATATATATTTATATATTATATTTACATAAATGTCTGATATATACCTGATATTGCTTTTAAATTGAGTAAGCCCTTTTCACTATAACAAAAAATTATATATATATCGCGATATATCGATACCCTCCCTCTTATATATCGAAAATATCGAGTATGCCGAATATCGATACTTTTGCAGCTCTACTGCAAGGCAGATGAGTTTTCACTGAGAAGCTTTTCATGGCAGAAATACATTCGGAGTGTTTGCCAAAACACTGCCGAGGAGCGACCCCGCTTAGAAAATTTCTAATTAAAGAAACTTCCAAAATTTTTGATGTTGCCTTGTTTGGGAATTAACCCAAAATCTTCGGTGTGATACGCGAAGAACGCTACCACCACATCAAGGAGACTCTTCTGGGAATTATAAACAAAAAAGGATAAGATTCGCAGTCAACAGCTCCTATCTATGTAATGCACATAGTCTTGGTGGTACCACTCTGGTGGTACCTTTGCGAATGCCCAGCTCGAGCACAGATTAAGTTTCAAACTCTGGGAAGCTATATTCTGTCCGAACTTAAGGGCTTTGCAAGATGTTACTAAATGAAAGTTCGTGGGCCGAACGAAAGGATTTGAACATACTGTAACGAATTTGCTGCAATTCCCCTTATTTGCGATTTTCTGCCAACGTTCGTATCGCTAAACTGTTGAATAAATAACTCCAATATTGAATAATGGAAAAATGGCCTTTATTAAAGTACTTCACAATAACACTTATATTTTGCAACGAATAGCTTGCTTAATAACCAAACTGATTGATAGCTCAAATGAAACTCTACTATTGCCCGACAGATTGCGTGCTTAATCAATAACTGCTTGATAGCTCAAATCAAACTGAATTCCAGCGCCTCTACATTTGCTGCCTTTTATACTCTCTGATTTCAACGTTCGCATCTTCTAGGCGTTTCCATTTCCAGAATCTACTAGTGGTCCATGAACTCTCAAATTTCTCAGCTGTAACTACAATTGCACGATTTTATAGCTTCTCTCATTGCATACTTTCAGAAGTATCTCAGATATATGCATGTAGTTGTGCTTTGCTTCTCAGCTGCTCGTATACGTACATGGTACATATGTGTAGACGCAATTATTGTTTCGTTTATGTAGATACATAATGATTGATCTATGGATGTGCATGATATCACTGTTTAGCATCGGCTTAGAGATAGCAGCACCCCTTAGTTATGCTAATATTCGTAACAATACTATCAAGTAATCTAACTGGATCCTGTAAGTATTTCAAAACTGAGCACTCCACTGATTTCAGAAGAGTGGCAGGGCTGATGAAGTTAACAAATTATACTAGCTGTCTAAAATGGTATAATCACAAATATTTTTCGAAAAAAATCGCCTAAACACTCATTAAACTGCGGATAACAAAGCATCTAGGCTGGATGCAGGAGAAAGAGTACAAAGTGGCGTCCGGGTACTATTTTTTGCTTTGGTATATTATAAATTGGGTAGAAGTGCTTTCAACCGAGTAGATTTAGAACGCGAACATTCAGCGTACCTTCAAGTCATAGTCGGACTCAAATTGGATCACCCTTCAACTCTCCGTATCACCTTCAGTTAGGTTGAAATAAAAGGCTTAGTTAGTGGCATAATTTCTCTATTGAAAGCGTCAATATTCTTAACGCCCAAACAATTAAAATGCCAACAATTACAATAAAAGGCAAAAACAACAACAAAAAAGTATACAACTACAGAATCCTTTCCCTCCTTGATGTCAACGTGATCATCATCATCTTTGTTTACATGAATTTCATCCGTTGCTGTTGCTGCATTGGTAATCACGAATCCATTAGCAGTAACATTACAACCCCATTAAAGGGCAATATCTAAGCAGGGAGGGGAGTGACGAACGAATGCCAGGATGTTGACGATGTCCTGTATAATCACTGTTAGATACTCTCTCATGTTTGCTGCTGTTTGTTATTGCAGCTGCACGCTGGGTCGCAATTACATACAAGTTGTTGTTGCATTTGCTCTCGTTTTTGTTATTGTTTGACAAATAAGCGCAAAACGTTGGAAACTCGGATACTGATTGCCTTTTGGCACTTTTGTTTTTTCGAGTTTTTTGTTTTTTTTTTTGGTTATGCTAACCTTTTCTGCTTGACAGCGCACATTGCAACAAAATCAGCGGATTTGTAGCAAAAGAAGTTAAAAAAGACAAGTAAGGAAGGTTAAGTTCGGGTGTAGCCGAACATTACATACTCAGTTGAGAGCTATGGTGACAACATAAGGGAAAATAACCATGTAGGAAAATGAACCGAGGGTAACCCTGGAATGTGTTTGTATGACATGTGTATCAAATGAAAGGTGTTAATGAGCATTTTAAAAGGGAGTGGGCCTTAGTTCTATAGGTGGACGCCTTTTCGAGATATCGCCATAAAGGTGGACCTGGGGTGACTCTAGAATGTATTTGTACGATATGGGTATCAAACGAAAGGTGTTAATGAGTATTTTAAAAGGACGTGGGTTTTAGTTCAATAAGTGCATGTCTTTTCGAGATATCGCCATAAAGGTGGACCAGGGGTGACTCTAGAATGTCTTTGTACGATATGGGTATCAGATTAAAGGTATTAATGAGGCTTTAAAAGGGAGTGGTGGTAGTTGTATATGTGAAGGCGTTTTCCAGATAATAATAATAATAATAATAATAAACCCAACGGATTAATACCCTCCAAAGCCCGCCCAACCGACACGAGGGGCGCATCCGCATGACGCACGGATTTGTTTTTGTTTTTGCCGAGTTGTTGATAGGCGGAGGTTTTTTAAGCGTCGAGATCTAAAACTGCTCAGCTACAGAATAAAAATCATCAGCTGAGATTATATACATAACAGTAGAAAATTATACATATAGTAAATTGTTAAATAAGTTAAGGATTTAGCATATAAAGATTTTTATTTTTTATTTTTATTTTTATTTTGTTACGAGTTAAGATAGGATAGGACAGTTTTCCTTATAGTAAAAAGTGAATCCGTTATATCAAATGAATTCGAGTGAGAGTTAAAATCATAACACAAACACCGGAAAGGTTCATTTAATTCGAAGTTAGTTCTACACTGCCTCAAAAGAAGAGGTTTGTAATGTCTTGACGCTCGTGATGGGATATTGAAGTTTACTTCGTTCAAAAGAAAGGGGCTAGAAATTAGTCCATTCAGTAGTTTAGCCATAAATAATACTCCTAGCATTTCTCTACGGCTAGCGAGAGTTGGAAGATTGATAAGCCTTAACCGACTAGTATAAGGTGGAAGATTATATGCAGAGTCCCAATGAAAATTCCTTAAAGAAAAAAGTGAAAATTGCTTCTGTATTGACTCAAGCCTATCTGCATGAACTTGATATCGCGGATTCCAGACTACTGATCCGTATCCTAGTATCGGCCTAACCAATGCGGTAAAAAGGGCTTGGTTACATAAGGGTCACTAAATTCTTTAGACCATCTCTTCACGAATGATAGAACACCTCTAGCCTTATTGGCAGTAGTCATAATATGAAGGTTGAAACTAAGTTTAGCATCCATCGTAACTCCCAAGTCAACAAAATAATTTACTGATGCAAGACAAAAATTATCAATTACGTAAGAGGCTGCTGGCAAAGATCTCCGAGAGAAACACATGAACTTACATTTATTGAGGTTCAGCGGCATTGAATTCGCGTTGCACCAAGCAACTAAGCAGTTTAAATCCGCTTGAAGCAATGGACGTTCTTCAATAGACTCATAAGACCTAAAAAGTTTTACATCATCAGCATACATTAAAATTTTGGAATATTTTATTATGGTACAAATATCATTAATAAATAGCAAGAACAGAATTGGACCGAGATGACTGCCCTGTGGGACGCCAGAGGGAACATTAATGACCTCTGAAAGAGTATTTTTAAAAATTACTTGTTGCGTTCTACCGCAGAGATAAGAAGATATCCACTGAGTGAGACCTGGTTGGAAACCAAGTCGATCTAGCTTGTGGATAAGCAATGAATGGGAAACTTTGTCAAATGCTTTACTGAAATCAGTGTAAATAACATCGGTGTGAAGATTTTCTCTAAATCCATTAGAAACATGCGTTGTGAATTCAAGTAGGTTGGTAATGGTAGATTTGCCTCTACAGAATCCATGTTGAGAGTTTGCAATCAATGCAGAAATGGAAAATGTTAGCTGATTAGTAACAATGGCTTCAAACACCTTTGGGATGGCAGACAATTTTGCAATTCCTCGATAATTTTCTACACATGACCTACTGCCGTTTTTGTGGAGGGGTATTAGAAAAGATTCCTTCCAAGCAAAAGGAAAAACTCCATGTTTTAGGGACATGTTGAATAAATCAGTTAGGGGCAGATAAATGTGTTCTGCACATCTTTTGAGAAAACATGTGGGAATTAGATCAGGACCGTATTTATAAGATTCCTTCAAAGAAGTTAAATATGTAAGAACCTCTTCTGGAGATATTGATGGAATATTAATTGCGTTAAGTCAGTCAAGTTCATACGGGTATTCACTAGACAAAGAAATTAATTCAGCGGAATAGTTAGATTTGAAAAATTGTGCAAATAAATTAGCAATAACTTGATCGTCGCTAGAGAAATCATCACGGTATTTCATACCAGAAGGAAAGACTTTAACCCTACGTTTAGAGTTCACGAAATTATAGAAAGCTTTCGGATTGCAAGTTATTTTCTTTTTCATGGCACAGAGATAGGTATTGTAACACTTTTTATTTAATTCAAAATATTTATGACGCAATATAGAGTACTTCAAGTAGTCGGAGTGTGACCCCGTCTTCTTGTACAGCTTGAAGGAACGCGTTTTTTTGTTTTTTAAAGATTTCAGTTCTTTGGTGTACCATATTTGGACTAGTTCAGTGAAAACACGTTTACGCTTAGGTACATGTCTGTCCAGAATAGCGTGAATGACGGCGTTGAAGTCAGAAACGTTTTTGTCAATATCTGCACCGTATTTGGGCCAAACTATTGTAGATAAAATTTGGTTGAGTTTATTAAAATTAGCCTTCGCGAATTCGAATCTAAAACTAGAGTCGGTTTCTGTGGTAGTGCAACTCCGAGAACTTTCTTCCAATTCGTAAACTATTTCCAGCGAAGGATGGTAAGGATCCTCAGGTACAGTAAGAGGTTCACCCCTCCTAAGAATGGATTTTGAAGTATCATCAACAAATACCAGATCAAGTACCCTCCCGTACATGTTTGGAACTATATTTATCTGTCTTAGGCAAAGTTCAGTTATTTCTGCTAAAAAGTCGATGCTGGAGAATTTTGAAGAAACCGGTACAATACCATGGTCGGATGTGGTCCATGATACGTGCGGAAGATTAAAATCACCCAAGACAATTATCGAGTCAATAGGCTTCAACAATGAACTGATATCTTTCAGTAACGAAATATGGTTCATATACACCGAGGGATCTGAAGATGGTGGGATATAGCAAATGGCAATATAGGTAAAACCTATTCCCAGCTGGGTTCTAATGCACTTAAATTCCGTAGCTTCAATAACAGGTAAATTTACCTCAGCGGAAGGTATAGAAGAACGTACCGCGAGCAAAACTCCACCTCCAACTCTGTTCAAGCGGTCATTTCTATATATCTGGTAATCATTGCAAAGAATCTCCGAATTAAAAATATGAGGCTTTAACCAAGTTTCAGTAAAAGCGATGATATTGTAATTACAGTTAAATGATCTCAAGTATAGATCAGTTAGTTTTGTGTTTAGGCCTCTTACATTTTGATAAAATATATTAAGGACAGGTTTAATATTTAGTTTTTTGCAGCATTATTGGTTTGAGGAACGGTAGCAAGATTACGAATATTAACGTTGCGTCTATGCTCGAATTCACGTACAAAGGCTCCGGGTGGCCAAAATGAATTATTCAAAATTGTTTCAAAATGTTGCGCTGATACGTCAATCCTAAATGACGAAATGTCTCTAGGATAATTAAAATTAAGTTTACGAATAGACACATTTTCAGATTTAAGTTTACTTATGATGTACGACTTCAGGTCCTCTTCTGTAGTGTCTCTCGCGAATCTGGAGACGAAAATCGACTTTTTAATCGGGACAGTAATCAATCTACCAGCCGGCGGTTCAGATTCCGCAGAGGGGTTTTGGGGAACCTGGTTCCTTTTTGTGGAGGGTACAGTAGATACAGCTGAATGAGCATTCGATGTCGATGGTTGAACTGCTAAGGGACTCGGAGAGGACAGATTTATCAATTCAATAGTTGGGGGTGGAAGATCTGGAGGTGAAGGAACTTTGGGATCAGCATCCGTAACCATATCGACCAAAATGTGGACCAGGGTGACCCAGAACATCATCTGTTGGATACCGCTAATTTATTTATATATATAATACCACGAACAGTATTCCTGCCAAGATTTCAAGGGTTTTTTATTTCGCCCTGCAGAACTTTTTCATTTCATTCTACTTAATATGGTAGGTGTCACACCCATTTTACAAAGTTTTTTTCTAAAGTTATATTTTGCGTCAATAAACTAGTCCAAATACCATGTTTCATCCCTTTTTTCGTATTTGGTATAGAATTATGTCATTTTTATCATTTTTCGTAATTTTCGATATGGAAAAAGTGGGCGTGGTCGTAGTCGGATTTCGGCCATTTTGTATGCCAATACAAAGTGAGTTAAGATAAGTACCTGAACTGAGTTTAGTAAAGATATATCGCTTTTTGCTCAAGTAATCGTGTTAACGGCCGAGCGGAAGGACAGACGGTCGACTGTGTATAAAACCTGGGCGTGACTTCAACCGATTTCGCCTTTTTTCACAGAAATAAGTTATCGTCCCAGAATCTAAGCCCCTACCAAATTTTACAAGGATTGGTAAATGTTTGCTCGACTTATGGCATTAAAAGTATCCTAGACAAATTAAATGAAAAAGGGCGGAGCCACGCCCATTTTGAAATTTTCTTTTATTTTTGCATTTTGTTGCACCATATCATTACTGGAGTTGAATGTTGACATAATTTACTTATATACTGTAAAGATATTAAATTTTTTGTTAAAATTGTCAAAATTGTTCTAATGAAATCTTGATTTTTAAAAAAATTTTTTTAAAAGTGGGCGTGGTCGTTCTCCGATTTTGCTAATTTTTATTAGGCATACATATAGTAATAGGAGTAACGTTCCTGCCAAATTTCATCATGATATCTTCAACGACTGCCAAATTACAGCTTGCAAAACTTTTAAATTACCTTGTTTTAAAAGTGGGCGGTGCCACGCCCATTGTTTTCTATTCTGCGTCATGAGTTCAACTCACCTACCAAGTTTCATCGCTTTATCCGTCTTTTGTAATGAATTATCGCATTTTTTCGGTTTTTCGAAATTTTCGATATCGAAAAAGTGGGCGTGGTTATAGTCCGATATTAGCCGTGTTTTTTAACACGCGTATATCCGTTTACGCTTAAACTTTATATTGACTGCTAAGAGACAAACTATAAATACACCTCTGAAATTGCTGCGCATAAATTTTGTCCTACTAAATTTCAATACGCATTATACTCAGATGTAACTGAAATATGTGTCTTTGTTTCACCCTGTACACTAATTCTATGTATTATATGTGTGTCCACAATTCATCGCAACTGATTCAGCTATATGTTATACCCTATGGCCATCAGAGCGTTGCGTCTCCGCTTTTCGGTACACCCTGTTGCTGTAGCTAGTTGTTTTACCACAGCCGCTAGATGGGTCTCCTAAGCATTATCTAAGCGAAGATAGGCGTTTTTTAACACGCGCAAACGAAACGTATACGCGCGTGTTAAAAAACACGGCTATTGTTCATTTTAAATAGCGATCTGAAATGAGTGCTCAGGAATCTACATACCAAATTTCATCAAGATACCTCAAAATTTACTCAAGTTATCGTGTTAACGGACGGACATGGCTCAATCGAATTTTTTTTCGATACTGATGATTTTGATATATGAAAGTCTATATCTATCTCGATTCCTTTAAACTTGTACAACCAACCGTTATCAAATCAAAATTAATATACTCTGTGAGCTCTGCTCAACTGAGTATAAAAATTTCAAAAAAAGCAACAACAACATATACAAAACATAAGCTGCCAATCAACGCGAGTTAACTGTTCATCTTGAAGGGTAGCTGCCACAAACCATCGCAATAGGATCACATGTATGTGTGTATGTCTGTCCTGAAGGCATTCTTCGCTCGAACAACTTTTATGGGTTGCTTTTAAGGGCGTTCCGCTATGTGCTACCAGCCTCATGAAAGTAAACTTAAACTTCCGGCAATTTGTTACCTCTCAAGTGCTTTTGGTGCGGGTGGGTACAAGATGGTGTGTTGTTAGAAGCTGTGCTTTTTCCCAGATTATATTTAAAGCTCGGCGTGGGTTTGAAGTGTTTACACTTAACAGCGTACTTCATTATTTACTTTCGTGTATATTCCTCTTTACGGCTACAATCGTTGACAGCACTTAATTTGTTTGTTGCTAGTTGGTGTGAATATCTGCAAGGCGTGTGCTCACAGTACACTTCCAATATTTAGACATAAACCTTCATACTTGGTAAGAGAGGCAACTATCAGCAAGTTTAGAATAAAGATGTGCTTCTGTCCGGATGCCCCCTTTTGCTTTTATAAGCCATCATTATAGACGTTAATATCAATCCTGCAGAGTAGTTCGGACTCCAAATCTTTCCTTAGAAAACATCCGCAAAAATATTAGAAATTCAAATGCCTAACTAACGAGATGGAATCTGCGACCAATTTTTTTTTTTACGGAAAGTGTGGTCATAGGTCTTAATCACTTCGCAATGCCGCTGCGAACAGTGTAGGATATCAGCGAGCTCGTAAGAGGAACTGGGACGTTGATGCAACTCGGAAAAGATCTACGCTTCCTGGTGTTGTTGTTGTTGGGTTAACAGTGCTTCACCACATTCAATAGGTACGACCATCATCTAACGAGAGTCCGAGAAAACTAGCAGTTTTAACAGGGGTAGACCATAGGGAAGTTGCTCTAAGACTTGTAGATTCCATATTATAATTGTAACTATGGTTAGTATCATGCGGGGACATATCGCATGCAGGACATACATTACGTATGTCGCGGTTGATTCTGGACAAGTAAGAGTTCAACTTGTTAGAGTATCCATAATGAAGTTGGGCCAGGGTGACTCGTGTCTCCCTTGGCAGTCTTCGTTCTTCTTCTGCAAGGTATGGTTCGTCTGTCTGTTCAGCATTCCGTTATGCTCCTCAATATTGAGCTCTTTTGCCTCATTTATGTAGATGATATACAGGAGTCATCCAGCCTCAGTTCTGAGTGCAGCATTTTGGCAGACCTCTCTTTTCCAGTCTGTGTTTTTTTGACCAGGCGACCAGACCAGCGACGCGTAGCATATGAGCGGCCGCAAATTGTTTTGTAAGTAGTGTGCAGCCTTCTTTGTATTTTCCGAAGTGCTGCACGCAAACGACTTGAGGATTTTGTAGCGTCTTTGTATTTTATATACAATTTCGCAGACAGGCATGCGCCTTGACGGTGAGAGTGTTATCAAATGTTACCCCTGAGATCTTTGGGTCATTGAAAGTCGATAGCGTAACACCATCGGCGTGAACGTCCAATATTTGCGTCATCTATTCATTACACGTCCTAGACAGAGTGGCCGAGGTGAAGAAACCAGAAAGACTGGGGGGAGGGATAAGGACTGTCATAAAGAAAGCTTTATTCACAGTCAGCCGTGCCTCAGTTCGCCAAAGCCATGCGGCACGTGGAACTAAGTTTTATGTTCGCAAACGAAACATCTCAGTCAAATGAATTATAATTAATGAGTCACTTGATATGAAATGCGATCAACCTAGGGATCAAAGCCACTTTGGTCCAACGGCTGTATAAAAAGCGACCTACCTAGGAAAAATTAAATAGCTTTGCTTCAATTTCGATCTAGAGCTTGACTCGATTCACTTTGGTTCAACTTCGGTATAGAACGCGACCTAAATATACCTAGGATAAGTTAATCACTTTGGTCCAACTTTTTTATTTAACGCGATTTACATAGAGATAATTGAATGACTCTGGCCCAACTTGGGTCTGTATTCAGTAAAAGGTTATCTAGATAAGCCTAGGCATACCTAATGTATGGCTCACATGTGAAGATTGCCTCATGTTTCCTAACTGACTGAAACTGTTCTAACAACTTACGATCGTTTAACATATTCAAATGGTCACTTATCTATAAGTTATGGGCATTTTCGTTTTCTCCATGCTGACTGAAGCTCCGCGTCTCAGTTTATACCAAGGAAAAAATGTAAACAAAAGTCAGCTGTTAGGCTTGTTTCCCTGTTTTACAACAGATTTTTGCGATTTGTTCTACAAAATATTCACAATTATCGATTTAACCGGGGGTTGATCACCCTGTGTCTGTGAAAGGGAAAATGTTAGATGAAGCTTTCTGATAGATCGCTATTGTCTAGGTAAAACTAATTAACTGGAGATGGTGAAAACGGCATTAAGTCAGGAAAGGTCAACCGTGTTGCAACACAACTTTCCTCCAAATTTCGTTACCGCCGCACTCTGATAAAAATACATGTTTTAGATATTTTAAGAAGCCAAACTCTTCCTTACCCAGAGCAGATGTTGACATACCAAAGTACCTTGAAAGAAAATGTCCCCTTGACATGAACCATTGCTTCACATGCCACTCGATAAATTCATTTAATAAAACTAAAACACCTTTTTGACAGAGCCTGCTTTCTGGCTCTTTCTGAAGGGCTAGCATATTTGCTGATGTGCCTAAGTAATCACTGTCGCCCTAGCGTTTACTGGTTACAAACTAGGGTAAGGAAACACTGTCGATAGCGGCAATAATGCTATCTAGTCTGGCAAAACAAGTGAACTGCAGTTAAGAAAGCTGTATTACTGCTTGATGTTGACTAGACCCTCTCAGAATTGCTTTTTAAAGCTCTTAAATGCAATACGCACATTGACCACCAAATGCTGATTAGCGGACAGAGGGAAAAAGTACCATTTTCGGACCTGAGGAAAGTTTCTAAATATATTGTATTCACTTGAAGTGGCCATTCTATTTAAGAATTACGAATATAAGAGGCAAATTATGTATGCGGCAACTAGTCATTTTTTCACGTCTGAACCAAAGTTCGTATGATATAAAAGCATTCATTCACTTTAGTGAGTGACAATTACGAGCATGCCTTTAGCAGGTACTCACCGCTATTTCGTCAACCAACTCAACAGGTATACTCTGGGGTCACAATTTAGGAATGTGATCAGTCGCCATTTACGATCGGTATACACCCCAGCGGGTTAGGGGGCTTAGAGTATACCCGCGGCAGGTATGCCTGTCGGAAGAGACTACTAAAATACCAAATTTATTCAAGGGGTTGCCCGCGCAAGCTATAGTTTATCCAACCCAATTGTCAACCTCACCTACCTGTGGCAAATTCTGTTTCTTTAGCAGCCGAGGCTCTGGCGACCCCAAGTTCCTCATGAATCTAAAGGGTGGGAGTGCTGGATGGTCTAAAAGGTTTCATGTGGTCATACTAAATCGTTCCCCAGATGATTTGGCTAGTACCTTAATGGTGCTTGTTACCGGAACGTGCTGGATCTTCATCCGGAAATGGACCATCAATATCGATAATACTCCCCCAAGCTACAACAACAACAACAATGATCGATGTACCTACCGCCGGCATATTCTTTACCTCTTATCCGCAGGGGGGAACTTTAGTAAAACTGAGGACATTTGTGAAATTTTTGGCATTTTATAACGGTGAATGTGAGTGACTTCGACGCAAAGTGTCCCGCGCCATAAATAATGTGGCCATAAAACAAGCTTTGCGCAGTACCAGTACTGATCTCCTTACGATATAGCCAATTCACTCTTTCGCCGTGACGTCACATTATCAATGAAATATAGACAAACGGGTGCGGGTCGATTCTCTCGTCTAGCACAAATGCTAGGTTCTCTTCAGCTATTGTTGTTGGTATATATATCAGAAGTAATTTTGATAATGTGACGTCACGGCGCAGACCTTTTTCTCTGGTTATAAAATTGTTATGAATCCGACTTATTACAATTGGGTTTAGTTTGTATGCATGTATGAGATATCTAAGGAAATGGTTTTTTAGAAAACTGGTTTTCTGTATTATCTACGGGCTTAGTTCCTTCTCAAAGAACTCGTCCTACATCTTATTCAAAAATTTCTTTTAGTAAAATACTAATCCGTTTTATAAATTTGTATTCACAGGCGGCGGAGTTTCTCATTCGCTCTCTTGGTATCGCAAAGGGGATCGCTATCCGGGCAGTAAGTTATTTGCACGCACCTGGACACCAGAGGATCCACGTACGCCCGGTCACAACCATCCTCACCACCACCACAATCATAATGGTTTGCATCAAGTATTAAATAATATGCCACTGCAACAACAGCAACAACAACAGATAACAACAACACCACAATTTCTCAATCATAATCAAAATAGCAATCAAAGTGATGAATCGACAAGTGGTTATAGTAATTTGGGCGAAAGCAACAACAATAACAATACTAGTAGAGGTAGTAATTCATCTGAAGGATATTGTAATGGAGCTGCTAGTGGACGCGGTAGGGCGGATGGTAATGGATTACTTCAGAATGGCATATGAAGGAAATAAAATGTTGGAAGCAAAGAGAAAAGTGTGCAATTTGTGAAAACTCAAACCAAAGAGATAACGAGATGCGAGATAGTAGTGAGAACGGATTGATGAACTCAAAACGAAACTAGTCAATAGGTGCAGTAGTAATTAGTTTGTAGTTTAAAAATTAAATTTCTTTAACGCAAAGCACCAGAATTTATAATTAATGAACTCTAAACCTTTGAACTTAAAAAAAAAATTATCAGTGAAATGTGAAACTGAGAAAAAGTTAATTAAAAAATCTTCTGTGGTATATTAATTTTAAGCTAATACTTATTGAAATTATATCTAGGCTATGTACTCACATATTCCTATCTGAATTTATCTGTTAAAACCAGTGGTGGTCAACTGCATGCCTGCGAGCAATTAAAGAATGCACCACTACTTTACAAAATAAATTAAAGGAAGTGTTCATTCAATAAAAGTTTTAAAATTTAAGACATTTGTTATCTTTTGTTAATAATTGAAATACTGTCAGATTGTTAACTGATGAAATTAGTTTCTGCTATAGCCATTTACAGTAGAATCATCTTAAAAGTAGGCACCCAAGATTCTATTAAAGGCCCCATTACTGATACTTAGCATAGACTTGACTTGGCTTGAGAACTGTCACTTACAGTTTTGTTAAATGAACATTGCATGTTACTGATTACTCAAAACTTAGCAACATTTAACTTGATTTAGAAGTATGTTGAATTTTGATTTCCTATGTAAGTTCTAAGTGACGTTTACATTTTGAGATGCCATTTGTTTGTTTCCATTTCATTTTGACATTTTGTCATACAAATTGACATTTATTTAAAAATAAATTTCAACGCTGATTATGATACCAGATTGTATGCGCCAAGTGGAGTATAATTGTCGCTAAGTTGCCAAGTTTACGCCAAGTCAAGTCAAGTCTCTGCTAAGTATCAGTAATAGGGCCTTAAGCGTATCTTTCGTAAGACTTAAGGTGTAATTAATGGTGACTTATAACCATAAAACCATAACCAGATAAAACAGCTGATCGAACCTACCATATGGAAATCAATGTAATCGATTAATGGTGCCATACCATAACGCTAACGCCATAACCATACCATAGCCAACCAATTGGTTTTTGGTTTTTCGCCATATCCATAACCTAAAAATATTTGAGTTGGTGAATTTAATAACTTTTTGTAGATTTTATTCATTGTTTTGGATACGTTTTGACTACGAGACTTATTTTTTGTGGAATATGTTTGTTACTTTTTGCGTTTTCTTCATTTTTATGAAATTTTCACGATTTTTAGGTTAAGGCACCACTAATCGATCACATTGGAGATGGATATGGATATGGGTATGGTTACGACTATGGCGTTAGGGTTAAGGAAGTTTAATTTGTTCCTTAAGCTCAAAGTCGAGAAAGTGTTTGGGCTATAAAAACATAATCAAATACCACGAATTATATCGTGAGATAAAATTGTCCTTTTCCGAAGACCCTGTTAGTAGCTGCTCTCTGTAGAGATTTAAACAACTTTGGCGAAGACTTGCATCTGATATTAGCTCTGCGCGGCTTTATTCTCCATTTGATTTCTCCCAAACGCATTAAGAATCCTGCAGTATATGAAAGACATTACATTGATCTGGTAGCTTTAATAATCTGCTTAATTTCGTATTGGCTAAAGAGAGTGTAGGCCCTTTCTCATAATTTGAAACTATCTGTAAACGCGTTTATGAAATCTCCAAATACATTCGCATCCTTGAGGCAAACCTTAATTTTATATTTTGAGATACCTTTCGAAGTTCGGGCACGGGACCCGCCCTTTTTTGAGTGACGCTACTTTCCGGTGTTCATATAGCTCAGCATTAAACTGTACGAAGCCTCCTCAAACTTTGTTTAAGGTTTCAACACTATTTTCTTTCTTTAAAGGTGACTCCGGTTACATTAACCATTGATAGTCTGCATACCAGCTGTAATATCTGAGCGTGCATCCTTTTTGTTTGGTCTTCCACCAAGCAAGGAGTTCGTAGTACAGGTTAGATTTCATAAACGCTGTATATACCAAATGAGTACCATACTCTTGGAGGCTTTCTTTGCCCTCTTTTACTCATGGAGTTCCCAAAAAAATTTGCTGTTTAGTTGTAGCATTAGTATGGAGTGGGCGACCAGGGTCGCAGCCATTATACCTACCTACATGTAGTATTACTAACATATGGAGTTCTGGTCTGGTGGAAGGCGATAGACAAAAAGAGTAATTAATAGAGGATCGAGAATGTACAAAGGCTGGCATGCCTGGTAATGTCTGATTCCGTGAGCAGCGCACCTCAGGAAGCGCTAAATGTAATCTTTCACTTGATGCCTCTACAAGTCTTCGTGCAGGGATTAGCCGCTAGAGGAGCTCTACGACTAAGAGAATCCAACATGTGGAAAACAGCTAAGCACGGACACGCGATGACTCTGGACGATATGACGAAGGGGCAATTAAACGGAATAATAACCGACCTAACATCCACAAGAGAGCACCTTACAGGGGTTTTGGACTTTCAGGTTCAGAACATACCATATCCTTCGAGGGAGAAATGGGAAGTAGGCCTAGACAATGGCAGCGGCATCATAATCTACACCGATGGCTCGAAAATGAAAAAGGGAAACTGGAGCTGGGATGTTCTCAACACATCTACAGTTAAGCCAATCCGTCCGACTTCCTGACGCATGCAGTGTATTCCAAGCCGAGGTCTATGCCATAGACAGAGCGGCAAAGTTGTTCCAAGATAGTGCGGTCTCCAACACCGACGTAACAATCTTTGTTGACAGCCAAGCCGCATTAGAGTTCAACATCATAAAATCGGACATCGTGCGGAAGTATAGAGCCTCTCTTGCTTCTATGAGTCATCTCAATGTCTCCCTTTGCTGGGTCCCTGGGCACAGCGGCATTTAAGGGAATGAGCTCGCCAATGAGATGGCTAGGAAAGGTTCCGACTTAGACATAAGTGAAGTCGGCAGATCCGTCCGACCACCGCTGAGTTATATCCTAGGGAGAATGAATATGAGAACAGGGCAACGGACTTGCTATGGACCAATAGGGTTGACTGCGAAGTCTCAAGGTCCTTATGGCCATCCTTGGATAGTAAAGGCACCAGCTTCCTTCTCAAACTGAACAAATCTGCGGTGAGGGTACTTCCGGGTGTCATCACAGGTAATTGTGCTATCGCACCAATACTCCAACTGTGGCGAATACCAACAAGCTTCCTCTGCAGAAGGTGTCAGAAAGAGGAGGAAGAGAAGTCGAACTACCATTTTCTCTGCCGATGTCCGGCGCTTCAAAGAAGAAGGCTGAGATTTCTGGGATCACGGTTCTTCGACAGCCTGGCAGAGGTTGGGAAGGTGAACGTCTCGCTTCTTCTTGGGTTCATCAGGGAAAGCCCTGTACTTACTGAGGGCATTCACAATGAACAAAAATGCCTCCGAGTGGAAGTGTGGGTAATACTCACGCACGCCCTCTTAATCTAATATAACCTGGTTGTAGTATGATTTCAAAATATTTTGTGCTGTTTCTTCTGTAGAAAAATCCGGAACTTTATATTTCCAGAAGTGAAATACATGTCTAATGTACATCCCAAAGCATCTGATATATATAAGATGTCTAATCGTTGACGAGCGAAGTCACAGCTCTCTTAAGTTTCTCGCAGAAAGCGAAGTTTCTATTTATCTCTAACTTGCGACACCTTGCTTAGTAAAGCAGACTTTAAGCCGCTCAGCTTAATAACTGGGCTATGGTGCTGATTTCGAAACTATTTCACAAACTATTCTTCATTGTTCCCAAACTTTTATTGTTTGTCTGAAACTGAGTTTCAGAGAGGACTATAAAAAACTCATAAAAACTTTTGCCAACGTTCCGATAACTTCCACTCATAGATGTTGCACCCGATGTTGTTGTAAAATAAAACTCTACAGAATGTAATGACTACTGCTGCTTCTTGGATGGATAATCGTGATTAATTTGATCTAAACCACTTGAGCGGCTTTACTTCTGTCGGTACCGTCCACGAATCCGAGCCATACATCAGAACAGGTATAACGAGCGACTTGTAGAGCGTGATTTTTGTTTATTTGTCAATTACCTGCTCAGTCTAAAGTCGCACCTGTTGCCAAGAATTATTATCCGTTTTATCTCTAAGCTGAGATTGCTTTCACTGTTCCCAGATAGACAAAGTCCATGCAGTCTCAAATTTATATCCGTTTGCAGTGACGTGGCTGCATTTACTTTTGGATGACCGTAAGATCCACTTTTCGTTGTCTCTCTATCTAATACAGGGAAGGGCAAAAAGAAAAAGAAATCACGGCGCATTTGCTAACGCCAATGTTATCAATATCATCAGAATACTTACACCAGCAATTATACGCTCTTATTGTGGCATCACGGTTAAGTTCTGCTACTAGAATTCTCTTTTTCCCATTGGCTCGGAGAGGTCCTTGCCAATTCTTAAGGAGCTGGTGGTCGTGGACGAACGCAAATTCAAACTCTTAGGGCCAACTCTATGAACGTTCATGAATTTAGCTCACACAGCTGTTATTCTCATCAGAAAATGTACGAGGTAAGACAGCATACGCAGGGCTCTAAAGAAAGATCTCTCATTAAAATTGTGAGAGTTTAACCACATGTTAAGCAAGGAATAATATCGCACTTTTCTACTCAGCATCATTGCGCTTAACTCTTAATTTACCGAAGTTTAGTTACTTTTGAGCTGGGAGCCTTCATAGTCAGGTGGTGTTAAATTAAATAGGAATGGGGGAAAGGTAGCCCTTCTATAACTAACATGGCGCCTATACGTCTGTTACCAGGTCTCTGTTGCCATTTCTCTAGATTTTCCTCCTGATCCTGAAACCTTTTTTTGGGAGTCTCACCAACGCATATTATAATATTGTGGCGCGTATTTCAGAAATGTCGACACAGATTACATCCAAGATTGAAGCACGAATATCCGAAATGTCGACGCAAATTTCAGCACAGATATCATCGCAGATCTCTCCGCAACAGGAAGAGCAATAAGGACGTATTTCCTCGAAGTTGGATGCGCAGGATACACAAATTTTACAACTCGAGGACAAAATCGATGCCGAGATTGAAACATTGGGAGGTCGTATACAGGAGTTGCACCTAAATCGCCCAGCAGTTTCAGCGACTAATCCAAAGGTTAAAACACCATCCTTTGACGGTTCTGTTCCTTTCCAGGTATTTAAGCTCCAGTTTGAGAAGACCGCAACAGTGAATAACTGGAATGCTGAAGATAAAGTAGCTGCACTATTCGTGGCATTGAAAGCACCAGCTGCAGAAATCTTACAGACTATTCCAGAGTACGAACGGAACAGATAGATATGAAGCATTGATGGGCGCACTAGAGAGGCGATACGGAACCGAGCATAGGAGAGAGATATACCAAATGGAGTTACTGAACCGCTTCCAGAGGCCTGGTGAAACATTGCAAGAGTTTGCGTCGGATGTTGAAAGGCTAGCACATTTAGCGAATGCGGACGCACTTGTTGAATACACCGAAAGGGTAAAAATCCAGAGCTTTATTAATGGATTACGGGATATCGAAACAAAGCGAGCAACATACGCAAACCCAAAACCTACATTCACAGAAACGGTATCACATGCTCTGATTCAGGAAACAGCATCGCTTCTGTGTAAGCCAGCTTTCGAAGCACGCCGTGTGGAGGTAGAAAGGCCAGACTGGGTGAGCACAATATTGGAGGGACTGAAAGCATTGCAAAAGCGGAGTGAAAGAGTTATCAAATGCTTCAAATGCGGGAAGCCAAGTCACATTGCACGTCATTGCGATCTTGATGTAAAGTTCGAGAACTTGCCCCAGCTATTGAATGTCCTGTGATATCTATCTCGCAAATAGGAAGAAAATCGAGTAGTCTTACCGTCAGGTGGATGGCAAGGAGCGTTTACTGACACGGGCGCATCTCATTCCTTAATCCGATCTGATTTGGTCAACAGGAGAGTAAAGCCATTACCTGGAACAAGGTTGCGTACGGTCACTGGCGAGTACAACCTAGTCCAGGGAGAAGTGATATGTGAAGTCTTAATTGGAAAGGTCACGGTTCTACAAAAATTTGTTGTGGCGGAGATCGTTGATGAAGTCATATTGGGAGGGGACTTCTTAGATGACCATGACAACAGGATCGATATGCAGAGAAGGATTGTGCGCTATAAGAACAAGGATGTGCCACTTAACTTCAGTTTGGAGAAAGGGTTCAGCAGTAAGCGAGTGCTGGTGGAGAAGATTCAATGGAGACCACAAAAGTCAAAGAAAGTAGATCGGGCAAAGGTTGATGGAACTAATGGGCCAAACAAATCAAAACCGAAGGTACCTGCGAGAAAAGCACTGGCATTGACAAACCCTAATGGACGCACTAAAACGAACGAAAGAACTTCCCAGAAAGAGTGCAAGGGTGGTTTCAAGCCAGGGCGCACTACTCTTGTGAAACGTCGGAACGTTACTGATTATGCGAAGCCAATCCGTCAAGCGCAAGCTCTACGAAGTAGTTCATTAACCAAACAACAGAGTGTGAGGGAACGAACCAGGGTAATGAGTAGTAAGATGAAACACAGGTTTGACAAGAACAACAATTCGGCAGGTTTCTTGGGGGGAGATGTGGTACTGTTATACAACTGTCACCGGCGGAAAGGTGTTCCATCCAAATGTTGGTGCAGTTGGGAAGGCCCATACAAAGTTGTGAAACGGATCAACGAGGTAATTTACCACATACAAACCATGGGCAAACCACGAACCAAAATGAAAGGGTTCATCAGGCGTTCAGCGTTTAGATCAGGAAATTTTTCTGATCGGGACGATTCGACTTAGGTGGAGGGCAGTGTGGCGAATATTAGCATCACTTAGCTCATACTAAGTAAATAAAGGCACAACAACAATAAAGCAGGCTACCACTCTAAACAAATCAATCATCATTTACACACATGCATACAAGGCAACGAAGAGATACTCACAAACACATGTAATCAGCAACCGAAGTAGCACTCACATATACACACGCATATGGCTACAAACTACTTATATACATGTATATGGCTGGTAACCAAGCAGGAAGTTCGCGAAATTACTAGACCTTAGGAGAAATGGGTGAAAGAGGAAACCGAGAGTATAAAAGCAGCGCAAGATGAGGCATGACAAATCAGTTTTGATTTAAACACGCTATTGGTTGTGAAGTATAATTGTGCAGTACTACTCTCAAAGTAATCTTTATAAAGACCAGTTTGCAATTTTAATATTGGAGTGATTTATTCGACAATTTAGCGATTCGAACCTTTGCAGAAGGTGTACAATAACCAAGATTTCCCAAAATTCGTTACAATATCTAGTATATGAAGTTTGTATCTCGTTTTTTGTTGGATTTACGCTCCTTTAAGTGGACAGGATGGAGCTTGGGAGCGGTTTTAAAAGAGCTACATCCTAATGCGTTTTAAAGTAAACTTTACTTGTTAATGGCGGCCGTCTTGGTGTGATAGTAGCGTGCTCCGTCTACCACATCGAAGACCCTGGGCAAAGCAACATAAAAAATTTAGAAACACATTTTTTCTGTTAGATAGTGGAGAAAGGATAAACAGCTTTTAAAAATGGTTTACCGGCTCTAATTTTTGAAAACCTTTGGATCAGCGATGTTAAATTCAACGTTTAATATATGAATTTTTTTTGTATCGAGTTAAAAAAGTATACATACCGATAAATAGATACGTATCCAAAGAACCAGGTACCGACGGTGAAAAAAATTCATTCTGTTTTGTTGATTTTCCGACAGGGTAATAAAGCCGAATGCGGTTTGTTTCCAAACCAAATTTGACAAGGGTTGACGGAAAATTTTCAAAAAAAAAAAATCTTTTCACAAAGACGCTATGCGAAGTAGATCGTGTTAACAGGCGAACCATACTCATCTGCTATAACGGAGTTCGGAATCATGAACACTGTCAGAAGTAAATGAAAGCGCGTATTACAGAGGAAAGAATTTTCTGTAAGACTTCCGTTTATACCAATGGCGCGCATCGAAGGACAATTGAAGATGATATGTACGGCGCAGATGTGAACATCATGCTGCGCATAATTTGCATTTGGAGACTAGGGAGTGTTGGGCGAACGGAGAGCAAACGAACAACCCCCCTCCCGTTTTTTGGGAGCAACCCCTTCATATTACCAAAGTGCTTTAGTTCTAAAAGAAAGCGGCATAATTTGTTTTGCAGAGTTCAAAATCACGTAACAGGTTAAACGTCTATTAATGATGATGATTTTGATTTGAAACCCTGTCACTCAATCTACTAGGAGTCTTCCTCTTTATTCATTTTCTGTTTGCCATCGATACTACACGTAGGTATTCTCCCGGCCTCGTCGATACTGTAAAGTTTTCGTACCGGCAGTGAGTGAGTTACTAATATGCTCTCACCGAAGGGTTATATCGTTAGGGCGAAGATTGCTCTCACAGAGCAGATGCAAGAAGCGAGTATAAGGGACATCTGCTGTTTGTTTTCGGAAAAGCTTTTCGCCGGCGAACTTTTGTTGTTGGGTCTATTGTACATAATTTGCTAGCTGATCGTAAGTGATTCAGTTAAAACATTTGCCTAATGTCGCTTTGCGCCGCTGGGTGCATGCAAAGTTCTCTAACCCATCATAATTACACGTTGAACCCATTGAGCATATAATTATGATTTCCTTTCCGTAACAAAACGCATTTTTATTACCCTCCCACCTACCACAAAAACTTCTGCAATCCTATATTTATTTTACGTACAATATGTTTTATTTACTCTATCAAGGAATAGAACAACAAAAGTTTGTATGTAAAAAATAATATTTTTATAGGTAAGAATAATATTTCTCTCAAACTGTTTTTGTAGTGTTAATTGTTGCACTTGTACATATGTCAATTAGGGTTAAAAATACACTTTATTATGTTCAGTTCATTCCACCACCATCAATGTCACCTCACCTCGTCCATTGTACGATATTTTTATTGCGTGTCAAATACGGTCGATACGATAATGGTCCTTTCCTTAATATACAACTAACATTTGTATCAATAGATATGTATTTACGTTGATGTGTTGTTAGCCGCCACAAATATTTCTTATCGGCAGCCGAACTAACAAATTTATTGAACACCTGGATTTATCATCCGTGCAATTGGGACAAGGGAATATAAATACTTTATTTATACCTTTCATGAATATTACACTTTTGGTCCGCTTCTGGAAGTTTGTAAGTAGAAGAAGAGGTAAGCCCATAATTATCAGAGCTTTCCCGCTTCCTTCCTTCCCCTTTCACTTCCTTTCACCTCTTCATCTTTCCCTCCCTTTCGCTTTACTTGACTTCCTAATTCTTTACCCGTTATCCAATCTTCCGTCCTTTTCCTGCCCTTCCTCTTCCCATTCTTCTTGCTAGCCGTCTTCGCCGTTCTTCCTTTCGTTCTCTGCAACCCGTAGTCTTTCTACCTCCCCACATTTTCCTTATAATCTTCCATTCCTTTTTCTCTTTATGTCTTTGCCTTCTCCGTCGTTCTCTCCCCCTCCCCCAATCAATACCATCCCACTATACTTTTTCTTTACCGCTTTCTTCCCCATTTCTCTTCTCTCCCTTCTGTTCTGCATTTTCCTCCTTTTTTCACCTCATCTACACCCTTTTTTCCCTCTACATCATCACCCAATATGAGAAATTGCGCTAACTCCTTTTACTTCAAACAAATTCATGAAAGTATACATCTTTCGGCATAGCCGAAGACAATCAAGCCCTTACTTGTTTTCAATTGAGTATGGAAATACATCCGTCAGTAAAATATTTGTAGTCAATTGTTAGCCCCTTTCACTCATTACACCTTTTTAATTGTGCAATATGGTTAAGTTTTTTATATAAAACGATTTACAGGGTTGTGAAATATTCCTGTATCCTTTGAAAACTAAAAAAATTTCTTATAGGGGCCACTTCTATCCTCTATTGGCGAAGATTCGATACCCATCTTATAACACATTTTAAACCAAAGAGTTCTTAGTAAAGCTAATGCAGATCATTATTAAATATCCTTCGGTATGCGTTGGGCAGTTATGATGGCAAGCCTGTAGAGCATTATCTTGTCAAAAGACTTTGTTTCTCTACTGCCAACTCAGTCCAAAATTGGATTTGTTGGTGACTTTCCATCGGTTTGTAGACTGATCCTTCGTTTTAAATTTGCACCTTTCAACAGTGACGCACCTGTCAAAGCACCCGCACTCTTGTTGTTGTTGTTGTTGTAGCGATAAGGACACTCCCCGAAGGCCTTGGGGAGTGTTATCGATGTTGATGGTACTTTCCCGGATGCAGATCCCGTACGTTCCGGTACCAAGCCCGACCACATCGGGACCGATTTGGTATACCAAATGCGACCTTCTAGGCCATACCGCCCTCCCACCCCCTAGATCCATGAGGAGTTCGGAGTCGCCAGAGCCTCGGCTGTTAATGAAACAGGATTCGCCGCGGATAGGCGAGGTTGACAAATGGGTTTGGAGAAGCTATATATTGCGCTGGCAACCCCTTGAAAGCGTATCGTTAAAATCTGTCTGTAGTGGACTAAGAATGTCTAAAGCATGGATCTCCAAAAGCTGAAAGTGATTGCCTTTTCGCATATGCAATGAGAGCACAATTGTGCTATGGAATGCAGACCCTTGGCATAAAGCAACACTTATACGGTAAAATATATATAATAATACAAAGAGAGAAGAGACGAACAGGCTGATTTTTTTTTCTTGTGAATTAACCCTAGCCAATTTACTTTTGTATTATGAGGTACGCGTTAATGCCTTCGCCCCCATGCTTGCGCAGCTCTATACTCTGTTCGTCATTTCCCCGTGGCTTGAAATTTTTAGCCGGGATACTGCAGCTCCCTTTTCGTCATAGTAGAGTGGTGGAATGTATAGGTATTGTCAGGGATTCCGATCGGATCCTATCGGGTTCATAACCTCCCTATTAATTATTCCATTTATAACTTAAGCACAATAGAAAACCAGGTCGCCATTATCGTTCTTGCAGGAGCGAATCCTTCCCTGCACTATTCACCAAAATCAGTATCTGATTTAAAATGCACTTATGCGGGTATTTTCATCAACCAATGTCCTATTAATACCAATTATTGCGTGTAGGAGGTAACCGTTAAAATTGATTACGAACCATATTTAATATATATGTGGGTTTTTTGACATTAGCTTTTTTAGTGTAATCATACCCAAACCAATACGTCAGTATACCAAGAGGAGAAGCTACGCCTCTAACACTAATTTCCATATGGACTGCCCCTGAGTAAACTGTCTGTTCCCTAGGACTTCCGTTGAGCCTTTGGGTCTGTGAATTTAGTTGGCCTCTTGCGACAGGTAAGTCTTGCCTTGGGTATATTCTAACTTCTTTAACTCGCTGAGAGAAGAGTGGTGTGAGCCTAAAACCTATTGAAACGATACGAAACCGATATGAAACTTCTTCCTACTCGCAACTATCACTTTGAGTCTCACTGAACCCATAGTTGAGGAGTCCACGCAAATCTTGTACCACAATAATTAGAGTTGAACCTAGTTCCCAATCAGTTGTTAATAAATAAAATAGAGGAATACATGGCGCGATTTATCTCCGACAATATTTAGGCCGAACTTTTGTTATGGAATCGCATTTTCGGTGGAAGCAGTAAGGAAGGCGGTCGGCATGATGTGGTGGTGCACATTGGCTAGTCATTGTCGACTGGGCGGGTCCTTGCCAACCTTACTGTTCCTGCGCCATTAACAGAAAAAAATTCCTATCATGCCTTAAAAAGAACTCAGCTGTCAGATTCAAAAAAAAAACTGACAAAGCGCAGAGACCGACTCAAAACGCTTATCAATACAAAATAAAACAACATCCGGCCGAACCAGATGTCACGGACAGACCGTTAACATTCAACAATTTAAATTCAAATTCAAAAAAAAAACTAAACGCAAAAAAAATTACCGAACCGGACATGGCCGGTTACTAACGCTGAAATGCAAAAAAACGCTGAAAATTAAAATAAGAAAACCAAAAGGGCCGAATATAACTTGGGGGCGCCGCGGGTGTTGTTGCGACGCCCGGTGCATATCCCACCCTCAAAATCCATGGCCACCGACGCACCTGAATTTCGGTGGCCCCTTACCTGTTTTACCCTATGCCTGCTAAATAAAGGGCGACGTCAGCATTCCCTTTATAAATACAATTTTTATTCAATACTCATTATTAATGCCTTAAACCTTTTCTCTGAAAAATCATTGAATTATTAGCTAAATTCTAATATAAACTACACTCTCTAACAACAAGGTATTCAAATTAATTTGCTTATGTTTTGTTAGCAAAGAAAAAAATATATATAAAGTTCTGTTTTGGTTATTATCATAAGGGGTTGCCCTTAAAGTACATTGTTACGATAATCACTTATTATCTGTTTTTTTTTTCTTTTTTCACTTACAAAATTATTATGTTGTTGTAGTGGAACTTATTTTTGAGTGTAACAAAATATCAATTCGGTATAATTCGCATAGTATAATGATACTAATATCTAATATGTACTAAGAAAAGTGTTTACAAAAGCAATAAAGATGAAATTACGATAGCAATATGTATTACGTGCACGTAGATTACTTTCGTCTTGTTGTTCGAAAGATATTGCCCGCAATAGGGATTCATATGTATATATATATATATATATATTGCATTTGTAAGATATAAGAAAAAAATTAGATCCAAAATCCTTTTGCCAATTCGTGCATAATCGACGAATAGCTGCTGTCGCAAAAAAAAATTCTTTAAATTTATGGTTGAGCTCCCAAAAATGAATCGCTAAAATGTTTCACGTGACAGAGACGGCTTATTATCAATAAAATTTATAGAGCTAACTTCAAACATTTTAAAGCGACAAAATATATTATTGAAATGATAAAAAAAAGATGTATGCTTTTTTTTTTTTTGTAAAGCTAATGCTTAGGTAGGTATTAGGTAAATGGAATTATACTCGTAAATTGCTGAATACAATTTTAGTTATATTTAAAGAGTTTTGTTCAATATAATGTATATAAGATGCATTCACAAATAAACGGAGTATGTTTGAATTAGTTTTGAGCGTTCTAACAGGTAATTGCTGCTTAACCTGACTGAGACAAAACTGCCTGTTTATTTGTGAACAAACCTTTAAAATGTGTAAATAATTTTGCATATTAAACTGTTGTTGCATTCTTTAATATCTTGTCAAGTTGCAAAACATAAGTGTTCATGTAGTAATTCTTTTGGTTAGATAATCAACACAAGCTAAACTTAAATAGTGGAAATCATTTATGTGTAACTTTTTTTTCTATAATAAGTTAAACTATCCTTTCATCTTTTATGTTGATAATTCTTAAAAAATGTCGTAATTTTGAAGAAAAAAGATCGATCCTTGTCGAATGGTTTACCCTGCAAAAATGCTCTCGTCATTCCACGCCGTTTGATTAGTTATTATACAGTCATAGGTTATATTCCTAGTCACATTTGCATGGGCGTGGGTAAGTTTCGTGACCAGAATTTTGTGTAGGGTAATTATATCTGAAGTTATACCTTGCTGGTACTTACATGGCCGACAGAGTACGTACCATGGGTCTCTGCCGGCGTGTTGTCGCTGGTGAAGTTGACTTTGCCGGTGAAGCCGACGCTGTTGTTGGTTGTGGTGCGCGGTCTTGGGCGCGCCGTGTTGGTACTGTTGGTGGTTGTTGCGCTCTGGTCCGAGGTAATCGAATGAACCTGGTGGCGATAAAGCTTCGTGCTGGCCTTTACGATCTGGATGACTTAGCCATTTTAACGTTAGTTGTATTACGCGGCAGCGTACTGCTGGCCCTGGAGGCGGAATTGGTGGTCGGCCGCTTTTCCGAAGGTGGTAGGGTACTTCGTAACGTAGAGGAAGGGGTTTATCTTCGGATTGCAATGGTTCTCATCAACATTTAGCTCAGTGCCGTCCGAATCCGTATCGGAATCACTAACACTTTCCTCACTAAGTGTGGCTGTGAAACGCCGACCTACTTCACTAGATATTATATACGTTGCGCTTGTGTCAACACGACATCACCGTGATAAGGTTTATTCCCACTTGTTAGTTCTTCTAGTAGTTGGGCCTGCAATTCCTCGTTGCAGTCTTTTGGTTCTTCCACAATGCTCGTTGAATACGTGCAAAGCCGGCTAGGGTGTTTGGCGATTCGTTAAATATAAGTGGGGATGTGCAGTTGACGTAGCAATAATGTTAATAAAGCAGTTGGCGCCTTGCTATTGAGGTTGTGTCAACCGATGTTACACGATCCCTTTTTTTTTTTTTATATATCGCCAGGCCGCCTCAATTTTAGCTGCAGCCAATCACACTTTTTTCCGGAAACTCATTCCCCATTTTTTTCTCTAGTGATGGCCGGTCTGTTTTTTTCTTGTTTTCCGATACTTTTTATTGCAACTTTCGCCCCATCGCCAGTCACTAGGTGTGTTCGCACGAAAACACTCCCAAGTCAACCGTAACCGTAGACCATAACAACAGACCGTAACACTTTCTATAAATGGGCGGTGTAGGGCGTACATGTTTTCCGCCAACTGCGAACTCAACTGCAAGGCAGGTGACTTTTCAATGAAAAGATTTTCATGAGAGAAATACACTCGGTGTTTGCCAAACCACTTTCAGGGGCGACCTTGCTCAGAAAGAAATTTTTTTAACTGAGACAAATCTTTCTAAATGTTTAATGTTGCTTTGCGCGGGACTTGAAGGCAGTGTCTTCGGTGTGGTAGACGAAGCATGCTACCACCAAACTATGGCGTTCTTTTAAAAGCTCGCGTTGGATGTAATTTAAAAGGACATTGTCTTATAGCAAAAGTGGCTCGCCTTGCGGCAGAATATTTCGGCAGTAAGGCGTATCTGTCGTAGGAGTAGTCGAATCCAGACGCCCGAGTATGGTTAGAGTGGTAATATGCTTAAGGGCGTCCTCTTAATATAACCTAACCACTCAGTTATTAAAAAGTCTACAAAGATACAGCAATCATTCCGTTCTTGTCTTTTCGTCTGAGTGGACGTGCAGTGTCATCCTTGGCTCAACTGCAATATTTTCGGGCTTTTTTTTAGTTGAGTTAAATCTAAATAGGCCTCAATGTTGGCTTCTGTGCTCTCTTCTGGCGTTTTGGCGAAGTTGGGAGATGCATTGCCTCCCTGACCTGGGGCCCTATTCGCTAACTGTGAGTTTTAAAATGTACACAAGAAATTGTGTAAACTTTGAAATTCTGATTCTGTAAAGCAAAACTGTGAACAAAAAAACTCACTGATAAAAACTTCGTGAGTTTTCTTGGCAGCCAGTGTACACTATTCTGACATTCAAAACTCATACGCACTGTTGCAGAATGACTTTTTTGTTTTCATGGCGTTTGATGAATATTTTCTCACTGACATAAGACTTTTACATTCAGCGCTCATTCAGCAAAACAATGTACACAATAATTTACAGAATCGCATGAGAATTTAAAGTGTAAATTGTGTGTGCAAATGAGTTTTCTATGAGTGTACATTTTTCAGTTTTTCACAGTTACGGAATTGACCCCCTGAAGTTAGGGTGGTTTTTTTGCATTCCTAACAGGAATCAGTAAGATTTGAAAACTGGCGTGGTGCCATTTAAAAACCAATCTTGTTTAAATACTAAACGGAAAGTAAAGGGACAATGGAAAACACATGGCAACAAACCACACATTGAAACAACATACATTATATACATACTAAAAAGAAAATGCTCGAAATTATTGAGAACTAACGGAACAAATTAACGAAATAAATCTTTGTGCTACGGGTTTTTACTTTGCGACTTGTGTTATTTGCTTATGCATGTATAGATGTTGCAAGTATATTACCCTTATACGTTTGTTAACCTGGCGCTTTAAGAGACAATTTTAAAGTACTCTTGCCAACAAGTGGAATTGGAGGTTCAATTCACAAAATGTGAAAAAAGGATATACCAATGATTTTGGAAACTTTTCTCCAAAATTCCTCAAATAAATAAGGAGAAAAAATGGTATTTCTTAACTACAAGTACGGCAGCATTAGCAACCACCTGACCAGCTGACTTTGACATTTACATCAATTGACGTAGAGTCGTTTATCGTGTACACCAACAAAATACTTGGACAAATAACTGACGTGGGCATGGAAAATTAAACGTTTTGCTGTTATTCTTCTCAATCAGAAAGTGATAACAATTCTTAGATCGTGTGCCTGTAAACGGAAAGCAAGACTATATTCTTTACCATTGAGAGTTAAACGCTCCGCAGCTGTGGAAGAATGATCAAAATACCAGAGAATAGTCGGTTTCTCATTTATTCGTTAAGCATTTTCTTTTGTTACTTTCTATTTGGAATCGTGCAGGAGAAAATCACGCGCGGACGTTATGGAGACGAACCTAGTAAGGATGGCAAAAAGGGCGAACGCTTCACATATGCACTGGCTTTATGTTGGGTGCAGTGTTTTTGTAATTACATATTTGCGAAAGGTGAGGGCGTGAATAATTTACATCAGATCCTCTTTTTGATTATTACTAATGTTTCTTCTTGCAGGTATGCTCTGGGCAAAGCAATCAAAGAAAGAGGATCAAACTCATACTGGCTATTATGCAGTGTGTGCGCTAACTTATTTGCTGGCGATGGTTTCCTCCAATATGGCGCTGCGTTGGGTGCCATATCCCACACAAGTTGTTGGAAAATCTGCTAAACCAATACCAGTAATGATTTTGGGTGTTTTGGTGGGACGCAAGTCATATTCATTAATACGTTATACCTGCGTTACCACAATTGTTGTTGGTGTTGTGCTATTTATGTACAAAGAAAGTCAAATAGCACACCTGCCAAAGGAAACAACAGGCTTGGGAGAACTGCTTCTTTTTCTTAGCTTAGCCATGGATGGTCTCACGGGTGCTGTGCAAGAGAGAATGCGTGCCTCTAGTGCGCCTTCAGGGCAACAAATGATGTTAGCAATGAATTTTTGGAGTACGATTATGCTAAGTTTTGCTGCAATTTTTACAGGTGAGTTTTAGTAGCATAAAGTAGTAAGTTGTATAGCTTTATTTTAGCCATGCAGCAAAATATTCTAAGCTGAATTTTTGTTTAAACTCACACAGAAAGCCTGTAAATTCTTAGAAACACACCGAAAGTCCAAAAAATTAGTAATTTAAAATCAAATATGACTTGATAATTTCTGGAGTATCGCAATTTAGCCCAGGTTTTCAGTGCTTGCCTAAACTTCAGTTTAAGTTGACCACTTTGGCCACTAAACTTAAACTTTACTGCTCATCTTAGTTTAAGCAGTGAAAGTGGTAGCGATAAATTCCATAAAATTGTTGCTGATAACATTCGGGTAGCAGAAATTCTATTTTCGTTTTTAATTTTATGAAGAAAGTTCAATGTTTTCAACTGAAATCGTTCGCACTATATTGGCGTTACCACCCAAACATTGTTGAACCGTAGCTTCTTAAATTTTCGGCAGAAACTTGCAACTGTCAATAGTGCACGGCTGTTACATGATGGTTTAACCGATTCTCATCTATTGTATTGTTCTTGAGAAATGTACTAGAAGCTGTTGGAACGTCTCCGCCGAATGTCTCGGCAACTATTTCATATGATTGCGTTCGTCCTATCTTACCCTACCCCATCCTTGTTGTTGTTGTAGCAATGCTCGCCCCACCTAATAGCCTCGACCGATCACAAATTGTCATCAATATCCTCTAACGGGAGTCCAAGGAAACTTGCCGTTTCAACAGGGGTGGACCATAAGGAAAAGGGTGTTAGAGGCGTTGGTTCCACATTACAATTGAAGAGATGGTTGGTGTCATGTGGGGACACATTGCAAGCGGGGCATACATTTTGTATGTCGGGGTTGATTCTGGATAGGTAAGAGTTTAACCTGTTACAGTATCCAGAACGAAGTTGAGCAAGAGTGACACGCGTTTCCCTGGGGAGTATGCGTTCCTCTTCCGCAAGTTTTGGATAATTTTCGTTAAGTACTGGGTTCACCGGGCAATTCCCGGCATAAAGGTCCGACGCCTGTTTATGGAGTTCACCAAGGACCTGCTTGTGTTTTTTCACTTCATACAGCTGGGTTCTCAGGTGCCGTATTTCCTCAAAATGCTTACGGAGATGACTCCTTAAGCCCCTAGGCGGTGCTGGTTCATCAATCAGATGTCTGTTGGGATGCCCAGGTTTCTGGGTATTCAACAGGAACTGTTTGGTCAGCATCTCATTTCTCTCCCTGATGGGGAGTATTCTCGCCTCATTATGCAGATGGTGTTCTGGGGACATAAGAAGACAGCCCGTGGCGATTCTGAGAGCAGTATTTTGGCAGGCCTGTAGTTTCTTCCAGTGGGTGATTTTTAGGCTTGGCGACCATATGGGTGACGCGTAGCACGTAATCGGCTGGCTAATTGCTTTGTATGTAGTCATGAGCGTTTCTTTATCTTTTCCCCAAGTACTGCCAGCGAGGGATTTGAGGATTCTGTTACGGCTCTGAATTCTCGGAACAATTGCGGCTGCGTGCCCACCAAAATGTAGATCCTGATCAAACGTCACACCCAAGATTTTGGGGTGTAGGACAGTCGGTAGCGTAGTGCCATCGACGTGGATGTTCAAAATGGTCGACATTTGGGGCGTCCATGTTGTAAATAAAGTCGCGGAAGATTTAGTCGGTGAAAATGCCAGGTTTCGCGAGGCGAGATCAGAGAGGTAGCCGTTTATTTTATTGCATAGCGCATCGATCTTTGGGCCTGGACCTGTGGCCATTATTGTGCAGTCATCGGCGTAGGAAACGATTGTGACTCCTTCCGGTGGTGAAGGTAGCTTAGATATGTAGAAATTAAACAAAAGTGGGGATAGGACACCACCCTGTGGCACCCCCTGTTTAATTCTCCTTGGTTTTGATGTTTCGTTTCTAAATTGCACCGATGCCTGTCGACCACCCAGATAATTTGCGGTCCACCTTTTAAGACATGGGGGAAGGGTAGACCCTTCCAGGTCCTGCAGTAACGAGCCATGGTTGACCGTATCAAAAGCTTTTGATAGGTCTAGCGCTACGAGTACTGTTCTATGGTGGGGGTATTGATTTAAACCGCAATTTATCTGGGTGCTAATGGCATTTAGCGCGGTGGTAGTGCTATGGAGTTTTCTGAAGCCATGCTGATGAGGGGCTAGCTGCAAATTTGCTTGGAAATAAGGGAGCAAACTGGCTTCAAGCGTCTTTGCCACTGGCGATAGGAGAGATATCGGACGATACGACTCACCTATGTTAGCTGGTTTCCCAGGCTTTAGTAGCGGGACCACCTTGGCCATTTTCCATTTCTCAGGTGTGACAAAGGTGGAAAGAGACAGATTGAAGACATGCGCTAAATATTTGAACCCCTCTTTCCCTAGGTTTTTAAGCATCGGCGTGGCTATGCCGTCTGGGCCCACTGCTTTGGATGGTTTAGCACGACCAATGGCGTCCTCAACCTCTTTAGCGGTGATGGTGATTGGTGACGCGCTGAATTTGTGTTTATGTGCGCGTCTATTGGCTCTCCGTCTATCTTTGTCGACCGTAGGATGCATTATATATTGTCGGCAGAAAGCGCTCGCGCATTTTTTCGCGTCCGACAGCACTTTGTCGCCAAAGGCGATGGAAACTTTGTCTTTGTGCTTAGTCGGATTCGATAGGGACTTTACGGTGGACCAAAGTTTACCCACACCGGTAGAGAGGTTACAACCTCTTAGGTGCTCCTCCCATTTCGCCCGCTTGTGTTCATCTACAAGCAATCTGATGCGTTGGTTTATATCCCTTATTTGGGGGTCACCTGGATCAAGCTGTCTTATAAGGTCACGTTCTCTCGCTAAGTTTGCGGCCTCCGCCGGGAAGTGGGGCCGGATTTCGGGAATTCTCCCGGCGGGAATGAAATGTGCCGAGGCGGATTTAATGACCTTACGGAAGGCACGCTCCCCTTGGCGGGCATCAGTCGGGATACGGAGGGCAGCTAGGCGGCTGTCTGTAAAGGATTTATATTCTTCCCACTTTCCTTTTTTGAAGTTTATGAAAGTGCGTTTTTCAGTGGCGATGAAGTCGGCGTTACGCTCAAGCGAAATAAGTATGGGCAGGTGGTCGGATGCCAATGTTACCATCGGCTGCCAGTTGACGGAGTTTACGAGTTCTGCGCTCACGATTGAGATATCTGGCGAGCTGTGACAGCTTCCTACCATACGTGTTGGGGCGTCTCCGTTTCCGTGATCCGCCAACATCTCACCCCTACTGTCCGCCCGCAATTTGAATGCCATAGATCATGATGGGCATTGAAATCGCCTAAGATAATGCGATTGTTGCCAGTGAGTAAGGCCCTGATATTAGGGCGGTATCCACTGGGGCAACAGATGGCAGGAGGGATGTAGATGTTGATGATTTCTAGGTTTGCATCGCCTGACCGGACAGATAGGCCTTGACGTTCTAAGACATAGTCCCTGCGGTCGATGCCAGGATCAAATATATAATATTGCACAGAGTGGTGTATGATAAACGCGAGACCGCCTCCATTTCCGCTCTCGCGGTCTTTCCTGTGGACGTTATACCCAGAGCAGGTCTGCAATGCAGATCTTGTTGTGAGTTTAGTCTCTTGAATCGCAGCAATGCGGATGTTGTGCCGCTTCATGAAATCGACTATCTCCGTAATCTTCCCAGTTAGTCCATTACGGTGTAACTGCAGAATTCTGAAGTGCATAAGGGGAGACGTCGCCACTCTGGGGGTAAGTGACGGGTGACTACGGCTGGGTTGGGGAAGGCCAGGACACAATTGCTGTTGTGGCCCTAGGACTGGGCGTCCTTGGGCAAGCATTGGGGTACCCGGATGATTTGAGTTTGCGACCTGGCAACATGGCGCGATGAAACCCGTCGGGGGGTTGCCGTCGCGGAGACCAGAACATCTAGGGAAGTGGCACCACCCAAGGCAGGAGCTGCATTGGGCGGATGTCGCAAACATATATATTCTGTGCTGGCAAACGGAGGTAGGGACTAAGAGTCTGTTTCCCTGACCTACACGATTGCTGCCGGAAAAGAGGGGGGAGAAGAACCCCAGCGGGTAGGTATGCCTGTCGTAAGAGGCGACTAAAATACCAGATTCAAGGGGCTGTGTAGCGCAACCTTTCAGGTTGCCAGCGCAATATATAGCTTCTCCAAACCCAAATGTCAACCTCACCTATCCGTGGCGAATCCTGTTTCACTAACAGACGAGGCTCTGGCGACCCCAAGCTTCTCATGGAACTTGGAGGTAGGGAGGGAGGGAATGGCCTGAAGGTTTAATGTGGCCACATAAATCGTTCCCGAGATGGTCGAACTAGGACCTTAATGGTGCTATGGCACCGGAGCGTACCGGATTTGTATCCGGCAAAGGACCATCACATCGATAACACTCCCCAAAGCCTTCGGGGAGCAACCTTATCGCTACAACAACAACAACAACAACAGGGGGGGGGGGGAGAAGACGGGGGCAGGGACTGTTGCTCAGCATTGCTTCCGACTCTACTACGAAGATTGTAGTTATGAGTGGTAGCAGCTGTTTGAGTTGTTGGCGCCGTGGGGCGCGAGCAGCAGCGGGTACTTGTTGTGGCTTGCTGAGCAGCGGGGCTGCTGGCAGGTAGTGGGGGGGGGGGGGGGGGGGGCGCTTAGACGTAGATTACGGGACGCCCTTGGGCGTGAACAGCAAGGAGCCACAAAAGATTTATAAAAGTTACGTCCACGTCGGGTTTTGGGATCAAGCCCAGAACAGCCTGTCCGATGCAACCATCCCTTGCACGAGGCACACTGAACAGAGTATGACCGTCCTAAAAAGATTCTTTTCCGGCAGATGCAGCAAAACAATTTCTCAGGACCGGGGTCAGGAGACGGACCCGGATTGGATTCGATGCCTTCCCGGAGTAAGAGAATATGGAGCAGTCCTGCTGCAAGGAGCTGCTGGGAGGATGACAATTTGTGGGAGGGACGAAACAAATTAGATGGGGTCACACTGAAATGACAGTCCTTGGTCGGGAAAAATCCCGAGTCGCTCCGGTACATAGAACCGACTGCCTTGGGAAGCGACCCCATCCTTCCTTAAAGAGCTTGCATGCAGATCGACTTGTCAGCAGCGGACTTCTTCTCGATCAACCAGTTGGCAATTACAGCTGAGCTCAAGTACAATTCGAAATCCTGATGTCGCTCTCGATTGAATCGACCTTCTATAGTCTGGGTACATTCCTACTTATTTTTACGGCGATCTTTACGCCCACCCTAAGCTGACACAATTTTGAAAGGTGTCGAGATGTTGTTACATATCACTTTGCCCTGCTTAGTCGGCGTGGGTACTGAGTAATGAGTTAGCCATTGGGAGAGCCACATCATAAAAAGCTTATGACTTGATGGATACCAATGCTGATATTGAAAAACCTACACGATAGTTAAAGATTGAAAATCTGGATTGGAAACTTAGAGGACTCACTGTTGTGGTTAGACTCATTTAATGTAGAAATGCTACAGTAGCTTTTGCTGTAAAAACCAAACAAAGCCTGACTAAGATCCGACAATCTTAGGAAGAAACACCCATTATATGTCTTCTCATTGCATTCAAGTATGTTCAGAAGATGCAGAGTTCACGTACGTACGAACAGCTTTTACATCATCTTCATTAACTCTGGAAAAGAAACTAACTTGATGTTATGTTTTGTCGTTGTAAATCAGAGGTTTTTAGAAGCACTACGAAGATCCCACAATTTCGCAAGGATGCAATTAGAAATTTCCACAACAGCAGGATCTATGAATGACACGGGGTTTACTTGACAAAAGGCTGTTACATTTTCAGGTTGGTCTGGCTGCAGCTGTGGAGTGTGTTTTGCCGGATATGAAAGCAGATAAACAGGGTGAAATAACTCGATTGTTCCACAGAGTCAAAGCAATTGCTCATATCCAAACCTGAAACCTTCGTTCTCAACCAACGTCACTGACTAATACTTGCCACCTTTTTCCCACCTTCTCAAACCTTATTTTTTGGTTTTACTTGACTGTTGTATCAGTGCGATTTTTAGCTTACCTTTAAATGTATTTGATTGCGACCAAAACGGCCACCGGGGGACTATCACGCATAAGCAATAATCAACTAAAACACAAGATTTTTCTGCGATGTAGTCAACTAGTTTTAATTCGGGAGTATGTAGTTAGTGTTTCAGAACTCGCACAGACTCTTTGGCAGTAGGACGCTAGTAAGGTGCAATTTAAGTGCAGGAAATTGAAATAACTGAATTTATAAAGCTTGTTGTTGTTGTTGTTGTTGGAGCAGTGCTTTGCCCCATCCAATAGGTGTGGCCGATCACAAATTGTCATCAATATCCTCTAACGGGAGTCCAAGGAAACTTGCTGTTTCAACAGGGGTGGACCATAATGAAAGGGATGTTAGAGGCGTTGGTTCCATATTACAATTAAAGAGATGGTTGGTGTCATGTGGGGACACATTGCAAGCGGGGCACACATTTTGTATGTCGAGGTTGATTCTGGATAGGTAAGAGTTTAACCTGTTACAGTATCCAGAACGAAGTTGAGCTAGAGTGACTCGCGTTTCCCTGGGACGTATGCGTTCCTCTTCCGCAAGTTTTGGGTACTGTTCTTTGAGTACTGGATTCACCGGGCAATTCCTGGCATAGTGGTCCGACGCCTGTTTGTGGAGTTCACTGAGGACCTGCCTGTGTTTTTTGGCTTCATACGGCTGTGTTATAAAGCTTATCTTCTTCTTATGCTTGCTGTATTCTTAAATAAATTTTTCATGCATATAAATTTATTAAATTTGTTTTATTATTCAGGTGAAGCGAAGGAATTTCTCAATTTTGCTACACGTCATCCTGATCTGTGGGGACATTTGGCAATGCTAGCTTTACTTGGTGCACTAGGTCAACTTTTCATCTTCCTTATGGTAGCTAGTTTTGGCCCTCTAGCTTGCTCTGTTGTAACAACAACACGTAAATTCTTCACGGTCCTATGCTCGGTACTGTTCTTCGGCAACGTGTTGATACCACGGCAATGGTTTGGAGCGATATTGGTATTTGCAGCTTTATTCTTTGATATGTTATATGGTAAGGGCAGCAGTGGCAGCAATAAGAAAAATGAAGCAGCAGCAGCGAAAAAAGCGGAAGGGGATCTTGTAGAGGATAAAAAGAAATTGCTGTCATAGAATATAAATGATATTGTTTGAATGTAGCTGATTATATTTTGTTTTTATCAAAATAAAGTAATTTTCAATGTAAGATCATAAAGGCTTGGATGTCACAGCTTCCAACTAACTAACTAAAGTCGAAAAAACTTGCAATACTGTATAACGCGCTTAATTGCGTGTGTGTAAATTGTTATATATCGATTATTTGTATGTATGAATGTGTCTATCAGGTATTTTGAAACTTAGTATACATATATCTTTTACGAATACCTAAATAAATATAATTTATTTTTAATACATTTTAAGGCACATTAATTGTGAATTAAGACTTGTAAACCTTATAGTAGAATTTATAAAAGTAAAAACTTACTAAAATATAACTGACTAATATTTTCAATTACACATTGAAGACTTAAGCTTTTTGGAAGGCTCCCACAACATGTGATCGTGGTGTTGTTACTATGGGGCAGGGCGATTCGATGATCTTGGGAAAGTGACGCACTTCTTGTCCGGTGACAGCAGGAATGAAGCAGCGCAGAGAGAGCTCCGGGTTCAGAGATAAACTTCTTGTAGCGATAAACATATTCACCGGTATGTTCAGGTAACTAGTATCACGGATCGTTTTTGGATCGATTTGATATGACCGTGTCTAACTGCACTGCTACAACAACAACAACCGTATCGAACTTTCTCTAAGTTACCTCTCCAGTTAAACCGTTACACTTAAATTGCAGCATTTTGAAGTGCGATGTGGAAGAAGTTTGGGGATTGAGGGGGGCTAGTGCCTTGATATTTGCTGTCGTAGCTAAGACGTTGGGAGCCACAAGGCGAATGCCAGTGTACTCGTTGTTGATGTGTAAACGGCTTGGCAGCACGGTGCAACAAATGCACCTATCGAAGTAATTCAGTACTGCAATACGGTATACATAGTGGCAGGGATCAGGAGATGGTTATCCTGTCCTGCACGTGTGCTGGTGTCAGCAAAAAGAGGAAGACAGGACAGGGTCTGGCATTTTTCGTATTCATGCAACAAATTAAATGGGGTTAAATGATAGTTCTTGGTCAGAATAAAAACAAGAGTCACTCCGCTACATAGACCCAGTTCTCGTGGGAATGGCTATTCATAGATCTTAAAGCGTTGGTGCGACTCTGAGGACACATCAGCACCAATATCATGCCCCGTGGTCGTCACGTTTCCGAAACAAGATAGTATGGAACAACCCAGTACCAATGAGATGCTACGAGGATAGCTCTTTTTAGTGATACGTGACAAAATAGCGAAATCGTTAGGAGGGTATAGTGTTAACTACTTTGTACTCTTTACTTTAATTTTTAAAATAATTTTAATTGAGTTTTCGTGTTAACTTAAAATTTTGAATAACTTCAAAAAAAGAAAATTCTAATTAGTTGGAAAATATCTAAACTCAAAAATAAACAAAAATAGATTTTTATACTTAAAACCAAAATAAAATTTTTTTAAAATATCAACTTGAATGTTGATATATTGGCGATCCTACCAACGATCCTGCGCAAATATTTTATTTCATTAATGACTGTAATGATTACGAAAATTTCCAATCGCTAATTTTTAATTAAAATGCATTTATTATCTAAATCTATATCTGTCCGTGCTTGTATATATAATACCTCGTGCTTGTGATAAATGATTTTTGAACAAAAAATTTCGCAATTTTAAAGTAACTACTCCGTCATATTTACAACGATTTAAATAGTTGTGCGAAACAGACTAAACGAACAGCCATCAGTTTGTTTACTTAAAATCCAATTTGGAAATACATTCACCATCAACAAAAAATTATTAATTTAGTGATTATAATACGAAGCTATAATTAACTTTAAAAATATTTCGTTTTGAAAGTGCTTAAAACATTTACTATTGTGAAAATAAGTGAAAGTCCATAGACATTCGTAGATGGACTGTGTGGAAACACCCGAAAACGGAAATCAAATTTTAGCAGATTTGGTGAACAAAATAGTTTAACCAATTGTTAAAACTTTTAAAGAAACAATAAAAAATTAAAAAGTAAAATCATAGTACCATAATTGTAAATCGCACATCGATTTAAAAAAAAAAATGAAACTTAAATATACTTCAATTAATAAACAATATTTTGTGCAAAAATCAAATAAAACATAAAGTACTTATAGCAGAAATTTACTAGTAGACATGCTATAAATTTTATGCAACATAAATAAAAATAAAATTTTTCTACGAATCGTTAATTAATAAAGAACTCTAAAAAACAATATACTACGCTTAAAACAATGGTTAAGTTTTCCACTTCACTACAACAAGAGCTATTACAACAATTTTACGCAAAATACACACAAGAACGGATTTAAAGTATAAGACATCACGATGAAAATGATGAGATTCATAAAGAAAACAACAAAGCCATTGCATAAACAGCAACAACAATGAATTTAATTGTTATCACGCCCAAAAAACGCCATTTATTCCCTCAAAATCTCTACAATCATCAATCAAATACTTATTAATTTGAATATTTTCTTACTAATTTAATTTTATGTAAGTATAATTTTTATTTTAATATCATATTACAAATTTTCCAATTATAATTTAAATTAAAATTTTAAACCTTTTAAACTTTTAAATTTATTTTAAGATTATTTTTATATTTTAACAATTTTAATATAGTTATTTAAATTTACTTATTTTTTATAAAAAATTAAATATTTTATTTAAATTGTTAACTCCCTTTCCAAAAAAAATCTTAAATATTTTCTTATTTTCTAATTTTTCATTTAAATTTCTTTTCATATGGTTCTACGTTCACCAATACGAACTCGTAAATTTACAAATTCAGAAAATCAAAATATCAACCATACAAATAACATCATGACTCACAATACTACTCAAAATTCTAACATTAATACAACACAAAACATCATCTCTAATATAACACAAGATACTTCAAGACAAGATAACTTTACAAATTTTTCTTCTACTAAATCTATTAAATTACCACAATTTTGGCAAGATTCTCCTGATGCCTGGTTTTTACTTGTTGAAGGACAATTTGAAATTAATAATATCAATGATGATAATTTAAAATTTCAAAATATTCTAATTACTCTTCAACGAGATACTATATCTAAAATTTTAGATGTTATTAACCCTCCTCCTCTTTTTAATAAATATGATACAATCAAAAAAATTATATGTGAAAGATTTTCTCTTAGCGAAGAAAAACGATTAGAACAATTATTTTCAAAAACTGAACTTGGTGATCGTTCACCATCTGAATTATTCAGATTTATGAAATCACTTATAGGTACTGACTCCATTGTAAGTCAAGAATTACTTTTCAAATTATGGATTCGTAAATTGCCACAAGAAATACAAATCCATTTAACTTCTAGTAACAATCAAAATAAAGAAGAAGTAATTATTTTAGCTGACAAACTTTTTGATTTAATCAACAAACGTCATTCTTCCAAATCTCCTGTAGTCTCAAGTATAAATAATAATATTTTAGAACAATGCGTTAAAAATTTAACTGAATTAACCACGGCTATTTTTCAAAATTTAAATAAAATGTCTAATGATATTAATCAATTACAAATCCGTTCAAGATCTAAAGATAGAAATAGATTTAAATCTCGAAATTTTTCAAAATCAAGAAATTTTTCAAACAATCGTAATTTTACTTCACAAACAAATATTTGTTGGTATCACAAAAAATTTAAGAATAACGCTCTTAAATGTATACCCCCATGCAATTTTAATCAAAATCACAATTCAAATTCCGAACAAAATTTAAACTGAAACGATCCATTATGACGGTGACGGATAATGGAACTATTATTAAACCTACTCGTCGCCTATTCATATTTGATAAATTCAATAAACTTAATTTTCTTATCGATACAGGTGCAGTTGTATCAGTTATTCCTTTTTCTAAATTTAAAATTTATAAAAGAAATTCGGATCTTACTTTGACCGCAGCAAACGGTTCTTCAATTAAAATTGATTTAGGTTTAAGAAGAGATTTTGAATTTCCATTCATTATTGCGAATATTGATACACCAATTTTAGGAGCAAACTTTTTAGAAAAATTCGGAATTATTGTCAATATTAAAAATAAAGAAATAATGGATTCTACTACAAAAATTAAAGTTACTGGATCTTCTGGATTTTCTGATATTTTCTCACTCAAAATTCCTATTGTCGAAAATAAGTTTTCAAAATTACTTAATGAATTTCCATCTATTACCTGTGAACCAGATTATACTAAAAAAGTTAAACACTATACGGTTCACAGGATAGAAACAAAAGGTATTTTACCATTTTCGAAACCCAGACGTCTTGATCCAATCAAACTTAAAATTGCTAAAGCTGAATTTGAATTTTTAGTTAAAACTGGTATATGCAGACCCTCAAATTCTCCTATTGCATCTCCACTTCATCTCGTTCCTAAAAAAGAACCAAATGATTGGAGACCTTGCGGAGACTATCGAAGACTTAATTTTATTACTACACCAGATCGGTATCCTTACCACATATTCACGATTTAACAATTGATTTAAAAAACAAACAATTTTTTTCCAAAATTGATCTTGTGCGTGCTTACCACCAAATTCCAATGGCAGAAGAAGACATTCATAAAACTGCAATAACTACCCCTTTTGGAATGTTTGAATTCGTAAGAATGCCTTTCGGTTTACGAAACAGTGCTCAAACTTTCCAACGCTTTATTAATGAAGTATTTTCTGATTTCGATTTTGTATTTACATACATTGATGACATTCTTATTGCCAGTGATAATGAAGATCAACATATAAATCATTTAAAATCAGTTTTCAAAAGACTTGAAGAATATAATTTAAATATCAAACCTTCAAAATGTACTCTCGGTGTAAATAAATTAAATTTTTTAAGTTACGAAATTTCAGGCGAAGGTATTAAACCATCTTTCGATAGAATTGAAATCATAACAAATTTTGAAAAACCAATTTCTATAAATAAATTACAAAAATTTTTAGGTATGATACATTACTATCACAGATATATTAAAATGTTAGCAACAGAACTTAGTCCTCTGCATGAAATGTTAACACATGCAATTAAAAACAAACTCAAACAATTAAATTGGACAAATGAAACCACAACAGCTTTCGAAAATGTTAAAAAACTTTTTGCTAAAAATACTTTACTTACACATTTCGACAAAAATGGTACTTTATCATTAGCAGTAGATGCATCAACTGTTGCTATTGGAGGAGTTCTTCAACAAACTAGCAACAATATACTAGAACCCTTAGCTTATTTTTCAAGAAAATTAACTACAACAGAAACTAAATATTCAACATTTGATCGTGAACTTTTGGCAATTTATAATTCAATTAAACATTTTAAACATTTTCTTGAAGGTAGAACTTTTACAATTTATACTGATCATAAACCTTTAATTCATGTTCTAAATTCTAAAGTAGATAGATCTCCTCGTCAACTAAGTCATCTTGAATATATTGCTCAATTTACAAATGATATTCAATATATACGTGGAAAAGACAACATAGTTGCCGACACACTTTCCCGTATTCCAGAAATAAATGCAATTTCAACTCAAGATATAAATTTAGAAACTTTATATAAAGAACAGCAAACTGATACATTTTTACAAAAAACCATTTCTGATCCAAATTCTATAAATAATTTAAAAGAAATTCATATTCCAGTTATTAATTTAAACATATGGTGTGATGTTTCTCTACAACCTTTTCGACCTTATGTTCCACATTCTATGAGAAGAATTATATTTGACAAAATTCACTCATTATCTCATCCAAGTATAAGAACAACTAGAAAATTAATTCAAAATAAATATTATTGGCCTAACATGCGTACAGAGATTAACGATTGGACTTCATCTTGCATCAATTGTCAAAAATCCAAAATTTCAAGACATACTAAATCTCCTATCCAAAAAATTCAAATACCATCAGGCCGTTTTGAACATATTCATATGGATATTGTTGGACCTCTTCCAGTTTCAAATGGAAATTGTTATATTTTAACAATTATTGACAGATTTTCACGTTGGCCTGAAGCTTATCCGCTTAAAGATATTTCAACAAATACTATAGTAAAAACTTTTATTCAAAATTATATACCACGATTTGGTATACCATTAAATATTACAGTAGATCAAGGTTCACAATTCACCTCAAAATTTTTTACAGAATTAACTAAACTTTTAGGTTCTCATAAAATTCATACATCTCCTTACCATCCCCAAGCAAATGGCATGATAGAGAGATTTCATCGAACTTTAAAAGCAGCAATTATAGCATCAAACGACTCGGTTCATTGGTCTGACATTTTACCATTCATTCTACTTGGTTTACGAACTTCTATTAAAGAAGATTTAAAATGTTCATCTGCTGAACTTGTTTATGGCCAAACACTTAGAATACCTGGTGAATTAATTATTTCAAATAGTAATAAAGAACATGATTTTTCTAATGACGCTCTTCATAAAATAAGAGAATATTTTTCACTTGTTCGTTCTAAAGTTTTTCATCATAACAAAGAAAATGTTTTCGTTCCTAAACAATTAGAAAATTGTGAGTATGTTTTTGTTAAAGTTCTTCGTAAATCTAATTTAGAATCACCTTATGAAGGACCTTTTAAAGTTATATCTAAGAAACATAAAACATTTACAATTCAATACAATAATACTATTAAAAATATTTCAATTGATTTACTTAAACCAGCAAACATACTTATTAACACTAATTTAAATACAAATACATTAAGCAACAAAAAACAAAAAAGGTTACATTTAATATTAATTAATAATTTGTTTGTTTCAAATTTTCTTGGAGGGGGAGTAAATATAGTGTTAACTACTTTGTACTCTTTACTTTAATTTTTAAAATAATTTTAATTGAGTTTTCGTGTTAACTTAAAATTTTGAATAACTTCAAAAAAAGAAAATTCTAATTAGTTGGAAAATATCTAAACTCAAAAATAAACAAAAATAGATTTTTATACTTAAAACCAAAATAAAATTTTTTTAAAATATCAACTTGAATGTTGATATAGAGGGGTCTAATGTGTACGCTGCTTTCGAAAAAAGTGATATATATCGATAATTGATTTACTTACTTTATTGGCGATTAGCCATCAAACATTTTTGACCGTCTAGCACAGCGTACACGTCGCTTCATTCCTGCGCTACCTTCCATCCTCTAAAATCAGCAATGGAACTCAAATCATTTTCAACTACGAGCTTCTTCCTCAAAGGAGGCCTTCCTCTTTTGGAAATCGTGTTTTAATAACGGAGCCTCCCATGCATGTTCCCACTTTTCAGGAGTAACTTACAAATGCACGGTGGTTGTTTTTATGTACTAAAAATGTTTCGCAACACACAACAGATGAGTTCCCCTAAAAATTGCATCGAATACCTCTAACGGGGATCCATGGATATTAAAAGTCCTGACAAGATTAAACCATGGGTAAATAATTGTTTCATGGTCTTTACTGACTTATTTAACCGTTTAAACGGGTTTGGCCGTTCAACAAATCGCTACAGTAATTTCTTGTTGAGATATCAGTCGCCAGTTGGCAACAGCAAATGGACTTATACCCTTTTTTCACCGGGCCTTTTCAGAGGAATGGGAGCCGCCCTTTTCCAATGATTCATTGGTGAGTTTCTATAAGAATACATTCTGGGCCTCCATTTTAAGTCGCATAATATTGGCTACCCAGCGTAGCCATTGTGTTGTTGTTCGCCGTACAACGTTGAAGTCTACATTAAGCTCGTACAGGGTATCATTAAATGTGTTTCGGTACTCGACCACACATATGAGTCCATAAATCTTTCGGATTATTTTTCTCTCGGACACTCACAAAGAGAGAAAACTTTCCTTTTAAACTTACTACTCAGTCCAAAGTCCAACATATTTTGCGAAGGAATGAAGCCCAGCATGAGTCCGTTGATTGCGCAGTTTGCACAATGCGCCAACTCTTAGGTTAGGTTAGGTGGTAGCTGCCCTAGTAGGGGAAGCTTCTTGGACAGCATAAAGCTCTGTTGTGTCACCGCATAAAATAACGGTGACGTAAGCAGCCAACTCTTGAAAATCCGCGAAAAAGAATTGACACCAATCACCTCGGCGATTTAAATCCGCCTTTTACAGCACGAAAAGCAACTGTCTATATGTCGTGTATAAGGTCATGTCCGCGATGTGAACGGTGAGTTCGAAGGAGGTATAATAATAAACTGTACGACCTTTGCGCAGATATACAGATAGCGTAGCGAACATAAGCCCTAAGGATTCGCTGGCTAGGTCATGTTATGCAAATAGACGAATACGCTCAGACCAAGAAAGTATTTTAAAAGTAGAGGTAAGGGACCTCCAATGAGGTGGGAGTAGAAGGTGGTGGAAGATTTGACCTCTCTTGGTGCTTCCAATTGGCATCACTTATTGCGAACAGGAATAGCTGTCGTGAATTGTTACGAAACGGCTAAAACGGCTTAGGCGGTTAAGCGTTGGGTTGGGGGTCTTAGAATATACCGCGCAGGTATGCCTGTCGTAAGAGGCGACTAAAATACAAATATACAGATAAATCCAGATAGAAGTCTGGTTCAATTTGTGAGCCAGATAATTTGTTAATTACTTCTTTTTAGGTTGGTAACGCGGCCTTTAATATACCTACTTTTTCAAAAATAGATGTCGCTGCTGAGCCTTTCGCCGTATGAGTTAAATGAAAAATAGCGGCGACATCTGCCTATCACATTTCACGTGTGCGAAAATTTCACATCAGCTTCTCAAGTCTCTCAGAGCATTCCCGTGAGAATTTGAGTGAGCCGGATCTGTAAAACTCACTGGAAGACGGCATTAGATAACAAATCGACAGCTCGCCGAAACCTCCATGTGAAGTCTTTTGATGTATTTAAGAGATGAAGAGACACTTTAGGCTTTTTACTCTATATCACGAAGGGATTAAGAGTCGCACCACTTTTCTGCGCTGCCAGTGCGATGCATTCGCAAAGAATATGAACCGGCGTTTAATTCTCCAAAAAGCGCAGATTTAACGTACGGAGGAGATATCATACACTACAGTGCCCAGTACAGTATTCAGAGAGAGTTCGATGGTCCTCTCTGCTTAAATTAATGAATTTAATGAGTTTAATGAGTATAAACTGCCTTTGATCTGGGCATTCAATCCAGTGTTGTCTTAACTGCTTTGTTTATCAGAGTCTAATGGTTTTTCTAGTGTGTGCTTTTGTGAGTCCACAGAAGGGCTCCCGGAAGCACATTCCAACAAAACTTTGTTTTTGTCTTCCAGTTTATTACGGACTCAAATGCATTCATCCACTAGCTTAAAAGTTATTGTGTAAGACTGCAAGGCGCGTAAGGCCACCTGACTGACATAAAAAGGATACTCCTCGAGGAAAAGCCTTTTCGTAGGCATACTCTACCCAAACTTCTATTGCATGGATTTCTGCCTGCAGAATAGTTGAGTAGAATCCGAAATGTTGATCCATTCTTGAACCATATCTACGCGTGGGGGTCTGTAAATGGATTCCCTGTTTTCCAAGTAATTCTGTCCCAAAGGACACCTCAAAATTCCGTGAGATTCTGAGCGTTGGGACCATTGTATCGCGTAGTTTTCGGTTTTTCTATACTCTCTTTCTAAAATCTGTATTCTCTTATACAGCTTACTACAGCACCTCAAAACTTTACATTTACACTTTATACTTACATATACGCTTAGACAACGTTTACATATGCCTTAGTCCACAATAAATCGTCAATAGATAATCTACGTGTTTACATTAGTTCCAGCTCTGGGAACTAGATAATTTTCTGTCATATTTTCATGTTTCTCTTTTAGTTCGCGCTCTCAATAAGAGATTACACTCTAGAAGTGGAATATTTTCTATGCAAAGAAAATCCGCATTTCTAAAATTTCACCATAATTACCGATTATCGAGGGGATAAATTTATATGAGAAATCTAGTTAAATAATAAACGATTAGGAGTTAAGTACGAACATGAAGATAATCCATTTCGGTAATTCTATACAACATCATGGCACTCTTAAACACGTTCAAAAATATCGGGAGGGTTGTCAAACGATGCGTTTGGGTCGCAGAATCTCGAATGCGAAAGCGGAAATTAAAATTTTTATTTCTGTCAAAAGATATTTCCAAAATAAAATAATAAAAAAAAAAATTTAAGTTAAACGGTTTTATTGAAAACAATACTTACATGAAGTAATAATAACATAGAAAATAATTAGGTAGGTCCTAGGTACTGGTCATCACAATCCTTATCAATCTAAGGCGTTGATCAGACAATTAAATAAAAGCGTTGGGCGCGTGAAATTTCTAAAAATGTGAGACGTAGCATAACCTTATTAAGGTTCAGTTGGTCTTATATATGACTATCAATAGAAATTTGACGCGTCCAACGCTTTTATTTAATTGTATGATCAACGCCCTAGATTGATGAGGATTGTGATGACTAGTACCTAGCATGGTATAAATATTGCAAGGACTGGACGATGATATTTAGCTAAGCTGCGAAGAGCTACATTGTTTTTGCTGGCGTGGGCAAGTTATGGGAAGGTCTCCACTGGGTTCGGAGAAGCAGGTGGGGGAAGACTTTGATCTATCTTGGTGCCCCCTGTTGGCGTCAGTTATCGCGAAACAGGGTTAGCTGGAGTGACTTGTTACGCAACGACCAGCATCTCCTAAACGGTAAGGCGCCAATTAAAAAATGTATCTTCCAACCGCGAGGAAAAGGACCAAAACAAACCAAAGAATATCTTCAAGATCATTTTTTTTCGGCAGTAGCGAGGACACTTGAGACTGGTGATCTCTTATAAAGTAAAGTTATAGCATATTTAAGGTTTAAAGACGTATCAACCAAGTGAAGAAGTATGAATGTAAAATCGGTAGGGGTGGTCTCCAACATTCGCTTCTTAATTAGAAGAGGATAAGAAGTAAGGGTTTTTCTTTTGTCCCTTTGCAAAAATAGCACGTATTGAGGCATTATATTGGTAATTCAATTTTTGCCATATACATAAAAACCGATTTCAAAACTTTTCGAAATATGTTTTCACTTATTTCATAAGCATTTTATTTTTTTGGCATTAAAAAAAATAAAAAAGTCAAACCAACAATTTTTTTCGTTTACTTTGGTTTGGCATTTCCACAAAGTTTAAGAGAGAGATTTTAAAATTTTTTTAAAAATCAAAAAACCATTATGGCCGCCAAGAAGAGTAAATGGTTTTACCTGGTAATATTTATACCATGGTACCTAGGACCTACCTAATTATTTTCTAGCTTTCAGTGTTTTTATTACTTCATGTCAATATTGTTTTCAATAAAACCGTTTAACTTAAAATTTTTTTTTAATTATTTTATTTTCAAGTTTTTAGTCTTTATTTAATTGCCTATTATTTCTCATTCTATTTAGTTCATTTCGTGACTCATTATTACACGGACTCTTTCCTGACAATTTGTTACAATCTAAGTCCTCAATACATAATCCTTCCAAAGACTTTAGTCGACTCGCCACGTATGCTTGTCCCTTCTCGAACTCCAAAATATTTTGATGTCACTTCTGCCGGACTATATGTAATATGTATTTCTTCCAAATATGAGCCAAATCGGACATCATAGGTCGCTTTCTATTCATGTATGTATTATGTGTTCCAAATAAGAACCAAATCGGACCACAAATAGGATTTTTTCAAATATTTCGATCCATGCGCAACCTATCGGAGTTTTTATTTTTTATTATTGCATTGTCATCGGGTTCTGAACTATATTCCAAGTTTCAAGTTTGTAGCTTATCGGGAAGTTACTTAAATTTCAATTACAAAATTCTTTCACAAAGGCCGTGCTCGTGAGGCTGGCCTGTCAAGTCAAGCTAAATAAGACCGTTTAAAAACGAAAAATGGGACCGGAGCGCTCCGAAACCGGGGTTGGGAACCATGGAATTTTGCGTAGAACACTTTTACCTACAGTGGTTTTTGTGGGTACACCAAAATCATCAAAATTACAAGAACCACATGAAATTTTTAAATTTTGTGTGAAAACAGCTCTGGAAAGATATAACATTTTCAATTTCCACTTTCAGATTGGCGAACCTGAATCCAAAGCGCGTCTTTTGACACCCCTCCCGATATTTTTGGACGTGTACATGGTGTAATCACCAGGTGAAGTATATAAAAAAGACAGAAGATGTACGCTATCTGAAGCGGTAGTGATGCATTTTCAACGGTCAGAAGAGGGTAAAATTTTTACCCGCTTTGAAAAAATAGGATTAGAAAAATAAATACCTTGCTATGAAAGCCATTACAGAAACTGTTTTTTTTTTTAGCATATCAGTGCTACCTAACGCCAATGCAGAAGCGATACACAGGACCAGTGCGAGTTTACATTACTTTTGGCATTGAATAAAAATAAAAAAAAACTTAAGCAGCGATGAGCGGTAAAATTCAATGAATGCGTTTAAAGTAAACTGACCCAAATTCAACTGCAGTTGAAACTTTCATCGCAAAATGGGACATAAAAGGGAGAGGTGTTATCCATTATTTAGTTGAACTGTAGTAACGGGATTGATGAAAAGTTTTACAGTCCCACTTGGAAGTGATCATAATACTTTTAAACGCGTTTCATCCCTAAAAATGCATTGATATTGACATCTTGCCCTGTTGATTTGCCGTTGAGAGTCGGAACTGAAACACGGCATATATTTATACAAACTTGACCAGAAGATCCCCAAAAACTCCTGACAGTTGAATTCATGATGTGTTACTAATGTTACCATATTATTAATTACTAAAATATGTCAGGGGATATGCTAGCCCCGCAGCAGTCGGCATAGAACCAGAAGACTCCGATCCCATCGATCATATATTCTCTATTATAATCAATAACTGTAACATTCCTCTTATCTTACTTACTTACTTAATTGGCGCTTAAACGTTTAAAGGGTTTTGGCCATCCAACAAGGCGCACCAGTTCATCCCGTTGACGTTTTCCCTTGTTCTGACAAGTTCGGGATGCATAATTTAGAGGGCTGTCTATCATACAGAACTGCCTTTGAGTTCTACTACGAGCGTAGTAGATTTTACTATACGTTTAGAAATATTATAACTATATAAGCCGTTGCTCGAATTGTTTAGCCTAAAAGATGAACGTAACTTTGTACTCCTTAACAGAATATAGACAAAATTTTGTAGAAAACTTATTCATTTGAAGAATTTGTACGAAAAATTAAGCAATACAAATTTATTACTTTTGAAATACACGTAAACACTGGCATTTAGAGCTGCCGGAAAAGTGAGGTTATGTTGTTGCCATCACCTTTATTATTACATCATGGTTTTATGTAAACTAGGTTTTACATTTTGCATTCTCTTATACCATGAGTCAAGATATTTACAAATCAAAAATATACATATATATTTTATATTTTTTTAAAACCAAGAATTCTAACAGTCACTTCCGGTTAAAATTCATTCCAACTTCCAAAGGAACAGGAAGTGAGCGCAAGCATTCACAATGTGCGATGAATTCACAATGAACTATCAAACTTCCCAATGACATTTTGTCAGTCGTTTGCCGACAGCAGTGTAGTTTTCCTGTCACTTCCATATAAATAAAATACAATTTGTTTGTACGTGAGTGCGTGTGCGTGTGCGGTGCAACAGAAATAAATGGATTCGATTTGAAATAAAAATAAATGCAAATATAATAGAATTTAAATATTTGTAAGCATAAAAGAAATAAAATAATATTAGCAATATTAAATAAATGAAATCAAGTGCAAAAGGGAATGTAATGCAGTGAAAAAGGTGATTAAAGCCAAAATGCAATTAAAGAGAAAAAAGAAGTAAGTGTTTGATGAAGATGCCAAATGCCAATAAAATCTGTGTGTAGCGATAAGAAAAAAGGAGGCCGAAAGCTTGAGTTGAGGCTGCGCATCAGAAAGTGTTGGTTTTTGGTGTTGTGCTGATGTGTTTGTGTGTGTCTGACCTGCTTGTGGTTACACAGTTGAATATCGCAAAGTGCTCCTAGTCACCGGCATAGCTACATACATATGTATGTACATATATACGAGTATAAAGCTGGTTGCCACAATGGATTGCCATTTATGTGTATAATATTTACTGGTTGCTATATAAAAATAAATCACAAGACAAAAAGTTTAAAGTTAAAAAAAAAACAAAAAACAAATTTTAAGTAAATAATCAGCAAATTAAGTGCATTTGATACATACATACATATGTACCTACTTTTAAAACTTAACTAAAATAAACCTGCTCAAAGAGTTTTTTTCAGCTGTTCATACTCGATAACAAAAAAATAAAATGCAGCTTAATTAGTGCCATTTAAATGTGCGCGCTTTATCTAACAAAACACCCCACTTCATGTTGCTGTATAATTATCACTCTAATAACAAAAAACAAAAAGAAGGAATGCATACACATCAATTAAAAATAATAAAAAATAAATAGAAACAAAGTCAAAGCAAAGTGTCAGCGCTCATAGAAATATATGTATGTTCGCAAAAATATATCGTTAATTCGTTCGCATTTGTTTTTATTTTCATCGTTGTTACTGATCTGACCGTTGTTTGTCAAATTGGTTGTCATATGTTTATCAAGTTGTTTTTGTTGTTGTTGTGAAACCCACTGCTGTCACAGCGGTATCTTTATCGGCAGCGGAAGTTCATTCGTTTTTATAAGTAACCGGCGATTGACGAACGTTGAATACCGTTTACCCACGGTTGCCACAAGCATGAACAAAAAAAAAAAAATAATAACCAACGAGCCGAAAAAAAATTACCAAAAAGTAACCAACGATTCTGTATCTGAGCACAATACATAGGAGAAATTATTTACAAGTTGCATAATTGCTGTATTCGTTTGACATAGCGCATTTTTTGGAATAATAATTGACTTGTTAGATTTTGCACATTTTCTACTTATTGGTTATATATCGTCGGTACAATGCCAAAGAAACAATTGTGCCATTTTTGTTTAAACGAAATATTATATATGTCAAATTTTGCAAAGCCAAAACAACAAATGTGCATTTTTTTAAATTTAAAAATCATTTTTCAATTAACCTTACTTAGTGGTTTACAAAAGTAAACCTTCCAATAGTGGTTGAAAAATACAAAATTAAATCTCTTTTTTTTAACAATGTCTTACGCGTTTTTCTCAACACATCAAATATGCACATTCGTTTCTTTGGCATATATATGTATTATATCGTTATATATAAAAATCACGTGCCACATTGTTTGTCCGCGATGGACTCCTAAACTACTTAACCGATTTTGAATTTGTTTTGCACCCCGTATGTAGTTTGATCTAACTTGAAATATAGGATTGGTTATGTCTCAGTTTATAGTCGCAATATTATTTTATTGCAAATTTTTCTATATATTTATAGTAAAAATAAAATGTTACGTATACGCACCGGCACTCACATTTTCAGGTGGTGCGGATATACTTCCGTGTAATTGGTTGGTGTTTAATTAAACAACGTGCTTATCAATAAAAAATATTATAGCGAATGATATCAAGTATAGCACATCACCAGGCCGGGCGAGAGGGGGGGGGAATGGGGGGGGGGGGATTACCCCCGCTCCCGGAGTTTCTGAGGGGGCCCACGATTTAGAAGTACTAATACATTTTTTTTAATTCAGGAGAGTCTTTAGTTGTTCCATGTGCAATTTTTAAGCCAAATTTTAAAAGCAACGAATATCTGCATTTCGTTTTAATATTATAGTGAAGTGTGAAAAATAAAAATCTATATATATAAAAGGAAAGGCTAAAATGTGTGTTAGTTGGTCGCGGGTGTTTGAAGAGTTGCGTCGGTCGATTTTGTTCAAACGTGGACCCGGGTACCCCTAGAATGTGTTTATATAATATGGATATCAAATGAAAGCTGTTGATGAGTGCTTTAGTACAGAGCAATATATTATTCCTCTTGGTGACTAGGGTCGCAAGATATAGGTCAAAACGTGGACCCGTATACCCCTAGAATATGTGGGTAATATGGATATGATATGACAGCTTTTGCTGAGAGCTCTAAAGTAATTTTCATTGTGATATTCGATTTAGTCGCATCAACCAGGCAAAACTGATAAATATGCATGCGAAGCCGAAATAGAGACATGAATTAATAATACCCACATATCTATTTACATACGTCCTATTCGATTTTGGTATAAAAATTTGCCTATATTAGTATTTACGACCCTTTTTTCCACGGCCCCCGTGGTGTGATGGTAGCGTGCTCCGCCTATCACACCGTATGCCCTGGGTTCAACTCCCGGGCAAAGCAACATCAACACTTTAGAAATAAGATTTTTCAATTAGAAGAAAATTTTTCTAAGCGGGGTCGCCCCTCGGCAGTGTCTGGCAAGCGCTCCGATTGTATTTCTGCCATGAAAAGCTCTCAGTGAAAACTCATCTGCCTTGCAGATGCCGTTCGGAGTCGGCATAAAACATGAAGGTCCCGTCCGGCCAATTTGTAGGGAAAAATCAAGAGGAGCACGACGCAAATTGGAAGAGAAGCTCGGCCTTAGATCTCTTCGGAGGTTATCGCGCTTTACATTTATTTTTTATTTATGACCCTTTTTTCCGGGAAGTAGACCAGAGACGGACTGGGACTGAGATTAGGACTAGACTCGGTGTGGGACTGGGACTGGAACAAAATACATACCAGCCTCTGGTACAGGCAATAAGGGATGAAGAAGAATGAGAAGAACGTGAGAGAAGAGAAAAGAGAGAAGGAGACTGAGAAAGAAATAGAATGAGACGAATATGGAGACAGATGAAGCGAAAAATACGGAGGGAGTAGTGAATAAAAGGATCAGCAAAAAGTGAAAAGCGGTGGGGGCAGGGCAGAGTTAGCCAGAAAAAGCTTATTAAAATGTATGCAGATAGGCCAAATTTAGGGTAGAGCAACGTCTGTCGCGTCTGCTAGTATTATATATTATATAATTACATGCAATTAGTTTAAAATTGATTTCGATATGCAAATATAAGAAGGGTGGTCGAACGTTTTCTGACTAAAATTCTTTATATAAGTCATTGATTATTTTAAGAATGCAGGACAAAACATAAAACACCTTAACTTCTTGATCGCCCATTAAATTTGCTCTCTTGATTTTATACCATTAACTTCTAGTACAGATGACAAAAAGTACAATTGTAAGGCTTCCCATTGCTCCAATATTCTATTAATAACATTTTCGAGTGCTAGCCATCTAGTCAAGGAAACTTGGAACTCTTTTAGTTCACAAATTTTTTAGGGCTGTATGAGAATAATTTACATATATTTCGACATAAAGTTAAAGGGATATTGTTGTCATCAAGAAACGATTTTATGCTTTGATAAAAGGATTCAGCATCTGCTTGTGCCAATTCGATCAACGTTAAAAATCTGTCATTTATTGTTCGAGATATCTTATCAAAATACCGTACTACTAAAACCAAACACTTTCTAGTTGAAATATCCGTTGTATCATCAATGACGCATTGCACACCTTATTTGGTTTATTGCCTTGCTACCTAATTTTTCAACTATTTGAGTGCTTTTTGTCCGTCCGGACTTCAAAGCTTTGGCTATACTGCAGTCTGGACAACATGCCGTTAATAAATTTGGCAAATAATCCAGCAAAAATGGAAGGTTGTGCTTAACAATAAACATAGCTAAAATTTGCTCGGCCTTGCCTACTTGTCTTCAAAGATTTACTTGCTCACCACCTTTATACGAATCTATTTTTAACTGGTTCTTTTTTTGTTGCTCCAGTTGAATATGTGACTGCTTTTTACTACATTTTGTCAAATAGCTAAAATGGTTCATCAACAATTTTTCACATATTTTGCAATATGACTTTTCCTCTTTTTCCTCGAGCCAAGAAAACTTTTCAGCCCACTCTACACGAAATTTACGCCGCAGTGTAGTTTTCTCACTAAAAAGTTGAAAAAAACTTGATAAGTCTTTATTGAATTATGATTTTTTTGTTGCAATTGTTTAAAATTACAATTAATAGAATACAATAGTTGGTTTAGGGCTGGGACTATCCGCATATTCGAATATCCGGATATCCATACGGATATCCGTTGACATGGATAAAATCTGGACGCCACGGATATCCGGTTAATATTCGTTTGTGAAACTATCCGGATATCCGGATTTATGAAGATCCGGTTAATAACCGTATTTTTAGATGACGTCTTCTCAAGTCTGCAGATACCTTTTCTTTGCATGTTTTTGCCATCCTCGTATCAGTGTTTTTAAATTTCAGATGCTTATTAACAATTTTATGAATGATGGGTTTCACCTTAGACATTGTAATCTCGCTGTCACTGCTAAGCACATTTGTCGCAATTTCGAAAGGGGTGAGTAAATCTATTAGAACATCAACTGCATCCCAGTCACTGTCCGAAATTGCAACATTTTGAGCGGCCTTGTTGTTGACAATTGAAAGATCAGCAATTACAGCCACAATAGAAAATCTAAGCTCTTTAACTCTTTTCAACATAAAAAGAACTGAATTCTATCTAGTTGCACAACTTCGGATTAGTTTTTAAGCTATTGCATAGATTTTATCGCGGGCTTGGCGACTAAATAAAAAAAAACCGTAACGGATATTTATCAAAAAAGATCCGAAAAGGCTCGAAAAGGTTCGAAAAGATTCGAAAACGTTCGTAAAGGTTCGGTGTTAGCAACAGGCCAAATACATAATATTGGATCTCTATCATAATCAGCGGTGGGCAGGTTACCAAATTGAGAATGTGTTAGTAAACACGAACGCGTAGCGAGCACGAAAGTAAAATCAATTATTTATTTAGTTTGATTTCAATGCTTGAACGGTTAACATGTGTCACACGCACTCTTTGGTACTCTGTTTTAAGCGCGCGTGCGACACTTCCTCACCGTACGACCATCGAAATCAAACTAAAAGAGCTGTCGTTGATTTTCACGATGTAGCCATTGTGCTATCGCTTATCGTATACATATGTGGTCGTTTAAAAGCCAACCTAATAAAACCGCACTGCGTTTTTTTATTTTTTTAAACAACCGGCGTTTTTTGCCCGAACCCAAATAAGCATGCGTTGCGTCAATGTAAAGCATGTGTGCAAACGTCAAATCTAAATGCCACGCAGAACAAAAATTGGAAATCGAGTTAGGTTTTCACGCAGCAAATTCAATTTGAGTTGCTCTCATACCAGTTGTATGTGCATGAGACATTTTTGACAGAAAATGACTTGCGTGCGTTTATATTAGGTTGGCTTGTTAGCAGGTGCTAAGCTCACGCCCACCCCGGCTCATAAAGTTAAAGTTAAAATTAAAGTTAAAGTTAAAGTCAAAGTTAAGGTTAAAGTTAAAGTTAAAGTTAAATTTAAAGTTAAAGTTACAGTTAATGTTAAAGTTAAAGTGAATGTTAAAGTTAAAGTTAAAAATAAAGTTAAAGTTAAAGTGAATGTTAAAGTTAAAGTGAAAGTTAAAGTTAAAAATAAAGTTAAAGTTAAAGTGAAAGTTAAATATTAACTTCTCATTTATTCAATAAAAGTAAAAAATTTGTTTTCTTATCGGTCACCACGCTTAAAAAGGTTAACTTGAATTAATATCAAAGACAAAAATTGAATTATTATCAAAGAAAACAAAATGTTGCATAAATATTATGATTGCATAAGTTTATAATATGCAATAAACGGTTTATGTGAAAACGTCTGTAATGTTATACTGAAATCCAGTTTTATAAAGAAGGAGACCTTCATTATAAAATGAATTGACGAAATTTTGTTGTAATTATTTGTTTGCGGACAAAATATATAGCAATTTTGAATTATGACTATTTATGACAATTATATATGACAATTATTTCATAAAAAAAGGCACATTACACAATAATAATAGCAAATTTATTTACTCTACGTATAAAAAGATACAATTTTAATTAATACACAACAAAGTTAAAACTTTTTTGCAACAAGATAGTCAGAATTTAAAATAATACGCTTTATGCGTAAAAAAAACTGTTCACTTGTTCTTAAGCACACAACTAAAAATAGTACTCATTAGTTGATACAGCGCAAGCGATGCAATCAACACCAAAACTGGTATAACGGCAATTTTCCAGTTAAAGAAGAAAATAATGACAACGAAATTTAAGGGACAGTTAGAGATGTGTACTGTGAATTGGTTTATGGAAAAAAACCGATTTTGAAAAATTTTAAGTTATGACCCTTTCGTAGTTAGTGTGCGATATGTACGTTTACTCGAATGATTGAAACTCATCACCAGTTTTGAAACCTTTTGGATGACTCCACAACATTCCGGTAGTTTCATTTCTAAATTAACACTCAATTGAAGTATGGATGACTGGTTATGTCAGGGCTCAAACCCCGAACAGCATTTGCATCCAACCATTCTCTTGAAGGTAGAAAAACCGATAGTGGCTCCATAGACTTGACATCGACCCTTTGTTTTGTAGCGTTTTTTCATAATATAAACAAATGGCACTGTTCTTATTTTCACTTCTTTTTAAAATTGTAGCTTTTTAATTTTTGACGTTAATTTAATAATCTACAAACATATTTTGTGAATAATTTTTCGATGTTTGCTTCGTTCAATTCTGATATGTAGATATTCAACTTTTATATTCCAGTATCCGGACATACGGATATCCGAAAAGCGGATATCCGGATTTTCCATTTATTAATCCGGATAGCCGGATTTTTTGTTTAGCTATCCGGTTATTCGAATATCCGGTTTATCCGGATAGTTGAAAAATCCGGACGCAGTTCACAGCGGTAAGTTGGTTAAGCTATTTAAACACATATGTACGTACATGTCTTTCTACTCTGATACTACAATACAACCTTTGATTTGGGACCGGTTCTTCTTTTTCGACACATCATTCCCGCAACTATTACTTTCTGCTTCTTTCTGCAGAACAACGAATCTAATAAAATTTGAATATAAGTAAGTAGTCATGATAATTTGCAAAATATAACTTACTTATCCATTTGCACAGCCAAATTTTTTACATTTTTCTCGCACAAATTCAATTGAAAAAGCACGTTGCTAGTGATGATAGCGCTTATTTATATTTGTGTAATCGAAACAACACATTCATTATTATTTGAAGATAAGATGTATTCATCTTTAAGCATGTTCCTGTATAGTCAGAAACAGTCAGAATCGGTCAGCAAAACTGCCAAAAGCTTCAGGTTTCATACAAGAAACAGGTTAGTTCTGACAGTTTCTGACTGTTTCTTGGAGTAAGTGAATAGACTGTATATTTCTGCATATTCACATGAACCGGTAATTGGTTAGCCAGAATTGTGAAATGTTTTATATTAGTACTAGCAGACCCGGCAGACGTTGTTCTACCCTAAATTTGGCCTATCTGCATACATTTTAATAAGCTTTTTCCATCTAGCTCTGCGCTCCCCCCACCACTCTTCATTTTTTCCTGATCCTTTTATTCACTTCTCCCTCCGTCTTTTTCGCTTCATCCATCTCCTTATTCGTCTCATTCTATTTCTTTCTCAGTATCCATCTATCTTTTCTTTTCTCTCACGTTCTTCTCATTCTTCTTCATCCCTTATTGCCTGTCCCAGAGGGTGGTATGTATTTTGGTCCAGTCCCAGTCCCAGTCCTTGTCCTAATCACAGTCCCAGTCCGTCTCTGGTCTACTTTCCGGAAAAAAGGATCGTAAATACTAATATAGGCAAATTTATATACCAAATTTCAGGCAAATCGAATAGGACGTATGTAAATAGGTATATGGGTATTATTAATTCATGTCTCTATTTCGGCTTCGCATGCATATTTATCAGTTTTGCAGGTTGATGCGACTAAATCGAATATCACAATGAAAATTACTTTAGAGCTCTCAGCAACAGCTTTCATTTCATATCCATATTATATAAACACATTTTAGGGGTACCCGGGTCCACGTTTGCACAAAATCGGCCGACGCATCTCTTCAAACACCGGCGACCAACTAGCAAACATTTTAGCCTTTCCTTTTATATATATACATTTTTATTTTTCACACTTCACTATAATATTAAAACGAAATGCAGATAGTCGTTGCTTTTGAAATTCGGCTTAAAAATTGCACATGGAACAACTAAAGACCCACCTGATTTAAAAAAATGTCTTAGTATTTCTAAATCGCGGGACCCATCAGAAACCCTGGGCCTGGTGATGTGCTATACTTGATATCATTCGCTATACAATTTTTTATTGATAAGCACGTTAGTTAATTAAACACCAGCCAATTCCAAGGAAGTATATCCGCACCACCTGAAAATATAAGTGCCGGTGCGTATACGTAACATTTTATTATTACGTATAAACATATAAAAAAATTTGCAATAAAATTGAGATTATAAAATGAGATATAACCTATCCTATATTTCAAGTTGGATCAAACTACACACGGGGTGGAAAACAAATTCAAAATCGGTTCAGCAGTTTAGGAGTCCATAGCGGACAAACAATGTGACACGTGATTCTTATATATAAAGATTGTAGAACAAATATTTCTATACTTCCCTGTGCAGCAAAAATGTCGAAAAAAAGTAACCAAACGCATCTGAAAGTAACCAACGGCGAAAAAAATAACCAAGTTTGGTTACTAATAACCAAGTTCGGCAACCGTGCGTTTACCGGCTTTCGCAGCAGTTATTTACGTATTGTTGGTGTAATTGTGCGAGAGTTAAAGCATTTAAACGTGTTTAAAAATAAAACTATTCTACATGTTTTAAACCAGACCAGTTAAATACATAATGGTTTAATGGTAATGATTACCCGTTTAACTGATTATTATCTTCCGATCCATTAATGATTACTTGCCATAATATTCTATTTTTAATGATTATGATGATAGAAAAATTATGAAAAACAAGTAAGGGGGTCTAAGTTCGTGTGTAACCGTAGATACATTATAAAATCAGCGTGAGTTTCAATTGTATAGTTCATTCCAGATAAATAACTTTTTCCAGGTCTGTTACGAATGATTTACTTCAATTTTTTGAGGCTCTAGAATTGTTTTGTAATGCTTGATCTGAAGAGGTGCGTGGCACCGTCCAGTAAAAAAAAAATTTCTCCCAATTTCCTCTTACTATAAAACTTGGTAAGTGAAATATCAATGATACAAAACTGTTTTTCGCTAAGATATAGCTTATTATTCTAGTCTATGATCCTTTTAAACCTCTTTTGTATAGAAGTGGGCATGGTCTCTCACCGATCCTGTCCATTTTTACCTAAAATATTTTCTGCTATAAGGAAAGTATTTATTCCCAATTTTATTAGTTAATATTTCTTCGAGGTATTGCTCCCGAAACATAGAAAATTGCTTGGTCATAAAAGAGCGGTGCCACGCCCAATTTCAAAAGTTTTAATTTTTTCCTTTTTCTTGTTATAATTCCACTTGGAAAGTGAAAACACTGTTGATATGAAGCTCTTTTTTCAAAGATATGGCTTATTTTGCTCATCCACGAAAAAAATTTCAAATTTTTATCAAGTCTCAATATCAGTCCACACATTAAATTTTAATATTCTAGGTGTATTACTTACCAAATAATCAGGGTTTTTGTGTTTTCAAAAATGTTATATATTTAAAAAGTGGGCGTGGTTATCAAAGGATTTCACTCATTTTAAATAGTTTTAATAGCTGATTATTTTTCAGCTATGTGGAAGGAAACACTACCGTTTGTAGCATGCACGGGATAATATCTACATACATGTCGATTTGAGGATGAAATAGAAAATCTGAAGCGCTTATAGGAATGCAAACGATACATCGATGTTTTCCCCATTAATATCGATGTTTTGCTAGACGATACATCGGATAAAAAATCAAGACACATCGACATCGTCCATTCCTAACTATTTATAGAAAAACAATGATGTAATAATAAAGGTGATGGCAACAACATAACCTCACTTTTTTGGCAGCACTAAATGCCAGTAGAGTTGTGCTTTTTCGTTCATTTCAGAGATTCGGTTCTTTCGTTCTTTTTCTGATGAACGAACAAGTTGTTCTTTTTGTTCATATGTTCCTCTTTTTTCAGGCAAATTTGTTCACTGCTGCTTGCACCCGCTAAAAAAGCCAACAAATATAGATAGGGGTATGTATGCAGCGATGCTTTGTGCAGGTATATTTAAATGTGTTTAAATAAATAAGTTAATATATATATGTATAATTAACTTCAAAACAGTTACAAATCCAGGAAATTGAAAGAGTACAGACACAAATTGTAAATATGAACTTTTCAAGTTTAATAAATGTAATTAGTTCCTTACAAAAGATGTTTTTCACAAAAAGTCCATACATATATTGTTGTAGCAGTGCCACGCACAAAGATGACCACACATATCTTTAAGGCGGTGGCCCAATGACATTTTTCATATAGATGCGTTTAACACAAGCTTATGAATTCCAATAACATCGTCACAATCAACCAAGATGTTGCGTTTGTAAATATGAAGGAACTTCAGATGTGGCAATTGAAGTTTATTACGCCTTGCCCATTCGCATACAAAATTTCGCGAAGCACTGGTATAAACATTATCCCCTTACAACAAAGATACTTGCTAACATATTTTGTGTCGTATTCGTTTGTTATATTACAGTTTTTACCTGCGAAAAATGTTAGAAAATTTACCAACCAGTGGGAAAAATAATTTCACTTGCAAAGTGTGTCAACACGCTTAACCAAAACAAATGTCACATTCTTCTTCTTATGCTTTGCTTGTAACAAAATTTGGGAGATGGCTACTTTTCAATATCAGATAGCGCCAGTGTCGCTTATTCTACAGTTCTCTATAAAAATACGTGCAATCTACTCATAATGCACAAGCATGTGTTAAACGCATCTATATGAAAAACCGCTTATGTGTCGGACCTATTAGTGTAAGTGCCATCACCGACATTCGTGCTCAGAATTTCTGCATACATATGTATGTATGAATTTACAATGTTCGCGAACGAGAAGAGAGAAAGAATAACATTAGACAAAACGAACTAAAGGAACAAATGAACTAAAAGAACAAATAGAACCGAAATCGAAGATCTAGTTCACTTGTTCAGTTGAGAGACCCGGTCAATTGAACAAGTTCAGAACGAAACGACCCGACTCTAAATGCCAGTATTGACGTGTATTTCAAAAGTAATAAATTTGGATTGCTTAATTTTTCGTGCAAATTCTTCAAATAAATTAGTGTTCCCCAAAATTTTGTCTATATTCTGTTAGGGAATACAAAGTTACGTTCATCTTTTAGGCTAAACAATTCTAGTAACGGCTTATATAGTTATAATATTCCTAAACGTATAGTAAAATCTACTACGATCGTACTAGAACTCAAAGGCAGTTCTCTATGATAGACAATCCTTTAAATTATGCATGCCGAACTTGTCAGAATAAGGGAAAACGTCAAATGGATGAGAACACCTGAATATTCATTTCATCATGAGAAAAACAACGCGCTTTGAAATTTGGGTTTGCATCATTAGTTAGCTTTACTTTGCGGAACTACAATATTTTATTTAATAATTTGGGAAAAATTTAAACAACGTTAATTTTTCCCAAATTATTAATAATAAATTTTCCTAAATTATTAAATAAATTATAAAATTAAAAAATTGCTTCAAATAAATGTTTTCATAAATTTAAAAAAAGCAATATTGGCAATCCACGATTATTAAAAATCATACAATATTTTCTGTTGGTAGCACCTGGGTTCTTTCGTATCCGTTGCGTTGTTGGTAAGTTATATATGAAGTGTGCATAAGTTAATTGTGCATATTTGTTAATATTTAGTTTGCTTTTATACAGGAAGCAATGTCTCCCATAAAATTGAAAAGTAAAATTTGGAACTATTTTTCCTAAATTGATGATAAAGAGGCTGTGTGTAAATTATGCAATAAGAACCTAAAAACATCAGGCAATACATCTAATGTTCGTGGTCATCTGCACAAAGTACATTCACTTGAATTACAAAATGCAGATATACCAAGCAAGCGGGCGAAAGTGGCTATTACTGACGTTATAGCCGTAGATGATGCAACGCCTGATAGCAGTGGTTTAAATAACCCCGAAGCTCATTCAATTGCGAGCAGCTGCGTAGATGTCATTTCTTCGAGCAGTTCTGAGAGCGGTATACCTATACTTGTATCGAAAAACTCAGTTGATGGTACGAGTACATCACACACACTTGTTCATAGTAAAGTCGAAAAGTTTACACAGCCCAATGTTGATGACTTCTTTAATAACATAAAAAGCATAACCACACATGATGGAGTAAAGTCCAATAAAATTACCGATGCTATAGCAAATTTTATAATCATTGACAACAGACCATTTTCCACTATGGAAGGTAAAGGCTTTACGCGGTTAATGAAAGAAGTTTGTCCACTATACAAAGTACCATGTCGAGAGACTATAAAATATAGGATTGAAGATAAATACGAGGCAATAAGTAATTTTTTAAAGCGTATATAAATAATGCTGAAAACTATTGCATTACCTATCATATTTGGACAGAGACAATGTAGAATAAATCAATACATTTTTTGGATAAGCTTAGATTCCTCAGTGGAACCCTGGGAATTTTTGAACTGACAGAACGCCATACATCTACATATATAAGAGAAAAGCTTACAAATATTTTCGCACATTGGAACATTTCTATAGACAAAGTTTCGGCAATCATTACAGATAATGACCACATGGTGACGAAAGTCAATCGTGAAATGTTTGGAGAAAAAAGAATTATTCCTTGCTTTGCTCACACGATTAATTTAGTCGTAACTAAATCTATTAGCGAGTCAAAGTAGTGCGCCGATTTGATAAATAAAGTTCGAGAAAGTGTAAAGTTCATAAAAAAGAATGTTAGTCCAAGCGACGAAATAAGAAAACGACAAAAGGAGATGGTGTTAAAAGGTCAAATCAAAAAATTGATACTCGATGTTCGCGCACGTTGAAACTCGTGCTTTTACATGTTACATTGGTTCATTGAATTAGCGCCCATTGTAGGAACACTACTTTTGCCCAGACCCCTAGCTCCTGCAATGATTTCAAGTCACGAAGTAGACTGCCTTGAAGAAATTGTAGAATTACTTTGTCCATTTGAAAAATTAGCAAAAGAAGTTTCTGGAGACAGCTACGTTACGGTGAGCAAAGTCATTCCATTAGTAAATTACGTCAATGAAGTTTTTGAAAATATTAAACCGAAGAATACCATAATTTTGAATTTCAAAAAGAAAATTAAAAAGAATTTTCTAAAAAGATTTGCTGATTTGGAACATTCTGCGATTCTTGCGATTTCAACTGCTCTAGATCCTAGATTAAAGTTTATGCATTTCAAAAATGCCTTGGCCAAAGCCAAACTAATTAACTATTTAAACAAATATATGCGGGAATACAGCGAACCTGCAGCTGATTGTGAATTATATGATGGATCTGATAATGATGACTCCGAATTTGTCATCTGGAAGTATCACAAACAATTGACTCGCAAGAACATGAAACAAGAATTACCTTCTGTTTCGAAAATTTCTGGTGAAACTGAAGTTCATATGTGCCTTTTGTCTCCTGTTACACCAACAAAAGCAGATGGTATTGAATTTTCGGAGGATATGAAATCCGTGTTCCAAAACTTGCGAAGATTGCAAGGATATACCTCCCCATCGTCGCCACATCTGTGCCAAGTGAACGTCTGTTCTCAGAAGCTGCCGAAATCGTCACTCAGGATAGGAAGTAGATTGTCAAAGCTTATTTTCTTAAACTCGATCTCAAAACTTTTTATGTTATTAAACAAGTAACATTTGTACATGTGCATCACAATCATATTGATGAGTGCAATTAATGTTAAAGTTCCTTGAAGGAAATCCCTAAAAATACATACATATGAGGCATTCCATATGAAAAGATAGGTCGACCTCTCCGATTTCCTTCAAATTCAGAAGACATGTAGTATTTGACGTCTAGAATAGTGTGTGAAAATATTTTTTTTTTAAATTTTGAATATTTTGGATTTTATCGGCAGTTGAAACTTTTTGAAAGCTTTTCTTTGAGTTAAAATATCTTTTAAACTGTTACTTTTAGAAAAAAATATTTTACTACAAAAAGTATTTAAAACTATTGAAGTTTATAAAAAAAATTTTATGTTCTCAAAATTTTGAAAAATAATATGATTGAAAAATAAAATAAAATTTTTTTCAGTCTAAAGTAATGAAGGAAACATTTTTGTATCACAAACTTACTGTGCGTAAAAATCATAGATTTATTCAACATAAAATTTTCAAATTTTTTTTCTCGAAAACAAAAAAAAACCATTCTTTTAAATTTGAAGGGTAGGTCAAGAACATATTCAAGTTTCTTTCAGATTGTTTTAAAGAGAATTGGTGCTATCCTTCATTACCTTACACTGAAAAAAAATTTTATTTTATTTTTCAATCATATTATTTTTCAAAATTTTTTTTGTAAACTTCAATAATTTTAAAGACTTTTTGTAGTAAAAGATTTTTTGTCTAAAACTAATAGTTTAATGCGTTTTAACTCAAAGAAAAGCTTTCAAAAATTTTAAACTGTCAATAAAATCCAAAATGTTCAAAATTTTAAAAAAATATTTTCACACACTATTCTAGACGTCAAATATACATTTCTTCCGAATTTGAAGAAAATCGGAGAGGGCGATCTATCTTTCCATATGGAATGCCTCATATGTATATAAAAACGTTTCTATTTTATTAAGAATGTGTGTGTTGTTTTTAAGCCCTTTGGCTTGTAAATATTGATAATTTTACACCGAAATTTGCGTTACCCTAATGGCCTTTCCCATTCAAACCCTATTTTCGTGTAACGCGAGCTAGTATGAAAAAGCCCGTACTTTCAAAGTTAAAAAGAAACTTCTGGCAATACTTTATATCGGTTGTTTGATTTAAAATGGAAACATCGGAAAAACATCGTTGTTCTGAGTGCAAACATTTTGCTATGTAGGAGGGTGGCATCTAATATATCTATATATATAAAAGAAAGTCGTGTTAATTTAAAATTGGTGGAGAGGTAGCTTAGAACCAGGGAACGGACATAGGATACTTTTTATCCCGTTATGGCTAGGGTCTTGAGATCAAAACATGGACCTGGGTAATCCTCGGATGTGTTTGCACAATATGGGTATCAAATGGAAGCTGTTTATGAGTACTTTGATACTGGGTATTTTTCGTACCCCTGGGTGACTAGGGTCTCGAGATTTAGGCCAAAACATGGACCCGGACACCCCTAGAATGTGTTTATACAATATGGATATCAAATGAAAGTTGTTGATGAGTGCTTTAGTACAGGGTAGTTTTCATACCTATTGGTGACTAGGGTCTCGAGATATAGGCAAAAACGTGGATCAGGGTAACAATAGGGTGTGTTTTTACATTATGGGTATCAAATTGAAGCTGTTGATGTGTGCTTTACTACAGATAATAATAATAGCTTAGAACCAGGGAACGGACATAGGATACTTTTTATCCCGTTATGGCTAGGGTCTTGAGATCAAAACGTGGACCTGGGTAATTCTCGGATGTGTTTGCACAATATGGGTATCAAGTGGAACCTGTTTATGAGTACTTTGATACTGAGTATTTTTCGTACCCCTGGGTTACTAGGGTCTCGACATATAGGCCAAAACGTGGACCCGGGTACCCCTAGAATATGTTTATAGAATATGGATAAAAAATGAAAGCTGTTTATGAATACTTTAGTAGAGGGTATATTTCGTACCTCTGGGTGGCTAGGGTCTCGAGATATAGGCCAAACGTGGGCCGGTGAACGCCTAGATAGTGTTTTTACATTATGGGTATAAAATTGAAGCTGTTGATGAGTGCTTTAGTACAGGGTAGTTTTCATACCGATTGGTGACTGGGGTCTCGAGATACAGGCCAAAACGTGGATCAGGGTAACACTAGGATGTGTTTTTACATTATGGGTATCAAATTGAAGCTGTTGATGTGTGCTTTAGTGCAGAGTAATTTATATATCGCTGGGTGACTAGAGTCTCGAGATATAGGCCAAAACGTAGACCCAGATACCCCTAGAAGGTGTGTGTAATATGGATAGTAAATGAAAGCTGCTGATGTGTGCTTTAGTACAGAGTAATCTTTATATCGCTGGGTGACTAGGGTCTTGAGATATCGGCCAAAACGTGGACTCGGATACCCCTACAATGTGTCTGTAATATGGATATCCAATGAAAGATGTTGATGTGTGCTTTAGTGCAGAGTAATATTTATATCGCTGGGTGACTAGGGTCTTGAGATATAGGCCAAAACGTGGACCCGGATACCCCTACGATGTGTCAGTAATATGAATATCCAATGAAAGCTGTTGATGTGTGCTTTGGTACAGAGTAATATATATATACCCGGATACCCCTACAATGTGCCTGAATATCAATTGGCAAGAACCAGAATAGAAGTAGGAATAATGAAGACAAACAAAAACCCGCTGTGATGGCTGAATGGTTATAGCAGCGGCGCCTAAACGTTGCCGAGGAAGGAATTTAGCAGTTCCCGAAATGGATCTATACAACGAACTGTGGCAGTTGTCTAAAAACAAAATCTCTTATTTCTATTCTAATTTAATAATTTTTTCAATTAAGAAAAAATTTGTTGTATCAATAATAATGATAAAATAATTATTGTTAGGCCTTGAGCTCGATTCGTACCCGCGATCTTACAAATCAGTAGGCCGATATAACAACAACAATTGTTAAAAACAAAATTAAAAAAATTTAAGCACTTCCTTTATATAAATGGACAAAAATCAGCGAAAAATGTCTCCTTATATAAAGACATATTCTTGCTAAACTTTGATTTTTAAATTTTGACATAGAAATTGCAAAAATATTTATGGGAAGTAAAAATATAAAAATGGAGCGCACATTACTTGGATTGGAAAGTTGGTAGGAAAGGAGATATTATTAGTCAATCAATTGCGCTCCACCTTCATATTTTTACTTCTCATAAATCTCATAAATATTTTTGCAATTTCTATGTCAAAATTTAAAATTTGCTTATTTTTTTTAACAATGTACTTGCTTATGTACTTAACCATTTACACAATTTTTCCCGACAAATAAAGCTGGACAGTTTCTCTCTCGTTTTTTGCCTGCCGAAAAAATTGGAAGCAAATGCCACATGGGTCTTCACTTGATCCTTTCATCGGAGTGAGATAATTAATTTTTCAAAATGTAGGGAAACCAATCTTGGGAAAATTAACCAATACACTTTCTACTTTAATGCTTATTATTACAATATGTATAATGTTCTTGCTTCGTTTACGGCATTAGAATCGATCTATGTTCAGCATCATATAAAAAGGAAGTATTTACTACATACGTAAGGTAACATGTTTTCAGTATACGTTTGCAGCTTTTTAATGAATGAGTTTTACGGAACTTTCAATTGACAACATACGGCAATTTGTGCATGGTTTGCGTAGTTTCAGTTAAAAACTTTATGGAATTATTTTCTTAGCTTATTGACGAAATTTCATAAAAATTGCCACTTCTGTTTTCGTGTTTGCTGTTGTCTATGTCATAAAAAGTATTGATTTTACATATTTGTTAAAAGTGTGTTTCTTAATGCTACTCGTTAAGGCAAAACGTACCGAGGATCCAAGCATTGTGTAAAAGATCTGAATCCGTTATCTCCAGCAATCCTAAAGCGTTGCATATCTGTGGCAATCATTCTAATCAAAGCACAATCCAGTTGTTTTTTTCGCCATCTACGGACTGAGACTTCCCTATGTTGTTATTAGATTCAAAAAAGGATTATATAAGAGCTGTTGATGAAGACATTTCCATCAACGATGGATGTGACCGCTTCAAGTGATTTAACAAATTGGTTGTATTTCCACCTGCTTTGCATTTTTTTCCGTACGATTTGCATTTCGCAAAATCGCGCTGCACTTGACTAAAATACTTGCAGAGAACATATCTGCGAATCTTTGGATTACTTAAAAGATTGAATTCCCTTCAGTCACTTTCAATTGGCTTACTAGAATCTAAAACTGTGGTATTAATTTCGTACTGAACAAATATCATACCACAAAATAGATAAACACATGTTCAATATATTGCTTACCATAAGTGCGAAAAAATTTCTTCATCTTTCTCCTTTCTCTCGAAGCCACCAACACAATAAAGCTAAATTTATAAAAAAAAAACAAAAATACAGAATATATATTTTCGCAAGCATCCGAAAAGTAGATAGTGATGAGAATTTCGATGCCTAAAGAATCGAACGATTTAAAAAAAAAAAAATCGATACTACATTCCTAAAAAAATATCGATTAAATCTATTAAGAATCGAATCGAAATCCAGCTCTAATTAGCAGAGCAAGTGCAGCTTTTAGGTGAGGCACCATAATGTGCATATGTATGTATGTTGTACAATGCATATACATATGTCATAATAACCATGACAGTCTATCTCGGCGCGAAAATGAAATATCGCTTTGCTTGCTTATCACTTTGTTCCAAACAACAAAAAACCTTACTATTTCTATGAACCATAAATCTGAATACAATTTACTATTGGAATATTTATGTACAATACGCAATCTAGTATATTATAAATATTTATACTTATTACTGTATCTCCTCCCTCTCGCGCTCAGCTGAGAATGCTGTACATAAATACTTAATATGTCCATACAAACGGTTGGCTCAAAAATGGAACAGGAAAAACGGAAACTTTGCACCGAGCTTCAGTCTTTCATACAATACGCTAGATAGAACCTTATAGACGATATAGGGTGGGCTATTTGGCTGGTAATTGGCTTTGAATTCACGGTTTCGCCTTTTTGTGGATTGGACAGACCACACTTACCAGGTTACATTTTTTAAGATGTTCCTCCAATTTCGCCCGCTTTTGTTTGTCCAAAAGCTATATGCTACACAGTGATTTGGTTTCGTATTCTTTGATCTGAAGACAGCTAAGTACATTGCTTTTGTTTTTCTGATGGAACCAGGTACTGTCAAAACGGCTTAGGGGGCATGTCATAAGTGACGATTGTAATCCAAATCTCATACCCAGGTTGTTTCCTGTTCTTGTGATGCGTACCGTAAAAAAACTCTACCAATGAACAAACTGCTTTTGATAGCTTGTAAACAAGATACATAGATGTCATTGGTATGAATTTGACTTTGCTGATGATTTGGCTTTGCCTCTTTTCCTCTAGTCCCTCCGTCCATGCTATCATGCCATCTGAAAGATCAATCTTGCTAGTTAAAATGTTTTCCTGGAGATGTTTTCAATTGTTTACTACTTCAGCCTCTTGGCATCTTCCCAATATAGTTCCTCTGATCAATTTGAGTGGTGACTTGAACTCATTGAGTACTCTTAGCGGAATACGTCCATCTTGCTTAGTCAAAGCCAGGATTTTTCCTACAAGTACATTCGCTGTCGATTTGTTTGCTGCCTCGACAACCCACAATTTGTTTGTTCCACAATCTCCTTTGCCCGATTACTGCCTCCGATTTTGGTGGCATATGCTGATTTTCCTCCACCAGCAATCATTTACTGCCGCAGCCTTTCTCGTAGCCGAAATTAAATAGCACATCCATGTTCTTATATCGTCTTGCTTTGCATGTCCATCTTGATGCCTTGTTCCTTTCCTTCCACATGTCCTCCGACAGTAAGATTGATTGACCTTCTTCCAATTTGCGAGATTGAGATTATGGGACAATCAATTGAGGGAGCCAGCGCCCCCCTGCGGCTGACTCGCTTTAGTTTAACGACTGAGTGGACTTGGAGATTTGCTCATCTCCTTCAGCTCTGCGTTTACGTTGGCTTTGGGTTTGCGTTTGTAGCTCGCTTCATTTCCACGTCCCGTATGCCATTTATAAAGCTCTGGATTTTTACCCACTCGGTGTATTTCACGGGTGAGTTCGCATTTGCTAGATGGGCAAGCCTTTCGACATCCGACGCAAACTCCTGCAAAGTCTCATTCGCTTTTTGGTAGCGGTTTAGCAACTAAATTTGGTATATCGGTTTCCTATGCTCGTTTCCGTAACGTCTCTCGACAGCGCCATCAATGCTACATAACTGTTCCGTTCGTACTCTGGAATAGTCTGTAAGATTTCGGCAGCTGGTCCTTTCAATGCTACGAATAGTGCAGCAACTTTATCTTCAGCATTCCAGTGGTTCACTGTTGCAGTCTTCCCAAACTGTAGCTTAAAGACCTGGAAAGGAACAGAACCGTTAAAAGATGGAGTTTTTACCTTCCTATTGCTTGCTGAAACAGCTGGACGGTTTAGTTGCAACTCCTGTATACGACCTCTCAAAGCATCCACCTCTGCCTCGTATTCTTCTTCAAACTGCATTATTTTTTCGTCTATGCGCGCTTCGAGTTTTGATGATATATGCGCCTCTTGTGCTTCTAGTTGTACTGTTATGCATATCTCTTGTTCTTTCAGTTGAGATACCATATATGTCTTTTTTCTTCCAGCTGTGATGAAATTTGTGTTTCCTGTGCTTCAATCTTGCCTGCTATGCGTGTCTCCTGGGATTCTAGTTGTGTTGGATGTTATACGCGTCTCCTGTGATTCCATCTTGGATGTTATACGCTTCTCCTGGGATTCTAGTTGTGATGCCATTGTCGACGTTTGTGCAGATATTGTAGAAAATATCATGTTCAGGTCTGTGCTCGTAACTGTCTGCGGCGTTTCGTTTTTATCTTCCATTTTTGTTAATGTCTCGTCTCCATCAGGATGAAAGACACAGTCGTCCACATTAATTCCTTCCGACTCCATAACCTCTCGTAGTCATGCTTGAAGTTCAATCTTATTGCCGGTTGTATTAAATCCACGGTTCTCCAACTCCCTTTTCAGTTGCTGGATTTTTAATTCACTTAACTTTGCCATGTCCAAGTTGTATTCGATATCTTCGGAATTTATTCAACAACTCCTCTTTTGACATCAATTGTAACGAATTTTGGGGAATTCCGCTTATTTATTATAACCTTCTGCTGACGTTCGAATCACTGAACTGTCGAATAAATTACTCCAATATTCTGTATTGCAAAATGGGCTTTATTAGACTACTTTGGGAGTAGTACAATTATACTTCACTTCGCAACTAATAGCATGTTTAAATTAAACTGAATACTGATCCCTCAGCTTGCGCTGTTTTAATACCCTCGGTTTTCTCGTTCACCCATTTCTCCAAAGATCTAGTCATTTCGCGAACAGTTCGAGAACAATTGTAACTGATGCTTTGTTACCAGCTATATACGTGTATATTTGTAGTTTATAGCCATATGCGTGTGTATGTGTGAGTAATTACTTCGGCTGATGACTACATGTGTGTGTGTGAGTTATTTCTTCTTCGCCTTCTATGTATGTGTATAAATGATGATTGATGCGTTCATGTACACACGTGTAGCTTGCTTTAATGTTTTTGGTGTGGTGCCTTTATTTACTAACAGCTTAGTGATGCTAAAATTCGCTACAGAATATTAATTTTTGATAATTTTCTTTCCGAAAAGTGTTTTATATTTTTCTTTACACAAATTGTGTATATTTTTTTTTTTGTTTATGGAAGAAAATCTAAAACACCCTTCGGAAGAAAAAATTCTCAGAAGTTAATGGGATTTTTGTGACCTATAATTTGTACATTATTAATCTAAAATCGATTGGGCTACATCAAAAAAATCAGAGAGCTAAAAATAATAAGTTCGAAAGTTTTGCATAACTGGGCCGAATTTTTCCCAACATTCAAAATTTTCGCAATATTTTCTCGATTTTTTTTAATATTTTAAAATTGTTTCTTAAACACGTTTGTGTAGTTTCAGTTACAAAATTTATAGAAGCTTTTTCTTAAAATATCGAAACTAAGAAACGAAGAATTAAATGGATGAAATTTGATAAAAATCGTAACTTCTACTTTTGTGTTGGCTGTAAAGTTGATTACAGTTCAATCATCGGTACGTGATTGGATCGGAAATCGTTAACAAAAATAGCATAAACCGAATAATGAACTGAAGAAGTAAAATCAAAATAATTAAATAAAACATTAAAAAGTCATTTACGATAAAGCTACGCAATTAACTAAGTGACGTACTTTGGCGATAAATTTTTAGCCTCTTTTATGAGCTAAGCAAACGTAATCGAATTCAGACAAAACAAAATAAAGGAATGAAATTAAACATTTATAAAAAGTAAGGTCGTAAAAACATAAAAAAAATAAGGATTTGCTTTATATAAATAGACAAAATCAGTGAAAAATGAATCCTTATATAACGACATATTCCTGCTGAACTTCGATTTTAAAATTTTGACATAGAAATTGTAAAAATATTTATGAAAAATAATAATATAAAGGTGGAGCGCAATTAATTGACTATATATTGATAAGTTGACTTCTTTTCTACGAACTTTCCAATCCATGTAAAGGGCCAATTAATGGTGACTTATCCAAAACCAGATAAAACAGCTGATCGAACCAACCTTATGGAGATCAATGTAATCAATTAATGGTGCCATACCATAACGCTAAAGCCATAAACATACCATAGCCTACCAATTGGTTTTTTGGTTTTCGCCATATCCATAACCTAAAAATATTTGGGTTTGTGAATTTATTAACTTTTTGTATAATTAATTTATTGTTTTGGATACGTTTTTACTAAGAAACTTATTGTTTGTGGAATATGTTTGTAATTTTTTGCGTTTTCCTCATGTTTATGAAAATGTCAGCTGTTTAATGTTATGGCACCATTAATCCATCACAATGGAAATGGTTATGGATATGGGTATGGTTACGACTATGGCGTTAGGGTTAAGGAAGTTTCGTACTGCGCCGGAAGTTGATGTACCAAATCAAATAAAAAAAGTTTATAATAAGTTGTCCCGTGCTGGCACGTTGTATCGTTCCCCCATGATTTCTCATAAATATTTTTAAAATTTCTATGTAAAAATTTTAAAAGCAAAGTTGAGCAGGACATATTTTTTGCCGATTTTATCCATTTATATAAAGGAAATGCTTACAATTTTTTTTATATCCTTTTTATTTTGCATTGTCTCGGTGTCTTAACCTATCTGTGAAGTTTCACGTTTGTAGCTCAATGGGAAGTTACTTAAAAATCGATCAGTGCGCCCTCCCCCCCCTACGAAAATTTTTATTATGCGTTTTAAACTGCCATTGGATCTGAATCAAGTTTGAAATTTCATCGAGAATAACCTAATGCAGGTTTAAGTTCTCATATAATTATTTCGATCCGTGCGCCACCTAACGGATTTCCCCCCCTTCTGTTGCATTGTCACGGTGTTCTAACCTATGTGTAAAGTTTCACGTTTGTAGCTTAATGAGAAGTTCCTTAAACATCGATTGCAAGATTCGTATTGAAAATGCGTACAAACATTCAACCGACCTAATATAAAGGAAATAACAAAAATAAAAAAAAAGTAAGGACGGGACTGTCTTCGGCTGTGCCGAAGACTTCATACCTTTCATGAATGGGGCTGAACAATAATCTTATCCCATTCGTAATCTCAAGATAATGTATAAGATAAGAAATATATAGTGAACAGATGTACATAGCTAAACGATTTTTAAGATAAATATAAAATAAACAAGTAAGGAAGGCTAAGTTCGGGTGTAACCGAACATTACATACTCAGTTGAGAGCTGTGGAGGCAAAGTAAGGGAAAATAACCACGTTGTAAAAAGAACCTAGGGTAACCCTGGAATGTGTTTGTATAACATCTGTATCAAATAGAAGGTATTAAAGAGTATTTTAAGAGGAAGTGGGCCATAGTTCTATAGATGGACGCCATTTAGGGATATCGCCATAAAGGTGGACCAGGCCTGACTTTAGAATTTGATTGTACGATATGTGTGTGAAACAAAAGGTGTTAATGAGTATTTGAAAAGGGAGTATGCCTTAGTTCTATGGGTGGACGCCTTTTCGAGATATCGTCATAAACGTGGACCAGGGGTGACTCTAGAATGCGTTTGTACAATATGGGTATCAAACGAAAGGTGTTAATAAGTGTTTTAAAAGAGAGTGGATCTTAGTTCTATGGGTGGACGCCTTTTCGAGATATCGTCATAAACGTGGACCAGGGGTGACTCTAGAATGCGTTTGTACAATATGGGTATCAAATGAAAGGTGTTAATGAGTATTTTAAAAGGGCGTGGGCCTTATTTCTATAGGTGGACGCCTTTTCGAGATATCGCCATAAAGGTGGACCAGGGGTGACTCTAGAATTTGTTTGTACGATATGGGTATCAAATGAAAGGTGTTAATGAGTATTTTAAAAAGGAGTGGGCCTTAGTTCTATATGTGGACGCCTTTTCGAGATATCGCCATAAACGTGGACCAGGGGTGACTCTAGAATGTGTTTGTACGATATGGGTATCAAATTAAAGGTATTAATGAGGGTTTTAAAAGGGAGTGGCCCTTAGTTGTATATGTGAAGGCGTTTTCGAGATATCGACCAAAATGTGGACCAGGGTGATCCAGAACATCATCTGTCGGGTACCGCTAATTTATTTATATATGTAATACCACGAACAGCATTCGTTGCAAGATTCCAAGGGCTTCTGATTTCGCCCTGCAAAACTTTTTCATTTTCTTCTACTCAATATGGTAGGTGTCACACCCATTTTACCAAGTTTTTTTCTTAAGTTATATTTTGCGTCAATAGACTAATTACCATGTTTCATCCCTTTTTTCGTATTTGGTATATAATTATGGAATTTTTTTCGTTTTTCGTAATTTTCGATATCGAAAAAGTGGGCGTGGTCATAGTCGGATTTCGGCCATTTTTTACACCAATACAAAGTGAGTTCAGATAAGTACGTGAACTAAATTTAGTAAAGATATATCGATTTTTGCTCAAGTTATCGTGTTAACGGCCGAGCGGAAGGACAGACGGTCGACTGTGTATAAAACTGGGCGTGGCTTCAACCGATTTCGCCCTTTTTGACAGAAACAGTTATCGTCTTAGAATCTAAGCCTCTACCAAATTTCACAAGGATTGGTAAATTTTTGTTCGACTTATGGCATTAAAAGTATCCTAGACAAATTAAATGAAAAAGAGCGGAGCCACGCCCATTTTGAAATTTTCTTTTATTTTTGTATTTTGTTGCACCATATCATTACTGGAGTTGAATGTGAACATAATTTACTTATATATACTGTAAAGTTATTAACTTTTCTTTTAAAATTTGAATTAAAAAATTTTTTTTTTTAAAAAGTGGGCGTGGTCGTTCTCCGATTTTGCTAATTTCTATTATGCAGACATATAGTAATAAGGGTAACGTTCCGGCCAAATTTCATCATGATATCTTCAACGACTGCCAAATTACAGCTTGCAAAACTTCTAAATTACCTTCTTTTAAAAGTGGGCGGTGCCACGCCCGTTGTCCAAAATTTTACTAGTTTTCTATTCTGCGTCATATGTTCAACTCACCTACCAAGTTTCATCGCTTAATCCGTATTTGGTAATTAATTATCGCACTTTTTCGATATCGAAAAGTGGGCGTGGTTATTGTCCGATATCGTTCATTTTAAATAGGGATCTGAGATGAGTGCCCAGGAACCCACATACCAAATTTCATCAAGATACCTCAAAATTTACTCAAGTTATCGTGTTAACGGACAGACGGACGGACGGACGGACGGACATGGCTCAATCGAATTTTTTTTCGATACTGATGATTTTGGTATATGGAAGTCTATATCTATCTCCATTCCTTTATGCCTGTACAACCAACCGTTATCCAATCAAAGTTAATATACTCTGTAAGCTCTGCTCAACTAAGTATAAAAATGGCAAAAAACCCCCTTATCTGAACGATCGGTTGTATGGGATATATATTATATATAGCTCTGATCGAAATGATTTTTCAGAAAATCTTCTATGATATATTAAAATATATATCACCGAGTTTCACGTCTATACTTTTTAAATTAAGGGAGAAATTGCCAAAGGTCTTTCTATCTGAACGATCGGTTGTATGGGATATATATTATATATAGTTCCGATCGAAATAATTTTTTCATGAAATCTTCTATGATATATTAGAATAAATATCAGCAAGTTTAACGTTTTTATATAGGAAATTAAGGGAGAAATTGCCAAAAATCTTTCTATATGAACGATCGGTTGTATAGGATATATTCTATATATAGCTCCGATCAAAGTGATTTTTTCAAGATATCTTCTGTGATACATTAGAATATATATCACCGAGTTTCACGTTTATACTTTCTAAATTGCGACAGGAATGACCAAAATCGTCTTATCTGAACGATCGATTGTATGGGAGACATATGTTATAGTGGTCCGATCCTACCGGATCCGACAAATGTCTAATATAATACAAAAATACATCCTTGTGCCAAATTTCATTGAGATATCTCAAAATTTGAGGGACTAGTTTGCTTTCAAACAGACAGACGGACGGACAGACGGACATGGCTATATCAACTCAGTTCGTCGCCCTGATCAATTCGGTATACTTAATGGTGAGTCTATCTTCTATGTTTCTCAACGTTACAAACATCGGACCAAAGTTAATATACCATTTCATGTTGATGAAAGGTATAATAAAAACGAAACATACGACACTTTTTTTAGCACATTAAAAATTTAAATGCTGACGCACACTTCAAAGTACAAGTTCACAAATAAATTTAAATAGGTAAAACAAAAATCTTTTAACACTACGAACTGCTGAATGCTGCAATAATGTTGCTGTCAGTTTTCTATCTAGTAGATAATTTTAATTAGACTAGAGGTAGTTAGACCCTTACACTCGGTGCCTCGCGCGTTTTCATTATGATATCATTCGTCACATGTTTTTGTATATCCCAGAAGTTTTGTCGTCCATGCTTAGCATTATTTGGCACGCCCACCATTTGCTTATCCTAAAAATATACAAAATACTTAAAGAAAAGTGGAAAAACCTTAAGCCAAAACTCAAAGATATAACACGTTGTTCATACAAAATAATTGAAAACTGCTGTCAGAGCAACCAAAAAATTTAAAAATCAATAAATAACATTTCAAATTTCACTTTTATTGCAATCACTTGCGATATAGTAAATTTATGAATTTAAATATTTTATTTTATGCGTATTGAATATTCTTTGGCTATTTGTATGAAGCACAAACGAATTTTTGTTTATTTTAATAACTGTGTTTCTATTTTTCGTTTGCCAGTCGGAATGCATCAATCTCAATAAATTTTAATTGAAAAGAATCGTGCGATTTGTTCTAGACATACAAAAATGTGACACGGCTGCAAAGTTTTCCAATTTTAATTTGTAACGCATATTTAAAAAAATTTATCGTGTTTCAAAATTTAGTTCAATGCCAGAACAAAGGAAGTTAAGACTGAGATCATCCAAAAACACTTACCATGATTCAGTTACAAAAGGTTCCGGATGTAGCTTTTTTTAAAATGTGACACTCCGCACTCATGGTTGTTTTTAAGAAGGAGAGGAAAAAGGGGAAGAATTTAATCCCGTTTTCAAAAAGGTATTAAAATTTTATAAAACGGTATGGATTGAAGTTACTAATATTGTTATAATAATATCTGACGAAGGTTATGAATTTAATGTCCCGTTTTTCAGTGAGAGTTCCAACTCCAGTTTAGGTTGACTAGAGATTATCCTACCACTTCAGCCGCTTAAGCAGAGATGATTCGCAAAACTTTATGTTATTGAACAAAAGGCAAGGCGACATTCTAGTCAACTTTAACTCAAGTTTAAACTCGCATTGAAAAACCCGGGCTAAGCATCGTATTTGCAAAACTAGCCAGGAGGCACAGTGTTGAATTACCTATAAATATTTTGCCGCTCAAAGCCAGACGTTCTGTTCAAAATTAATTCCTTATCTTCGACATTATCGCTGGCTCTTCTTGGACAAATTTGTTTCAATGTTCCCAATGGAACTCTACGTTCATATAATATATTTTACATTGAAGTTAGGAGATCTAATTATCTTAATTTTGCACCTCTCGTTAGAGGACTTGAAGAGTTTAATTGGATCTCTAGAAATCTGGATATTGACTTCACGATCTCAAGACCTTTGTATAAGTTACTGATTGAGTCTTACTACCGAGCAAATTCAACTGTTCCTTGAACTCATTGTTAATTGGTTTTAAGTTAATTTATAATAACGTTGTAAATCTAGTCAGTAGGGTCTTTTGCCATTGACTTAATAAAGATATGAACATCAGTTTGCAACCTTCTACTAACGTTCGAATCACTAAACTGTTGAATAAATAACTCCACTATTCAATAGTGCAAAATGGCCTTTATTAAAGTACTTCACAATAACACTTCTACATACTTCTCAACAGATATCGTGCTTAAATCAAACTGATTCCGGGCTACCAGCTTCTGCTGCTTTTATACTCTCTGCCCAAATGTCTAAACGTTTCTTCTTCTAGAATCCTCTACCTGGTCACCAGCCATACGCGCGTGCATTTGTAGTGTGTATCCATATGCGTGTGTATATGTGACCGAAGTAGTAGCTGATGACGACATGCGTTTGTGAGTATCTCTCTGCTGCTTGTATGTATGTGTGTACATGATGATTAATTTGTTTACGTACATACAAGTGTGGCAGCTTGCTTTATTGTTGTTATGGCTTTATTTACGTAGTATCAGATCAGTGATGTGAGTATCACTTAGTGTTATTAATATTCGTCACAATATGAATAAACAGCAACTACTTTATGGACCAACGCAATAAAGCCGAAGAAATTGCTCGATCGCAAGTGTTGAATTGCGTTGGTCAACTCCTTTTATAACTCAAAAATACAACTGTTTTGTATTTAAACACAAGAATTGAATTTATTTATTTATATTAAGTGTACAGTAAAGAAAGACTGCACTGGTAGTGATAATCTCATGTCTCCATAGAACTTTACACGTTTATACCAATCACGTATATAGCACGGTTTGTTTGGCTTCTTCATAGGTATATTTCACGGAAACGAGAAAATAAACCAAAAAGTTCATAATAATCGGCTAAAGTGTTGCATAAATAGCCAAGTTGGTCGGTGTAACGCCTAAGCCCACTGCGTATAGGCACCTACATTCAACAATCAGGATTCTTCACAGAATTTGTTCAATAACTGATTTGATTTTCTGTGCTTGGACAAAACATTTTCATTATCCACCACCGAAGCTTAGTATTGTGCAGCTTCATCTCAACGTCCCGCATCTATTAAATACTAAATACACTCTTCCGTATCCTCTGGGGGTTATTTCAACTAGCGTCGTCTATACATGCGCAAAGCATTATACAAATTTCAAATAATAAATACGTGGCGTTTTGTCCATAAATACAATTTGGCGCCTTCGGTCTCTTCGTAGGGCACATCTTCATCGAGACTCGATATTCTCAGGGGCCAGTGTACATGAGCGTCATTTTATAATTTTAGCTTTAATTTCAAACGTTAAGATCTTTTATTAACGAATTCATGGAAGTAATCGTGTTATTGACGGGGACGCAAAATTTAGATTTGCAAAAAAAAAAAACAAAATGTTAATACATAAAATAAAAATATAAACAAATTTTGACAATGCCGGACAAATTTTTTATTTTTTAACGGATGAGAACAAAATAAACTATTAAAAGTATATAAGTGTACCCAACTTATACTTTTTCCCTAAAAAAAAAAAGATACGTTTTTAAAATTTTTGTTCGATATTCTGAAAGGAGTTTAAAAAGAAGTAACACCTTAAGTTTTTAGGAGCAATGTGGGAGTTTGGAAGGTGAAAAGTACAGGGTGACATTGCGCACATGGGTAACCTTGTATAATTAAACCATGAAATTTACCTTTTTTATGCTGGAATGAAGTTTTGCGACTGAGCAATGATATGCCATTCTGCAAGTGGGCATTAGAAATGAGAAGGCAAAGTTAAATTTTCATTTTCTTTCCTACGCGTTTTGGCGCTTTCACGTATTCCTCGAAGAGTTCGCCCGCATAGCTTCATGCAAGCGAGAAGTAATTTATAAATTTGGTCCAGCAGCATAAGAATTGAAGCTAAGACTGATATCATTAAAAAAAATATAACTTTCTTTTTGGATGAAGCTTTACAACTGAGAAATCGACTGCTGAGTCAAATATCACTCTATCTCGGCTTTTTTTTGCGGGAGGCCTGAAAAATGCCTAATGCACCATAATTGCTGCCATCGCAGCAACCGTGTGTCCGTAGACTAGAAAACAGCCCCATTTCGCATTACCTCGGCTGTCTTTTCGAAAACGCCCTATCTCAGAAAACGTTTGACAAACGCCCTATTTTAGAGTTTGTTGCATAAACACACTAGCTTATATCAAAACGTATTGAATTTGAGCTTATATAGGATGTTTTTGGAACAAAATCTGAAATAGGGCGTTTTTAACCGAATTCTGAAATGGAACGTGTTTGAAACAATTTCTGAAACATGGCGTTTTCGAAAAGGCAGTCGAAATTCGACTCAGCAGTCGAAATGTGAAGGCCAAGTAAAATTTGCTTTTCTTTCCTACACGTTTCGATGCTTTCATGTCTTCTTCAGGGAGTTCGACCGTATTTCTCCATGTCAGCGAAATGTAAGTTTTAATCTACGAAAACATTACAATTCATGTCTCCTTGAATAGCTGAAATAGTTCGAAAGATCGATCATATTCATGGTAAGATTAGACTGACATTGGTGGTCAATAAAGATCTCACATAGACTGGATTTGTTTTTAGTCTAACCAAAATGTGTTCAATGACCATGAATTAAGTACCAGGTGTTATGCAGAGTTGCTAAGGAATGCATTCTATTTGGAATAATTTTTCCTTTGATTGCATGCCCAGACGATGGCAATACTTTTTTGTAAATTCAGAATAATGAATAAAAAATTTTAGTCAATTTTCCTTTTTGCATTCCTTTTTTATTCCTCTTTTTATTCCATGGAATGCATTCATTGGACTGCAATACACGGAAGAATGCATTCAGTAATTCTTTGCGCTCCTCTTGCTTTTCAATATTATTATCCACTTGCGAAATGCGTTTGAATTGTGTTATTCTATTAGAGGAATAAAAAAGGAATAAAGGCTGCAATCCAAAGTGTTGGTCCAGAAATTGGAATGCCTGATTTGAATTCCGTTGTCTTTGCATTCGTTAACAACTCTGAGTGTTAACTACGCGATCGCTGGACACAAGCACTGAACTTTCTCTACCGCTTACTGCAATCGGAACTCTCCACAACTTCTGGTACTAAAGAGGTCAAACTTGTGTATTAGCATGTGCTACAGCTTTCATTACTTTATAAACCCTTATGATTGAGAGTCCTGTATAGATATACGTTCGCCCTGAGCGAACACTTTTTATTGCTTTTATGCACGCGACCCAGATGATGATGTACTATCTGGGATTTTTGCCATAATGTTACAGCCTGGCTTTCTGCTGCAGCTGCTGTCGTGAAGGCTTTCTTCGCTCTCTGAAGTTTACACGATGATTTACTCTAGGCTTTATATACACATTTATTCATCTATCTAGGGTTTTGCGTTAAATAGATATTAAACTAATATATCTGCAGGTTTTGGAGTGCAAGTTACTATTTTTTTTGCCTTTAGTATGAAGACGACTTGGAACGTTCTGTTGGGGCTACCAGCCGTTTGTAGCACAGTGATAAACGCAGAAATAATGTTTACTACAATTTTGTTATTGGACATAAATCGAAATAATATTTGCTCCGTATTCGGAGAGTCTACCGATACGAAATATGTGTGGAGAAGGCCGACAACTGACTCTACTAAGTGATTACTTTTACCCGTTCTCTTTCTTTTCCAGTCTATTGATTTCCTCCCCCTGAAATGAGAATTTCTTTAACTTCGCCCTTCAGATCTTAACCAAAAAACCTCTGCAGTTATCAGCTTGCCACTGAGTATGTTTTAATGCCCAATTGAACCATCATATTGTTAGCTGTGCTTCAGATAAATCACACTTTTTGGGTGCCCTTTTATAAATTTGACATACTCATTATGATGATGAATAAAATGGGGACATTTGTAGATTAGTAGGCAGACAAAATTAGCATATGTACTACAAATATACATTTTTATATTTGTATGTAGATTATAGTGTGGTTTTTCATAGAATTGTTCCTCAAATCATGAAAACGTGCACTGCGGAGCCGTCGGACTTACGGCGTACGCAGATAACGTTACAGATGGCATAAGTGGAAAGTGCCTTCTAAGGAAAAGCTCTTTGATGGACCGGGCGCTTTGGGAGATATATTTCCGTACCAGCGCTTCGATGGGGTTCCTCGAGCAACAATCAAGATGGAATACTGGCGCAGGAGAGCTTCAATGACAGAAGGGTCGTTACACCGATAGTTCCAAAGTAATAGAAGGGGTAGGACCCGCGGTATACTCTTCTGATCCGAAAATAAACAGATTCTACAAAGTTTCCAGATCACTGTTGTTTTTTTTTTTACAGGCGGGAATAGTAGCCGTGACCAAAGTAGTAGAAACGCCGAAGGAAAATAGCCTAAACAGCAGCTGTGTCAACTTTTATGGCATTGGCACAACATCTACAAGTGTGTTAGAGGGTAGGCCATCCTTAGAACTAATAGGCATAGGGAGATATATACATCTTTATTGAGTCCCCGGTCAAATGGGAATAAATGGAAATAAAAAAGTGGATGAGCTAGCTAGAAGGGGCGCATCACTCGAAGCTTGCCCCGTAGATGTCCAAATTAAATTTGGCGAGATTAAAAGAAGGCGAGAGTTGCACATATTTAGGAACGGTGTGGGTCCATGTGTGGTGCGACAAAGTGTCGAAGATCCGTTGCGATGACCTTAGACTAACAAAATGACTCTTATAACTAAGAAGAGTGGACTGTCGGCACATGAAGGGTATTCTGTCTGGACACTGCCTTCTGGCGTCACATACTTTTCAATAAGTCTCAGTCACTGATAGAAGGTGTAGGATTGCAGGTGAAAACGATCGAGCATATCTTGTTATCGCGTCCTACGTTCACCAGGCTAAGACACCAGCAATTATAAGTGACACAGCTAAAATATCTAAAAGCAGCAATAATCATATCTTCTAGGAAGCTTCTGGTGTTTTCCCATAGGATGGAGTAATTTTAGGTCCGGGGTTTTGATAGGGTTTCTCAGTTTGGTCTTTGAGCAAATTTATGGTAGCACTGTGAACTTATTAAGTCTAACTGAGGCCCTTACGAACTGGCTAGCTCAACATAACCTAACCCCCTCAAGAGAAGCTACATACGTTTTTTTAAAACGCATCAATATGCATCTCCTTTGAGCAATTTTGAAAATTTGTTGCTGATCATTTAAAAAAAAATTATTGCTAAACCGACAAGGGTCATCCTAATGCACATACATACATATGTACTTATATGTATACTTATATTTTACGTACTGATGGACATTTCGCCAAGTGATAGATAGATGAACGACAGCGATGACTGACTGAAGGTTGAGTGCGATGGAAAACAAATAAAAACAATTCTAAGTTCGGGTGTAGTTAAACATTATATACTCAGCTGTGAGCTATAGCTTTACATTTCATTTAATTTCGAAAACAATTGGCAATTCACAAGAGTCTCTCATATCTTGTTAATTCCGAGACTTTTAGTTGTTTCCGGTACTTAATTTGGTTAAAACATAGCACTTACGACGAAAATGAGACCTTGAGGATTGCCTCTTTGAATTTACTTAGGCACTTTTTCGCTCACAGACGAACGAACAAGTAATAATCAATTGCTTTTTTCATTCTAAGAATTTTATAAATGGATATATTCTTTCCTGCCATTAAAATCAACGCACGGTGTGGTATTTGAGCAATCTAGCTGGCCAAAATTAAAACAGCAGCTATTTCTATTCAAAGAGTGGTTGTCTCACTTCATTGTTATGAAAGGAAATATTTGACAGTAAATTCACGGTGTTCCGCGCATAATTACTATGGATCGGGACCTCGGTTTCGGATGGTATCAAACGAAAAGTATTTTACTCCGCATTTCTAATGACATTTTTAATAAGGGTTGCCACTTAGGGTTGCCACCTCACGTTCTTTTTTATATTTTTTTGTATATCCACTTCCATCTCGGAAACGGCTTAACCGATTTGAATCAAATTTGGTACATCGATACAGTATTAGATTTTAAGACCTTTTGTCAATAAGGTTATCAGTCTCTTACAAAATTGATCGCCACTCAAAAAATCGCTGGTATGCGCAGCCGTTTTTGTTATTAAACTTTGAAACAAACACAGGCTTATGTATTGCCAAAAAATTACTGACATGGTATGCCATGAAAAAAAGTTATATCTTTTTGTTTGCAAAGTGTTTAAAAAATTTAATATTGAAAAGTAGTAGTGTTACAAGTAGAATAACTCAGTTAAAATATGCGGTATAAAAAATCTAACATATGAATTAAAAACACATTTACCTGTCCTAAAAGAAAATGTAACTAGATCTGATTAAGGCTAAACAAGTGAACAAGTACAGTGTACTCTCTCTTAAGCGGACACCTAAGAGACTGCCAAATTTGTCCGTTTATGAGAGGTGTTCGCTTATGAGAAAAGTATTATTGATGAATGTTTAAACAGTTTTATTTCCAAAATAAGAATATTAATACATACAAATAAGACTGAGTTAGGAGGTTCATAAAACTTTGTTCATAAATTAAAGAATAAAGTTTTGTGTACAAAATATTCAAAATAATTGTACGGAAAGTTATGTTGTGACGTTTTTTGAACCTTTCCAGCCAGCCGGATGATGCACTAAAATCGTCGTAATTGAGTCTTACTGCAATTTCTTTAGCTTTGCTCCTTATAAGTGCGCCTGACAGAGGAATGCTCTCATTTCGAGCCTTCACAAACCATTCGTAGCACAATTTATCAACATTAAGGCCTTTGGGCTTCAGCAGACTCCTTTTTCTCTCCGGGTTGACGTCAGTGTCCCACAAACTTAAAATTCTTTTTTTTGATAATGCCAGAAGCTTGCGTTTTGCTGATCTTACATTTCTTTGCCAACTCCCGTACACTTATTCTTTCTTTCTTATGAATTTCAATGACATTAACTTTGCCTTTAATACTCAACACTGCTTTAGGCATTGCGATTCACGTACGTACACACACAAGAAGATACTAACTACTGTATGCAATAGGTACATACATTTTTATGTTTTTTACTGTGTTGAAAATAGGTTCTTCGTATTTAGGGGATTCCCCTACATCCATGCACGTATTAGTGAATAAGCAACAGCTGTACGAATATGGTAAAGAGTAAATGAAAAAAAAGTGTTGTAAGCTGTTCGGTTATGGGAAACTAAAAAGCCCTTTGGGATAAAAAGCAAGTGTCCGCATCCTGTTATGGGAGGGTTGTCCGCTCAAAAGGTAAACACTTAAAAAATGCTTAAGGATTTTTTTGGTACTGAAAAAATTGTTCGTTTATGAGAGGTGTCCGCTTAAGAGAGGTGTCCGTTAGGAGAGTGTACACTGTATTTAAGTTAGAAGGGTATATTGCTTTTTAATCCAAAAACACATCGAACTGTATACATTTTTTATATAACTTTAGATGTGCGCGGTTAGCTCCGTTGGCGTTGCAGATAGGTTTTGGGGAATGTATACTATTCTGTGGACATCTAGGAACGCCAGGGAGTATATTTAAAAAAAATTGGGATATTTTGAAAAACCGACTTTTGGCCAGCTAGATTGATCAAATACCCCACCGAGCAACGGTCGAGCATTAAAATGTATATAACCTGTATAACATACAGCTGAGTATAAAAATAAATTCACTTGCCAAGTCGCGCGAGAACTGTCCAGGCTCAGAACAAGTTCGTTACGAAAATATCAATAATTTGCACATGTGTATTAATTGTTGTAAAGTGGTCGCACCACTTTCGGCATCGAACAAATTTACTTGCAATTTTAGTTGTATACATATATGTATGTGTGACAAGTTGAAATGTGCATCACTTGACGAAAGACAACTTGCCCGATGCCTAGGAAAATGAATCACATGTCATAGGCGTTAAACTGATGTGATTAATAATCTGCACACATTTCCAGCTTTCGCGCGCTTATGAAGCAGTTAGGTGTGTTTGAATGTAGATTAGGGTTGTCAAAAGCCGCTTCATAGGCATCAGTAGGGACGATAAGACAAGTATTTTAATGCTTTCTAGAAAGAAGCCTAACTTAAGAAAATAACTCCATCGGAATCGATCTCTCGAATACTCGTAGGGTCATGTGATTGCCATATGTACATATTTCAGGACGAATATTATAGAAAATGTATAGAGTGTGGGTTTTGTTTGGCTACTTAGATCAAACACTATAACCTGGGGTGATCCTTTGCTGAAATTTTAGGTTGTGATAGTTTTCACTGCTGACGGAAGTACCTAAAGAGACATAAGATCTTAGAGTTTTGATCTGATAAATATGAAAAAACCCTCAACCTTATCCGCAAAGAACAGCTAATCTACTTTGAAGAGTCTGGCCCAGCACATCCACTTATCAGAGATAAATACCCATCTCGTGCGGGAGAGGAAAAACGAATTTTCAGGGAAACGCGCCCGATTTCGATATGGATGCTTTAGGTCAGATAAGATTGATTGCCAACTCTAACCTGCAGCAAAACTAGGAGACAGCAACAGTTTCACACTACAGGTTTAATGACTCCCTGATGATGCTAATTAGATGCAGAGCGGGACAGTTGGTTGCTACACTTGTACCTACAGCGCTTAAGTCTACATGAAATAAAATTTATTTATCGAATTCAACACTCAGAAGGTCTTCATATGTGAACAGTTGCCATTTTTTGGGATATCACAATGTTAAAAGTGCCAGTTGAAAGCATTTCGGGGGGAAAGATTTAGAACTAGTCTTTTATGGGATAGTTCTGTGCAAGTTCTAGTGCAACTCGTTGTAGGGTGGTTAAGGAACAGTTCTCTTGGACACTTCATTGGGCTGTTATGTTGTCACATTACTTAATTTTGATGCTGTCTCCAAATTACACAGAAAATCACTGCGTCACAAGGACTAAGCTATAGTTAAGGCAGGCATCGACCTTTGATGCATTCTCCCGAGAACGTCCCGAACAAGATATTTTCGCTTAGTCCTCGCAAAATCTGTATACAGATTATAATAGCTTATGGGATTGGGGCTGTAAACGATATTAAGGGGCATTGCTTGGACTGCAGTTGGGAAGTATTGTCGACCATTAGGAGTCAACAAATGACCAAAAATATTCAGACTGTCTGATGATGTCAGCCTAGTGCTTGCTTAGTTGACTGGAGGACAAACTGTCAAAGTGCATGTGGTAAGTCGAGTTCTTAAGTTGCTTCTGGCAGGCACGTTCAGCGTAATAATTGCTGGGGATAGCCGTATGCCCCTACTCCTAAATATTTTTTATTTTCATTGCAAGCTTAAACTATAGTTGATTAGTTTTATATATATTCCGATTGGTTCTTCTTTAATATTAAATATATGTGTAAGTAGGCTTTCCAATCTATATTTTATGTGCGAATAAAACTAAATTATTCCACTGTTTTCCCAACGTTTCGCTAATATTTTTATTTTTAGCATCATCAGGGGAATATTTATTAATTTATCTGTTACAAACAATATATACAAATTATGAAAATTATAAATTAGTTTTCAAAACAGACATGACTAGATTTTAACCTTGCCACACTGGCCATTTAAACTGGGATGACTAGTAAAATTTTATGTTACCGATCAAAGTATAAGGGTTTAAGTTCTAGTCAATTTTAACTAAAGTTTAAATTTGCACAAACTCGGCCTAAAATGAAGTTCGAAGCGATTGCGAGAGAGACTAATTAATACCTAAGAGCCCTCAATCTCTCGCGGGCAAAGCTTAGCACTTTGCTATCCGGTTAAATGTAAACGCCTAACAAACAAAGGCCTTTTAAATGTCTTCGCCCCCTTCTGTTGGTACGTACCTCATATTGGCTAGGTGTTGACGAGTCTCACTTCGTTGCACTTCGCGACGATATCCTTGCCCGCAAGCATGAAAAGGCTATACTTTTCGCACAGCTGCTTTTCCTTCTCTACGCAGCTGCTGTAGAAGAGTTCACAAGATCCATGTATTTCCATGCCGCGCTCCTTGTATAGCATTTGCTGTAGGGCGGTGATGCGAACGTTTGCCTTAACTAGAACTGCAACTACTAGCCAAGCGCTAGAGTAAAGTATGTCGAGCTGGATCTACCGAGGCTCTCTATCATTCTATTGTTGAACGTATTAAAATAACCATTCAGTTTTTTTTTTAATCTTCTAATAAAAACAGTCTCGCTATGTAAAAATGTGGAACTTATAATTACAATAGAAAGACGTGAGTACCAACTACTCGTGAAGTTCGATGTGTAAACATACAGGTGTGACTCTAGAAAACGAAACGGTCTTAAGTTAAAAAGAACTCGCAAGGTAAACCATCACATAAGTAGCTTAATGAAAAACGAATCATTTCTGGCTTTTTGATAGGAGCTTCGTCAGCTTCTTATCTGCAATAATTGCTACCGACAAGTTATTGCTTTACTATCGGTTTGCTATCGAGTCGTTGGCTTATTGTTAGTTTCATATCGGCTTGTCAAAGGTCGGGTTGTGTCATGTCATGGTATGTTTAATCGATTTTGTATTGAAGTTTTATCGGTATCTCTTAAATAACAAGCCCGTGAGTCATCGATAACTTTTTGATAACACATCGATAAATTTTCGATTATAAACGGACAAATTTTCTATAGCATATCGACAAGTTTTTAGTAACAAATCGATATATTTTAAATAATAAATGGATAACTTTTTGATAAATATCGACAGCTTTCAATAGATAGTAAATTTTCGATAGTAAATCAAAATTTTTCGACAACAAACCGATAGCTCGTCGATAAGAAATCGATAACCCATTTATAACCATTGTTATTGATAGCAAAGCTATTACGCTTCCATAACAAGTAGATAACTCAGCGGTAAGAAATAGATAGTCGATAAAAAACCAACAACTCATCGATAACAAACTGTTATCACTTCTGTAACAAATTAATAACAAGCCTTGCCTCAATTTGCTGTCTGATTTCGCTTTATCAACTATATTACATACTACATTGTTCTCACATTAAGCTACAGTGTAGTGACTAAACTATCACTTTATCGGCGGCGGCGTGGAAAGTTTTGTTTGTATGTATTTAAGGAAATCAACGTGTTGGTCATTTTGGAAAGATCCGGGGTTTTTGCCTTAAGATCTCGCAGACCGTTGAATAATTTTTAGGAGTAGCTCCTTGCGGAGGGATTGTCGCATACGCCAGAGAGGCTGCGAACCTAACCCCGGTCTTTGGAATTGGTACTGCTGCGTCTGCTGAAAAGAAATAGAGATACATAAAATAGTCACACTTTTGTCTGTATATCTCCCGCAAAGCGTAGTTTCAAGGGATAACTCCTAATAATCGTCGCAAACACAATTTCTTTAAATCATTTGTGGCTCCTTTGCGGTCACGCACAAAGACGACCTACGCTTGCTATTAATGGTCTATTAATACTCATGACTCTCGTGGCACAGGGCGCCTCCAGTTTTTCGGCTGTTTTTAAGAGCTACAATTCCCGATGTGAGAACAGAAGCAATCCCGACCAGCAGTCGCTACCACGCCTCCTGACCCTCACACCATATGCCAGCACAGAAGCTATAGGACTGCGACTTCGAACTCATACCTTCGTCGACGTCACTTTCCGAGAAGCTGTAGGTGTATCTCCGAAGACTTTCCAACGGATGCTTTTGTCGCACTATGCTGCCGAGCTACACCAGAGAAACACCATCAAACGTTAGGGAGTGACTATTCGGCCAAGGATGCCGCCCTCGAAATCATAGGCAGTCTAAGTGGATGTCATTGCGTAATGGGTGAAAACCATATAATCCTCGGCGCATCTACATAATTAAAATTTTACAAGGACCCTGGATACTATTTTTAAAATGTAGACCAAAGTTTGCAGACGTTTGCGTTCACAACATTGATTTCAATAGTCTTCGTTAAATCAAAACGATATTTTAGAATGAAAGTCGGCCGATTTTAAGTTGAAAGATGTTAACTGCTGTTTTCCAGCCTTATGATATAAGAGCTCATTATGGATGACCGCGTAGCTTTAGTTTTCAGACTAGTTCGACTGTCCACTACGTTAGGGTAGTAGCACACACGGTCATTAGTTCGACTGTCTTTGGAAAGCTTTTGCTTCACCACTGAATGTTCTTGCGAAGGACAAAGCCTCACCTGGTAGATATATGTGCCTACGTATTCACATTTGTAAAAGGAGCCGTAACGTGTAGGTGATATTTAAACTTGGTTGATAGGCTATAATCAATCTGATTCACTCCAAGGGACTAGTTTTGGATAGGGCCGCCAACTTTAGGAAATGTCGAAGCGGGAGACTTGGGTGTTGAAGGATGAAGTGTAAATCAAAATTAACATATCAGAAGCTATTGCATTGTTCGCAATTAAACAACAGATGTGTGAATGTTAGCGCAAGTGATTTTTCAAACCCTTTCATTCGTATATATATCCTCAACTTAAGTATGAGGTAAGAATCATTTCAAAGGAGTGTTTATGCCCCTAGAAACTAAAGGATTTTGCATAATTGATTTGGCTTATTCTTTCAGTCAATCGCAATATAAATGTTTTTAAAAAATCGGCACCTTTTTTGGGTATTTGCTTTTTTTTAACAATTTGAGGACAATTTGAAAACATGTTCGCCTTGGGTCATTTTTTTAAATTCATTGTTCATTATTAATTTTTTTTTTAAATATACAAAGTGAGCATATATATTTATTATATAACTTTTATTTTAGTGTTTTATTTTAATAATTTGGTGAATTGGGTGGTGCAAAGTCCGTGTTAAGCAACGCTTGTTTTTTTAAATAACTTTTGTGCAGTTAGAAAGAGTTAAATTTCGTAATTAATTTCTTATAACTGGCAGTTCTGCGCATCCGCTGATACGACTTTCGACCATATCCGACCAATTTTCGACATGAACAATAAATGGCCTAATCAGTCTTAAACGAGTAGAAAATATAGTAACGAGTCGGACGCCGCCGCCGCCGCGCCGATATTTTTGACAACACGACCAAAATCGGCGGCGGCGGTGGCGTATATCTCTACACCATACACCATAACAATCCCATACACCACGCCTACACTTATGTACATTCTAAATTCCACCTTATAGCATGCTACTTCCAAAGATTACGTTTACATTTACACCTACTTTACGCTTACAAATACGTATGCATGTACTATGTATGTAAGTATGTGCGCCCTTGTTTTTAGTGTTTTTTGAAATTATTTTGAAAATAACATCCATGACCAAAGACTATCAAAATTCAAGTGATCTCAGCTGTTCGCAATTAAATTATGATTGCAATATTTATTACTTACCTTTATGAGATATGTACCTAAAAAATATCCCTGCAAAAATCGCGAGTACTCCATGCATGCATGTATGGAGTACTCGCTATGAACCAAGCGAGTGCTCCAAAATTAACCACAATTCATACAAAAAATATGGTCCAATTAACATTGCGATGTCCTAGGACTGGACCATATACTCCAGCTCCGTATTACATCAGAGTAATCCATGGAGTACCCATGGATGTACCATCGAGTACATCTTGTAGTGATTACAATCGTTAAAAACGAGCATAGATCGGCTTACAATATGATCGCGTAGAAACATGAGTTGGTCCATTGCTGCATTACAGTGGAGTATAATGGTAAGTACTCCAGTGGACCACATGATCCAACGATTTTTGCAGGGATAATACAAACAAAAGTTCTCTGAAAACACTTATGTAAATGCAGCAATGTTCCATTAATAAAATTCTTTCATCAGCTGGCAACTGTTGCGAGCACCTCTCCTTTTTGTGGTGAGTGCAAGTGCAACCACCCCCTTTCGACGGCCTGCATGTGACTCAGCATGTTGCTCACGTGTTTTGCTACGACACATCACACAAACAAACATAGCAAGATTGAACGTAGGCAGCGTATGTCTATTTTACAGACACACATATACATATATATTTACATAATAACATACACACATACATTTGCTTGCAATGTTTTTCGCTTACGTATAATTATTATTGCTCTTTTTATTTTAGCATTTTCTTTTATAGCGGCTTTTCTGCGCGCACATGCTTTTCTTTTGCTTCAGCTCATTCTCATCATCTCTTTTCGTTATCGCGCTGCCTCTCACACACACTCCCTCTTAGAGCATGCAAGTTATGACGGCTATTTTAGCATTACGAAGCATACTTTAAGGCTTCGCTCAGTTGCTTTTTTAATGCGGGTGAGCAGCGTTGCCATATATTTTTTTTCCAAGTCGTCAGACACCTCCAAAAAAATCGTCAAAAATCGTCATATCTATGGCAACAACCAAAGTTGAGTTAGGACAAAGTTGAGTTATTACCAGGGGACGTACGATTGTATTCACCGGAAACTAAAATGAGATCGCCGGATTTCATTCAACAATATTAACTTTAAAAATGCTTTTCTGAAAATTGTCTTTGATTGTTATATTTGTTGCCACATACCACATACAAAATCGTTTTAAATTCATTTTATTATATTTTATAAATAACAAAAACGTATTAAAAGATAAATTTTGTATTACATACAAAAGGTACCTGTTTTCAGCAAGTTTAACAATTATTTTTCTTTTGTTTTCTTAGAGCTCGATCCGAACCTCGCATAAACTCCTATATCATTTTAGTTTCTTAGTTATACATTTTCGCGTAAATTTTCTTTAGCATATTTATTTGCGGTTCAATATTATGACATGAAAAGTTATTCAATTTTAAATAATCAGTCTCCAGAGAGTTTCGGATTTTTGTTTTGTTTAAATTTATTTTAGCTGAAGAGTGTGGCAAGCACATTCGATCTGCAACGAATGCACATAAATTAGAAAAAGCGTATGTAGAGTCAGCTCTTTTGATAGTAGAAATAGTTTTCCAAAAAACTTCTGGAGGAACCTTAGAAATGTCTTCAAAATATGTCTTAAGTTCTAACAACTTCAATTCCCTATACTTGCTATCAATATCCTGCACAATTTTCTGATCGATTGTATGCGACAAATGTTGTAAGACCATATGCAAAGAATCAATTTTTTTCCAGCAACTTCTTTGGGATTCATAAAACTTAAGTTGCCATATATTTTGTTAAAATCAAAACGCGTTCTAATTTGATCACACAGTTCAATATAAAAAATAATACAATGTTGTTTAAATTTGACTTCTTCTTGCTCGGGAATGTTAGAGGCGATAAGCTTATCCATCGCATAAACTCCTATATAAATCTGATCACTTTGCAATATATTTGGAATGTTTTTATAATCTATAATTTCTATGTTGTCTAATGTATATATTCCGGCTTTACCAAATTATACAATATATTTAAATAGTATTTTTATTTCTGAATACATATTATACTTGAGGGCCCTCGTTCTGGAAAATATTATTAACTTTATTAATATTTTGAAGGATATAATTCAGGAGGGAAAGAGATATATTTCATTCACCTCATCCAAGTTATCATTTATACAATTATACACATTGGTGCGCAATGTTTCTACACTGCTGGGTTGCTTTAAGCAGGCATACGAAGAGCAAAGTGCTAAAGAATGACATATGTGACCTGGAATCATGAACGGGATCTATTGTGCGAAAACAAGTATTCGAGAAAAACGTGTTTATAGTTTTTCTTTAGCTTGACTCGGTGTAGCGGCCGGCCTTTGTGAACGAATTTTGTAATTAAAATTTAAGTAACTTCCCGATAAGCTACAAGCTTGAATCTTGGAATATAGTTCAGAACCCGATGACAATGCAATAATAAGAAAAAAATCTCCCATAGGTGGCGTATTTGTGGTCCGATTTGGCTTTAAATGCGATTTGTGAAAAAACTAAGAAAGATAGAAAACTGCGGATTATTCCATTGGAAAGAGCGTTAAATTTTCTATACGAGTCACTCAAGAATTTCAAACAACGGTATTTTCGCACAATAGGCCCCTTTCATGATTGCAGGTCACATATACATTTAAAAGCAATAAAGTTAGGAATTTCTTTTTCAAAAATTCTGGCGACCGAATGCTTCAAGCCGGTCATGTTATTGGCCCCATCTGCAGCAAAGCTAGCATATTTTTAGTATAAGGTATACAATGTTCAATAAAACTTGTCAATTTTAAATATATGTAATTTCTTGGTGTTTGAATATTTAAAATAAATCTTTAATATTTAAACATTTAAATTAAATCGTCATTTGTCATTACAAAATCGTCCAAGCGTCATTCTAGTTGAAAATCGTCAAAATGACGACGGCATCGTCAATCTGTCAACGCTGCGGGTGAGTGCCAATGAATATTTTTTGGCAAAATTGCTGCTTGTCTAGCATTCTTTTCTATTGTTTTATAGATGTTTGTATGTATGTACAATATGAACAAAAAGAGAACAAAAATTCGTTAAATTTATTGCCGAGATGTGAATGGCATACCTTGAAATCTGTGCTGGATATATTTTATATTTTTATTAAATTCAACGTTAGTTGCCATTAAATTGTTTAAATTTAATTTTGTTATTCTTTCGAATGGCGGCCGCGGTGGTGTGGTGGTGGCGTGCTCCGTCTACAACACCGAATATTCTGGGTTCGAGCTCCGGACAAGGCAACATCAAAATTTTAGAAACAATTTTTTTCAATTAGAGAAAAAATGTTTTCTAGGCGGGGCGCCCCTCGGTAGTGTATTTCTGCCATGAAAAGAGTCTTCCTTGCACATGCCGTTCGGAGTCGGCCTGTAGGTTCCATTCCGGCAATTTGTAGGCAAAATTAAAAGAAGCACGACTCAAATTGTAAGAGAAGCTCGGCCAAAAATCTCTTGGGAGGTTATCGCGCCTTGTATTTAATGTTTATTTATTCTTTCGAAAATTTGTTAAATTAAATATCTAATCCTTTTAAATTTATAAGTGGCCATAAAAATGTCACATAAATATTAAGAATTTGTGTGATACATACCTAATTTAAATAAATTTTATAATTAAATTAGGGCTATACCAGTGCTATTGAATGGTGTTCGGATTATTATGTTTTATATAGACAACTTTTCGTCTATTTATCGATAATTTTTCGATACATATGTTTCGGGAGTGTTACCATTTTGGGCTTAAATGCAGAATACATACATTTGTCAAATTAAAAAAATTTATTTGAGTATCGGTAGTGGTGTTTATGGTGAGTTCAACCGTATAATTTTTTTATGGGGCAAATAATAACTATAGGGGTAATTCCACGTCAAAAGGTAAAATTTACATTTTAAAACAAAATATCTTTGAAACTATTGAGTCGATCTTGAAAATTGTAATGTCTTTAGATAGGTAATAAAACAAGGTTTTGTTTGATATATAAAACATCTGTATTTAGAAGAAATTTCTATAATAAAATTATGTTTTTATGGGAAAATGATTGCTAACTTATCATAAATCGAATAATAAGTCGAAAAAATGTGGTATTGACAAAATACTTTAATACTGTCGTGTTGAAGATAATTTCATCACCTTTAATTTGGTATATACATCTTTATATTAGAGGATATAACTTGATTTAGGGGCGAAAAACAAAGGGGTCATATAAGTTCAATTATTTTTATCGATGTAGGTATATATATGATGTTATTTATGTATGTATGGGTTTATCCGTTGTATTAATTAATTGCAAAAATACATAATGTATAACGCTACTAATTTTTTATTGCTAAAATATACGTCAAAGGTAAACAATTTAAAATTTTCAATTTTTTTTTTCGGCCGCCTATGCAGAAAGGTGTTCTACGCAGAATTACTGTGCATGGCGCAGCCGGTGTTGGATCGGCTAGCATAACAGTAAACATAAGAGTTATAAGGTAATATCAGCTCGTTCACGAATGCAAAAAAGAGCTTTTTCAAATTTTTGGTAAATAAAGACTAGACAAGTTAAAGATATATATACATCAGATGAAAGGTATTTTTATAAGTTATTTTTCGATTTTTTAATTTTTGAAATCCATCCACTAGTTTCGAAGATATTTTGATTCATAATATCGCCAAACCTTTCATTTGCACCAAAAAAGAAATAAACCGTTGGAATCAGCATAAAAATCTCTATAAAGTCCGAATTTTTATTTTATTTTTTTTGACAAATGTATGTATTCTGCACTTTTTCCCCATTTTGTTATCGAGTTCTCGGTTTGTTAGCGATTTGTTATTCAAAAATTAAAGATTTTTATAAAAAAGTTATCATTTTGTTAACGATATACCGAATGTAGTCAACAAGTCCTCGAAATGTTATAGAAAAGTTATCGTTTTCTTATCGCCGTGTTATCGAATTTTTGTCGGCGGTGTTAACGATTTGTAAACGACGAAAAATACTGATGAATTGTACACATAAAATCGACAACACATTTGTAACCAGTCGATAACTGGCCGACAAGAAACCAATGAAACCCGATGGCTCGTGAATAACAAGCCGATAACTTGACGATACTAATTTACTATTGATAATAAATTGATACTAAAGCGATAAATTGTCTGTATCGGTTGTTATCAATAAGAACCCGCAAAACTTTTTTCATGAAGACTGAAATTATTCGATTCTGGTGTAGTTATTTCCAGAGACCCATTCTAATGCTTACTGTCTATTTTTTTTTTTAATTGAAACAAACCGGGTCAAAAAATTTCCCAGGTGAAAGTTTATGGAAACCCGAAGAAACACATATCAGTTTCTTAACGAATCATGCATCTTTTTTATTTTTCGGACTTTAAAAAAACATAAATAAATGTAAAGTCCGGACTTTTATTCTTCAAGCACGAAAATAAAAGTTTTGGCTGGACTTTTATTTTTTTAAGGCCAAATAAATGTCCGGCCCTATAACTATGGAACGACTCATCCAAATGAAACGATTTTTTTTTTAAATAGATTCTTTCAAATGTATAGATTTGAAACATTTATGGTCATTTCAAAGTTTCTGTTAGTAATACCAGAAAATTGTCATAGGACAACTAAAATCCACTCCCAAAGTATTGCATTTACACTTTTCCATAGTGAACTTGCAAATGTTTTTTCGCCATATATTTGAATCCAATTGAGATATTGCCTTGAAATTTGAACTGCTTTCTGTTGAAATAAGAAAGATTCTGTGTGAAAAAAATTCATTAAAAAAAAATTCGAACTTCTATTCTGTCATTAAAAAATAAAATTTCGGGTTTATTGATTTCTTTCGGACTAAAAAATTGGAAATCATTTTATCTGAAAGAATTTTACTATAAAAACGGATACCATATTCGGATGGTTGACTCAGTCACCCTTAAGCATCTTTACGATCTATAAGAAATTTTTCATATCGATTAAATAGGATTTCAAGAACCTCGTGAGCTTTACGAGTACTTCGAGATTCGAGAATCTTGCGAGAAGGCGAATCTCGCGAGAAATCTCTCGTTCGAGAAATCGTAAGCTCTACTATATTTATTCTTTATCAACGCAAAAATCGAGTCTTTTGGGTTATGACACTAATGAAGTAAAGGGGTCTCGTTAACCTAAGCACCGGTTGCTTGTTTCGAACCGGGTAATTTTGCGGATGCAGATACTTTTTCAGAACAGGATACGTTTTTGAACCGGATATTTTTTTAGAAACTGGTACTTTCCACAACCAAGTATTTTTGAACTGGATTCTTTTTCACTAGCGGAAACTTTTCACCACCAGGTACTTTTTTTAAGTCGAGTACTTTTTCGAACCTTTTCTGAAGCCCAGCAACGCGCATATTTTTAGAACAGGGTACATATCTACTTTTCAAAACCGGGTATTTTTTAGAGCCGTTTTATTTTCCAGAACTGGGTACTATGTTCAATTGAGTACCCTTTTAAGGTACTTTTCTAGAATTGAGTACGGTTTTGAATCAGGTATTTTGTGCATTCGGGTACTTTTTTGAGCCGGATATTTTTTTGAACCCGATAATTTTCTTTTTAACCTGATACGTTTTTCGGAGAGAGCAATTTTTTGAGCCACATACGTTTTAGAACCGGGTACTTTTTTAGAGCAAGGTACTATTTCAGAACCGGACACTTTTTACAGTCGGGCATTTTTAAAGCAACAGGTACCTTATTAGAACTGGGTAGTTTTTAGAATCGAATACTTTTTAAAAGTCAGGTACATTTTTCAAATCGAGTACTATTTTCGTATTTTAGTACCAGGTACTTTTGTGCAGTCGGGTCCCTTTTTGAGGCGGATATTTTTTTGAACCCGATAACTTTCTTTTTAACCTGATACGTTTTCAGAAGAGTAATTTTTTGAGCCAGATGCGTTTTAGAACCGGGTACTTCTTTAGAACAGGGTACTATTTCAGAACCGGCCACCTTTTTACATTAAAGGATTTTTTAAAGAACAGGTACCTTTTTAGAAATGGGTATTTTTTAAAACCATTTACTTTTTAAGAATAAGGTACATTTTTCAAACCGGGTGCTATTTTCGTTTTTTTTAGAACCGGGTACTTTTGTGCAGTCGGGTACTTTTTTGAGCCGGATATTTTTGTGTACCAGATAATTTTCTTTTTAACCTAGTACGTTTTAAGAACACGTAATTTTTTGAGCCAGATACTTTTTAGAACCGGGTACTTTTTTAGAACAGGGTACTATTTCAAAACCGAACAACTTTTTACAATGGAGCATTTTTAAAGAACAGGTACCTTTTTAGAACTGGGTAGTTTTTAGAACAGGATACATTTTGAGAATCAGGTACATTATTCAAAGCAGGTACTATTTTCGTTTTTTAGTACCGGGCACTTTTCTGCAGTCGGGTACTTTTTTGAGCCGGATTTTTTTTTTGATCCCGATAATTTTCTTTCCAACCTCGTACGTTTTCAGAACAAAGTAATTTGAGCCAGATACGTTTTAGCACCGGGTACTTTTTTACAGCAGGGTACTATTTCAGAACCGGAGGGATTCAAGGGGTTGTGTAGCGCAACATATAGCTTCTCCAACCCAATTGTCAACCTCACCTTCGAGCGGTGAATTCCGTTTCACTAACAGACGAGGCTCTGGCGACCCCAAGCTCCTCATGGAACTTGGGGGTGGGGAGGGAGGGATGGCCTGAAGGTTCAATGTGGCCATATAAATCGTTCCCGAGATGGTCGGGCCAGCACCTTAATGGTGCTGTGTTACCGGAGCGTATCGGATCTGTATCCGACAAAGGACCATCACATCGATAACTCTCCCCAAAGCCTTCGGGGAGTAACCTAATCGCTACAACAACAACAACAACAACATTTCAGAACCGGACACCTTTTTACAATCGCTGATTTTTAGAATCGGGTAGTTTTAGAACCGGTTACTTTTTAAGAATAAGGTACATTTTTCGCGTCCTATTTTGTTTTTTTTTTTTTTTTTAGAACCGCGTACTTATTTAGGATCGGATACTTTTTTGGACAGGGACATATTGAACTGTTTACTATTTTGATCCTGGATATTTTTTTGGTACCGGGCTCTGTTTAAGAATTGGGTACATATTTGAACCGAATATTTTTTAGAATCGGGTACTTTTAAGAACCCGGTACTTGCTTTTAACGGGTAATTTTTTAGAACTTGGAACTTTTTTAAACTTTTTTGGATAGTATGCTTTTTAAGAGCCATATAAACCACTTGACTATCGAACGCACTTAAAGTGTTAGGATATACTAACAATAATAAGCCACTAGCTAATAGTCCAAAAGAGGGTTAAATACACACATACAACCAAAGCTAATATAGGTGTGCTGAAACAGAAACAAATTTCAAACTAAAGCCGGCCTACGGTGCGTATACGTGACCGCTAAACACGTGCTTTTTCTCATGTCACGCATACGCAGTGTAGTACGAATTAATAAACTTTTTAATCTTGCTACTTAAAAATAATTTTTATTTAATGCTTTTACTTACACTAAATGATGAACGTCAGTGCGAAAATGCAAAAATTCATGAAAATTCAAAGTGTAAATGAACTCAAAAGTTTATTTTTATACATTTTGAGCAAAGAAGTAGAGAATAGAAACTTGTGAGAAAGAGAGCGATACACGAAAACCCATGAAAATGAGAGAAAGGTAGAGAAGGTAGAAGAAATTGTGGGTAAACAAAGCAAGTTGTTATAAAATGAGTGAGAGCAGAAAAGGAGAGGAGCGCATGGAGACGAACGTTAGCCAGCAGAGTACAATACAGAGAGCATAGCAAAGTTAATGCCCAGAAATTTTCACATGCTTTTCAAATGCCTTAAACGAAGAGTTGAATGTATGTATTATTTTTGAACGGTACTGCAAGGCAGCTGTTCAAAGTCAGCTAAGTCAGCAAGCATTATTTATTTGTCGTGAGCGTGAAAAGCGAAGAAAAAGAAAGTAAAATAAGAAAGTTTTCAAAACAAAAATTTATTTAGACCGTGAATTGACGAAATTGTTAAAAATTTTCCGTGCAGCGTGACTAATTTTACAAAAGACTCATTACGGTATTTTCCTTGATGTGATGGAATTTTTATTCAATGAAAAATTTTATGATTACGTGTGTAAAATATATTTGTGCGCATGTTTTTTGCTGGCCGTTGTCGAGAAGCAAAACGTCAAAGTTGACTTGAAAGTTGAATAAGAAAGGCGAATAAATTTTTGCCAAAATCGGAAAAAAATTGCAATCACCAAAAAAAAAAACAGATTGCATAAATTATTTGCAAAGCTTAAGTAGCAGGTGTGTGTGTGTTTTTTTTTTCAATTTAAATACGTCCATGTATGTGTGCCAATGTAAAATGCTTTTGAAGGGTGATTGAAGCGCTGTTGCTAATGCAATTCGTTGCAGTTATTTAGCTCCGGTATTGCACTGTACCAGCAAAAGTAACGGTAAAGGCAACAGTAACGGTGGTCACAAGTTTGTGTGGCGCATGCTAGAGAGTCCAGCAATAAAAATCGTACAAATACATATCTATATATGTATATATATATAAGAAACACAACAATAACTACAACAAAGAGCTGGATAAAACGCCGCATAAAAACAACACAACACAACATGCATAGCACAGCAAAAAGCAATGAAAAACTTAACAAAAAATCAATAGTAGCAGTAACAGAGCCAACTGACGGCCCTGGAATTGGTAAAAGCAAAAATTATATTCGAGTTTATGTTTTTGTAGTTCTTCTACTTTGACAGGCCTTTTTGAGCCGCCCAACGTAAGAGAACTCGCGAAAGTTCTTTAGTGATTTATGTGGTGTTATTTAATTAAAACTGTGTGAAACTTGAATAAGTGAAAGTTGATTAATAAACAGTTCCAAACAAATAAGTGAATCTACTATGCTAAATCTGGGCTACTATAATTTGTGAGTTGAAAATTTACTCTACGAATTCATTTGAAGCTAAATGTGAAGCACACCTGAATTTTTGCGCATGGTGAAAATTGCAAATTTAAAATTTCTTAAAATAATTGCAAAAATAGCAAAATCAAGTAAGAAAGGCTAACTTCGGGTGTAATCGAACATTACATACTCAGCTGCCAAATTGCAGCTTGCAAAATTTTAAATTACCTTCTTTTCAAAGTGGGCGGTGCCACGCCCATTGTCCAAAATTTTACTAATTTTCTATTCTCCGTCATAAGGTCAACCCACTTAACAAGTTTCATCGCTTCGTCTGTCTTTGGTAAAGAGTTATGGCACTTTTTCGAAATTTTCAATATCGAAAAAGTGGGCGTGGCTATTCTCCGATTTTATTTTAAAAAGGGATGATACCCCAAAATTTATTCAAGTTATCGTATTTACGGACAGACGGACATGGCTAAATGAATTTCTTTTTTCGCACAGACAATTTTGATATATAGAAGTCTATATCTATCTAGATTAGTTTATGCCGTTACGGGGGAATGCGAACAAAATTAATATACTCTGTGAGCTCTGCTCAGCAAAAATATTTTTGAGTAGTAAAAATATAAAAGTGGAGCACACATTACTTGAATTGGAAAGTTGCTAGGAAAGGAAATATTATTAGTCAATCAACTGCGCTGACTGACGAACACTGAGCTGATTCAAACAACCATAAAGAGAAAAAAATGGCAATGGATCGGCCATTATTAAGAAAAAGCGCACCATGTATAGCAAAAAGGGCACTTGACTGGAACCCACAAGGAACTCGGCGGAGGGGACGACCCCAAACGACATGGATTAGAAATGTTCACGCCGAATGTCGGTCGGAAGGGTCGTGGAGAAAGGTCAAGAGACTAGCTCATAACAGAACTCGGTGGAGAGAACTCATTTTTGCCCTATGCTCCTAAAGGAGCGATATCTGTTTTTGTAATTTACTTAACAGAAATGTCAAAGATAGGTATCAAGGAAATAAAAAAATGATTGCGTTCCACCTTTATATTTTTACCTCTCATAAATATTTTTACAATTTCTATGTCAATATTTAAAAATCAAAGTTAAGTAAGAATATGTGTTTATATAAGGATACATTTTTCGCTGATTTTTGTCCATTTATATATAGGAAGTGCTTACATTTTTTTATTTTATTTCCATTTTCTCCTTTTCTTACATTTTCTCGGTGTCTTAACCTGTCTGTTACGTTTTCGGCTTGTAGCTCAATGAGAACTTGTATAAAAATCAATCCCAAAATTCCCTCCATTCCGTTTGATTTTTCTAAATACCTCAGTCCGTGCGCCCCCTAGCGAAACTTTTTGTATTGTGTCATCGGCTGTAATCGACCTCTGAATTGAGCTCTAAATTTTTAGCATCTAGCTCAGCGAGAAGTTACTTAAAACCCGGTTTCAAATTTCCCAATTATTATATAATTATTTCGATCCGTGCGCCACCTAACGGAATTTTTTCTCCTTTTGTTCCTTTGTCACGGTGCCTTAACTTGTCTGTGAGGTTTCATGTTTGTAGCTCAATGAGAAGTTACTTTAAAATCGATCTAAAAACACCAAATTTTCAAATACTTATCTAAATATTTTGATCCGTGCGCCACCTAACGGAATTTTTTCTCCATTTCTTAAATTTTCTCGGCGTCTTATCTTACCTGTGAAGTTTTGCTGGTTTGAAAATTTTCAAATTCTTTTCTAATTATTTCGATCCGTGCGACACCTAACGGATTTTTTTCCTTTTGCTGCATTGTCACGATGTTCTAACCTATGTGTAAAGTTTCACGTTTGTAACTCAATGAGAATTTACTTCGAAATCGATTGCAAGATTTGTATGAAAAGTGGACACAAACACATTCAACCGACCTAATATAAAGGAAGTAAAAAGAGTTCGAACTAGCCGATTTATCGTATAAATAATGTGGTTAGTAATTATTTTTTGTTGATCAAAAATATTCATAAGATTCTGTTTCCCACCCAAGAGGCATGCACTTGTTCGGTACCGCGAAGGCTTAGTCATATTCCATAGAGCCTGAGTTTATCCGAGCGGCTTAGTTGTTTGCACCTACGTATTTTTGCTATAGCGAAATGTGTCAAGAGGTCGGTAACTAACAACTGACTATCCTCTAAACCAGTATGTTATACAAACCATGCCTTTTTGATGATTTGCAGCCAGGAGGTATATTCGGCTGTATTTTAACTGAGTCTTTTCCGTACAATATCGCTGGGCACAGCAAGGGAAGCTCCAATGGTGGACGGTTCTACTTTCCCATATTTAATAATAGACTGTTGAGCCAGATCATGTCGAAAAGATAAATGCTCAGAAATCTGTAGTGAATATAAGGAAAGGGATAGAGATAGAATAATTTGAAAAGATAGGGAGAGAGAGAGCGCAAATAGTGTTGCAAGACAATGAAGATGACTCCGAAAAGAGAAGAAGAGTGGTGAAAGGTACAAAGTAAAAAGGAGCCCCCTAGAGGGCAGCATTGAGAATTGAACAGCGCTCGACAGCCGTGGTAAATCTAACCAATCGGAAGAGTGAGAGCTTAGAAGAGATCTGCCGCGTTGAACCTTCGATACTGCAACCAATGTAAGGAGCTTCTGAGATAATTAAAGGTCTGAAGGCAATAAGCCTAATTTTGAGAGGTGGAGAGGATTCAGTCCCAGAGTTACGATGCAGGATTTTCGCACCGACATAATATAATGTCCAAAGCGGGATAGAACTATCCGTGACTGCAACTGCAAAAGCTGTAAGACAAACGGGGAAAAGATAGGATGCCAACACTCGGGAACAGGAGGAATAAAATGTATAATAAGTTAAAAATAATGACGGAAATTCGATTTTCGCGGAGATGCCAAAAAGACGGTACTGGTCAAAACTGCGAGTACATCCGAGAAGATGAATGACCTGGCGAAGCATGAAATTAAGGAGTGGGGCCTAGAAAGTTTATTTTGGTCATATTAAATCTTTCCCGAGCTGGTCGAACTAGTACTTTAATGGTGCTTGTTAAGGGCAGGTACCGGATCTATATCCAAAAATACCATCAACATCGATAACACTACACAAAGACTTCGGTGTATTTCTTTAAAGATCGTTGCAATCCCTTCTGAAAGGAAGGTTGTTAGTGTCAAGATCAGGACGCTGCAGGATGAAACAAATAATAGGCTAAACATTCCCATACAAGAGTGGAATGTACTTCGCATATCTTAACCTACGGAGGAGATTCGGCGCAACATAATTATAGGCGTAATTATCTGCAAACAAACTCCCAAAAATAGCAATCATAACGCACAAGAACAGACGAACCTGAATATAAGGTAGCAAGAAGAAGATATATGCATAGCGACGCATGTGTTGGCGTGGACAAATCCTCCTGATTATATAGGAAAGAATCGTTAAGTGTTGCGCTGATTCAAAAAAGTCATGCACCTCATGAGGAAGAAACATTTATGAGAGGGAGGAGATTTGGTGTTTACTACACGAAATCGGAAAGCGAGGTGAGAGTTGCAGTCTTGTGAGTGATGGTACCTTATTTCAGCATTGAAGACCTAGCAGCATCAGCAACGAGCGGAAAAAGAGCAGGCTATTTTCCTGGCATCCTGCTACAGGTCTCACAATGTGGAGGCCCAACCAAAAGAGCTCATGAGGCTGTTGGGAAACAGACAGGACCAAATTCCAAAAATGAGCAGAAATAAAACTTGGTCAGAGTAAAGAGATTGGTAATCTAAAGGAGTTTGAGGAACATAACAATAGGAACAATAACACTATTACGAACGACTCATGAGGAAAGCAAGGCTGATATGGTAGAGTAAAGTGCTAAGTCTTTCTAGATGACTGGTAAGGGATGGTAGATAATACCGATGTATGCGATGCGGTAATAGGAATCTGCTGAGAGTCTAAGACGATGAAATAAACATGGCGAAGAAAGTATCGTGGCAAAATGTGTGAGCGATAATGGGAACGCTGCTGTGAAATAGCGAGGCTGCTGGAACGACCTATTAAATGAAAGAGAACGCAGAGTGATTATACAGTAGTGAAGAGTCTCTGGAAGTTATTTTCGTCACAAATTTTAATTTAGAAGATCATGTTGAAAAGCTGGAATACAACAAGCAGTACATGGCTTTGTGACCAGCACATCTTGTTGACATCCGCAAGCAAGTCGATAGATACGGCACAGCATAGAGAGGTCCCTAGTATGAAAAAAGTTTTAAATTCAGCATGTTTTCTGCATATTATCGGTAAATGTATTGAAATCATGGATAGTATGTTAAACCGGAATATGCCATGATTGCCACAGCGGGTTAGGGGGCTTAGAGTATACTCGCGAGAGGTATGTCTGAGGCGACTAAAATACCAAATTGATTCAAGGTATTGTGTAGCGCAACCCTTTCAAGGGGTCTGCCAGCGCAATTTATAGCTTCTCCAACCCAATTGTCAACCTCACCTACCCGTTGCAAATCCTGTTCCTTTAGCAGTCGAGGCTCTGGGCCCCCTATTTCTTGATGGATCTATGAGGTGGGAGGGCGGGATTGCCTATTAGGTTTCATGTGGTCATACTAAATCATTCCCGAGATGGTCGGTACTAGACCTTAATCGCGCTAGTTACCGGAGCGTACCGGATCCGCATCCGGCAAAGGACCAACAACATCGATAACACTCCCCAAAATCTTAAAAAATGTTTTTTTTTGTTTTTCAGTTAAATAAATAAAAAAACAAATGTTGTCTTTGGCTTTAACAGTAAAGTACGTGTATTTAGAATATGATATGAAAAAGGTTACATTAAATACTCAAGCGCATGCGTCGGCTTTTCTTTGCCATTTCATCAACGGTAACAATTTGATCACGGTGGATGCTTAGTGATACACAGCCATTCAATCGATTTTCACTCATCGTATTTCTCAAATAGTCCTTAATCAGCCTAAGAGTAGAAAAAGATCTCTCGTTCGTTGCGTTGTTACTTGAAGCGTACACAAGATTTTTAACAACATGTGAACATTAGGAAAAGCCACAGAATCGCATTCCTGTAATATTAATCATAGATAAATTGATAAAAAAAAACCGAAGTACCTCCTTCAGGAATAAGTAGAATTCATGCTTTTTGAGCCTATGCATGAGATCTAACGTATACGTATATAAAATTCAAAAGAAAGAAACTGATCGAATAGAAAAAAGTTTTATTTAAACAAGTAAGGAAGGTTAAGTTCGGGTGTAACCGAACATTACATACTCAGTTGAGAGCTAGGGTGACAACATAAGGGAAAATAACCATGTAGGAAAATGAACCGAGGGAAACCGTGGAATGTGTTTGTATGACATGTGTATCAAATGAAAGACATTAAAGAGTATTTTATGAGGGAGTGGGCCATAGTTCTATAGGTGGACGCCATTTAGGGATATCGCCATAAAGGTGGACCAGGGGTGACTCTAGAATGTGTTTGTACGATATGGGTATCAAATTAAAGGTATTAATGAGGGTTTTAAAAGGGAGTGGTGGTTGTTGTATAGGTGGTCGCCTTTTCGAGATATCGCCATAAAGGTGGACCAGGGGTGACCCTAGAATTTGTTTGTTTAATATGGATATCAAAAGAAAGGTGCTAATGAGTATTTTAAAAGGGAGTAATCCTTAGTTCCATAGGTGGACGCCGTTTCGAGATATCGCCATAAAGGTGGACCAGGGGTGACCCTAGAATTTGTTTGTACAATATGGGTATCAAACGAAAGGTGTTAATGAGTATTTTAAAAGGGAGTGGGCCTTAATTCTATAGGTGGACGCCGTTTCGAAATATCGCCATAAAGATGTACCAGGGGTGACTCTAGAATGTGTTTGTATGATATGGGTATCAAATTAAAGGTATTAATTAGGGTTTTAAAAGGGAGTGGTGGTTGTTGTATAGGTGGTCGCATTTTCGAGATATCACCATAATGGTGGACCAGGGGTGACCCTAGAATTTGTTTGTACAATATGGGTACCAAAAGAAAGGTGTTAATGAGTATTTTAAAAGAGAGTAATCCTTAGTTCCATAGGTGGACGCCGTTCGAGATATCGCCATAAAGGTGGAGCAGGGGTGACCCTAGAATTTGTTTGTACAATATGGATATCAAAAGAAAGGTGCTAATGAGTATTTTAAAAGGGAGTAATCCTTAGTTCCATAGGTGGACGCCGTTTCGAGATATCGCCATAAAGGTGGACCAGGGGTGACCCTAGAATTTGTTTGTACAATATGGGTATCAAACGAAAGGTGTTAATGAGTATTTTAAAAGGGAGTGGGCCTTAATTCTATAGGTGGACGCCGTTTCGAAATATCGCCATAAAGGTGTACCAGGGGTGACTCTAGAATGTGTTTGTATGATATGGGTATCAAATTAAAGGTATTAATTAGGGTTTTAAAAGGGAGTGGTGGTTGTTGTATAGGTGGTCGCATTTTCGAGATATCACCATAATGGTGGACCAGGGGTGACCCTAGAATTTGTTTGTACAATATGGGTACCAAAAGAAAGGTGTTAATGAGTATTTTAAAAGAGAGTAATCCTTAGTTCCATAGGTGGACGCCGTTCGAGATATCGCCATAAAGGTGGAGCAGGGGTGACCCTAGAATTTGTTTGTACAATATGGGTATCAAAAGAAAGGTGTTAATGAGTATTTTTAAAGGGAAGGGGCCTTAGTTCTATAGGTGTTCGCCTTTTCGAGATATAGCCATAAAGGTGGACCAGGGGTGACTCTAGACTTTGTTTGTACGATATGGGTATCAAATGAAAGATGTTAATGAGTATTTTAAAAGGGAGTAAACCTTAGTTCCATAGGTGGACGCCGTTTCGAGATATCGCCATAAACGTGGAGCAGGGGTGACCCTAGAATTTGTTTGTACAATATGGGTATCAAAAGAAAGGTGTTAATGAGTAGTTTAAAAGGGGGTAATCCTTAGTTCCATAGGTGGACGCCGTTTCGAGATATCGCCATAAAGGTGGACCAGGGGTGACCCTAGAATTTGTTTGTACAATATGGGTATCAAAAGAAAGGTGTTAATGAGTATTTTAAAAGGGAGTAATCCTTAGTTCCATAGGTGGACGCCGTTTCGAGATATCGCCATAAAGGTGGAGCAGGGGTGACCCTAGAATATGTTTGTACAATATTGGTATCAAATGAAAGGTGATAATGAGTATTTTAAAAGGGCGTGGGGCTTAGTTCTATAGGTGGACGCCTTTTCGAGATATCGCCATAAAGGTGGACCAGGGGTGACTCTAGAATATGTTTTTACGATATGGGTATCAAATGAAAGGTGTTAATGAGTATTTTAAAAGGGCGTGGGGCTTAGTTCTATAAGTGGACGCCTTTTCGAGATATCGCCATAAAGGTGGACCAAGGGTGACTCTAGAATGTGTTTGTACGATATTGGTATCAAATTAAAGGTATTAATGAGAGTTTTAAAAGGGAGTGGTGGTAGTTGTATATGTGAAGGCGTTTTCCAGATATCGACCAAAATGTGGACCAGGGTGACCCAGAATATCATCTGTTGGATACCGCTAATTTATTTATATATGTAATACCTGCCACGATTTTAAGGGTTTTTTATTTCGCCCTGCAGAACTTTTTCATTTTCTTCTACTTAATATGGTAGGTGTCACAACCATTTTATAAAGTTTTTTCTAAAGTTATATTTCGCGTCAATAAACCAGTCCCATTACCTCACCATGTTTCATCCCTTTTTTCGTATTTGGTATAGAATTATGGCATTTTTTTAATTTTTCGTAATTTTCGATATCGAAAAAGTGGGCGTGGTCATTGTCGGATTTCGTTCATTTTTCATACCAAGATAAAGTGAGTTCAAGTAAGTACGTGAACTAAGTTCATTAAAGATATGTCGATTTTTGCTCAAGTTATCGTGTTAACGGCCATGCGGAAGGACAGACGAACGACTGTGTATAAAAACTGGGCGTGGCATCAACCGATTTCGCCCGTTTTCACAGAAAACAGTTAGCATCATAAAATCTATGCCCCTACCAAATTTCAAAAGGATTGGTTAATTTTTGTTCGACTTATGGCGTTAAAAGTATCCTAGACAAATTAAATGAAAAAGGGCGGAGCCACGCCCATTTTGAAATTTTCTTTTATTTTTTTATTTTGTTGCACCATATCATTACTGGAGTTGAATGTTGACATAATTTACTTATATACTGTAAAGATATTAAATTTTTTGTTAAAATTTTACTTAAAAAAATTTTTTTTTTAAAAGTGGGCGTGGTCCTTTTCCGATTTTGCTAATTTTTATTAGGCGTACATATAGTAATAGGGGTAACGTCCCTGCCAAATTTCATCATGATATCTTCAACGACTGACAAATTACAGCTTGCAAAACTGCTAAATTACCTTCTTTTAAAAGTGGGCGGTGCCACGCCCATTGTCCAAAATTTTACTAGTTTTATATTCTACGTCATAAATTCAACTCATCTACCAAGTTTCGTCGCTTTATCTGTCTTTGGTAATGAATTATCGCACTTTTTCGGTTTTTCGAAAATTTCGATATCGAAAAAGTGGGCGTGGTTATAGTCCGATATCGTTCGTTTTAAATAGCGATCTGAGATGAGTGCTCAGGAACCTACATACCAAATTTCATCAAGATACCTCAAAGTTTACTCAAGTTATCGTGTTAACGGACGGACGGACGGACGGACGGACATGGCTCAATCAAATTTTTTTTCGATCCTGATTATTTTGATATATGGAAGTCTATATCTATCTCGATTCCTTTATATATGTACAACCAACCGTTATCCAATCAAACTTAATATACTCTGTGAGCTCTGCTCAACTGAGTATAAAAAGTCATATCTACACAAACAAACACTAATGTGTTTTTTACATTTTAAAATGTTGAATGGTAATTCCAAATTCTGAATTGCTGAGTCTAGAAATGGGATAAAAATGTGTATACGGTAGTGATCCTCCGCGTTTGTTTGAGCACTTTTTCTAGGCAAAATAATAGGGATTTCATTAGAAGAGCATACTGCTTCAACTGTCTGGTACATATTCTTTTATATGTAGCTTGTTGCCGTGACGTAAGGGCAGAAGAATCATGCAAATATTCAGACGCATGGAGTTTTCATATTTGCCTTTTCATTCCGATGAATGTAATCGCTGTTGAGGCAAACGAGCAAACGCCTGAATTGATTATATTCACGCATGCAATAAGTTGGTTGATTTTAAATCAATGTCGATTATGTTCATTTAAGCAAGTTGGATCATTGAACACTATCATGTTGCCGATTGTAATCGAACGTTGTTGTGTTCGATTTTTGCTGTTTTCTGATATGAATATAGAGGGTCGTTAGGCAAATTTACAAGGAAACTTCTTTATGAAATTATAGTAAAAGTTAACATGTATATTATATATATATTTTATGAAGCAGAATATGATTAAAATATATAAGTGTTCACTTCGTGCATACATATGCTTGCACATTAAAAATATAATATAACCAACAAAGTAAATACGTGCAGAATTATAAAGAAATTTATTAACATAGACATAAAAACATCAAACCCCCAAACCCACACCCCGTCGCTACGCCCCTGCCGTGATATAATCCCAAGTGGCATTACCCCAAATTAAACAATTTGGATTATGTCACTTCCTGATTTTTTATACTCAGCTGAGCAGAGCTCACAGAGTATATTAATTTTGTTCGCATAACGGTACCCCGTGACGGCATAAACTAATCGAGATAGATATAGACTTCTATATATCAAAATAATCTGGGCGAAGAAAGAAATTCATTTAGCTATGTCCGTCGGTTCGTCCATTTGTTCATAAACACGATAACTTGAGTAAATTTTGAGGTATCTTAATGAAATTTGGTATGTAAGTTCCTGGCCGTCATCTCAGAACGCTATTTAAAATGAACGAAGTCGGACTATAACCACACCCACTTTTTCGATAAATAATAATAAATAATCAATTTTTGAAAAAGGTTTAGCATTTTGAAAAAACGGTGTTTTTGAGTTGGAAAACGGTGTTTTTTTCAACATGCTATAACTTTTTCAAAAATTGACCGTTTGGGATCATTTTTCTTTTTTTAAATATGTTTTTAAATGTACTTTTCGGAAAAATACAAAAAAAAATTTTAAAGTTTTTTTTTTCAATTAAATAAAAAAAAAAGTCTCGGCCCACTCCGGGATTAGTGGGGATGATTGCAGAATTGATTGACGTTTTTTATGAGAAAAAAAAAGGGCGAAATTCGAAAAATCTCGAAACACTGAAAAATTACAAAAAAAACTTTAAAAATGTTTTTTTAATTTTTTCCGAAAAGTACATTTAAATATAAATTAAAAAAAAAAAAAAGATCCCAAACGGTAAATTTTTGAAAAAGTTATAGCATTTTGAAAACAAAAACGGTGTTTTTTTTTTTAAATTCATAACTTTTTTTGAGTTGGACGAAACATTTGAAAAACTTCTGAAAAACGTCTTTCGTAAGCTAGAAAAAGAAGAAAAACTTTTAGCCAATTCTAAAGGGGTCGGGTTCAAAATTGGTCGAAATGGAATGGAATACCCCATATATAAAACAAAACAAAAAAAAAATAAAAAAAAAATAATAAAAAAAAAATAAAAAAAAGAAACCCCAAATGTTTAAACTTTGTGCTGAAAGGCTAAAAAAAATCGTTTGTGAAAATTCCGCCAAATATTAATTTTTTCATAACGTTTTGCTTTACATATGAAGTGTTTTGATCTGATATCTCAATCGGTAGGTCACACGACTTTGATTCGGCAACCGTCGACTCAGAACCTTACGACCGGGCGTACCATTTTTATACCTAGCTGTACTTGTACACAGGGTATTATAACTTTGATTGGATAACGGTTGGTTGTACAGATATAAAGGAATCGAGATAGATATAGGCTTCCATATATCAAAATCATCAGTATCGAAAAAAATTTGATTGAGCCATGTCCATCCGTCTGTCCGTTAACACGATAACTTTAGTAAATATTGAGATATCTTCACCAAATTTGGTACAGGAGCTTGTCTGGGCCCAGAATAGATTTGTATTGAAAATGAGCGAAATCGGATGATAACCACGCCCACTCTTTATATATATAACATTTTGGAAAACACAAAAAACCTGATTATTTAGTAAATAATACACATAGAATGTTGAAATTTGACGTGTGGACTGACATTTCCCAAGTGGATTTATAAAATTAAATAGGAAAAACATCAACTTTTAAAAAATGACTAAGCAATTTTCTATGTTTCGGGAGCCATAACTCGAAGAAAAATTAGTTCAGAATAGAACCATATGTACATATATATGTATTATTGCGCAGCCTTGTAACACTATTAAGCACACAAAACAAACAACAACAGCATTTCAAGTGTACAGCTGGGTATGTAATGTTCGGTTTCACCCGAATTTAGACCTCCTTACCTGTTTTTTTTTTAACTGTGCAAACTTCTCTGGTATAAATATGAAACCAAGTTCTGCACACTCTTCATTACGAAAACCGGCATGGTCTAAATCGTATACATTTGGTTTGGTCATATAAATATGTGGTACAAAAAAGTTTTAGATGGTTCCCTCTATAAATTCAGAAAACAAAAATTCAGAAACACATTTTTTCAGAAAACATTAGCAGAACCCTTTTTTCAGAAAGCCAAAATTAAGAAGTCAAAACTCAAATTTCAGAAGTCAAAATTCGGAAGTCAAATTTCAGAAGTAACATTTTGCGCAAAATTTAATGTTTTTTTGTTGTGTGATTACTTTCTGAATTTTTTTTCAGCCTGGAACACAGCAACGTCGAAAGAAGGCGTTATATTCAATCGAATTATGTAATATGTATAATATCACCAAATTGGGTGAAGTCTGTACAAATAATTCCATCGAAAGGTGGCACAACGTCATTCGAAGTGCGTTTTGGACACACCCTAACATATTTAATTGCATAAATAAAATAATAAACGAAGAGGCAATAATAGAAACAAAACTACAGCAATTTTCAGCTGGAGGCGAACCATATCGGAAGCAAGAAAAATATAAAGACTTCGTTTTTTTAATACTGTAAATTCAAAAGATCGCGGGTTCGAATCGAGCTCAAGGCCGAAAAATAACTATTTTATTCATTATTAATGTTATGATAAATTTTTTCTTAATTGAAACAACAAAAATTGTTAATACATCCCAGAGCACGGGGAAAAAGGGTCAAAAAAATATAACGCTATTACATTATTTCCATGAAACAAGTCCAATTTTCACATCCATTATGCAACAGATGTCGCAGTGTTGTGATATCAATTGGCAAGACCCAGAATTGAAGTAGGAATAATGAAGACAAACAAACAACCGCTGTGATAGCTGAATGGTTATAGCAATGGCGCCTAAACGTTGCCAATGAAGGAATTTAGCAGTTCCCTAATGGATCTATACAACGAGCTTTGGCAGTTGTCTACATTTTTTTCTTTCTTCTACTCTAATTTAAAATTTTTTCAATTAAGAAAAAATGTATCGTAACAATCTATATATATAAAAGAAAGTCGTGTTAGTTACACTACGCATAACTCAAGAACGGATAAACCGATTTGGCTGAAAATTGGTGGAGAGATAGCTTAGAACCAGGGAACGGTCATAGGATACTTTTTATCCCGTTCTGGCTAGGGTCTTGAGATCAAAACGTGGTCTTGGGTAATCCTGGGTTGTGTTTGTACAATATGGATATCAAATGGAAGCTGCTTATGAGTACTTTGATACTGGGTATTTTTCGTACCCCTGGGTGACTAGGGTCTCGGCCAAAACGTGGATCCGGGCACCCCTAGAATGTGTTTATACAATATGGATATCAAATGAAAGCTGTTGATAAGTGCTTTAGTACAGCGCAGTTTTCATACCTATTGGTGACTAGGGTCTCGAGATATAGGCTAAATCGTGGACCAGGGCACCCCTAGAATGTGTTTATACAATATGGATATCAAATGAAAGCTGTTGATGAGTGCTTTACTACAGGATAGTTTTCATACCTATTGGTGACTAGGGTCTCGAGATATAGGCCAAAACGTGGGCCCGGGCACCCATAGAATGTGTTTATACAATATGGATATAAAATGAAAGCTGTTGATGAGTGCTTAACTACAGGGTAGTTTTCATACCTATTGGTGACTAGGGTCTCGAGATATGGGCCAAAACGTGGACCCGGAAACCCCTAGAATGTGTTTATACAAGATGGATATAAAATGAAAGCTGTTGATGAGTGCTTAACTACAGGGTAATTTTCATACCTCTGGGTGACTAGGGTCCCGAAATATAGGCCAAAACGTGGGCCCGTGAACGCCTAGATAGTGTTTTTACATTATGTGTATCAAATTGAAGCTGTTGTACAGGGTAGTTGAATGCTTTAGTACAGGGTAGTTTTCATACCTAACGGTGACTAGGGTCTCGAGATATAGGCCAAAATATGAATCAGGGTAACACTAGGATGTCTTTTTACATTATGGGTACCAAATTGAAGCTGTTGATGAATGCCTTAGTAGAGGGTAGTTTTCATACCTATTGGTGACTAGGGTCTCGAGATATATGCCAAAACGTGGATCAGGGTAAAACTAGGTAGGGTTTTTACATTATGGGTATCAAATTGAAGCTGTTGGTGTGTGCTTTAGTGCATAGTAGTTTTTATATCGCTGGGTGGCTAGAGTCTCGAGATATAGGCAAAAACGTGGACCCGGAAACCCCTACAATGTGTGTGTAATATAGATATCAGATGAAAGCTATTGCTGAGAGCTTTAAAGTAATTTTCATTGTGATATTCCATTTAGTCGGATCAACCTGGCAATACTGATAAATATGCATGCGAAGCCGAAATAAAGACATGAATTAATAATACCCACATACCTATTTACATGCGTACTATTCGATTTGCCTAAAATTTGGTATATAAATTTGCCTATATTAGTATTTACGATCCTTTTTTCCGGGAACTAGACCAGAGACGGACTGGGACTGGGATTAGAACTAGGACTGGGGCTGAGACTCGGATTGGGACTGGGACTCGGAATAGGACTGGAACAAAATACATACCACCCTCTGGGACTGGCAATAAGGGATGAAGAAGAATAAGAAGAACTTGAGGGAAGAGAAAAGAGGGAAGGAGAAGGAGACTGAGAAAGAGATAGAGTGAGACGAAATAGAGATAGATGAATCGAAAAATACGGAGGGAGAAGTGAATAAAAGGTTTAAGAAAAATATAAGAGGGGGGAGGCAGAGTTAGACGGAAAACCCTTATTAAGATATATGCAGATAGACCAAATTTATGGCAGAACAACGTCTGCCGGGTCTGCTAGTAATAATGATAAAATAATTATTGTTTGGCCTTGAGCTCGATTCGAACCCGCGATCTAACAAATCAGTAGGCCGATATAACAACAAAAATTGTAAATTCATTTGAAAAAGAAAAAGGCGAAAAAAATTAATTAATTACATGCTTGCTATTGCACACAATTCAAAATTTTAGATTATACTACTTTTTCTTTATACATAATTCCTTCCAAATAAATAAATGTTTTTGAATTTTGAGAAAAATGGTATGTTTTTTCTATCGTCTGATTACTTTCTGAATTTTGACTTCTGAATTTTGCCTTCTAAAATTTGACTTCTGAATTTTCACTTCTGAAATTTTACTTCTGCAATTTGGCTTCTGAATTTTCACTTCTGAAATTAGACTTCTGAGATTTGACTTCTGAGTTTTGACCTCTGAATTTTGTCTTTCTGAAAAAAGGGTTCTGACTAATGTTTTCTGAAAAAATGTGTTTATGAATTTTTGCTTTCTGAATTTATGGGGGGCACCGTTTTAGATTTAGACTCAAACTTGTAGCCGCGTACGTTTTAAGCAAATTGTATATATCAAACCCTGGAAACAGATACGATATACAACATACAACAAATGCGATACTTTTATGAGCTGCCTAAGTAATTTATGGGAATATTCTTGAAATAAATATTTTTTGTTGATATAAGTTTCTTGGGTTGTTGTAGAATAATATAAAAATAATCTAACAGAAATATATTCATTTTTATTCGACAGTGTGAGCTATTTAGACCGCAAAAAGTGTATAGAATTCAAATAAAAAAGGTATCTTACAAAGTTTGACAAAAAACAAATATAAAACGCAACGAGAAAACTCAACAAAATTCAACAACAAATATAAAATACAAGAAAAAGTGAAAAAAACACAAAAATAATAAAACAGTGCTATGAAAAAATTATAAATATTTAGTGAAATTTAAAAAAATAATGTATTTAGTAGCACTGAAATTTTTTTAGATTACGAGTGAGAAGTTCTAAAAAAATAAAAAAAAGCAAAAAAAAAAAAATAAATAAATAAAAGATCAATTGTTTTTAATTATTTTGTGTTATTTTTTTTATAAAATAAGCTTCAATTGACAACCGGTTGCAGCATCTCAACGCGCGCGTGCTGCAAATATTTTACGTAAAAAAATTCGTACGTCTCATACTTTTCGCCCTCGTATTTATTACAAATCGTATTTTAACCGCAAAACAAGCGAAAAAAATTTATAAAATAAAATAAATAAAACCAAAGAAAACTCAAAAACCGCAAATACAAAAACACTTTCGATTAGTCTACAAAAGCCACCGAGAGTGTGGCATTCAACAAATTGCAGCGGTAAGTATTTCTCATTTATTTATATTTAAGCATAATTGATTTTATACATAAATCAGTGTCGACGTTTTGTTGTATTATCCCCAACTTGTTGATAAGTTTAATAAGACCTAAAACCACCCGCGAATTTTTATGTTTTTAAGAAAGAAACCAAGAGTAATAACCTGTAAAAATACTAAAAAAAAATAGATGAAAGTAATTTTAAAACAAAATTTAAAACAATAAAAAAATAAATAAGTGTAAGGCGCGATAACCTCCGAAGAGATCTAAGGCCGAGCTTCTCTTCCAATTTGCGTCGTGCTCCTCTTGATTTTTCCCTACAAATTGGCCGGACGGGACCTACATGTTTTATGCCGACTCCGAACGGCATCTGCAAGGCAGATGAGTTTTCACTGAGAGCTTTTCATGGCAGAAATACAATCGGAGCGCTTGCCAGACACTGCCGAGGGGCGACCCCGCTTAGAAAAATTTTCTTCTAATTGAAAAATCTTATTTCTAAAATTTTGATGTTGCTTTGCCCGGGAGTTGAACCCAGGGCATACGGTGTGATAGGCGGAGCACGCTACCATCACACCACGGTGGCCGCCAATTTAAAACAATAATGAACGGAAAATACTTGTATTATTGTAAACAAACTCGTGGAATTTTTGTGCTATTCTTTTTCGAATATTAACTTTGGTCCGATGTTTGTAACGTTGAGAAATATAGACGATAGACTCACCATTAAGTATACCGAATTGATCAGGGCGACGAACTGAGTTGATATAGCCATGCCCGTCCGTCCGTCTGTCTGCTTGAACGCAAGCTAGTCCCTCAAATTTTGAGATATCTCAATGAAATTTGGCACAAAGATGTATTTTTGTATTATATTAGACATTTGTCGAATCCGGTAGGATCGGACCACTATAACATATATCTCCCATACAACCGATCGTTCAGATAAGACGATTTGGGTAATTCCTGCTGCAATTTAGAAAGTATAAACGTGAAACTCGGTGGTATGTATTCTAATATATCATAGAAGATATCCTGAAAAAATCACTTTGATTGGAGCTATATATAGTATATATATATCCCATACAACCGATCGTTCAGATAGAAAGATTTTTGGCAATTTCTCCCTTAATTTCAATATAAAAACGTTAAACTTGGTGATATTTATTCTAATATATCATAGCAGATTTCCTGTAAAAATCATTCCGACCGGAGCTATATATAATATATGTCCCATACAACCGATCGTTCAGATAAGGGGGTTTTTTGCCATTTTTTTATATTTATCTTAAAATCGTTTAGGTATGTACATCTGTTTACTATATGTTTCTGATCTTATACAGCGCATTATTTGGAGATTACGAATGGGATAAGATTATTGTTCAGCCCCATTTATGAAAGGTATGGCACAGCCTAATACAGTCCCGTCCTTACTTGTTTTCGTTCATTATTGTTTTAAAAATTATTTTAAAAAGCTTAGTTCGATGTGCTTTAAGGGCGTATTATTAGTTTTTTACTTCCTTTATATTAGATAGGTTGAATGTTTATCCGCTTTTCAGACAAATCTTGCCATCGATTTTTAAGTAACTTCTCATTGAGATATTTAGAAAAATCGTAAGAAGCGGAGGGAATTTTAGGATTGGCTTTTATGTATAGCTCCATCACACAAGCAGTTTTTCATATAGACGAGTTCTACAAAAGCGTATGCTTTATGAGTATATTGCACTTATTTTTATGGAGAACGGTAGATTGAGCGACACTGGCGCAACTGATATGGAAAAGTAGCCAACTCCCAAATTTTGTTGCAAGCAAATCATAAGAAGAAGAATGTGATATTTGCTTTGGCTAAGGCACACTTTGCAAGTGAAATTATTTTTCCCACTGTTTGGTAACTTTTCTAAAAATTTTCGCAATTAAAAACTGCAATATAACAATCGAATACGACAAAAAATATGTTATAACAGTGCTTCGCGAAATTTTGTATGTGAATGGGCAAGGCGAAATAAACTTCAATTGCAAAGTCTGAAGTTCCTTCATATTTACAAACGCAACATCTTCCTTGATTGTGGCGATGTTATTGGAATGCATAAGCTTGTGTTAAATGCATCTATATGAAAAATATCATTATGCCGCGACCTTAAGTTCTCATTGAGCTACAACGGTAAAACTTCACAGATAGGATAAGACGCTGAGAAAATTTAAGAAAAGGAGAAAGAAATTCCGTTAGGTGGCGCACGGATTGAAATATTTAGCTAAGAATTTGGAAATTTGGTGTTTTGAGATCGATTTTAAAGTAACTTCTCATTGAGCTATAAACATGAAACCTCAGAGGGAGGTTAAGACACCGTAACAAAGGAACAAAATGTGGCGCACGGATCGAAATAATTAGATAATAATTGGGAATCAGAGATCAATGACAGCCGATGACACAATACAAAAAGTGTCTCTAGGGGGCGCACGCACTGATTGATTTTTATGTAAGTTCTCATTGAGTTACAAGTGTAAAACGTAACAGATAGGTTAAGACAACGAGAAAATGTAAGAAAAGAAGAAAATAAAAATAAAATACAAAAAATTTTAAGCACTTCCTTAATGTACAAAAATCAGCGAAAAATGTCTCCTTAAAAAACTTTGATTTTTAATTTTTGACATAGGAATTGCAAAAATATTTATGAGAAGCAAAAATATAAAGAGACATTTTTCGCTCATTTTTGTCCACAATAGCTCAACCCAAAAGTTCAACCGAACCTACCAACGATTGCACGGCAGTAGTACAAACAATTGTCTAAGCCTTTCCCAGCTCTGTACTTTAAAGTAAGTTTCCATGACAACTTGCTCTCAAGGACTTATGCATCTGCAATTTTTCTTCTCCTCCTTCTTTCCCATCCAAACCTTTCCCATCTTTCATTCCTCCTCTTTGCCTTTAGCTCACTCTTTTAGTTTTCGTTTCCTCCTCTTTTGTTCTCTCCCCGGCTTCGCCTCCCTCCTTCCGTCCCTCATCTTTTTCCTATTTTTGTCTTCCTAATTTTTAATTACTTTTCCTCTCTTTTTCTTCCTTTACACTTCTCTCCCAATTTTTTTCCTTTACAATCCTCTTCCTTTTCCTTTTCTCCGTCCCCTCCGTCCTTCCTTTTCCCCCTTTCTTTCTACCTTATATCACCCCCCTTACCTTTTTAATCCTTAGTTCTAATTGTATGTTTCCTGAAGACATTATACCAAATTATACCATCAGCTCCCTAAGGATTGTGAAGGACGTTTCGAAGTCGGTTGACATCATACTAAGCTTTGCAAAGGCGAACTTTCTATTGTTTGATTTCGTTAACGCTTCAGAAGATATTTATAGCAGTATATCTAAACTGCGATGGTAAAATCTATGTGTGGAACTGCTGGCGTAGTGATATACTTGGCCTCAACAAACGCGTCGTAAGCTCTGCGATGACTGGCCGTGATAAAGAGGCGTTGGCTTAGGAAGTATTACTGTCGAACTTGGCAGGGGAGACCTCCACCGAGTTGGGAGATATAAGTTAACGAAAAGAGAAAAACGTTTCTGGCGTAACTGCGAAAAGCACCAACAAAATTCACCTGCGTGGTGATTTGCGCCAATTGAAGATGATGATGATGTCACTAAAATGCTACAATCAATAATAAACACCCGTCAACGTCTGTCGGCGCGTAATTTTTTGATTTCTGTTCGAAAAACTCATATTCGGCGTGCAATTCAATTACTCTTGTAATAGCAAAGGCATTTAGTCTTGTCAACACTTCAACGTCTTAACATTTTCAACATGTTACTGTAAAACACTTCTGATACCGTTGTAGTTAAATGGTTTTATTTAGCTTGACTCTGTGTGGTGGGGCATGGATCGAAATATTTCAAAAAATCGTATTTGTGTTCCGATTTGGCTCAGCTCATATTTGGAGCACATAATACATACTTACATGAATATAAAGCGGCCTATGATGTTCGATTTGGCTCATATTTGGAAAAAATATTACATACAGTCCGGTAGAAGTGATATCAAAATATTTTGGAGTTCGAGGGGGGGCAAGCATACGTGGCGGTGAGTCGAGTAAAGTCTTTGGAAAGAGTATGTATTGAGGACCTAGATTGTAACAAATTGTCAGAAAAGTGTCCTTGTAATAATGAGTCACTAAATGAACTAAATAGAATGAGAAATAATAGGCAATTAGTCTTTATTATTATAAAAACTTGAAAATAAAATAATTTAAAAAAATTAAGTTAAACGGTTTTATTGAAAACAATACTTACATTACATGGGTCTTGTTAACGGAACTTACCGCATCTATATCCAGCAAAAGACCATGAACATCGATAACACTTCTCGAAACCTTCGGGGAGTTATTTTTTGAGAAATTTGTTAGCTACTATAACCCTGAATTGAAATAAACTAACTACGAGTTAATGTCAAACAAGTCAAATTTCCCCACCTGGCGCGGATTAAATATTTCAGGTTTATAAATGCTCTTTCAAGGTATCAGAATACCTGCCAGATATATTGAGGGCCACCTCAAAGTGAGAACGTTCTAAACGAGTTACGTCCAAAGAAAGGTTATGTGGGCCAGGGTAATAATTCTCGAACTTAGCACATGGTTGAAGCAACCATATTGAGCCTGGCACGCCTAATTCCATAAATATCTGCAAAAAAAGTAAAGGTTGAAACCCCGAAATGCTTATACTTTGGCGATATAGACAACGAGTGCCACATTTTTTCCGAATGTGAATGGTTGACGACTTATCTTCGGGCAGTGCCACCCATAATATGTTTTGAAAAAGTGAAAGATAAGCTAAGATCAGCAGATATGTGAGGCACATACTTCTCACCACACGAGAAACAAGAGAGTTACCATAGAGCTTACATAGCGCGCTTCGTAAAATTACTTGGCTGTTGGAGACTAGGTTTTAACGGTTCCTTCCTATAAACGAAGAGCTTCGCAGTGAGTGCAAAAAAAAAACGTTCCTCCTTTCATGAAATCAAACGAAAAGTTAGCCGTAGCTTTGTAGCTTCTTTTGGCAAAGTTTCTGAGATCTGATCATTCATTCATTCTCAAACTTTAAAGCAACACCAAAAATATAGAAACAAATTTTTTCAATTAAAAAAAAGTTTTTCTAAGCGAGCTGGCCCTTTGGCAAACACTCCGAGTGTATTTCTGCCATGAAAAGCCCTCAGTGAAAACTCATCTGCCTTGTAGATGCCGTTCGGAGTCGGCATAAAATATGTAAGTCCGGTTCCGCCAGTTTGTAGGGAAAATTAAAAGGAGCACGACGGAAATTAGAAGAAAAGCTTGGCCTATATCTCTTCGGAGGTACACACTTTTAGATGTTATGTTAGTTTAAGCTTTTTCCCTCGAATGCTTCCACTACATTGTTCATGACTATTACTTCCTTCTGAGAAACCCTACTGCGATCTGGCAGCTTGTAAGATCTGTTTATTTCCAGTTCAGAACAGTACACCTCAGACGTTACTCTTTTCATTACTTTGCAACCATCGTTGTAAACGTGCATCGCCTCCTCTGCAATGCGGGTAGCCTCGCGCCAATCATCCACGCCTATTATGGCACTAATAGCCCTTTCGAAGTGAAGGTATCGAATTAGGTAGTGCGATAATATTATAGCTGCCCCGAGATATTGAGTCTCGTTAAACCTTAGGTACACCCCAGCATTGTTTGATATACATAAAGTACCGTCGAGGCCTTCTTCGCTCTCTCCTCAACGTTAAACTCATACGACAACTTATTGTCTAGAATGATTTCAAGATATTTTGTATGTTGATTTCTCCTGCCGGGTTACCTCTCTAAGCTTATGCCTAGTGCAATTTGGGACCTTATACCTTTTAGTTAATATGATCATATCCGTATTTTCGGCGTTGGCGGTGAATAATGCATTAAAAGCCTGGGCATGTGAGTATATCTCGAAGTGCCCGCTCCCTCAAAGAGCAAATTTTCGGAAGGTACTTTCCCACTGCAATGTCGTTTTAGAAAATTTTTTTAATGAGATAACAATGGGTTACAATTTCTTAATGTCCAAATTAATCGAATATATATATGTTTTTCAATTTGTTAAGGTCATCCAACAAGGCGCGTCTGTCGCTTCTTTTTTCAGTTAACCGACGCTAATTGGACACACAAAAGGAATTCAAATCGTTTTCTACCAGGTTCTTCCAGCGGAGTGGGGGGCCGCCTTATGCCTCTGCTTCCATAGACGGGTTCCAGCCGGAGCATCATCTTTCATTCACAGAACATGGCCTAGCCAGCGAAGCCGCTGTGTTTTAATTCTCTGGATGATGTTAATATTTCGAAGAATATATCTTTCGAACACTCTCAATGCATCCTAATCTGATGTTGACATGGTCGATGCTACTCATCCAAAGTAGCATTTTTTGGCAAGGGTGATTCTTCGCTGGATTTCTAAGCTAATGTTGTTGTATTTGTCGATGATGGTTATCAAATAGGCGAAGTCTTTTACTATTTCGAAATTATGGCTGCCAGCAGTGGCGTTGTTGCCAAGACGGAAACGCGCTGACTATTTGCTCGATGACAGCAGGTACTTCGTTTTGTCCGCATTCAACATCAAAGCCTTATTTTCCGCTTCTTTTTCCAGTTTAGAGTAAGCAGAACTTAAAGCGCGGGTGTTTAAAAAATAAAAAAAAATAAAAATTAGGCCCGATAACCTCCGAAGAGATCTAAGACCGAGCTTCTCTTCCAGTTTGCATCGTGCTCCTCTTGATTTTCCCTATAAATTGGCCGGACGGGACCTACATGGTTTATGCCGACTTCGAACGGCATCTGCAAGGTAGATGAGTTTTCACTGAGTGCTTTTCATGGCAGAAATACACCCGGAGCGCTTGCCAAACACTGCCGAGGGGCGACCCCGCTTAGAAAAATTTTCTTCTAATTGAAAAACCTTATTTCTAAAATTTTGATGTTGCTTTGCCCGGGGTGTGAACCCAGGGTATACGCTGTGGTAGGCGGAGCACGCTACCATCACACCACGGTGGCCGCTAAAGGCGCCGGTGTTTAGGCCGATGATATAAATGTCATCAGCATATCGTCGGTACAATGCCAAAGTCACGAATGTGCCATTTTTGTTTAAACGAAATATTATATATTTCAAATTTTGCAAAGCCAAAGCAACAAATGTGCATTTTTTGAAAAAAAAAAAAATTAAAAAATCATTTTTCAATTAACATTACTTAGTGGTGTACAAAAGTAAACTTTCCAATAGTGGTTGAAAAATACAAAATTAAATCTCTATTGATTAAATCTCTATTTTTAACAATGTCTTACGAATTTTTCTCAATACATTAAATATGCACATTCGTGACTTTGGCATTGGACCGACGATATGGCATTGTTTGCACGCTTTTATAGAATATTGTTCCAGACGGTTTAAGTTCTGTAGCTAGTATAATTTTCTCCAGCATCAAATTAAAGAAATCGCACGATAGGGGGTCACCCTGTCTGAAACTTCATTTAGTTTAAAACGGCTCGGAGAGGTCCTTACCAATTCTGACTGAGCTGATGGTTTGCTCAGCGTCATTTTTCACAGCCGTATAAGTTTTGCATGTAAACCAATTTAGACATAGCTGATAGCTTTTCCTGCTGTCGGAAGGGGCTTTAAAATCAATGAAGATGAAATTGACACCTATCACAATTCTTTTTTCGCGGTTATTTCCAAGATTTGACGCATTGTGAAAATTTGGTCGATAATTGAATTACCAGGTCTGAAGCCGCAGTGATAAGGTCCAATCAGCCGATTCACAGTGGGCCTCAATCTTTCGCGCAATATACTTGACAGAACTTTATGTGCGATATTAAGAAGGTTGATTCCGAGATAGTTGGCGCAGTTTGCAGGACTTCCTTACTGGGCAGAAAATACTTAGATTCAAATCGATGAGCATGCACTCGTCCGACCATATTTTGCAAAGAAGCTGATGCATGCCCTTATCAACTCCTAGCCGTCGTATTTGAAGAGCTCCGCAGGCAATCCATCAACGCCCGCGGCCTTGTTGCTTTTCAATCTGGTTGTTGCTCTTCTGACTTCATCATAATCGTATGAGGGGACATTAATTCCATCATCATCGATTGCGGCATCGGCTTCATCAACCCTGTGCGGTATATTGCTGTCCCCATTTGGGAGAGCAGAGAAATGTTTCCTCCATAATCCAAGTACTCTCTGGACATCAGTTACAAGATCATCATTTTCGTTCTTACAGGAGTTTGGCCCATACTTAAAAATAACAATGGGTTATAGTTTCTTAATTTCTAAATTAATCGAAAATTTTTTTATTTTTTTTTTTAAACATTGCTAAATTTACAAACCATTTTAATTCGCTTATTTTCAATACTTGCGATTATTCAGTCGAATTTACTGCTTGGCGCCTTCATTTCATACTGTGGCGAATATTCGCATCAATATGCTGTTAGTAAATAATCACAACAACAAAAATTGCAAGCAGCCACACTTACATATGTACAAGGCAACAACAAGCATGAGGTACAACTGTTCTAGAAGACATGTTTGTGAAACGTGTACGTGGCTAACTGCGAGTATAAAAGCAGCGTGCTGCAAGGGAAAATCAATCAATTTGATTTAAACACACTATTAGCGAAATGTAACTGCAAAGTCCTACTCCCAAAGTAGTCTAATAAAGACTATTTTGCAATACTGAATATTGGAGTTATTTGTTCTACAGTTTAGCGATTCGAACTTTAGCAGAAGGTGTATAATTATCAGGAATTTCCCAGAATTCGTTACAATACGTTTATCACATCATTCTAAGTCTATTAAATTACGTAGCTAATTTTTGTTGTGTGATATATGTAAATTGGAATTTGTTAGCTATTCTAGTTTTTGTAGTGACGCTTCAATTTGTCTTTTACATTCTGTATTTCTTACACTCAGACTTGCGTCCATCAAACGCAGATTTGTCCAATGAGAATGTGGGATGACATCAACGAAACACAAACACAACTATTCTTGTAAATGTTTTTATGTTTTTTTACATAATGTTAGATAGCTGCAAAAATAAAGCGATATGATTGAAGCAATCCATTTGAGGATGACGTCTTCTTTTTATTTTTCGATTTGTTACGTTGTTAAGACTTTATGGTGACTGTAAAATGCTCCATAAAAGATCACATATTTAAAGTTTATTCACTATTAGGAGTTGAGATTATTATTATTATGGAACAGGGATTCCATTGATTTGTTAGTTATTGGTTTTTAAAGACACCGAAGCCTCCTAAAAGAAACGAGTTCCAACAAAAGGGTAACGGTTTCAGTCTTGTGAGGTCAAGCTGCAACTACATTCATATTGTATTAGTTCTGCGAATATGGCGAATATGTTAGTTGGGCTTTCAATGATGCCAGTGCTCTCCTCAACATCGACTTCACATATTGCTTTTGTAATACTCTTCTTGAATTATAACCTTCTATGTGCTTCTAGTGGCTGAAGATAGGTTGATTATAATACCGACTTCTGGTATGTAGTACACAAAGTTGTGGATCTGACAGAATAGCGCTTTCAAAACTGTCACGGAATGGGTCCATGGTATGAATTATTGCGAAGTGATATGCCTATTGCGCAAGAAATCAACTTTACCCAGTAAAGCGATAATCTTTACCAACCTTAGGATTGGAGTTTAAGACTTAGGCATAGAATTAGTGCTTTGGTAGGGGTACCATCCTTGCCTGTTTCCATTTTTAGGAGTGACAAAGAAGGGCAGTATCAGGGCTTGACTTAGCCTTTGGCTTTCGTGGATGCACCACAAATTGAAAGAAAGCGCTAATTTTGTCGGACCCGAAACAACTTTACATTCAAAAGTTGTATCTGGTTTGCCTTCAAGGTTTACCAATATTTGCTTGCACCAGTAGAGAGATTGCTGCTCTGAATGTATTTCTTCCATTTGGCTTGATTATTTCAGTCGACATGCCGTCTGAATTGCAAATCAAGTTCCCTAATTTGGAGGTCTTGCGGGTTCAATTGTTAGATCACATTTCCTTTGCTAAATCTGCTTCTCCCGTGTCGGATATCAGTCGGAATAAGTAGAGTTATGAAAGATTTCTCTGCGGATTCTTTGAAGCTGCCTAAATTAGTTTTTTTAAATTAAGGAAGATTCGCCGTTCAGACGCGATAATATGGGGCTGATCCACTGAGAGAAGTATGGAGAGGTAGTCAGATGAAGGTTATACTGCGGTCGCCAGTCATCGCAGTTTGAGAGTTCTATCCTGGCAACGGAAATAGTTTCAATTTCTAAAAATTAAACAAAAGTAAAGTTTTTACACCATTTTTTCCATCCATCTTGACTTAGATGATCGTCTCAAAATTCAACAGATCATAGTATTAAGGCTGTGCTAATAACTTGTCTTCCATCTTTCTAATATCAACGGTAACTCTGTTCTTTCAAATCATCATCAGTGAGGTTGCTCATCCCTTAGCAGAGTAAAATAACAAAACCTTAAATATTTAGTCTGTGAGGTGAGTTTTGTCAGGGCTGTTGATATATATATGCTGACTGCTTGAGGTGTATATAAACTACTAATGGAATTGAGAGCGGATCGTATCGGAAGTTGCTTGTACGGTGTGGTGGGTGGTGTTCAGAATCATTTGAAATTGAAGAACAGCTGAGAGTGGTTAAGAGACGACTCTCTTTTGCGGAGAAGACCTGGTCGGTACTTCTAAATTGACTCGCATGTAATGAAAAGAAATATGATAATGACTCCATCGCTGAGCTTCTCTGACTCTATACTTCTATGCTTCTTAATAGGTGCCCTTAAAGACGGTGAGGTATACCGCCTTAACTTCGAGAGTCGACCAATGTGTTGAAGGAGGGAGTGCATTTAATAGCACCATAGTAACTATTGTGCTCACTTTCCAGTATACAGTCACAGTCAGAAAAGAGAGAAGTATGTCCCAACACCGAAGCACCGATTTTATATTTTCTATAGTGCGTTTTTAGGCGCATTAGACATTACTGTGGGTGTCGTACCATAATAACCCTACTTTAGAAATATACCTTTGTTTTTTTGGAACCGTTATTGGGGACCTTTTGTAAAACCAGGATCCTGCCAAAAATCTGCTTCTCCCATTTCGGGTTCTCCGCGCTGCGCAATATTGCAACAATTTTAATGATATTTCGCATGACAATTACTAATAAAATTCTATTTAACCTTTCCAAAATTTTCATAATTTTCTTACTTTATGGACATATTGACAAATTTTTACTTCTGTAATCGTCACGAAGTCCTACATTTGAATGTCACACAAAACAATCAAATCGCCAGGCATCTAAGATAGGCCAACAAATCCTTTGTAGGCCAAAATTCGATTCGCAATTTCATTTCAATTTCCGCTGCAGGATTTTTCTCTCAGTTTTAGCATTTTACCTTCACATTTGTCAATTTCGATGTAAGCAAACAAATTCAACACCGTGACAGCCAGTGGTAAAAATGTACAAACAATAACAAATAACTTTGCATGCCTGTCACTCATTAGGCGCAGGACGAAACACATTTACATATCTCCACTTCGTTAGGGTTGGGTTGTAGAACACAGCTTTTGCAATAGAATTCGACTATGCAATAAATTTTGTGTTTTTATACTCAGTTGAGCAGAGCTCACAGAGTATATTAAGTTTGCTTGGATAACAGTTGGTTGTACAGGTATAAAGGAATCGAGATAGATATAGACTTCCATATATCAAAATCATCAGGATCGAAAAAAAATTTGATTGAGCCATGTCCGTCCGTCCGTCCGTCCGTTAACACGATAACTTGAGTACATTTTGAGGTATCTTGATGAAATTTGGTATGTAGGTTCCTGAGCACTCATCTCAGACGGCTATTTAAAATGAACGATATCGGACTATAACCACGCCCACTTTTTCGATATCGAAAATTTCGAAAAACCGAAAAAGTGCAATAATTCATTACCAAAGACAGATAAAGCGATGAAGCTTGGTAGGTGAGTTGAACTTATGACGAAGAATAGAAAATTAGTAAAATTTTGGACAATGGGCGTGGCACCGCCCACCTTTAAAAGAAGGTAATTTAAAACTTTTTCAAGCTGTAATGTGGCAGTCGTTGAAGATATCATGATGAAATTTGGCAGGAACGTTACTCCTACTATTATATGTACGCTCAATAAAAATTAGCTAAATCAGAGAAGGACCACGTCCACTTTTAAAAAAATTTTTTTTTGAGTAAAATTTTAACAAAAAATTTAATATCTTTACAGTATATAAGTAAATTATGTCAACATTCAACTCCAGTAATGATATGGTGCAACAAAATACAAAAATAAAAGAAAATTTCAAAATGGGCGTGGCTCCGCCCTTTTTCATTTAGTTTGTCTAGGATACTTTTAATGCCATAAGTCGAACAAAAATTTCCCAATCCTTTTAAAATTTGGTGGGGGCATAGATTTTATGACGCTAACTGTTTTCTGTGAAAATGGGCGAAATCGGTTGGAGCCACGCCCAGTTTTTATACACAGTCGTCCGTCTGTCCTTCCGCATGGCCGTTAACACGATAACTTGAGCAAAAATCGACATATCTTTACTTAACTTAGTTCACGTACTTATCTGAACTCACTTTATCTTGGTATAAAAAATGAACGAAATCCGACTATGACCACGCCCACTTTTTCGATATCGAAAATTACGAAAAATGAAAAAAATGCCATAATTCTATACGAAAAAAGGGATGAAACATGGTAATTGGATTGGTTTATTGACGCGAAATATAACTTTAGAAAAAACTTTGTAAAATGGTTGTGACACCTACCATATTAAGTAGAAGAAAATGAAAAAATTCTGCAGGGCGAAATAAAACACCCTTGAAATCTTGGCAGGTACTGCATATATAAATAAATTAGCGGTATCCAACGGATGATGTTCTGGGTCACCCTGGTCCACATTTTGGTCGATATCTGGAAAACGACATCACATATATAACTACCACCACTCCCTTTTAAAAATCTCATTAATACCTTTAATTTGATACCAATATCGTACAAACATATTCTAGAGTCACCCCTGGTCCACCTTTATGGCGATATCTCGAAAAGGCGACCACCTATAGAACGAAGGCCCACTCCCTTTTAAAAATACTCATTAACAACTTTCATTTGATACCCATATAGTACAAACAAAGTCTAGAGTTACCCCTGGTCCACCTTTATGGCGATATCTCGAAAAGGCGACTACCTATACAACTACCACCACTCCCTTTTAAAACCCTCATTAATACCTTTAATTTGATACCCATATCGTACAAACAAATTCTAGAGTCAACCCTGCTCCACCTTTATGGCGATATCCCTAAATGGCGTCCACCTATAGAACTATGGCCCAATCCCTCATAAAATAATCTTTAATGCCTTTCATTTGATACACATATCATACAAACACATTCCAGGGTTTCCCTCGGTCCATTTTGCTACATGGTTATTTTCCCTTATGTTGTCACCATAGCTCTCAACTGAGTATGTAATGTTCGATTACACCCGAACTTAACCTTCCTTACTTGTTTTTTTTTTCTAATTTAATGACGCAAATTTCATGAATATTGTTAACGCTTTCAGGTTTACAACATTTCAAAAGCTATGTATTTATTTGTAGCTACACAATCAAACTTTCTATAGATTATTATCAACATTTTTCATGTATTTTTTCGCATTTTATTACAGCCCGAACCTGCAACAATAACAGCAACAATATGCCTCTTGGTAGTGGTGGTGGCAGTGGCTATGAAGAGGTGGCCGCCGCCAGACGTGGCCGATTTCATGTGACCTCAACAGCAGCGCAAGGCCCACCAGAGACGACCTTCGGGCGATTTCGCCTAATGCCCACGTGTAAGTATAATTAATTGCATGTTGCTTTTTTTTGTACGAACAATAACCGTAAATAGGGAATAGCAATTTTTTGGCGCCGCTATTAAGTTAAAGTTAAAGGGGAAAATTGAACAAAATAAGAATAAAATAAAATAAAAAAATTAAATTAGATTAAATTAAATTATACAAAATGCATTAATATAAAATTAAATAAAATAAAATACAATAAAAACATGAAATGAAAAAAAAATAGAATAAAATAAAATATAAAAAATTTAATGAAATGAAACAAAATAGATAAAATAATATTTAAATAACATAAAATAAATAAAATAAAGACATAAAATGAAATAAAATAAAAAAGAAAATAAACTAAAATGAAATAAAAAAACTTAATAAAATAAAAAAAAACTGAAATAACATAAAATAAAATAAGAATATATAATGAAATAAAATTTAATAATATCATCTTTATTTAATTAGCGAGATATGCTCATATTACTTTCAATTTTTACAATTGTTTTTGTTATTGATTTTACAGAAAAATTGCAAACTTTGCAGAATAAAATAAAAAATAAATCAAATAAAATAACATAAAGTAAAATAAAAAAAAATGAAATAAAATAAAATAAAATAAGGAAATAAAATTAAAAAAAAAAGAAATAAAAAAATGTAAAATAAAATAAATTTTATTAAACTTAAAAAAATTAAATAACATAAAATAAAATAAAATATAATGAAAGTAAAATATGAAATAAAATAGAACAAAATAAAAAAAAATTAATGAAATGCAATAAAATAAAATACATAAAATAAAATAAAAAAGAAAAAAAATTTAATTAAATTAAACAACAGGAAACAACATAAAATAAAAAATTAAAAAAAAAAAATGAATTAAAAAAATGCAATAAAATAAAAAAAATTAATTAAATTAAATTATCATTATTTCAAATAAACAAAACGAAAGGAAATTAAAAAGTAAAATAAAATATAATGACACAAAATAAATTAAAATAAAGTAAACTAAAATAAAATAAAATAAATTTAAATAAAATAAAACAAAATAAAATAAAACCAAATAAAATAAAATCAAACAAAATAAAATAAAACAGAGTAAATTAAAATAAAGTAATGCAATATAGATTAAAATAACATAAAGAAATAAAACAAAATAAAAGAAAATTTTAAACAAGATGAAATAACTTTAAAAAAAAATAAAAAAGAAATAAAAAAATGCAATGAAATAAAACAGTTTTATGAAATTAAATTAACTTTAATTCATATAAACAAAATGAAATAACATAAAACAGATAAATAAAATAAAATGTCACAAAATAAAATAAATTAAAATAAAATAACATATAATAAAATAAAACAAACCCGCGATCTTAAAATAAAACAACGTAAAAACAAATGAAACAAAATCAAACAAAATACAATAAAACAGAGTAAAATAAAATAAAGTAATGCAATATAGAATTAAATAAAATAAAGAAATAAAATAAAGTAAAATAAAATAAAATTTTATCAAATCAAATAAATTTTAATTAAATTATGTAAAACATTTTTATTTAATAATATACAAAAACAAAAAAAAAAAAAAAAAAAAAAAATAATAAATTAAAATATAATAAAGTTAACTAAGCTAAAATTAAACAAAACAAGTAAGGAAGGCTGAGTTCGGGTGTAACCGAACATTACATACTCAGCTGAGAGCTTTGGAGACAAAATAAGGGAAAATCACTATTTAGCAAAATGAACCTAGGGTAACCCTGGAATGTGTTTGAATGACATGTGTATCAAATGAAGGGTGTTAATGAGTATTTTAAAAGCGAGTAGGCCTTAGTTCTACAGGTGGGCGCCTTTTCGAGATATCGCCATAAAGGTGAACCAGGGGTGACTCTAGAATGTGTTTGTACGATATGGGTAGCAAATGAAAAGTATTAATGAGGGTTTTAAAAGGGAGTATCCCTTAGTTGTATATGTGAAGGCGTTTTCGAGATATCGACCAAAATGTGGACCAGGGTGACCCAGAACATCTTCTGTCGGGTACCGCTAATTTATTTATATATGTCATACCACGAACAGTATTCCTGCCAAGATTCCAAGGGCTTTTGATTTCGCCCTGCAGAACTTTTTCATTTTCTTCTACTTAATATGGTAGGTGTCACACCCATTTTACAAAGTTTTTTCTAAAGTTATATTTTGCGTCTATAAACCAATCCAATTGCCATTTTTCATCTCTTTTTTCATATTTGGTACAGAATTATGGCATTTTTTTCATTTTTCGTAATTTTCGATATCGAAAAAGTGGGCGTGGTCATAGTCGGATTTCGCCCATTTTTAATACCAAGATAAAGTGAGTTCAGGTTAGTACGTGAACTAAGTTTAGTAAAGATATATCGTTTTTTGCGCAAGTTATCGTGTTAACGGCCGAGCGGAAGGACAGACGGTTGACTGTGTATAAAAGCTGGGCGTGGCTTCAACCGATTTCGCCCATTTTCACAGAAAACAGTTATCGTCATAGAATCTATATCCCTACCAAATTTCACAAGGATTGGTAAATTTTTTGTTCGACTTATGGCATTAAAAGTATTCTAGACGAATTAAAGGAAAAAGGACGGAGTTACGCCCATTTGGAAATTTTCTTTTATCTTTGTATTTTGTTGCACCATATCATTACTGGATTCGAATGTTGACATAATTTACTTCTATACTGTAAAGATATTAAATTTTTTGTTAAAATTTGACCTTAAAAAAAAAATTTTTTTTAAAGTGGACGTTTTCGTCATTCGATTTCGCTAATTTTTATCTATCACACATATAGTAATAGGAGTAACGTGCCTACCAAATTTCATCATGATATATTCAACTACTGCCAAATTACAGCTTGCAAAACTTTTAAATTACCTTCTTTTAAAAGTGGGCGGTGCCACGCCCATTGTCCAAAATTTTTCTAATTTTCTATTTTGCGTCATAAGGTGAACGCACCTATCTAAATGGACTCCTATTTAAAGTGATCTAACAATGCTCCTACTAGCAAGGATAAATTGGATTTCATCAGATCGCCTGCCATTCAGTTTCATCCAGAAGGATATCGTTATCCCTCTACTTTCCACTTGGCTGTTCGTGTAGGAAAATGGCATCCTATCCTCCACAGCTTTAATTACGGGGTTTTTCTCGAACCACTGACAGCTATGCCGCCACCAACCTTCGACCCGTCCGTGATCCTTTAATCACTATATGTCCCTGTCCAGCTCTTTCCTTATTCCTCCCCCTAGGGATTGAAGGGGTAAGCTGTTGGTACATAGTAGTCTGTACTGTGTGATATACAGACGAAGCTGGTTAGACAGTTGGAAAACGCTTAAGACCAAAGCTAATATAACAAAACCATCAGGGGTGTGCGCAGCATGATGTTCAGTTTCAAGATGAGTTTTGTGCTAATAGCGCATGTTATACCCTGAGCTCTGTTCGTTGTAGAAACATTCATATTTTAACATGAATCCCATAGATAATATCGGCCCATATACCAAACTTGCCGTGAGGTCCCAAATCTTCCTAAAAAGCAACCGAAGTCCTCCTAGCTATTTCCTTGACATTGAGATTCCGAAGCAGCTGGGGGAAGCCTAAGAACAGGGATGTAATATCTTCACATACACAAAAACCGTGGAGCCGTGTGTAGAAGTTCACGAAAGTGGAGAAAGCTTCTGACCGCCATTCAACAGGGAATGGCCAGAGCGATTATTTTGCATGCGGTTCAAGCAGGTCACTACTCCGGTCGCTTTTGGCCAAGTATCCCCTGGGTAGCCGCTAAACATCCGTTTAGCGGTGAGCTAATGTGAGAAGGCGACAACCTGGCTAGGCCACTCTGACATAATCGGTTTAAGGGCTTGCCGGGGAGATCTCATCGGCAGCGTCTGTACACCTCTAGGTGCGGCTGCAAGCGGGCGTCTGTCTTGGAGCAAGCGGCTCGCTATATAAACGTGCAAGTAATATTTTCACCCCCGCCGAGCGGGTTGTGCGCTGGGCTTGGGACCCGCCACGTAAACCATATTCCAATGAAATTTACCAACAAGCCTCGGATAAATACACTCTCTATTGATGACGACCATGGAAAACGTTTGAAGGACAATGAATTGAGGGCATGCACCTGGAACGTCCACTCCCTGAATGGGATTGGTGCAGATTCCCGGCTGGTTGATGTCCTCGTCAAAGCAAAATCTGACACACCGCCGTCCAAAAAATGCATTGGACGAATCAAGGAAGAAAGAAGATCAAAAATTGTGACATCTATTGGAGTGGCCATACGAATAAGCGCAGTTTCGGCGTCGGATTCGTGGTGGGAGAGAGACTTTGTCGCCAAGTTCTGGCGTTCACGCGTGTGGACGAGCGTCTCGCCGCTATCCGAATAAAAGCAAAATTTTTTAATATATCATTCATCTGCGCCCATGCGTCGACAGAGGAAAAAGACGATGAGGTGAAAGACACTGTTTATGAACGCACATACGAGCGCTGCCCCAGTCATAATATAAAAGTCGTGCTTGGCGACTTTAACGCCAGGGTGGGCAAAGAAGGTAAGTTTTTGGCCCTACAGTCGGAAAGTTCAGCCTACACAATGAAATTTCTCCTAACGGACTGAGGCTGATTAACTTTGCCGGCGCTCGAAACATGGTCATATCCAGCACGAGGTTCATTCATAAAAAGATACATCAAGCTACATGGCTGTCTCCTGATCGAAATACTCGCAATCATGATAGACGGACGGCATGCCTCCAGTGTTTTAGATGTGCCCACGATCCGAGGACCTAACATCGACTCGGACCGTTATCTCGTTGCGGCCAAAATACGCACTCGCCTCAGCGCTGCTAAATCCAAGGAACAAAAAACACAAGGAAAGCTAGACGTCGAAAAGCTTCAATCACAACAGACTGCCAATTATTTCGCAACTCGACTCTCAAACCTGCCCTCTGAGAGCACAACTCAGCCTGAAGGAATACAGGAGCAATGGGAGCATATCTCCAAAGCACTTTGTACTGCCGCCGAGGAAAAAATTGGTTACCGGCGGCCACGAAAAAACAACGCGTTGCAAGGCATGAGTGCAAGGAGCTTGAGCTGCTAGCCACCAGGAATAACGCCCGAAAATTTTACCAAAAAATACGGCGACAGACGGAAGGTTTTAAGACCGGGGCAAACTCCTGTAGGAACGAAAATGGCGACCTTGTAACTGATGTCCAGAAAGTGCTTAGATTATGGAGGGAACACTTCTCTGCTCTCCTAAATGGAGGCAGCGATTCACCGCGCAGAGATGACGAACCCGATCCCCCAATCGATGATGATGGAATATATGCCCCCCCACCCCAGCCCGATTATGACGAAGTCAGAATAGCAATAACCAGATTGAAAAACAACAAGGCCGTGGGCGCTGATGGACTGCCTACGGAGCTATTCAAGTACGGTGGCGAGGAGTTAGTAAGGCGCATGCAGCAGCTTCTTAGCAAAATATAGGTGGACGAGTTCATGCCCGACGGTTGGAATCTAAGTGTTCTTTGCCCAGTCCACAAGAAGGGGGATACTGCAAAATGCACAAACTATCATGGAATCAGCCTTCTTAATATCGCATATAAGGTCTTTTCAAGTGTATTGTGCGAATGATTGAAGCCCACCGTGAACCGGCTGATTGGACATTATCAGTGCGGCTTCAGACCTGGTAAATCTACCATCGACCAGATTTTCACAAAGCGCCAAATCTTTAAAAAAACCCGCGAAAAGAGAATCGATACACATCACCTCTTCCTCGATTTTAAAGCCGCCTTCGAAAGTACGAAAAGGAGCTGCCTATATGCCGGTATGTCTGAATTTGGTTTCCCCGCAAAACTTAACGGCTGTGCAAAATGACGTTGAGCAAGACCATCAGCTCAGTCAGAATTGGGAAGGACCCCTGCGAGCCGTTCGAAACTATACGAGGTTTCAGACAGGGTGACCCCCTGTCGTGCGATTTCTTTAATTTGATGCTGGAGAAAATTATACTAGCTGCAGAACTTAACCGCACTGGAACAATATTCTACAAAAGCGTGCAATTACTGGCATATGCTGATTACATTGATATCATCGGCCTAAACACACACGCTGCTAGTTCTGCTTACTCCAAACTGGGAAAAGAAGCGGTAAAGATGGGTTTGATGGTGAATGAGGACCAAACGAAGTACCTGCTGTCATCGAGCAAAGAGTCAGCGCATACGCGCCTTGGCAACCACGCTACTATTGGCAGCCATAATTTCGAAATAGCAAAAGACTTCGTTTATTTGGGAACCAGCATCAACACTAGCAACAACATCAGCACTGAAATCCAGCGAAGAATCAATCTTGCCAACAAATGCTACTTTGGACTAGGTAGGCAATTGAAAAGTAAAGTCCTCTCTCGGCGAACGAAAATCATCCTCTACAAGCCACTTATCGTACCCGTCCTGCTATATGGGGCAGAAGCATGGACCATGACAACAGCAGATGAAGCGGCTTTGGGAGTGTTCGAGAGAAAAGTTCTTCGAAAAATTTATGGATCTCTACGCGTTGGCGATGGCGAGTACCGAAGAAGATTTAATGATGAGCTGTACGAGCTATACGCAGAAATCCACATAGTCCAGCGAATTGAAACGCAGCGGCTGCGCTGGCTAGGCCATGTTATGCGAATTAAATATGAAGCTCCGGCCAAGAAAGTGTTTCTATCGGAACCCGCCTATGGAAGCAGAGGTAGAGGGCGGCCCCCACTCCGTTGAAAGGACCAGGTGGAAACAATTTAAACTTCCTTGGTGTGACCAATTGGCGCCGGTTGGCGGAGCGAAGAAGCGACTGGCGCGCATTATTGGACGGCTATAACCGTTTAGACGGATAAGCGCCAATTAAGTAAGTAAACAAAAACCCGCTGCGTTTCAGTGTATTTGAAAGCCAACATACATGAGCCAGACTTACAGTACACCATGTCCAGATAACCCTGCGATTCATAGGGCAATGTATTTATAAATTACCACTGAACAGGATAGCCAGATCATCAGAGAAGGCAGTCACTGTCTACGAAATAAGTCAGAGCTCGTTTACTACCATAACTCATAATAAAGTGGACATAACACTTCCTGTGGCGCTCCTTTTTAACTGTCCCGACAGATCTCTTGTACAAACGTTTCCTAACAAATTCAACCAGACAAATAAATCCTAAACGTTTCAGGATCCTACCTTTTGTCACTGACAGAACAATGTTTAAAGCCCCTTCTCTGTCTAAAAAGGCTCCCATAGCAAAATATGTGTGTACGCAGGGTCGTAGAGAGAAAATCGGGGCCCGGGACTAAACAATTTACGGGCCCCCTATAAAAAATCCACTAATACATTTGATTAACTTGAATTAATGACGTCTCATTCATGAATCATTATTGATGGATTACATCAAAAAAATTTTTGCCACATCAACTAAATGATTTTTGGACTAAGAGCTGACGATAAAATTAACACAGAATATTTAATATTTATACTATTTTATTGTAACGTAGAAATAAAATTCTTTTTTAACAGTCACATATTGTTCCAAATAATCTTTTCTAGTTATTTGGTAACATTTTAATACATTTCTGATAAATTTACTGATGATTATAAATTTTAATTATTCAATATAGAAAGTTCGGATATCAAAGAGGGGCTTTTCTTGCGTTTTTCGCTGCAAAATTTTGCATAGTAATATCAAAATTTAACTGTCTTGCCGAAACGGATTCAACACAAAGCGTGGCAAGTCCTCAAACTCGCTCTTGAGATGAACACGATCTATGAATGTTTTTGCTTCTTGAAAGGACGCTGAAGGAAGATTTTGCACTAGCTACAGTGACAGGTATAACACAAATGTTGGGCAAAATTGTATACAGATTTTGAACACATGTAGATGGCATTTAGCAATTCCAATGGTAACAGACCTTTATCAAAAATTGCTTCGTAAATGTGTTTCAAGTGAATTATTTCGCATTCTAAGCTTTCAGAAAGGTCAGACTTGTATTTTTCGACAAATTTTGCTGCCCTCGCCCGAACGGTAGTTTCATCCATGTCTCATCATTCCAAAGGAAAACGTCTCGCTCAAATTTCTCATAGCTGCAAATCGTTCAGTCAATGCCAGTGATTACCGAATCAACGATCACCAGGAATGTATTGTTTTTAAAATCAGGCTCTGAATCATCCATAATCATCTCATTTAAATTATCTTCAGAACGTCTTTTGGGTTTTCTCTTTCGAATGTCCGTAAACTTTGGCGAGATGTTCAATTTAATAACAACTGTTTTGCATTCGTTTAAAATTGTTTCCCTTTGGTTCCTGATCGACTTCAAATCAGCTAATAAGGCATCTAAATGTCGGACCTCAACATCTATGGTTGCGTCTCTAGCTTGGAGGACCGCGTTTTTTTCATTAATGTTAGTCAGTATTTTGAACCAAATTGAGGACAGCAAGATACATTCGAACTTGTTGATATACTTGAGAATGCCGGTAACATCGCCATATGCTTGCGCAGTCAAATTTAGCTTTTGACTGAAAGACTATGAAGAGAGCTCGGTACATTATTTTTAGGATGTCCTATCGTTGTGGAGTGCGCTGTAAATAGTGAAACATTTTTGCACAACTCCGAAGAAAGTAATTGTAGCCGTACAACATTCTGCAGCATCAACACCACATAAGTTGAGACTGTGGGTTGCACAAGGCGAATAACCAGCATTCGAGTTTTTGTCGAAAATGTGACGTAGTGCTCCGTTGTAAGCTCCTTTCATATTGGCGCCGTTATCGTACCCTTGTGCACGACAATCTTTTAATGGGATTTCATGTTTACATAGAGTATAACAAATTAGATCAGCGATTTTCTGACCAGTTTTTTTGGATAAAATTCACGAAAGCAAAAAACCGTTCTTGAATTGTAAAATTTGTTGCTATCGAATTGAAATGGAGTTAGCGCAAAATGAACGTAGTCAACGTGACTAGCACAGGCATATCATCAACGATAATAGCGAAATACTTGACTTTCTTGCCTTGATCTAATATAGTTTCCCTCACGTGCTTTGCACAAATGTCTATAAATTCTTTTTGAATGTCTGGGGAAAGATAGTGAACTTGTAAACGTTTGTGCTGCTGTTGTGAAATCCTAACTTTCTCCAAATGATCTCTAAGTATCGGATCATATTGGTTATGAGATCTTAGATGCCCAAAAAATGTCCATCGCTTCGTTCAGCAAGATATATACTTTCGCCTTTGAAAGCTAGGCCTCTTTCACCCAAAAATCAAATAGTGTTCAAAATTCTATATAAAATTTCTTTCCACTTTTGAGTTTCAGTGATTAGCTGTTCATTGATAAGTGCATCAATTGTAGCCTCCTTTTGAATTAGATTTTGTAAAGATCTCCATTGAATATAACATTTAATGTGATCTTGAGTATTTTCGTGTGATGGCAGTTTATCGTATAGCTTCTTCCATAATTGGAATTTCAAATATCCGCCAGGACAACAAATTTTAGGTCGATTTAAAGTATTGGTGCTGAACAGACGACATGGTAGGCAATAAAAAGCATTGCTACTGGCACTCCACACTAACCAGTCACGCTCCACTTTCTCTCCATTTGGCAAGATTCTGTTTAACAACGAGGTAGGAAATGCCTCGTCATGACAATCACGTGGAAAAATAACAGGACACTTTTGATGCCCTCGACGAATTATTTCGTTGACTTATTCAGATCGCAAAAACTCATTATTCACGGTACCGATATCGAAGTCATTTAAATAATCTGGACTTTGATACAGAGTTTGTGGTATTGTTGGAAGACTTTTTGAAGATGAACCTTCATCAGTGTCACCACGAAAACTTTATGATTTCGGATTCATGTAAACATACATTTTTGTTTAACTTTTTTATTGTCTCCTCAGGCCCAGGCAAAAAATCATTATCAATATTCGTTGCTTTTGAAATTCGGCTTACAATTTGCACATGGAACAAGTAAAGACTCCTGAATTAAAAAAATGTCCCCCGGGCCCGGAGGGGAATCCCCCATCTCCCCCCCGCCCCCCTCTCAACGGGCCTGTGTGTACGTTTTATATTAGAATGGCCGAAAGTTGGCCTGCCCTTGCAAAAAGCTTGCCGTAAAGCGGATAGTAAGCCCCGCATGTACAGACTAATCAGGGGGCCAAACGTTTTAGTCTTAAAGAGATACGTGACAGCTCCTACACGATTTGGAAATTGAGGCAATTTTAACGATGCTCGAAAACTTCGGAACGTAGCCCAATGTAAGACAGTTAGCGTTAATATTGGCCAGTCTGAATGAGCAGATGTGCAAAGAATTTTGGTCTGGTAGCAAGGAAAGGGGCATTCGTTATAAAAGTATGGTAGGATATTGAGGTTCCGTAATGAAAAATCTATTGAAAATGTTTTGTGAAATACTAGACCCGTTTTATTCCCAATTTGTAATTTTTTTCGATTTTTCACTGACGAATTTTTACTTTTAGGGCACTGTACACATTTTCCAAGAATAATTGAAACTTCTATTGTTTTTTTTTTCTTTGTTTAATTTCAGCTAATTATGGTGCAATTTCGCCCATATTGCAACGTGGTCGCTTCGCTGTCATTCCCGAAGAGCCGCAAGGTTCACCTGCGCAGGGCACACCACCACGAGAACATTCGATGCGCTCGCCCTCGCCGGAATGGGATTTTGATATTGATCAGGTAAGTGCATAATACAAAATTTAGCATCCATTTTAGAATTTATGTATGCCTAAATTGTGGTTTATGTTTTTTTATACGGCCAACTGAGCTCAGCCACGCAGCGCAAACGGAGTGTTGTGGTCAAAACGCGCAAGGAAACGATCTTAAACTTGTCCTTTTCTGTACTCAAAGTTTATAGTGTACGCAGGAATGGGCAAAACTAATATGTGTTCAGTTCAGCTAAACCTTTCGTGAAGGGTTGTATATTGTTGCTCAGAAATTTTAGCTAACTAATGGTATTATTTGAGACAAATTTTGAAGCAACCTTGGCCTTTTATTTCGAACATCGAAAAAAGACCAATCGATATCATAAATAAAACCCAAAGTTGGTATAAAATTTTGTTTCAAATTACGCGATAAGTCAACCCAAATTTCCGAAGAACAATGATGCACAATAATGTCCAAACATTTGTTTTGAGAAGTTCCGTGATATTTTTGGAATTATCTTAGCATTATTTTCAAGATTTTTTCAAATCACGTTAAAAATCTCCACATTCTCCTCTTCCTGTTCCTTACCTTAATCTTATTACTCTGAATTGCTCTCCACGTGTACTTCCTCCGCTCTCTTGTATTTCCTCTACACTTCTCTCTCCTTCTGCCCCTGTCTCTGTTTTTGTCACCGGCCACAAGCCTCTCCCATCACTGTAGCTGTTCCTTTCCCTTTACCTCTCCGCCTCTCTATCACCGCACGTAAAGGGAGCGCCTTAACCCTTCTATCAGCCTCTTTCCCTCTCCATCAATCTCCTTATCGAACCACTTTCCCAAAAGAAGTATCCAAAATATAAACCTAACCAAAAAGCTTATTATTTACCAAATTTAAAGTAACGTGATGAAATTTTTTGGAATATGTCGAACCCTGGTGCTCTTGCTACATAGAATTTGTCCCAAATATTAACCTGCGCACAACGTCAGCTATGTTGTTGTTGTATTAACGACAAAGACACTCTCGGAAGGTTTTAGGTTTTGGACCTTTGATGGATATAGATCTCGTAACAAGCACAATTGGGGTACCCTTACCGACCGACCATTTCGGAAAAGATTAATATGACCACATTCAGGGCCGCAGATAGCCGAGCCGGGCCCCTGGGACAGTTCGCGTTTACGGGCCCCTCTAAAAAATAAGCGGAATCCAGTAAAAAGAAAATAACATAACATACATAAATTTTTCAATTCACATTGCCAGTTTTGTTTCATATAAAATAATATTTACTGGAGCACTTACATAAATGAAATGTTAGATTTCATTGTTTGATTGCTTACATTGACTTTTTCTAAATATGTGCATTTTAAGAGCTTGAATCAGCCAAGGAAAACCTTCCGTGCTTTTTGGTCTGCGAATATGGAAATTACCGATTCAAAACTAATTATGCGAGCAAGGCTGGACTCCAACGCCAATGTTCCAAGGCTTTTCAAGCTATTTTGGCTCATAGTGGAACGTAAAAAATTATTCACGCAAGATAATAGACTAAAAGATCGTTCCTCTTCAGCCACACTCACTGGAAGTATGCAAAATATTCTTAATTCGAAAATAATACTTCCTTCTTCAAATCATGAAATTTGTTCAGAAGTTGAAATGGTGGCAGCGAATCACATCCCAAATTTGCTAAGTGGATGGCTTTGAGATGAATGATTTCATCTATTAGATCCGTAGAAATATCGATTCCATAAATCGTGCAGAATGTCGCTGCCTTTTCTCGGAGCTCTTCTTCCGTCAGATGCTGATACCTCCACAAAAAACTAAATTTAATCGCAATGTCATTTACGGCTTCGAAACGTCTTGTCATGTTACCAATTAAGCAGTCCAAAAGAACGTAAACAACTTGCTGTTTGAATTGAGTTTCGAAATCACACTCAGGTGATTCGCCAGGTAATTCATCGAACTGGCGCTTTCTTATCTTCCTTCTTTCCTCTGCGAAGGTATTCACAACTCCTATACTCCCAGCCAGAACCTTACATTCTTGAAGTATGATCGACCATTGATGCCTGAACTTCTTCAACTCATCAATCAGGCTACGTATATTTTCTGGTTCCACGTCCAGTGTGGCATTTCTAGCTTGCAGTACCAGATTTTGATGGTTGATTACCGTCAGCACTTTAAGCCAAATGGAGGCTAAGAGGATATACTCAAATTTTCCCATATATGCTTCAATACCTTTCAAATCCTTTACTGTTTCTGAACTCAGATTCATCAACTTCACCAATAGCTTTCAATATTTGGGGAATGTGAGTTGCTAAAGTTTTCACACTATCCACACGAGCAGACCATCGTTTTTGTGACATGCTGTGCAAGGAGCAAATAGTTTTTTCCTTGAGAATTTCCCATCTCTGAGGGCTTGCGCTAAAGATACTATACAATTTCTGCATAATACCGAAAAATTCATTCAGCAGCTTGCACTCTACATAAGTTTAAACTATGACAAGCTCAAGGTGCAAATATTGCCAGGAAGTTATCTCTCAGGATATGACTCTGCGCTCCTTTGTAATGAGCGCTCATATTATCATACCCTTGCCCACGGCAGTCATCCAGGGGAATATTGTGCTTTTTTAGAGTGCTGCGAATCAGCTCAGCGATAGCTTCTCCTGTTTTTGCGTTACAATTGACAAAGCGTTCTTGGATTTTCCGGAGTCCCTTCCTAATAAAACATAACGCAATATAAAAACAGTCTGCTCAATATGCGCCGAATAAGGGGTTGCATCCACTATTACTGTGTAATACTTGACGGACTTTATCTCGCCTTCTATCTTTCTAATTACTTGACTTGCACAGATTTCTATGAACTCATTTTGTATTCCATCAGACAAATAATGTGCTTGGAGACGATTCTTTTTCTATTGAGATTCCCTCACCTTCTCCAAATGTTCATGTAATAGGGGGTCATAATTGCTGATCAGTTCCAAAATACCAAGAAAGTTTCCAATTTTTGGATTTCCGATCAATGAATTATCCCCTCTAAATGCCAATCCGCTTTTTTAGAGTAGTATGGAGTATGATTTGAAGGAAATGGCGACCACTTAAATCGTTGGGAAGTTGAAAAGAAATGTGATTTTAAGTTAGTTGAATCATTTTTGACAGATAGCGCCCCCCCTCTCCGCGGCCCTGACCACATTAAATCCTAGCATAGATCCACCCGTAGTCCCTTTCTCTGAGTGAAAAGTTTCTGTGGCAATTTGATATGATTAATATCAAAAATTTGATTTTTTAGAACATGTCAGCTCTGGTCCAGTTCTTCGACTGAAAAGTTTCTCAAATAAAAAGTTGGTCTGAGAGATATCCCTTCACCAGATTTAGCTGTCTTAAGATATTGAGAGTTCCTTTCCATACAAAAGAAGAGTAAAATATATATTTATATGAGGAAATCGTTACGAAAAACTACTTTTCAATTATTTATGTATCAAATTGAGCCGTAAACAGAGTCGGGCATAATGCTTCATCGAATAAGTGGGGGATAAAAAAAAGGAAGTAAAATTATCAGATAGGAGACATTGAGAGTAAAATTACGAATTAGAATGAGAGTGAGAGTAATAGTGAATGTAAGAGTTAAAGTCGGAGCGCGGATAAAAATAAGAGTATTAGCAAGTACAAGGTAAGAAGAGGAGTAAGAGTAAGGTAAAAGAGGGAGTAAGACAATAGTAAGATAAGAGGGAGAATAGACGAAAACTTAAGCTTGACAAGATGCGAAAAAGGAAGTTGAGAGAAATAAGTAGAGTTATCGGTATATTTATATGAAGAGATGGCTACGAAAAGCTACTTCAATTATTTGTTATATCAAACTGAACCATAAACAGAGTTGGGCATAATTCGAGTAAACTTTTATTAGATAATAATTCGCACGAAAATATATCTCAAGAAAACTATTCAAATTAAATTGTTTGATGAAAACTATGAATAAATTTATGATGGATATTTGGTATCCGAATAATTTTCCGACCGAAGAAAAAAAAAATTAAATATTTTTTATGGTAACTGAAAGGAAACACGAATAACGAATTTATTCGTCTCTCAAATTATACTTGTTTGAATAAACAGAATTATCTGTATTCATGGTGGAATAACCAGGTGAAGTAAGCCGTCAATAGTCTCGCTCTAAATTCTTCTTTGTTCTGTCATTCGGCTATCTGAGAATTTTTCACCAATGTTGTCCCCGAAAAAGTGTTGCTTTATGCATTTTTCAGGAGTAAAATATGCCTATTTTAGTATTTTTTTCACATAAAATAGTAGGTGAATAATGATGGACCTTTACTGAATTTAATTACAGAAATTCATCATTTGGGTATCTTTGGCGTTGGCTTCCATGGGTAAGGCCGTGCTAACCTAATACGTCCATATTTTTGATATTATCTTTATATATGTTGTTCCCAAAAAAATTTAAACAGGTCTTTGTTAAAATAAACTAACTATTTGCATTCACGTCGTATTCAACCAAGGATCTTCTCCTGTACCGTGCTACTGAAGACTTTCCAAAAATGTTTTTCTCATCCCTATATTATACACCAAAATTGTATTATACCTTATTTTGAAAAAAAAAAAAAACTGCGCCTAAACAGGGGTATTCTAAATATACCAAAAATTGTAACTCACGGTTGCTGACCACTAAGATGAGAGGATTGTTACACTTAAGCTCGGTTCGGATCAGCATCTTCTGGTTCTAGGCTGACTGCCGCTGGGCTAGTCAACCCCGCGATATATTTTGGTAAATAGTAACTTGGTAACATTAGTAATACATCATGAATACAACTGTGAACTGTTTTTGGGGATCCTCTGGCTAAGTTTGTTATTATATATTAGAAGAGCATATGTTATATTCCCGACTCTCAACGACAAATCATCAAAGCAGATGAATATGTCAATGAATTTTAAGGGACGGAAACACTTTAAGGTATCACGATCACTTCCAAGTGTGACTGTAAAACTTTTCATCGAACCTGAAACCCATTTAAGTTCCGCAAAAGACAGAAAAGTTCATCTAAATAACAGACGTACAAATGTACTTTAAATGAATAACACATGTTTCTTTTATGCCCGGTTTTTCAATGAATGTGTCAACTGCAGTTGAAATTAAGGTCAGTTTAAGTGGCCAAATTGATCTTTTTTATTTTTATTCGATCCTAAAAGTAATGTAAACTCGCACTGGTCCTTTGTATTGAATTTTGCATTGGCGTTAGGTGGTACTGATATGCTGGAAAAAGCAGTTTCTGTAATGGCTTTCGCAGCAAGGTATTTATTTTTCTACTCCTATTTTTTCAAAGCGGGTATAAATTGTACCCTCTTCTGAATGTCGAAAATACATCCCTACCGTTTCAGATAGCGTACATCTTCTGTCCTTTTTTATTTACGTCACCTGGTGATTCCACCATGATCTGTATTCATTAATAACGGACACAAAAAAATTTATCTATTATTCGTTATTTGAATAAATTTTTCCAGCCCTGGCTGTATCGTACATACCTGTTTATCAGGATTTTTATATATAAATACAAATACCTTTCAAGTACTTTTTTCAATAATTTTCTATGAATTTAATTTCTTTAAAATTTCCATCTTTCGAGACTTTATAGCGAATTTTAGCAAATGTGTTTGTGCGCAACGGAAATTGCTCAACTTCTTAATATTGAATTTTCCATTTGAATATGTTTGTTTAATCGTTCTTGCCATTAGTAGACTAGTCCCTTTTCGCTTCAATAAGTACTCAAATAGGTACTAGTCGCATTTTTCATGGCAGAAATACAATCGAAGTGTTTGCAAAGCCACCAAAACTATTTGGTGTAAGTTGTTCGACCACTTTTCAAAAAGGAATAAAAAATATTCTCCTAAATGTCCTAACTCCGGCGTAGTCGTTAAGTCCTAGAAATTTAGGTTCGGTATAGGGCTCCGCATTTTTCTTAAATAATTCGATTAAATCAACTGTAATCTTTTTTATTTTACTCTTCGTTGCAGTTTTGTTAATATTTCTTAAAATGGGCTACATATATGTGACCCGGTCTATGAAAAGGTGGCTTATGACACAAAAAAGAAATTGCGAGAAACAGCTGTTAAAGATAAACAATGCATTTCTTCAGTTTCTTAGTAGTAGTAGTTTTTTTTTTTTTTGAGTCATAACCTTTTCTGAGACCGGGTCACATATTTCGAACTAACTAATCCCAACTGGTCCCGAAACGGATTAAAGGGGATAAATTATGCTCAAATGTACACAAAAGAGATCAATCGGAGCACAATATTTTTAGGGACTAATCGCGCGATTTTTTGCAGGTTAAGGTTTCTAGTGATATACATTATAGAAACACACAAACACATTTACAAAGGCTATCAATTAATGTGAATGAGGTTATATTGGTTTGGTTAATTGGTATGTGGGAATTCAAACTTTCGTTGGCCTCTTGTTGACAAGGCTTAGTCAGTGGAACTTTGCTATCTTGCAAGAAGTAGTATAAGTCAAACGTTTACTGAGTTAGGCCCAGGCTTGTTACCAATAGTAATCTAAAAGGCTTCTTTGGTGATAGCTATTTTTGCATCGAACTCAATAAAAGCTCCGTCACATAAGCAGTTTTTCATTTAGATGCGTTTAACTCAATCTTATGCATTATGAGTATATTGCACGTATTTTTATGGGGAACTGTAGATTGAGTGACGCTGGCGCCATCTGACATGAAGAAGTAGCCAACTTGCAAAGTTTTGTTGCAAGCAAAGCATAAGAAGAAGAACTTGACATTTTCTTTGGCTAAGGGCATGATACAAAAAATGGAGGTAGTTCGATTTAGTGTGACGTTAGCCACTTGACTTTTGCGGGGACTATGACACTTTCACCAAAAACAAGCTACCAGATCGAAATATGTTACGAATTTTTCTAATTATAATGGATTTCATATTAACGGGTACGACTAATTTATTTCCATAGGTATTTCAAATAAAAAAGAAAAAAAAAAAAAAATGAGCCGCATGCGTTGGAAATATTTTAATGCGAAATATCAACCTAGAAAATAAGGTTTTAATAAGTTTCTCGAGCTCCCGAAAATTGCTTTGGCGGAAGAAACATGGATCGAAGTATACAAAGCAAGGGAATATAGCCTTCTTAAGTGTCCGTACGTTTGCTCAGAACATGTTGATAAAACATACACGTTTGCCAATTGATTGCCCAAAGGAGGTCCTTATAAACCAACACCGCAATTTCCAAAGAGTTAAGTATACTTGAACGGAATTTTTATGAAATTTTATGTTGATAAATTGGCTACAAGTCCACATTTTTTATTGTATAGTTCAAGCGTAGCGCTAGAGGAGGGAATTGTAAAATCATGGGGGTCACCTTGGGGCAAGCCCCGCCTATACACATTCTGTACCCTTTTAGCATTGACGTCCCACAAACGTAATAAATTAAACATCTACCACTCACTGCAGACTTTGGAGGTAGACTTTTTCTGAACATACCTCGAGAAATAACCACTGTAGAGGCATGACAATAGGGCCATGCTAGAACAGCAGGATTTTTCGTGTATTTTTTTTTCTGTCTAGGGGTCAAGCTCCCATAAAGATATGAGTCACTATCCATTATTTTTCAATAAAATTGCATGTTTTACTGCATTCTCAATCGATATGTATGCACATAAATCGTGCTAAATCATATTATTATTGCCTCAGATTATCATTGCGTTTTCATCCTGAAGGAAATTTTCATCCCGAAAAACTACAATTTCGCCTTAAACAGTAACGGTATGGCAACGCTTCTAGCAAAACAACAAATGCCGTCATCCGGTGGCAAAATCCTGAGCCAGATAAATAATTTTGCATTGAAATGCAACAACAACGATTCTAGCCAGATAAATCCAGATAGAATTCTGGTTCAATTTGTGAGCCAGATAATTTGTTAATTACTTCTTTTTAGTTTGGCTTTAATAAACCTACTTTTTCAAAAATAGATATCGCTGCTTAGCCTTTCGCCGTATGAGTTAAATGAAAAATAGCGGCGACATCTGCCTATCATATTTCACGTGTGCGAAAATTTCACGACATCTGCTTCTCAAGTCTCTCAATGATCCAGAGCATTCCCGTGAGAATTGAGCGTGAGCCGGAGCTGTAAAACTCACTGGAAGACGGCAAAAGATTATAAAACTTCAAAAATCCCCAAATACATCAAAACATTTTAAGTGGAACTACCTTCTTTTTTATACCATGGCTTAGGGTGCTGGCACACTCTGCAAGTGAAATTAATTTTCCCACTCGATGGTAACTTTTCTAACATTTTTCGCAAATAAAAACTGCAATATAAAAATCGATTACGACACAAAATATGTTAGCAAATATTTTTGTTGTATAGGGAGAATGTGTATAATAGTGCATCGCGAAATTTTGTATGTGAATGGGCAAGGCGAAATAAACTTCAATTGCCAAGTCCGAAGTTCCTTCATATCTACAAACGCAACATCTCGGTTGATTGTGGCGATATTACTGGAATGCAGAATCTTGTTCTAAACGCATCTATACGAAAAATTTTATTGTGCCGCGGCCTTAAACCTTGTTACGTGGAAAACTGGATTAAAACACCTCTTCATATTCATTCGTCTTTATAGGCAGTATGCTGATTATGTTCATATTAATTATTTGCCTTTACAAAAGTGACGTGAGTTCCGCCTCCTTACATAAAGAGGCACAAAAAGCGGGTCTTGCTGCCATCCAAGAAAGCATCGGCGCATTCGCGCCTTGGTAGGTACGTCACTGCTGACGGATATAAATTAAAGACTGTAAGGATTTCGTCTATTACGAAATCAGCATTAACAGCGAAAAACAATGTCAGTCCTACTTTGGACCAAGTTGACAATTAAAACCCAAAGTCCTCTCTCGACGAACACAAATCACGCTCTTCAAGTCGCTCATCATACCTGTCTAGACGTATGGCTCGGAATCATGGACGGTGTCAAAAGGAGACGAGATGGCTCTTGGAATGCTCGATAGAAAAGTGCTCCGGAACATATTTGGGCCTATCCGTGATGCCGACGTCCAGTACAGAAGGAGTTATAATGATGATAATGACGAAGACGCTCCATCCAAGAAAGTATTCCAATCGACATCGCAGCTTGGAAGCAGATGAAAGGGGAAAGCTCCACTGAGTTGGAGGAGGCAAGTGGAAGAAAACTTTACCTCCTTTGATGCTCCCAATATACGTTATGAAGATGTAAGCATTTAAACTTTACGGGGTAGAAATGGCACCGCCAATAAAGTAGCAGATATCCAGGTCTGATATGATAACATCAGTCAAATGATATTTACCCTAAAATAGTTCGAGCTGATGTAGAGTGAGGTCAGGCATTTCATGAGTTGAGCTCAGAGTCTTTAATATTTTTTTTGGCTAAGCGAAGCGAATCTTGATCGTGCTGACCTCTTCATTGAAAATATTAATAGTAGTGGGGAAACTTGAATATAAGATTTATCTCGAGCTCCTGAGTAGCGTGCTGAGTTCCACTGTGCACTTGCAATCTGTCTTAGGCGGACGGGCCGTGAAAATGGTGAGCAGACAATAACTCTTTCATGTGATACTCTTAGCCACAGATGAGTGGAGGAGCTTTGTAGACCATATTGGTTTCACTAAGGTTATGTTGGTGTGATAGAAACGTGCTGCGGCTACTGCACTGAAGGTCCTGGGCTTATATATATTGCCTTGCAGCTACTGTTCGGAGTCGGCATAAAACAGGAAAAATTAGAAAGTAGCACGACGAACAGTGGAAGGAACTCGGCATAAAACTCCTCGGAAATAAATCGCGCCAATTATTTTCTTTTGACACTACCGTGTAACTTGTTCTAATGCAAATGTATCGAAGATGGCGAGGACGGATCATAAGAAACATTTCATGCTTAGCTGTTGAGGTTTTGCGGTCTTAGATTACTTGGACCCAAGAGGCCTTATCAAAAGTTGAGATCAGTCTTAGCAATTAAAACTAATGGTAACGTTTTTTTTTTGCGGTATCATAACGGACCTATGTGTTGACCAAGTAAGCATCTCCTGACACTGAACCTTATGTTGTTGTTGTTGTTGATGTAGCGATAAGGTTGCTCCCCGAAGGCTTTGGGGGGTGTTATCGATGTGATGGTCCTTTGCCGGATACAGATCCGGTACGCTCCGGTACCACAGCACCATTAAGGTGCTAGCCCGACCATCTCGGGAACGATTTATGTGGCCACATTAAACCTTCAGGCCATTCCCTTCCCTCCCCACCCCCAAGTTCCATGAGGAGCTTGGGGTCGCCAGAGCCTCGTCTGTTAGTGAAACAGGATTCGCCGCGGATAGGTGAGGTTGACAATTGGGTTTGGAGAAGCTATATATTGCGCCGGCAACCTGAAGGGTTGCGCTACACAGCCCCTCGAATCTGGTATTTTAGTCGCCTCTTACGACAGGCATACCTACCGCGGGTATATTCTGATCCCCTAACCCGCTGAACCTTATCTTACCTAATCGTTAGTGTCAAGCATATAATAATTAATTTCATTTGAATTCCCTGTAAAAAAGTTCTGCCATATCTTGGCACGCTGTAAACCCACCTTTATAGTTTTTATTCGCCGCTGAAAAAACCAACAGATAGCTCCAAGGACAAACTGAAAACAGAACATAAAACAACGAGTAAACAAACGAATTCATAATAAATAAAGTAGTAAATGGTAAATGAAAATGGAACTGGAAAAACAGCTGATATTTCCCTGACAGCACAGAATAAGCAAAGCAAAAGCAACATCGTAAACTCTCCTAACTACAACTAAAGGTGGTACATACAACAATTACATACATACATACAATTGTAAGGCATACATAAATATAAATAAACACACAGCAGCCATTGAACAGACGACAAAGGCCAATGTTTTTGTTTACATTAAAATGGAACAAAGTAAACCAAGTAAAGGGGGTGGGAATAGCGGGAAACGAGTTCCGCTAACAAGTCGAGCAGTAAACCATAAAAACCAGCTGAGCAACTGAGCTGTCAAGCAAGCATTAAATACACTCTGTTGCAAAAATATAGGCGCATAGGCTTATCGGGCGAAGTCGGCAATATTATTCGGATTAACTTTGACATCCAAATGTACTCTAACAACCAGTTTCAATATAGAATTTTTGTAAGTACGATCTTGTTTTGACTGCTTGAAATGCGATTTATAGAAAACGAAAATTGATTATTTATACCAATATTCTTTGAGTTTACAGTAAATTAAAAAAAGTTCATAAATAAAAATATAATATAATAAATAATAAATATATATATACATATATTAAAGAAGAAAGAATTTAATTGAAGCATGATTTGCTTACCTAAATTTCATATATAGTCCGTAGATTCAAACTATTCTCGAAACATTTAACACAATTTTCGAATTTAACTTATTAGGCGACGGAGTCTTTTTGACGTTGGCAACATCACCATCCTCACAGGGATCTGAGCCATGAAAAAATAGTTTTTATTTTTTGGTTGGCTCTAAGAAACGCGACTCCTGTTGTTAGAGATGATAATTCTAGCAGCAGTGCCGTATGTTCTGCCATCTCTGAAATGTATATAAGGAAACAAATGGCTCTTGCGGTAAACGATGTTAAGACCAAGTACTTGCTGTCCTCAAAAGATGAAACTTCGGAATCAGTAGCCAATTGAAAAAATGAAAGGCGCGATAAACTCCGAAGAGATTTTAGGTTAAGCTGCTCTTTTAATTTGCGTCATAATCCTTTTAATATTTTCTATAAAATTGGCAGAACAGGACCTACATGTTGAATGCTGACTCCCAACGGTACCTGCATGGTAGATGAGTTTTCACTGAGAAGCTTTTCTTGGCAGAAATATACTCGAAGTGTTTGCCAAATCACTGCCCGAGAGGCGACCTAGCTTAGAAAAACTTTCTTCTAATTGAAAAAACTTGTTTCTTAAATTTCGATGTTGCTTTGCTCGGGGCATGAACCTCGGACATTCGGTGTGATAGGTGGAGCACGATACTAGAGGTTTACGCCGGTTACTTAATCGGCGGCGGCGGCGTATGCTTTATTATATACCGGCGGCGGCGGCGTGTCCGGCGTGCCGACAAAGTTATCGGCGTAAACCTCTGAATTGAATAGCTGGACTTCAGAGTATCACATTGTCCACGACTAATGAATATGGAAACATATTTCTGCCGTCAATGGTATGTTTGACTATCTGGAACAGAATCCTTAACTTAGGGCGCCTTCAGTTTTTTCGGCTGTTTCTAAGAGCTACAATTCCCGACGTGCGAATTGTAGCAATCCCGACCACCAGTCGCTACCACGCATCCTGGCCCTTAAACAATATGCCAGCACAGAAGCTATAGGACTGCGACTTCGAACTCATACCTTCGTCGACGTCACTTTCCTAGAAGCTCTAAGTGTAGCTCCGAAGACTTTCTGACGGATGTTTTTGTCCAGCTATGCTTCCGAGCTACACCAAAAAACATCTTGAAACATTAGGAAGTAACTATTCTGCCAAGGATGCCGCCCTCGACATCATAAGCAGTCTAAGTGGATATCATTGCGTAACTCATGGGTGAAAATCGTATAATCCTTGGCACATCTACATAATTTAAACTTGCAAGGACCGTGGGTAAAAGTTTTAAAATGTAGACCAAAATTTGCATATTTTTGTGTTCGATAAATTTACTTCAATAGTCTTCATATCCGTCCTTATGATATAAGAGCTCATTATGGATGACGCCTTCAGTTTTCAGACTAGCTCGACTATCCCCTACGTTAAGGTAGCAGAATACCCGGTAATCTGTTCGACTATCTTGAGAAAGCTTTTGCTTCACCACTTTGAGTGTTCTTGCGAAGGACAAAGCCTCACCTGGTAAATATATTTACTTACGTATTCAGATTTGTAACAGGAGCCGTAACGTCTAGGTGACATTTAAACGCGCTTGATAGGCTATATCCAATGTGATTCACTCCAAGGTACTAGTTGGGGATAGGGCCACCAACTTTAGGAAATGTCAAACTGGCAGACTTGGGTGTCGAATGATGAAGTGTGAAAATCTAACTTAAGATTTGAAAGGCTATTTTATAGTTAAGCAAATAAAGTGATTTTTCCAACCCTTCTCATAGATGTTGAAGATATGTATATGCAACTTAAGTATGAGCTGAAAATCATTTCAAAGGAGAATTTAAACCACTGAAGCATACTAAAGGATTTTGTATCACTGATTTCCCTTATTCTTTCAGCCACTCGGGATATAAAATTCGACATCTTTTTCGGGTAACTTGCTTTTTTAACAACTTGAGGACATTTTGAAAATGTGTTCTACATTTTGGGACATGTTATTTAAATTCATTGTTCTTTATTAATTTTTTAAAAAAATTAGGCGAAATGAGCATTTAAATTTATTATATGTATAACTTTTCTTTAAGTGTTTTTTTCTAATAACTTTGTGAATTCGGTAATGCGAAATCCGGCATTGAAAGCGCATGTTTTCTCAAATAACTTTTGAACGGTTAGAAAGTATTAAATTTCGCAATAGGATTTTTATAACTGGCAGTGATGCGCATCCCTTGATATCCCTTTCGACCATATCGGACAAATTTTCGAGACGAACAATACATGGTTTCAAAAGAGTTGAAATATAGTAAGGCGTCGGACGCCGCCGCCGCCGCGCCGATTTTATTGACATTCGGTAGGGGCGTGCGAAAAACCACGCTAATCGGCGGCGGCGGCGGCGTTTATCCCTACACGATAGAAATCGGTATTGAAATAAGAGAAAGAGACATTTTACTATACCCATTTACTTATTTGCATTTGAGTTAGCTGATTCCGAAATTTTTGATTGGTCAAAACACCCCAAAAATTGTGAAATAAATTAATAAATTTTTGGCGCGATTATGCTTATGATTTTTTGGTTTGGGACGACACCTGATGCACCACCCAAAAGATAGAGTGAACGAAATATAAATGGCTATCGATGTATTAAGTTTCAGAAAATTGTATCTTAGATACGATTTTTTTAGAATAGGTCGGCGCTGATCAACTTCTCGGAAGAAAAAGTACGCCAAATATAAATATATTCGAAAGGCTGCCTAATTATTAAATTTTAAACAAATCGCACCATAAAAAAGGTTTTTTTTAGAAAAAGTCGGGCCCTGGTCCACTTCTTGGCATGACAATTTTCTCGAATATTAATCTGATCGAATGGTACCAAATTTCAAGAAAATCGCAATATAAATAAATTTTTGGGATACATATGTCCCTGGTCCAATATGCGGAAAGAAAAGCTTCTCAAATAATAAGCTAGTCAGCACCAAATTTCAAGCAACTCGCGCTATAAAAAGTTTTTTTCGAACGGGTCGGTACCGGTAAAAGAGCATCCCATAAAAAGATAAAGGGAGTAAGTTTCACACAAATCGGATTTCTTGTTTCGAAAAAAACGGTGCCACGCCCCTTAATATTACTATAACTATCTTAATATTACTATAACTATTACCCTCCTCAAAGCGCGCGCAATACCTGAACTTCTATTGAAAATTGATGACTAGTTTGGTCGTCTATAGTATTCACTCTTTAAAATACGTGCAAACAAACAAACGAATATTTATTTTTGTAAATCATAATATTAAAGAAACTTTTTAATTAAATAAAGCATGAAAAACTGTTGCATACTTCAAGGCGACAATTTGCTTTTTAGCATGCTTATATTAGCTTCACTTGTATATATGCTAGTTTGTAACTCTCTAGGCTAGGCGCGTAAAGAAGAGTTAGACCCACCTAGCTGCAATTGGTCGTTAAATAACTCGCTACAGAACGAGTTATGCTTAATACCGGGGACAGGGACCTCTGTGCTATGGTGCTACCAACATCAAACATCTAATTGGATGGTAGATACTAATACGGCCCCATATTTGCATGTTTTTCAGTTTTTTTAAACTATATTTATATTATTTATTATCCTTAGTCTTTCACGTTTGAATATTTGCTTTGAGAGTATCCCTTGTGAAATTTCCCCGCAAATAATTTACAAGAAACTTTTAAGAGTTAATCGCCCCCAAATTCCAATTTTCGCTAACGTTAAAACTCCATCGCAAAAAATATCTAAAAACAGATCAACTGCGCAGAAAAGTATGCTATGCTAAGTATGAATATGTAGTATTATATTCCCAAAATTAATAACCGCATAAGTCTTATGTAAAAGACCAGGATTTAGGCTGTTATCCCTAGTAACCATATAGTATCAAATTTTGCATAGTTTTCTGCGCACTTGATACTGTTTTAGATATTTTTGGCGATGGAGTTTTAGCGTAAGCGAAGGCTGGAAATTGGGGGCTGCTTTAATATGCTACTTTCTTTAAAAGGAGCCTAAAAAGGCTTTCATGAGCGAGGTAATAAGTGAAAGTATTCTACAAAATTATTCTTCGTGCAATTTTACTAAAAATACCCCAACCATACGTATACTTATTATTTTTTCACTTTTTCAAGAATTACTTTGATAGTACACATATTGCTAACCCAAAAGTTGCTCGTTTAATTCAAACTATTTCAATAGTTTACTATATGAGTCTGGATCTTTCATTCTGAGTTAAAATTATTCCGCCTGCTCCCTTTTCACGAAGCACATTACAATTTTAAAACCCTCTTTTATAGACCAGCGTTCCTTCATTCCTTGGTGTTCCTATAATTTTGCACCACACCGTAATAGCATCTGGATGCACTCATGTACTGACAATTGGAAAGTGGAAACGAAACAGTGGTACAAAAAATCGCTTGGAAAAGGAATGCATGGACATGAAACGCGCTGGAGAATAATTTAGCGAAAGCTTAGTGAAATACTAAAAAACAAAAATAACACATGCATAGGCAAGCAATAACAAAAACCAAGCAGAGAAAAACTAAGAGCACAAATAGAATAGCAAACAGCAAAAGCTAAATTGCGCGAGTGTGTACACGTAAAACGATAGCAACTGCTTAATTATTACGTTTGCACGATTGTTATCGGTCAGCTGGGCAGTCGATGAAAAAAAAGTAAAATGAGCTAAGATGATTGACGTATTTACTGCAAAATGTTGATTCTACCAATAACCGGCTTTGTTTGACTTGTTTAACTGGAGGCAAGAAATCTGAAAGAATAACATAATGTTGAGTGTTTTGTTGTTAGCGGTGGGGTGATGTAAGGGCGTTGAAAGCAAATAAATGAAACAACTTGGAATTGGGCGATTGTATGCAAGTGCTCTTTAGTATTTGACAAACTAGCATTGAGTGTGAACGTGTGATTGTACAACGACGTCGCTGTTTATTTCGTTTTAATTGTTGTATTGGTGATTTGTCGGTCTTATAAAATTTCTTGAAAAATAAGAGCGAAATTCGACTCCAAGCAAAGAATTAGCGGATTGTGCAAAAAAAAATTAATTATTGATACTCCTTTGCAAAAAAAAAAAAAATTTTGAAATTAATTCGAGCGTACTTGAAACGCTAACGATCGCGTGAATGTTCGTATGCGCATATTCCCACCCTCAAATCGTTTAATACACTTTTTTTTTTGGTTTGGTGCCCAATCTTCTTTGGAGGGATTTTGGCAAATTTGCGAGTGTTTTATATGTCATTAAATACAGTTATTGTGTTGTTTTTTTTTTTAAATCACAAAATTTTACTGTCTCGCGCCCGAGCAGCAATTAATAATCCAACATATTAATTGGTAAATAAAGCGAAATCGAAACGCATTCAATTTAATTTTAAATTACTCACAATACATTTTTTGTTTGTATTTTGCGTGTTTAATTTTGTTGGACTTTGGCTAAGTGTGACTGCTGTGCGCTCCATAAACATTGCGGCCATTTGCGACCAATCTGATAAACAACAGCAACAAAAAGTTCGCAGGCTAGCAATATCTGACGCACACAGTGAAGTTTACGTGCATGTGTGTGGCTGTGTTTATACAAAGAGAAAAAGTGCAGTCAAATGAAGTGAGTGCAGCAGCAGCAATTAGCGCTTAATAAAGAAAGAAATTAAAAAGAAATGCAAGAATGCAAGTGAAGTTAATTGGAAAATTAAAGAAATAATGGCGAAAAAGTTTCAAATAAGTAAAATATGTTATACAAAAATGTTAAATAAACACATACACAAATCTATACATGCGGTTATGTATATGAAGAAAGCTAGAGAGAGGGTTAATGGAGTTGTGTGCGGTGGGTGGTTGTTTGAGTGAATGGGCGCGTTATGAGCAGTGTTGCAATATTGGTGCTTTTGGAGCCAGATCTAGCCCATTTTTTTGCGTTTAGCTCCAAAAATTCCGGTTAACTCCCTAGCTCTTTTTTTTGACCTCTTTAAAATGTTTGCCCCTTTTTGGCTCCAAATCTATTTCGGCAATACGTATTGTGAAATTTGCAATGTGTTTTATGTGTGCCGAAGTTTTATTTTATTTGTTTCGTTATGTATGATGTGGCAACTCGGTACTCAACTGATAACAAAAAATTTAATCGATAAACTGCTTTCCAGCTTGTGCAACGGCATAGTGGCACCTTCTAAGAACTTCGGCCCTTTAACTTCAGCTTATAATAAATTTTTGTCTCCCGCACCTTATTTTCATTATACCTTTGCAGAATATATACGTTAAAAAATAAGGTAAATGTATAGACGAATTCATTCAAAGAAAGATGCGTAATATATGTCACGACTTCATAATTAAATTAATAGAGCAATTAAAGCAATGCATACCGCACAATATAGAAGCGCTTAGCAAAATAAATTTCTTTTCGGTTGAAAACACATTGAGAATTGTGAAACCTCAAAGGTTTTCATATTTCACAAATGAAAAAAAACAAGTATAGCACTGATGAAATAACGAGATTACAAATGCAATGGAAAAATATCTATCTCCAAAATTGGAAAAATGTGACTTCAACATTAAGTTTTTGGTTTGATGTTAAACAGTATAATTCCAAAAGCTTGTAGATTTTGTGCTGCCACTACGTAATACTGAAGTTGCAAGAACGTTTTGAAACATGAGTTTGATTAAAAGCAAACACATAAGGAAAATGAGTTTAGTTATGTTGAATTCGCTTCTGACAATAAGAAGTAGTCTGAATAAATGCTGGCATGACTTTGAAATAAACAACGATCTCTTAAAATTAATGACCACAAAAAATATTTATGAGTGAAGGAAAAGTAATAATTCATCTTCTGAGGACGAAATCATAGATTTGAAGTCTAAGACCCTTCAAACATACCTCGTCCCAACATAAACTTGAATATCGCACACGTGTATTTTAATGGTGATTCGTACACTCGTAGAACGTTAAAAATTTAATAAAAAAATTGGAGAAAATTTTAATTAATTTTCATAGGCCAACATTTTTGCAAGTCGTATTTTTGGCGAACCTATAGCCGTGTCGTCATTGTAGTAGTGTGAAAATTCCTTCTTACTTTTTAACGATACCTTACCGCCAACTGGCAAAACAAACGTTAAAAAAATATTTTAGTTATTAAAAAATATAAAATGAACTATAAAAACAGTATTATTATTGTACCTACCTTGTACCTTACTTTTATTTTTGTTTATTTAACTGTACCTTTTTTATAACTTTGTTTAAGTTTGATTTAAAAAAAAATTTGAAAACTTACATTGAAAAATATACATATACGTTTAGCTCTTTTTGCAACGGGTTTTAGACTTTCTTGAAGAAATTTAGCTCTTTCTACCCCTTTTTTTTCTAGACTCTAGCCTCAAAGAAATTTTTTTTTTGGCAATACTGGTTATGAGTATAGAACTGTTGAGCTACCGTGAAGTGATGACAACTGTTGTGATGATTACAGATCACAGCTTTTTATGTTACTTACATTCGCTTTAAAGTAATGAACAAACAAGTAAGGAAGGCTAAGTTCGGGTGTAACCGAACATCACATATGTAGGTACTCAGCTGAGAGCTTTGGAGACAAATGTTGGAGTTAAATGTTGACATAATTTACTTATAAACTGTAAAGATATTACATTTTTTGTTAAAATTTTACTTAAAAAAATTTTTTTAAGTGGGCATCGTCATCCTATTTTGCAAATTTTTATTTAGAACACATATGTATAGTAATAGGAGTAACGTTACTTTCAAATTTCATCATGATATCTCCACCGACTGCCAAATTACAGCTTGCAAAACCTTTAAATTAACTTCTTTTAAAAATGTGCGGTGCCACGCCCGTTGTCCAAAATTTTACCAATTTTCTATTCTGCGTCATAAGGTCAACCCACCTACCAAGCTTCATCGCTTTATCCGTCTTTGGTAATGAATTATCGCACTTTTTCGCTTTTTCGAAATTTTTGATATCGAAAAAGTCCGATTTCGTTCATTTCAAATAGCGATATGAGATGAGTGCCCGGGAACTTGCATACCAAATTTCATTAAGATGCCTCAAAATTTCTCAAGTTATCGTGTTCACGGACAGAGGGACGGACGACATGGCTAAATGAATTTCCTTTTTCGCCCAGATCATTTTATTATATAGAATTCTATATCTATCTGGATTGGTTCATGCCGTTACGGGGTACCGTTATGCGAACAAAATTAATATACTCTGTGAGCTCTGCTTAGCTGAGTATAAAAAAATATTACTTAGTCGAAATGTTTTTTACTAAGTAACTAATTAAAAAATAGACACGAAAAATTTATATAATTAAGAATTAAAATAAAATACAACCTAAAACAAGTAAGGAAGGTTAAGTTCGGGTGTAACCGAACATTACATATTCAGTTGAGAGCTATGGTGACAACATAAGGGAAAATAACCATGTAGGAAAATGAACAGAGGGAAACCCTGGAATGTGTATCACATGAAAGGCATTAAAGAGTATATTATGAGGGAGTGGGCCATAGTTCTATAGGTGGACGCCATTTAGGGATATAGCCATAAAGGTGGATCAGGGTTGACTCTAGAATGCGTTTGTACGATATGGGTATCAAATGAAAGGTATTAATGAGTATTTTAAAAGGGCGTGGACCTAAGTTCTGTAGATGGACGCCTTTTCGAGATATCGCCGTATAGATGGACCAGGGGTGACTCTAGAATGCGTTTGTACGATATGGGTATCAAATGAAAGGTGTTAATGAGCATTTTAAAAGGGAGTAATCCTTAGTTCCATAGGTGGACGCCGTTTCGAGATATCGCTATAAAGGTGGACCAGGGGTGACCCTAGAATTTGTTTGCACAATATGGGCATCAAATGAAAGGTGTTAATGAGCATTTTAAAAGGGAGTAATCCTTAGTTCCATAGGTGGACGCCGTTTCGAGATATCGACCAAAATGTGGACCAGGGTGACCCAGAACATCATCGGGCACCGCTAATTTATGTATATATGTAATACCACAAACATTATTCCTGCCAAGATTCCAAGGGTTTTTTATTTCGCCCTGCAGAACTTTTTCATTTTCTTCTACTTAATATGGTAGGTGTCACAACCATTTTATAAAGTTTTTTCTAAAGTTATATTTCGCGTCAATAAAACAATCCAATTACCTTACCATATTTCATCCCTTTTTTCGTATTTGGTATAGAATTATGGCATTTTTTTCATTTTTCGTAATTTTTGATATCGAAAAAGTGGGCGTGGTCATTGTCGGATTTCGTTCATTTTTCATACCAAGATAAAGTGAGTTCAGATAAGTACGTGAACTGAGTTTAGTAAAGATATATCGATTTTTGCTCAAGTTATCGTGTTAACGGCCATGCGGAAGGACAGACGGACGACTGTGTATAAAAACTGGGCGTGGCATCAACCGATTTCGCCCATTTTCACAGAAAACAGTTAACGCCATAAAATCTATGCCCCTACCAAATTTCAAAAGGATTGGTTAATTTTTGTTCGACTTATGGCGTTAAAAGTATCCTAGACAAATTAAATGAAAAAGGGCGGAGCCACGCCCATTTTTAAATTTTCTTTTATTTTTGTATTTTGTTGCACCATATCATTACTGGAGTTGAATCTTGACATAATTTACTTATATACTGTAAAGATATTAAATTTTTTGTTAAAATTTTACTTTAAACAAAATTTTTTTTTAAAAGTGGGCGTGGTCCTTCTCCAATTTTGCTAATTTTTATTAAGCGTACATATAGTAATAAGAGTAACGTTCCTGCCAAATTTCATCATGATATCTTCAACGACTGCCAAATTACAGCTTGCAAAAGTTTTAAATTACCTTCTTTTAAAAGTGGGCGGTGCCACGCCCATTGTCCAAAATTTTACTGATTTTCTATTTTGCGTCATAAGTTCAACTCATCTACCAAGTTTCGTCGCTTTATCGGTCTTTTGTAATGAATTATCGCACTTTTTCGGTTTTTCGAAATTTTCGATATCGAAAAAGTGGGCGTGGTTATAGTCCGATATCGGTAATTTTAAATAGCGATCTGAGATGAGTGCTCAGGAACCTACATACCAAATTTCATCAAGATACCTCAAAATTTACTCAAGTTATCGTGTTAACGGACGGACGGACGGACGGACATGGCTCAATCAAATTTTTTTTCGATCCTGATTATTTTGATATATGGAAGTCTATATCTATCTCGATTCCTTTATATATGTACAACCAACCGTTATCCAATCAAACTTAATATACTCTGTGAGCTCTGCTCAACTGAGTATAATTATCACAATATGATACCAGACTTAAGTTTTTTTTAATTTGCAAGTTTTTTTTTAATTTTCGACTTTTGAAAAAATGTGAATATTGTGCTTAAAATTGCGGACCTGTTTTCTCCTATTTATGAACTCTAGAGCTGTTTGAAACCTACTTAGAAAAGTTTTTGTTTTATGTTTTGCACGGATATGTAGAAGAGATAGATTGCATCTATAAATTATTTAATTTATTTTCTATGAAATTGGAGTAACTACAAATTAATTTTAGTTTTTAATAGAAGTATAAAATGGTTATTATAAGCTTTTGAAAAGTTGCCTCAAAATTTTAGTTTTTTTAGCCTAAAATACATATTTTTGTTTAGCTTTTTTTAACTTATTTTGTTTTGTTCATCTGCTTTTTTTATGAAAAAATTCTGGCAACTGGAAGTTGCAGTTTTTAGAATTATTATCGAAAAAACCCTGTTTCGGCCCATTTTCACTTAAAAATAAAGGAACAGTAAAATTTGTTTTGCAATTGTGTTTTTTTTTTTTTTTGATACAAAAAAAAAGTATTTAAAAATTGGATAATACCTATATAACACTATTTTATTTTTGGATTCCACATACTGACGAAACTTAATCAGAAAAATTGCAAAAACAATTTCGAACCAGAGCAAGAGGGGCCAATATTGCCCACAAATGAAATACATAAGTTTGACATGTTATTGTTGACTTTTTTCATTTATTTTCCACCAAATTTTTTCCTAAGAAAGCAATCGATAAACCGATCGAAAAACAAACTGGCTCGTTTGTTTTTAATGAACTAGGTGGTATTTTTTTTGTTTTTTTTGTATTTCGTAAATTTTTGGAATTTAGTTTACACACTTGCACCAATGCTGAAAATGTATTCGGAGTGAGGGCGACAAAAAATTGAAGAAAAAATACAAAAAAATACATGAAAATTAAGCAGTACCGGCGGCCAACGTGGTGTGATGGTAGCGTGCTCCGCCTATCACACCGTATGCCCTGGGTTCAACTCCCGGGCAAAGCAACATCAAAATTTTAGAAATAAGATTTTTCAATTAGAAGAAATTTTTCTAAGCGGGGTCGCCCCTCGGCAGTGTCTGGCAAGCGCTCCGATTGTATTTCTGCCATGAAAAGCTCTCAGTGAAAACTCATCTGCCTTGCAGATGCCGTTCGGAGTCGGCACAAAACATGTAGGTCCCGTCCGGCCAATTTGTAGGGAAAAATCAAGAGGAGCACGACGCAAATTGGAAGAGAAGCTCGGCCTTAGATCTCTTCGGAGGTTATCGCGCCTTACATTTATTTTTTTTTTATTTTTAAATAAAAGCTGTAATTTTCAAGATTTTTAAGGTCAAGAAAAAAGTGAAATATTCGATACATTTTTTTTTTAAGTTAAGTATACACTGGACTACAACTTTTTAACGAAATTATTGAAACATTTATAAAAAATCCGAAATTTTCAACAAATAAACAATAAAACTGAAAAATTTATAATAAATATTAAAAAAACAATCTGAACAGAGACATTTTTGCTGCAAAATCCCCTAAACCATACTTCAGATCAAGGCTGCAAAATAACAATACTTTAATCGAAAAGTGAAAATATTTGTTTTCGTTCATTTGCTATTTAACAATTACAACGTGTGATATTTCGTTACAAAAAAAAAAAGTTTTTTTAATCAATAAGTCAAACTCGACTATTTTTGCCTTAGAAAATTGGCCAAAAATAATGCTCGAATTGTATCCCTTAACAACGGAGTGTCATTCAACAGTTGTGTTGAGTGTCAGGGTTTGAAACGCGACCGAAAGCAAGTGAGAGCAGACAAATATAAAACTAAATTGTGTTTGTAATACAACTTTTTTTTAGGAAAACATTTGGGAAAAACTTAATTAACCTCGCTAAATAAAATAGCAAATAACCAAAATTCCTATAATTTCAAAGTACGTAACAAATGCACATTTTGCCAAATATTAAAAACTCTTTTACTGGACTAGATTTGTATGTACGTTTCAAATCACTCAATGAAGTTCATATGTAGATAAATAAATGCAAGGCGCGATCATGATTCAATCATAAGAGGTTTGATCGACTGACAAATTTTTTGACTATTGCAGCCATTTTGCTCCCAAATCGAATTGACATCCCTTAACTGTGTTGTTTCTTTGCGATTGTTCGAAAAATATTAGTAGTAGAAATAGGAAGCAATCAGTTTACAAATACCCGATAAGTACTGGACTGCGTAATTCCTTAGAACATTTATTTTAATTTTATGATGAATTTATTAACTATGCCATGTAATATTCGTGTGGCTGAACATAGGTTTTATGAAAAGTACGGACACCAAGGAATCATGTACTTTGGTAAACCTATGAACATACGAAACCTAAACCAATTCAAAATTCATCGTTCAATGTCAAAAACTCGACTAGTAAATCGATTGATGTAAAACTGTCATTAGTAAATAATGGAGATGCCATAACGAAATATGAGTACATTGACCATGTTAACTTATTCATTCCGTATGTTCGGAACATTCGTCTCCATTTAGGAATTTGGGGAATCGTTTTATATTTGAAATATTATGTATATTCGGACCTCGTGAGTTATATTCTAAATTAACCATTTATCCGGAACACTTCCATGAACACTTAACGTAAAAGAGCTTTCCGAAATTTAAGAATAAAAAGGAGAGCATTCACCTGTAGCAGGACCGCACAAAAGATTAACTCTTCTGACAAAGTCAAGGCCGGAATATAAAGTTCTAAGAAAATAAGCCATTTTCATTTATTTTTTTGTGTCAGTTCATTGCAGCTGCTGAGTAGAGTATCACCACATGTCGGCTGCCTGTTCAAAATAGTCCTATCTCGAAATATTTTTGAAAAATTTCCCATTTCAGGATTCGTCACAAAAACTCCCTATATTAGAATTAGATTGAAGAATGCCCTATCTCAGAATGCTTTTCATTAACTCCCTCTCATGTCAAAATGCATTGAATTTATGCTCATATAAGGAGTTTTTGAAACAAATTTTGATAGTGTAAACCAATATAGCTCTTTATAAATTGACGAAATTTTAGTAGAAAATGAATTATTTCCTCCAAAACCTGTTGGCATTTATAAATTTATTATCACTACTAATATACTCCTAAAGGTACTTTTCTACTACAATTTTCGCTAAAGGGGATTGAATTATTGCCCGTTTTCCTTACTTCATAAAAGCAACCCGTCCAGATTTTTCTATTTGGGAGTGTCAAAGCTCTGTCATCATTGAGGAACAAACCTCTAGAAATTGAATCATGAGGCGCGATAACCTCCGAAAACAATTTTAGAGCAAGAAATTTAAATAACAATAAAATAAAAAATATTTGGAAACATAAAGAATAATTAAATCAAATAATGTTAAATTGTTCTTATTATAAAAAAAAAAAAACAAAAATAGTTATATAAACAATATTTCAAAATAACATATAATTGGAGTAAACCATTTTTTGAAAATAAAATTTGAGGAAAAGGAAATAACAACAATAGTTAAAATCATACTATTTAAAATCAAAATAACCCAAAATAAAAACCATACATTTTTTAATTTAAAAATTAAAATAATTATGATATTTATAAAAGAATAAATAAAATATGAAAATAATTAAGAATAAAAAAAAACAAGTTAAATAAAAAATAAAGTATTAAAAATAAAACAATATAATGTGCAAACAATATTTAAAATATAAAATGAAAACCTTAATGGAGTAATGAAACAAAATATAAAATATTATTAAAGCAATATGAAAAAATAAATTGTTAATTCAGGGTTAAAAAAAATGTTTGAAATAATTTTATGAAAAGAAAATAATGGCAATAATTAAAATCAGACTTTGAAAATTATTTGAAAAAAAAAAAACAATAATAATAAAAAAGAAAATTTTCTAGTTAAAAAAATAAAATAATAATAGTTGTTTTTGTTTAGTTGGCCTCTCGATAAAGGATTCCAGGTTCGAACTCAAGCTCAAGGCATATAAAACATTTTTTTATGAAAATTATTGGTGTCTGAAAAGTTTTCTATCTTCTAATCCAATTAAAAGATAAATTTATGAAAATTAATTTTTCAAATATAGAAAAATAAAAAATATAATTATTATAAAAATGATTGTTATAGGCCTTGAGCTCGAATTCGAACCTAGAATAATTTTAATGATAAAAAGAAAAAAACAGAAATTAATGAAAATAATAATATCTAATATATAAAATTCTTCTGTCACGGTTTTAGAGGCTGAACTTCTCCGAAACGGCTGAACCGATTCTTATGAAATTTTGTGAGCATATTGGGTGGGTCTGAGAATCGGCAAACGTCTACCTTTTTTTTCGCTACGTGCCTAGGGTCTTGAGATCAAAACGTGGACCCGGGTACCCCTAGAGTGTGTTTAGACAATATGGATATCAAATGAAAGCTGTTCATGAGTGCTATAGTACAGGATAATCATACAACTGGGAGGCTAGGGTCTCGAGATATAGCTCAAAACGTGGACCCGGGGACTCCTAAAATATGTTTATACAATATGGATATCAAATGAAAGCTGTTCATGAGTGCTATAGTACAGGATAATCATACAACTGGGAGGCTAGGGTCTCGAGATATAGCCCAAAACGTGGACCGGGGACGCCTAGAATATGTTTATACAATATGGATATCAAATTAAAGCTGTTCATGAGTGCTATAGTACAGGATAATCATGCAACTGGGAGGCTAGGGTCTCGAGATATAGCCCAAAACGTGGACCCGGGGACTCCGAGAATATGTTTATACAATATGGATATCAAATGAAAGCTGTTCATGAGTGCTATAGTACAGGATAATTTTCATACAACTGGGAGGCTAGGGTCTCGAGATATAGCCCAAAACGTGGACCCGGGGACCCCTAGAATGTGTTTATACAATATGGATGTCAAATGAAAGCTGTTGATGAGTGTTATAGTACAGGATAATTTTCATACAACTGGGAGGCTATGGTCTCGAGATATAGCCCAAAAAGTGGACCCGCGTACCCCTAAAATGTGTTTATACAATATGGATATCAAATGAAAGGTGTTGATGAGTGTTATAGTACGGGATCATTTTTATACAACTGGGAGGCTAGGGTCTCGAGATATAGCCCAAAACGTGGACCCGCGTACCCCTAAAATGTGTTTATACAATATGGATGTCAAATGAAAGCTGTTGATGAGTGTTATAGTACAGGATAATTTTCATACAACTGGGAGGCTATGGTCTCGAGATATAGCCCAAAAAGTGGACCCGCGTACCCCTAAAATGTGTTTATGCAATATGGATATCAAATGAAAGCTGTTCATGAGTGCTATAGTACAGGATAATTTTCATACAACTGGGAGGCTAGGGTCTCGAGATATAGCCCAAAACGTGGACCCGGGGACTCCTAGAATATGTTTATACAATATGGATATCAAATGAAAGCTGTCCATGAGTGCTATAGTACAGGATAATTTTCATACAGCTGGGAGGCTAGGGTCTCGACATATAGCCCAAAACGTGGATCCGGGGACCCCTAGAATGTGTTTATATAATATGGATATCAAATGACAGCTGTTGATAAGTGCTATAGTACAGGATAATTTTCATACAACTGGGAGGCTAGGGTATCGAGATATAGCCCAAAACGTGGACCCGGATATACCTAGAATGTGTTTTTATATTATGGGTACCAAATTGAAACTGTTGATGTGTGCTATAATACAAAGTAAGTTTTACACCGCTGAGTGACTAGGGTCTCGAGATATAGGCCAAAACATGAACCCGGATACCTCTAGAATGTGTGTGTATTATGGATATCAAATGGAAGCTGTTGCTCAGAGCTCTAAAGTTCATTGTGATATTCGATTTAGTCGTAAGACATGAATTAAAAATACCCACATACCTGTTTACATACGTCCTATTCGATTTGCCTGAAATTTCGTATATAAATTTGCCTATATTAGTATTTACGATGCTTTTTTTTGGGAAGTATACCAGAGACGGACTGAGACTGGGATTAGGACTAGGACTGGCACTGAGACTGAGACTCGGAGTGGGACTGGGACTGAGATTCGGAATGGGACTAGAACAAAATATATACCACCCTCTGGGACTGGCAATAAGAGATGAAGAAGAAGGAGAAAAACTTGAGAGAAGAGAAAAGAGAGAAGGAGACGGAGAATCGGCCAACGTCTACTTTTTTTTTCGCTACGTGTCTAGGGTCTTGAGATCAAAACGTGGACCCGGGTAACCCTAGAATGTGTTTATACAAGATGGATATCAAATGAAAGCTGTTGAAGAGTGATTTAGTACAGGATAATTTTCATACAACTGGGAGGCTAAGGTCTCGAGATATAGCCCAAAACGTGGACCCGAGTACCCCTAGAATGTGTTAATACAATATGAATATCAAATGAAAGCTGTTGATGAGGGCTATAGTACAGGATAATTTTCATACCCCTGGGTGACTGGGGTCTCGAGATATAGCCCAAAACGTGGACCCGGGTACCCCTAGAATGTGTTTATACAATATGGATAACAATTGAAAGCTGTTGATGAGAGATTTAGTACAGGATAATTTGCATACAACTGGGAGGCTAACGTCTCGAGATATAGCCCAAAACGTGGACCCGAGTACCCCTAGAATGTGTTAATACAATATGGATATCAAATGAAAGCTGTTGATAAGTGATTTAGTACAGGATAATTTTCATACAACTGGGAGGCTAAGGCCTCGAGATATAGCCCAAAACGTGGACCCGGGTACCCCTAGAATGTGTTAATACAATATGAATATCAAATGAAAGCTGTTGATGAGGGCTATAGTACAGGATAATTTTCATACCCCTGGGTAACTAGGGTCTGGAGATATAGGCCAAACGTGGGCCCGTGAACGCCTAGACAATGTTTTTAGATTGTGGGTATCAAATTGAAGCTGTTGATGAGTGCTTTAGTACAGGACAGTTTTCATACCTATTGGTGACTAGAGTCTCGAGATATAGGCCAAAACGTGGATCAGGGCAACACTAGGATGTGATTTTACATTATGGGTATAAAATTTAAGCTGTTGACGTGTGCTTTAGTACAGAGTAAGTTTTATGCCGCTGGGTGACTAGGGTCTCGAGATGTAGGTCAAAACGTGGACCCGGATACACCTAAAATGCGTTTTCACATTATGGGTATCAAATTGAAGCTGTTGATGTGTGCTAAAATACAGAGTAAGTTTTACACCGCTGAGTGACTAGGGTCTCGAGATATAGGCCAAAACATGGACCCGGATACCCCTAGAATGTGTGTGTATTATGGATATCAAATGAAAGCTGTTGTTGAGAGCTCTAAAGTTCATTGTCATATTCGATTTATTCGCATCAACCTGGCAAAACTGATAAATATGCATGCGAAGCCGAAATAAAGACAAGAATTAATAATACCCACATACCTGTTTACATACGTCCTATTCGATTTGCCTGAAATTTCGTATATAAATTTGCCTATATTAGTATTTTCGAAGCTTTTTTCCGGGAAGTATACCAGAGACGGACTGAGACTGGGATTAGGACTAGGACTGGCACTGAGACTGAGACTCGGAGTGGGACTGGGACTGAGATTCGGAATGGGACTAGAACAAAATACATACCACCCTCTGGGACTGGCAATAAGAGATGAAGAAGAAGGAGAAAAACTTGAGAGAAGAGAAAAGAGAGAAAGAGACGGAGAATCGGCCAACGTCTACTTTTTTTTGCGCTACGTGTCTAGGGTCTTGAGATCAAAACGTGGACCCGGGTACCCCTAGAATGTGTTTATACAATATGGATATCAAATGAAAGCTGTTGATGAGTGATTTAGTACAGGATAATTTTCATACAACTGGGAGGCTAAGGTCTCGAGATATAGCCCAAAACGTGGACCCGAGTACCCCTAGAATGTGTTAATACAATATGAATATCAAATGAAAGCTGTTGACGAGGGCTATAGTACAGGATAATTTTCATACCCCTGGGTGACTGGGGTCTCGAGATATAGCCCAAAACGTGGACCCGGGTACCCCTAGAATGTGTTTATACAATATGGATAACAATTGAAAGCTGTTGATGAGAGATTTAGTACAGGATAATTTTCATACAACTGGGAGGCTAACGTCTCGAGATATAGCCCAAAACGTGGACCCGAGTACCCCTAGAATGTGTTAATACAATATGGATATCAAATGAAAGCTGTTGATGAGTGATTTAGTACAGGATAATTTTCATACAACTGGGAGGCTAAGGTCTCGAGATATAGCTCAAAACGTGGACCCGGGTACCCCTAGAATGTGTTAATACAATATGAATATCAAATGAAAGCTGTTGATGAGGGCTATAGTACAGGATAATTTTCATACCCCTGGGTAACTAGGGTCTGGAGATATAGGCCAAACGTGGGCCCGTGAACGCCTAGACAATGTTTTTAGATTGTGGGTATCAAATTGAAGCTGTTGATGAGTGCTTTAGTACAGGGCAGTTTTCATACCTATTGGTGACTAGAGTCTCGAGATATAGGCCAAAACGTGGATCAGGGCAACACTAGGATGTGATTTTACATTATGGGTATAAAATTTAAGCTGTTGACGTGTGCTTTAGTACAGAGTAAGTTTTATGCCGCTGGGTGACTAGGGTCTCGAGATGTAGGTCAAAACGTGGACCCGGATACACCTAAAATGCGTTTTCACATCATGGGTATCAAATTGAAGCTGTTGATGTGTGCTAAAATACAGAGTAAGTTTTACACCGCTGAGTGACTAGGGTCTCGAGATATAGGCCAAAACATGGACCCGGATACCCCTAGGATGTGTGTGTATTATGGATGTCAAATGAAAGCTGTTGTTGAGAGCTCTAAAGTTCATTGTCATATTCGATTTATTCGCATCAACCTGGCAAAACTGATAAATATGCATGCGAAGCCGAAATAAAGACAAGAATTAATAATACCCACATACCTGTTTACATACGTCCTATTCGATTTGCCTGAAATTTCGTAAATAATATATTAGTATTTACGAAGCTTTTTTCCGGGAAGTATACCAGAGACGGACTGAGACTCAGACTCGGAGTGGGACTGGGACTGAGACTCGGAATGGGACTGGAACAAAATACATACCACCCTCTGGGACTGGCAATAAGAGATGAAGAAGAAGGAGAAAAACTTGAGAGAAGAGAAAAGAGAGAAGGAGACTGAGAAAGAGATAGAATGTGACGAAGATGGAGATGAAGCGAAAAAGACGGAGGAATGACTGAATAAAAAGATTAGGAAAAAGTGTATAGGAGTAGGGCAGAGTTAGACGGAAAAGATTTATTAAAATGTATGCAGATAGGCCAAATTTAGGGAAGAACAACGTCTGCCGGGTCTGCTAGTAATATGTATAATAATGAAGTACATACAGCAGTGAACAGAAAAATAGTAGTGGCAAGTATTTTCAAACTTCGTCAAATAAAATCTTCTTTTTTGTTGTCGATATTTTAAAAAATACTTCTATAAGTTTTGTAGCTTCCCAAGGCAGTCGGTTCTATGTACCGGAGCGACTCGGAATTTTTCCCGACCAAGGACTGTCATTTCAGTGTAACCCCATTAAATTGTTGCGTCCCTCCCACAGTTTGTATCCTCCCAGAAGCTCGTTGCAGCGGGACTGCTCCATATTCTCTTGCTCCGGGAAGGTATCGAACCCAATCCGGGTCCGTCTACTGACCCCGGTCCTGAGAAATGGTTTTGCTGCATCTGCCGGAAAAGAATCTTTTTAGGACGGTCATATTCTTGTCAGTGTGCCTCGTGTAAGGGATGGTTGCATCGGACAGGTTGTTCTGGCTTAGATTCCAAAACCAGACGTCCACGTAACTTCTATAAATCTTTTGTGGCTCCTTGCTTTTAACGCCCTAGGGTGTCCCGTAGTGTACGCCTTAGCGCCCCCACTACCTTCCAGCAGCCCCGCAAGCCACAAAAATCACCCGGTGCTGCTCGCGCCCCACGGCGCCACCAGCTCATACGGCTGCTCCCACTCATACCTACAATCTCCGTAATAGAGTCGGGAGCAATACCGAGCATCAGCCCCAGCCCTCGTCTTCCCGCCCCCCCTTTTTTCCGGCAGCAATTGTGTAGGTCAGGGAAACAGACTCTTAGTCCCTACCTCCCTTTGCACCGTTTGCCAGCACAGAATATATATGTTTGCGACATCCGCCCAATGCAGCTCCTGCCATGGACGGTGCCACTTTCCTAGATATTCTGATCTCCGCGACGGCAACCCCCCGACGGGTTTCATTGCGCCATGTTGCCAGGCCGCATACCCAAATACACCGGGTACCCCAATGCTTACCCAAGGACGTCCAGTCCCAGGGCCGCAACAGCAGTTGCGTCCTAGCCTTCCACAACCCAGGCGTAGTCACCCGTCACTTACTCCCAAAGTGACGACGTCTCCCCCCATACACTTCAGAATTATGCAGTTAAACTGTAATGGATTAGCTGGGAAGATCACGGAAATAGTCGATTTCATGAAGCGGCACAACATCCGCATTGCTGCGATTCAAGAGAATAAACTCACTGAAAGATCTGCTCTGCAGATCTGCTCTGGGTATAATGTCCACAGAAAAGATCGCGAGAGCGGATACATCACTCTGTGCAATATCATACATTTGATCCTGACATCGGCCGCAGGGACAGTGTCTTAGAACGTCAAGGCTTATCTGTCCGGTCAGGCGATGCAAACCTAGAAATCATCAACATCTACATCCCTCTTGTTACCTGTTGCCCCAGTGGATACCGCCCTAATATTAGCGCCTTACTCACTGGCAATAATCGCATTATCTTAGGCGTTTTCAATGACCATCACGATCTATGGCATTCAAACTTGCGGGCGGACAGTAGGGGTGAGATGTTGGCGGATCAAATAGAAGAAACGACGTTCTGCACAATAAACGGAGATGCCCCCACACGTATGGTAGGAAACTGTCACAGTTCGCCGGATATATCAATCGTGATCGCAGAACTCGTAAACTACGTCAACTGGCTGCCAATGGTAACATTGGCATCCGACCACCTGCCTATACTTATTTCGCTCGAGCGTACCGCCGACTTCATCGTCACAGAAAAACGCACTTTCATAAACTTTAAAAAAGGAAAGTGGGACGAATACAAATCCTTTACAGACAACCGCTTTGCTGCCCTCCCTATCTCGACTGATGCCCGCCAAGGGGAGCGTGCTTTCCGCAAGGTCATTGAATCCGCCTCGGCTCGCTTCATTCCCGCCGGTAGAATTCCCGAAATTCGGCCCCACTTTCCGGCAGAGGCCGCAAATTTAGCGAGGCAACGTGACCTTATAAGACAGCTCGATTCCGGCGACCCCCAAATAAGGGATATAAACCAACGCATCAGATTGCTTGTGGATGAACACAAGCGGGCGAAATGAGGGGAGCACCTAAGCGGTTGTAACCTCCCTGCCGGTGTAGGTAAACTTTGGTCCACCGTAAAGTCCCTATCGAATCCGTCTAGGCACAATGACAAAGTTTCCATCGACTTTGGCGACAAAGTGCTGTCGGATGCGAAAAAATTCGCGAGCGCTTTTTGCCGACAATATATAATGAATTCTGCGGTCGACAAAGATAGATGGAGGGCCAACAGACACGCACATAAAGATAAATTCAGCGCGTCACCAATTACCATCACCGCCAAAGAGGTTGAGGATGCCATCGGTCATGCTAAACCATCCAAACAGTGGGCCCAGACGGCATAGCCATGCCGATGCTTAAAAGCCTAGGGAAAGAGGGTTTCAAATATTTAGCGCATGTCTTCAACCTGTCTCTTTCCACCTTTGTCATTCCCGAAAAATGAAAAATGAAAAATGGCCACGGTGGTCCCGCTACTAAAGCCTGGGAAACCAGCTAACATAGGAGAGTCATATCGCCCGATATCTCTCCTATCGCCAGTAGCAAAGACGCTTGAAGCCATTTTGCTCCCCTACTTCAAAGCAAATTTGCAGCTAGCCTGTCATCAGCATGGCTTCAGAAAACTCCATAGCACCACCACCGCGCTAAATGCCATTAGCACCCAGATAAATTGCGGTTTAAATCAAAACCCCCACCATAGAAGAGTATTCCTTGCGCTAGACCTATCAAAAGCTTTTGATACGGTCAACCATGGCACGTTACTGCAAGACCTGGAAGGGTCTACCCTTCCCCCATGTCTTAAAAGGTGGACCGCAAATTATCTGGGTGGTCGGCAGGCATCGGTGCAATTTAGAAACGAAAGATCAAAACCAAGAAGAATTAAACAAGGGGTGCCACAGGGTGGTGTCCTATCCCCACTTTTGTTCAATTTCTACATATCTAAGCTACCTTCGCCACCAGAAAGAGTTACTATCGTTTCCTACACCGATGACTGCACAATAATGGCCACAGGCCCACAGATCGATGAGCTTCGCAACAGAATAAACGGCTACCTCCCTGATCTCTCCAGTTTTTTCGCCTCGCGAAACCCGGCATTATCACCGACTAAATCCTCCGCGACCTTATTTACAACATGGACGTCCCAAATGTCAACCATTTTGAACATCCACGTCGATGGCACTACGCTACCGACTGTCCTACACCCCAAAATCTTGGGTGTGACCTTTGATCAGGATCTACATTTTGGTGAGCATGCGGCCGCAATTGTACCGAAAATCCAGTGCCGTAATAAAATCCTCAAATCCCTTGCTGGCAGTACTTGGGGAAAAGACAAAGAAACGTTCATTACTACATACAAAGCAATTGGCCAGCCGATTGCATACTAGTTACGCATCCCCTATATGGTCGCCAAGCCTAAAAATTACTCACTGGAATAAGCTGCAGGCCTGCCAAAATACTGCCCTCAGAACCGCCACGGGCTGTCTTCTTATGTCCCCAGATCACCATCTACATAATGAGGCGAGAATACTCCCCATCAAGGAGAGAAATGAGATGCTAACCAAACAGTTCCTGTTGAATACCCAGAAACCTGGGCATCCCAACAGACATCTGATTGATGAGCCAACACCGCCTAGGGGCTTAAGGAGTCGTCTCCGTAAGCATTATGAGGAAATATGGTACCTGAGAACTCAGACGTATGAAGCAAAAAAACACAAGCAGGTCCTCAGTGAACTCCACAAACAGGCTTCGGACCTTTATGACAGGAATTGCCCGGTGAATCCAGTACTCAAAGAACAGTACCCAAAACTTGCGGAAGAGGAACGCATACTCCCCAGGGAAACGCGAGTCACTCTAGCTCAACTTCGTTCCGGATACTGTAACAGGTTAAACTCTTACCTATCCAGAATCAACTTACTTACTTACTTAATTGGCGCTTAACCGTCTAAACGGTTATGACCGTCCAACAAAGCGCGCCAGTTGCTCCTTCGCTCCGCTAACCGGCGCCCATTGGTCACACCAAGGGAGTTTAAATCGTTTTCCACCTGGTCCTTCCAACGGAGTGGGGGCCGCCCTCTACCTCTGCTTCCATAGGCGGGTTCCTATAGAAACACTTTCTTGGCCGGAGCATCATCTTTCATTCGCATAACATGGCCAGCGCAGCCGCTGCGTTTTAATTCGCTGGACTATGTTGATGTCTGCGTATAGCTCGTACAGCTCATCATTAAATCTTCTTCGGTACTCGCCATCACCAACGCGTAGAGGTCCATAAATCTTTCGAAGAACTTTTCTCTCGAACACTCCCAAAGCCGCTTCATCTGCTGTTGTCATGGTCCATGCTTCTGCCCCATATAGCAGGACGGGTACGATAAGTGACTTGTAGAGTATGACTTTCGTTCGCCGAGAAAGGACTTTACTTTTCAATTGCCTACCTAGTCCAAAGTAGCATTTATTGGCAAGATTGATTCTTCGCTGGATTTCAGTGCTGATGTTGTTGCTAGTGTTGATGCTGATTCCCAAATAATAATCCAGAATCAACACCGACATACAAAATGTATGCCCCGCTTGCAATGTGTCCCCACATGACACCAACCACCTCTTTAATTGTAATGTGGAACCAACGCCTCTAACACCCCTTTCATTATAGTCCACCCCTGTTGAAACAACAAGTTTCCTTGGACTCCCGTTAGAGGATATTGATGACAATTTGTGATCGGTCGCAACTATTAGGTGGGGCGAAGCACTGCTACAACAACAACATAAATTTTGTAATGAGACTATAAAACCAATATACAAAACGTATTCCGAAAATTCGAAAAATCGAGAAAATCAATCAAATTTCGAACTTTTTATTTGTTTTTCTCCGAATTCTTGTTAGTATGCAGTTATCCATCTAGAACAAAGTAAGCCTAACAAAGTACAAAACTTGCATTGATTTTCGAAAATTTGTTTCATTTAATTTTTTTCTTTTTTTACATTTTCTTTCATATAAAAGAAAATTGTCTCACTTCGTATGGAGCAAAATGTAAACTACCGTTCGTGCCAAAAATGTTATCAAAAATCAATGCAAATCATGAGAGACCTATAACTTGTATTTTGTTGGACCAAAAATAATAGGACCACAAAACTACATACTCAAAAATATTCAGAAAATTCGAAATAAAAGTTCGAAAATAAAGTTCGAATTTTTTGTAAAATCTTTTCGTATATATGTTTGCTTTTTTTCGAAACCGTTTTTGAGTTTGTTTTGCATGGTATTAGTTAAAGTTAATAGAAGTTAGTTCACAATATATCGTAAATATGAAGAGAAAAATTTAAACGCCGATTTGATAAAAATTGTCACTGATATTTTTTCGTTTGCTACTGTATGCATATGTATGTATGTATGTGTAGATATACTGAGCCAAGTTATTGACCTGGTTTTGTAAAACTGTGGAAAAGCTTTAATCAACCGATGATAAGTAAAGCTGTACAAATTATTTAGTATTGTCAAAAAAATTGTGCTGCAATTAGTGAGTTAGATTAAAAACCTGTTCAACAATTCGTTTCATCAAGATAAATACGCCAATTACAAAATGCAATTAAATGAAATTAAAAGAAGGTAGAAAAAAATTCAATACAAACAAATTTTATTTTGCATAATGAAACTGAGCATAAATCGTTTCAGTTCAAGAAACAAAAAAAAAAGGTAATTACTTAGTGTGGTCATAAAATCCCTGCAGAAAAAATGGGAGACATGTATGGGGGAAAATCTAAAACACACTTCGGAAAAAAGTTCTCAAAACTCCACTCTAATTTTGAGAGACCTGTTACTTATGTTTTTTTAGACTAAAACTAATAGGGCTAAAAAATTGCATATTCAAAAAAATGCTGAGCACTCCAACAAAAAAGTTCAAAATTTTCTCGAATTTTTGGAATTTTACCGGATTTTTTTTTTTTTTTTTTTCAGATTGGTTTGCATTGTTTTAGTAATAAAATTTATTATTATCTATTTTTCTGTTCGCTGCTACAAAGGTTATAGAATCAGGTAATGCCGGGAACTCTTAAGTGGGTCCGTTTGTCCCTTTCATCGTTTCGATATCTATACCTATTGCAAGCGTTATATCTCTCTTCTTATTATAATAAATATCGGAACAAGGTTAAGATATCATTTCAAGCTCCATAAAAAGTATAAGGTTAGATGAGATAGGGCTGAGCTGTGCTTATTCATATATCCGCCTAAAAAAATTAGAACCTCACTCTCCAATACTTTGTTCATGGAACCATTTGATGTATCAAATTAAATTAACTGAAAGACAGCCCTTGGTCGGCAAAAATCCCGAGTCCCTCCAGTACATAGAACCGGCTGCCTTCGGTGAATTCACCATAGCCTTAATGTCAATAATTTCTTGATATCCTCGTAAGATCGTGGAACTTGGTTCGGCTGAGAACAGCTTATGGTTTTCTGAGCAATGAAATGTTATGAATTATTATGGCCGTTTTAAGCATCAATAGTTAAGTTAGAATTTAACTGAAGGAAAGCAACCTTTCTGCAGTTTCATTTGAAAAATTTTCACCAACACGAGATGACAAAAACCCCAATTAAATCGATAATTAGTAGAACAAACAGTAAAAACCTGTTGTGAAAACAAGAAAACTAGCAAAATAGCTAGTTCACACTTTTGCCTTACACTCTAGGTAATAAAAAACCAAATTCAAACCAATTCGCCGTAGACCAAAATGTCAACTTCAAAGAAATTTTGCGTCGTTTTCGTTTTGTTGACATTCTGCTGTACCTCAGGCGAATCTATACAAGACGATGGCAAAGCAAAACAAATAAAATTAATCGGAATCAATGAAATTTTTCTTTTGACTTGACAATCTTCTGTACGGCGAATTAGTTGAATTCGCTTTGCCACCACCAGGTATGGATTCGCCTTGATCACCATGTAATGAATTCGCCTTGTGTGGAAAATATCAAGAAAAAGCAATCAGCTGATGGGATAACACCACCTTGTTCTAAATTCTCTTTGCGTAGAAAATATCAGTAAAAAGCAATCAACTGATGGGATAACATCAGTTTTTACTGAATTCGCCTTGTTGGGAAAATATTAAGAAAAAGCAATCAGCTGATGGGATAACATCATCTTGTACTGAATTCGCCTTGTTTGGAAAATATCAAGAAAAAGCAATCAACTGATGCGATAACACCACCTTGTTCTAAATTCACTTTGCGTAGAAAATATGAAGAAAAAGCAGTCAGCTGATGGGATAACACCACCTTGTACTGAATTCGCCATACTTGCTTGAGAAAGCGAAAATTTAGATAATCCATAGATAGGTGACTGAATAGAGTAAAAACGGCCCTTATAGTAAAGATATTGCGCCATTAGATGTGCTGAGATATTTACACCAAAAACTTAACAAATACATACCACTTATTGAAATATGCTGTATATGCTTTGTAATAAATTACCTGAGAGTTAAAACAATGATAATTATTGTTTTTTTTTCGGCTACACTTACATTACAATATACTGCTTTTCCTTTTTACTCACCGCACGACCCTCCTCTGATTTGTTGTTATTACCTGCAAGTGGCATATTTTTATTTTTATCATATTGTTAAGAGTTTATTTTTATTGTTGCTCCGAGTTGTTTTATTATTGTTGTCAGTGTTTTTGTTTTTGTTTTTTTTACTCCGCTTTGCTGTAATTGCGTGCTGTGCAAACAAGGCTACACAAAAATACACGCAGCTGCTGGCACAATTGCCACATTGTTGATTTCTACTCAATTGGTGACCCCTTTCTCATATGCGCTCCTTAATAAACATTTAGGCTTGAGTCACATTAGAGCTCAAGTTGTTAACTAACATACTTCTTAAATCTTAACGTCAATGTTTCTTAGATTGATAAAACGATAGTTCTCAAAGTGCACTCGAATGTGATTCTCCAATTTCACTGAAATCTCTTTTTTATTTCTCCACAATAAATAGCTGTTGGCTTTGCTGGTGCCACCTTGAATAATATTTTTATTTACAACTTGGGATATCAACTGGAGAAATGTTGCCAGATGAGGTTTGATAAATATAAATTTCTCTAAGTTTGGAGAGTAAACAGAGAATAATGTGGGATATCGGCTTAGAAACTGTATATTTCTCGAAGGGTGCAGAAATATTTTTTTTATGTTTTCGATGAAAAAGCTTCTGGCTTTCAGAGAATTTCAGATACGATCTATAGTAAAAAGCATTGTGTAGATAATGAATAGTGGAGCTTTCTTGTGTAAATTTGTAAGTGTATACAAATGTTAGATATCAACATCACTAAAGACCAAAAATGATGGATATTTTAATACTTTGAGCATTATTTTAAACGCTACATGAAATATAAAATATTTTGGTACTTTTCATTACGAATTTTTGTTAAAAAAAGAGGTGGCAACCATGTCTGCTATTCATGCTCAGCCTTCATTATTTTCGCTCTCGTATGCTCTCGCAATACGTTTGTTAACACAATACAAGTTGAGGGTACTTTACCCTGCCTGCTTCCGCTGATAACAGACGACGTAATCGCATTTGCGCCTTTTGTGGTTTGCTTTCGAATTCAGTAAATATCGCACGCATGATCGAAAGTGAGCTAAGTCAAATATATCGATATTTGAAGCTATAAATATATACTCAAACGTTGGTCGATCTGTAAACTAGCTCAATAATAGCAAAATTGCCTATCGAAAAAATGTATAGCAAAACTAAAAATTTCTTAAAACACATGTCTGGGGAATATCACTTTATTTAATTCCCTGAAAAACTTGTTTTTGAGTTAGCGCTTTTTAGAGCTAGGTGTGCTATATATGTATTTTTTTTACAGTAACGTCTCCAAGGTGGTGAAGATTTAAAACGCAGGGTCTTTTAGCTGGCCTTGTCAATATACTTATGAGAAAGAGAAAGTAGATTTAAAAGTAAGGTCTCTTCGGAAAAGCTTTCACCCAATGATATGTAAGTAGAGCCGTGGTGTATTTTGGACAGAGTTTATTGTTGCTCTTCTTTTTTAGATGTTACATCTCGCTGTTTTTAGTCAAATGTCATAAGACTTGCACATGATCGTTAACATTTTGCAGCCCCTGTTCACGCCATTCCTGTTTTGGGTAATCATGTGCCTTTCATGCCTGATTTGAACCACAGCAAGCCTGACTGCGACACCTACCGCATATGCTTAAAGGGTTCGCTCTCATTTTCCACTACAACCACAGTTACCATCATTGCCTGGGGTACCGGAAGCCCAATATAAGTGCAAGCACTCCCTGTTTCAATTCTTCCTAGTACGATTTTGCACTCTAAAACACTTCCAGACGATGTGCTATGCGAGATAATCGTCTTAATGGCCGTTGGGTTGTCAATGTATAAATTTAGGCTGCTGTAGCTTACGCCGTTTTCCTCCAGGATGAATGATACTATGTACTTTGATCTGGAAGCTTGTACGATTTTAATTTTACAGTACTTTAATTCCATTTATTTCTGTACCCTTGTACCAACTTTTCGCCGTGGCGTTAAGATCCCCATCGGTGCCCATGAGAGAGGAAGGCCTTCCATGGCGACTTGCTGTCTGAAATGAGTATTCGATATTTTGTGCTGTATTTCTCCTGGAGGAACAATACCAGATCCGCCTTCAAGCCAACGTCAGATGCCTAGGCATGTATTTCAAGCAGCTCCAAATTCATCAGAGAGCTTATCCTTGGTCGGAATTTTTACTTAAGATTACTGACACGTTATCTGCGTACGCCGAGAGACTGAACATTGCGGCGTGCATCTATTCACAGATCTCGTAGCTTGACAAATCGCCCACATGCAAGAGATTCATCTTGTTAAAATCGGATGCTTTTCAGTGAATTTAAGGCAATCCATTAAGCGCCCGTTGCGAGATATTTTTGAAATCCTCAGCAATATCTTGGAAACACCTTAGGCGCAGAGTTTCTACCGACTTGCATTTGGTGCACGCGTGCTCTGAGAAAGAAAATAGTTTTTCGTCGATATTCGATTTAATATGTAAATTGATTGGAGTATTGAGCAAAAATATGAGTTTTCTCGGCTTTGGCAGGATGACGACGCGATCCGTTATTCAAGAGTGCGGCACATGATTCAGTCTTATGCACCATTCAAAAAATATTATGATCCATTCTTTTAACGCTCGAATCGACATTGGCAATATTTCAGGAAGAATTTCAATTGAAATTAAACCTTCAAAATTCCTGCTCATGTACCTACGAACTATAAATACAAAACAAACGACAACAACAGATCAGAACGAAAATCGACACTGATGATGGCACAACGCCGAAACCGGTTTGTCTCCAAACCAAATTTGACAATGGATGACGGAAAATCGTTCCAATATACATCAGTTATCCACCCTGTCGGAAAATCAACAAAACAAAATAAGTCTTTAAAAAAGTTTCAACCACCCATTAGTTTTTGATATAAGTCACTCAGCATGTCACTACTCGCTCCATGTTAGCAACGCAAGTACAGTCTACAGAATCTTCCGCATCATCTTCCAAAACAAAATGTGCGTAAGCAAGTGCCTCATATGTTTCTTCAATACTACGTGTCACTTCCACGTCATTCTGTATGAGTTCCTCAACTATTGCGCTCTCATATAGGACTTGGGAAAGATTATTCGATATCTGAACAGAAGTCTTCTAAGAGGTTCTCTATGCCCTGCAAAATTTCTTACTTGTATGTCAAGAGCAAATCCCAATATTCGTTGTATTCCTAGCATTCCACGACTTTATTCAGCTAAGATATTACCTTCAGGAATCTTAGACGATCCAATGAAATGAACCGAACGAAATCCGTAAAGGGGAGAATGTATGGCATACAGCCCAAATAAGATATAGACCACGTTTACACATGCCTTAATCTACAACAAATTGTCAAATTTTTACGTTTTTATTTGATTTTGTGCTTCCAATTAGATATTACACTATAGAAGTCGAACTTTTTCTATGAAAAGATATCTCTAAAACTTGTTCATAATGACCGATTATCAAGGGGAAATATTTGTATGGGAAAACTTGTTATAAAGCTAACAATTATGAGTTAAATACGAAAATGAAGCTAATCCCGTTATATTTAAACTAGGTCTTGGCGCATTGTGAGAACACAGAGTGAAATCAAGCTTTACTCCGCATAAGAATAACGTCATAAAACTTGATCAAAAGCCTTTGAAAAGTCAGTAAAGATATGGTCGATCTGAGGTCCCGGGACCCGGCCGAAAACACAGTGTTTCTTAAAGACCCAAAAATTAGAACTAGAAGATCAACCATTAGAAAATCCATTTTGACTTTGAGATTTAATTGATTTTACTATAAAATAGGCTTATCTTAATCTGTCTTTACTATATAAAAGTCCTAACTACGTTAAAGTTAAAGAGCTGATCCATTGGTGCGATTTTCCTAGCTAAAGCTTTAAAATGTCATATGTCTGCCGTTAAATTACATAGGGGTATATTTTTATTAGTAATATATTAAAAATATGTTTAATTTAACAAAACTAGCAGGTAAGACATCATAACAAAAAAAAAGTAAAAACCAATGCTTTTTAACCGCAAATATATAGGTCTAGGCCCATTTCGTGCTATACGATTCACGAACGAAAACAAATTTGTTAAATCACAATAGCTCTGAAATGATGAATCGGAGTAAAGAAATATGTATGCTAACTAGTGGCTAAGAAAACACATTAGATCCATAACACGAAATAGTTTGACAGATTCATACTAGGAGGACTCATGTAACCATATAAATGCCTTATAAAGTGTGTAAACGTATAAATTTATCTAGTGCGTAAACGAGCTGTCAAATTTGTATGAAAAATCATTTACACTATTTGTATAAATTTACGCGCACATTTCATTGTGTAAACGCGGTAAACTCAAAGGAATGCAACCTTGCAGACATTACAGCAGGCATTTTCATCGGAATCCAACATCAGCAAGTAAAGGCGTTTTAGTTTTGATTTTTCACTTAATCTTGGCATTTTTTAATTTGTATAACAATCAAAAAAATTTTGTTTTGCAATAATACAGCTGATAAACAATCAAGTTTATCAAGAGTATTACTAGGTGCGTTCATATAACCGCGTGTGTAAATGGATATAATTTTACACCTTATAGGTTTATATGCTTCCATGAGTCCCCCTACTTATCGTTAGAGTGAAAATGCTTTTAGATACGTGATCGTATAACATGATACAGGCCTTGCTCTCACTTACGCCCTCCGCCCATAACAACTCCATTAGTGGCCTTTTACACCATACAATTCTAGAATCAAGTCTGACGCGACATCGGCAAAGGGGTTGAAAAGAGTACAACAGCATTCGCGCCGTCAAGTCGTTTCAATTTCATCTTGCTATCTCTTCCTCTCTCTGCTTGTGTGCAATTTTTTGTTTCACACTTGCTTTCAAGAAAAATTGATTAAAGTAAATGCGAATAGAAAGCACAAAAGGGAACGTCAACAGAGTTGGATTCAAGAATTGTATGGTGTAAAACGGGGCATACCCAAATAATTTGAAGCTGAATATCAAACAAGTTTTCAACAAATTATAAAAATTAAGCCTGAAAAATTTAAAAATTAAGTGCTATGTTATAACATGCTCGTGTTTTAAATAATAATTTTCTTGAAACTAGTAGTGCTACTAACAAAAAATTCTAGAAATATTTCCAAAATACGAAAATCAAAATTAATACATATCAATTTCTAAGTAAACGTGTTTAAAAAAATAATAATAAACCACAAATATTTTTACAGTGTAACTTAAGTGTTATTTATACAAATATTTCGATCTCTTGATAAGAAGCGAAGATAAAGTGAAAGAAAAAAAATAAAATAAATAACAAATACAATCAACGTGCTTTTCGATCGATAACAATTCAAAAGTTGCAACAACAAAACCGTTATCAGTCTATCAAAAATACATAAATATGTATATATATATGTATCTATGAGTAGTAAATACTTCAATTCTTTCAATTGATTACATTTTTTTCGCAGCTGTTGATAAAAAAACTGTCATTGTGAAACCTGACAGAGAGTGAAGTTTTGAAAATAAACCAATAAAATAACAATAAAAAATAATTAAAATAGCAAACAAACACAAAAAATGTAAATTCTTAAAATTAAACTAAATAAAAAAAAAATACGATTTATTAACAAAAGAAAGAGCAAAATAAGTGCAAAATTTGTATAAAATCTAGAACAAATAAATATTTATTTAGTAGTAGTCAGCGAAATTGAATAATAAAATGCAACAAATATGAAAATAAAAACTGTCTAAAAATTTAAGCCGACAGGATGTTGAACTCATTTAGCAAACAAAACCAACAAGTTTTAAAGAAAGCCAAACAAATTTTATAGAAGAGTAAAAGAAGTGAAAAGAAAGCAACAAAATGTTAAGAAAAGTATTTCGACAAATTGAAAGATAAATATAAAACAAAAAAAAAAATTGTTACACTATACATTTTTACAAAAGAAAAAAGAAATATAGATTCATTTTACGCTCAACCGACAACACTTCCTCACGAATTTAAAAATTTCGAAACTTCAAAAAAAAAACCGCCCGCGTTTTTTTAGTTTCCTTCTGCCACTTTTCCATTCTGCAGACAATTTCTTTACCGTTTTTAATTGTGTTTGCATTGTGCATTTTAAAGCCCACACAACAGGTTTTTGTTTATTTTCGTCTTCGATTATTTATACGTAATTGATTAAAGTGTTTCGTGAGTGTGTATGTGCGCTATTGTTGCGATTTCCTTAATTTTCTTTGTGCTCGGCTGCGTTTTCCGTGAAACACAACAACAGCTACATATTTATAATAAACAAATAGGTGCGTATACTATTTTTAAGTTTTTAAGAAAAATTGTATACATAATTTTTATATACATACGTAGAATTGCTTCTTTTCGTTTGTGCTGATATGAATTGCGTTTTCGTAACAAAAAATCTAAACATTTTCTGGGAAACGGAAAAGTTCCGCCTTAACATAAAATTACCAAAGTTTGTTCCCGTTTTTGTTCAGTCAATATTGCTTTAGTATATGTTGGCTCTAGTAGGGACAAGAATTACTGTACGTTACTTCACCACATCCATGATGAAATGAATATTCAAGTGTTCTTATCCCGTTGACGTTTTCCCTTATTCTGACAAGTTCGTCATGCCTAATTTAAGGGCTAATTAAACTTCCTTAACCCTAAAGTCATAGTCGTAACCATACCCATATCCACAACCTTATCCAATGTGATCGATTAATGGTGTCTTAACCTAAAAATCGTGAAAATTTCATAAAAATGAAGAAAACGCAAAAAATTACAAATATATTCCACAAAAAAAATAAGTCTCTTTGTCATAACGTATCCAAAACAATGAATAAAATCTACAAAAAGTTATTAAATTCACCAACTCAAATATTTTTAGGTTTTGGATATGGCGAGAAACCAAAAACATATTGGTTGGCTATGGTATGGCTATGGCGTTAGCGTTATTGTATGGCACCATTAATAGATTACATTGATTTCCATAAGGTAGGTTCGATCAGCTGTTTTATCTGGTTATGGTTATATGGTTATAAGTCACCATTAAGTGGCCCTTAAAGGGTTGTCTATCATACATAACTGCGTTTGAAATCTACTACGATCGGAATAGATTTAACTATACGTTTAGAAATAGAATAACTAAAAAAGCCACTACCAGAAATTTTAGATATAAAGATTAACGTAACTTTGTATTCCTCAAAAGATTATATATAGATACTATTTAGCAGAAAACTTATTTTTTGAGGAAATTTGTACGAAAAATGGAGCAATCAAAATTTATTACTTTTGTAGTACAAGTAAATACTGGCAAACAGAGCTACCGAAAAGTGAGTTTATGCTTGACATCACCTTTATTATTGCATTATGCACCACATCGATATTTTTGACATTCGATACTGATACTTTATACTGCTTATCGCTAATGTTTTACTTTTATATATAACTTTATTTTGATTATTTATAAAATAAAATAAAACTCATTTACTTGCATCTAGCGCTCAAATTTCGAGCTCATCACAAATCCCTGTTTTCTGGTAAAGATTTTAACTTTCAACTTGTACTCCCGGAAACCTATGATATATGACTTTGGCTGTTTTAGCTTGTAGCCATAGATTTAACAGTGGATATCTTGCAAATACGGGTGCCGAAACGAAACTTCCAAGCCCGAACGTTTTATTTCACTCTCATATCATGACTTAGCCAGCAAAGCCTTTAGGATTTTATTGTTTGCACCAGCTTGTGTCTGCATAAGGCTTAAACAACACATCATTACACCTAACAGGACCATAAACCTTCGAAAGAACTTTTTTCTCGAACACTCCTGTAACCATCTCATCTTCTCTGGATACTGTTTATGATTCCCAACCAAACATCATGACAAGTATATTGAGCGACTTATAGAGCGTGATTTTCGTGCGTCGAGAGATGGTTTCACTTTTCAATTGCCTGCTCAGTGCAAAGTAGTTGGCAGGAGTTCTCTTCCGTTTGATTTCTAAGCGGACAAAGCGCTTTGAGCATTTTATTTGACCGATTTTAGTAGATTGTTTTTGTCAATCCAGCCGATTCGCCAAAAAAGTTCTGGACAACACGAATTTTTTATTAAAGTGCGTTTTTTTTTAAATCATTCAATAAAACTTATTCCGAATTCAATATATTAAATCAGAACGAACGCTACATCGTCACAAATGGCTGAACAAATTCAGTTTAACTTTGCAGTTTTGTGTGACTTTTAATAAAATTTCTATGAATTTATTAAATTATTTTATGAGCTCGAGGCCTTATCCAAATTAAACACAGTGTATATATTTTATATTTTTATTCGATATTTTTGCCTGTATAACATACTCAATTGTTCCTGATGATGACTTCAGACTAAAGTCGAAATATCGAATACAAATATAAAATATATACACTGTGTTTTATTTGGATAAGGTCTCGAGCTCATAAAATAGTTTAATAAATTTAAAGATTAAAGGCCAATAATAATTTTTAATAAAATTTCTATGCATAACTTTATTATTGTTATTAATAAACAATTAACACAAATTTTTGGCTTGTAGCAAAATAGCGTAAACTTATTAATTTAAATTTTATGTTGCCAGTCAGTTTGTTGAAAACAAATTTCTTAATAGCTGTGTTTTTTTACATCTATATACATATGCACTTAAACTTTATATGGACTGCCAAGTGCATACTTTATCTACACTTCTGAAATTGCTGCGCAGAAAATTAATACTCCTAAGTTTCAATACGCATCTAAGTTTTACCTCTACACACTTCAGAGGTGCGTGTCTGCGCTACTCGGTACAACCCATTCTGTAGCTAGTTGTTTAGCCACTGCCGCTAGATGGGTCTCCTAAACATCATCTAAGTGATGATAAGCTTTTTTTTACCCGCAAATGTAGATGCATGTACATGCAAAAAAAACACGGCTAATAACAAATAGAAAGGAAAAAATTGTAAACATTAATAAATAACTAAAATCTCTTCAGAGGTACATCGCACCCTGTATTTATTTTTATTTTTAATGGAAAGCTAGAGAATATAATTAAAAACAAGTAAGAGTGTCTAAGTTTGGGTGTAACCGAACATTATATACTCAGCGTGAGTTTCAATTGTATGGTTCATTTCCGTTAAATTACTTTTTCGAATTTTGTTACGGGGGATTTATTTTTTTGGGGCTCTAGAAATGTTGTGTAATAACTGATCGGAATAGAGGCGTGGCACCGCCATTAAAAAAAAATGTCTCCCAATTTCCTCTTACAATAAAACTCGGTAAGTGAAATATCATTGATACAAAACCATTTTTCGCTAGGATATAGCTTATTATTCTAGTCTACGACCCTTTTAAACCTCTTTTGTATAAAAGTGGGCGTGGTCCTTAACCATTTCCGTCCATTTACTAGAAATATTTCCTGCTATAAAGAAAAGAAAGTATGCATTCCTCGAGTTATGGCTCCTGAAATACAGAAAATTGCCTATTCAAAAAAGGGCAGTACCACGCCCATTTTAAAAACTTTTAATATTTTCTAACTTTTTGTTATAATTCCATTTAGAAAGGAAAATACCATTAATATTAAGCTCTTTTTCGCCTCCTTTGTATAAAAGTGGGCGTGGTCCTTAACCGACTTCGTAAATTTTTCTCCGAAGCATTCCTTATAGTAAAGGCAAGTTCTGTGCTGAATTTAGTTATGTTAGGTTTAACGGTTTTTGATTTATGATTAATAATATTTCCCATTTTCAAAAATGTTTTCAAATTTTTAACAAGAATCTCAATATCAGTCCACACATCCAATTTCAATAAGCCCGTATACCGAAATTTGGTGAAGATATCTCAATATTTGCTCAAGTTATCGTGTTAACGGACGGACAGGTGGACGGACGGACATGGCTTAGTCAAATTTTTATTCTATACTGATGATTTTGATATCTATATCTATCTCGATTACTTTATACCTGCACAACCAACCGTTATCTTACCAAAGTTAATATACCCTGTGTGCAAAGTACGCTGATTATAAATTGTCGGTCATGAATTGGAAGTTTTTCATGGAAGTTTTTCAAATTTAGCTTTTTAAAGTCAAACTTCAATTAAAAAAATAAATTCCAAACAAAAAAGAATATCCAAATATGTTTTTGTTTTGTAAAACACGTGAAAATGATTTTGATTCTGTCGAGAATTTTCAATTATTTTTTTTTCATTATGAAAAACTTAAAAAACAAAAATGCAAATTGCTTCAAGTGCTCTCGCTAATCATTTATGCTTTGTGAACCGTCAAATTAACTTCAAGTGGAAAAAGTGTAGGTTCAAATATCAGTTTAAACAAATCTCAGTAGTTAAAACTAGCAATGTAGACATGGCATTAAATTGTGTAGATACTTTCTCTAACTCCTGTTTTGTTTTTTACAAGTTATAGAATCAAATATGATACCGGCTAAAAATGTTAGCATTATTTCCTTTTAAGTCATGTGATAATTAACTATGAAATAAGCTCTTATCAGTAATTGTTTATTCGACAAAATATTTGTCTACATTTTTGAAGCTATTAAACAATCTAATTTTGCGATATGTATTCGATGAACTATCGCTAATCTAACATTCTAACACTAATTGCTGTCTAACATTAAAAATGATTGCAAATACACGAGTGTGAACTCGTAAAAGCGTGTTTGTTATCTGCAGTAAACTATATAAAGCTTCATAGTCGGAGAACTGAGAGCCAAATCAATTAAAGACCTTTATAAAATAAAAAAATAAATCCAATTTAATTTAAAAATTAATATAAAATTAAATAGTAAGTCAGAATGTGAAACAACATTTAAGTGCATATAAAAAAATAATAATCCACCGTGGTGTGATGGTAGCGTGCTCCTCCTATCACACCCATGATTCTGGGTTGACTCCCCGGGCAAAGCAACATCAAAATTTTAGAAACAAGTTTTTTCAATTTGAGGAAAATTTTTCTAAGCGGTTTCGTGCCTCGGCAATGTTTGGCAACTACTCCGAGTGTATTTCTGCCATGACAAGCTTCGTAGGAAAAACTCATCTGCCCTGCAGATGCCGTTCGGAGTCGGCATAAAGCAAGTAGGTCCCGTCACCCCAATTTGTAGGAAAAATTAAAAGGAGCTCGGCTTGAAGTAATATACAATATTGCTGCAAAACAACGGATATAAAAAAGCACAATTAGGTAGATAAGCTCAGAAGAACGCATGGAGAACCAAAAAGAAGTAATGAAAATGAAGATAATAACACCTGGACGAAAAGCAACATATAAATTGGCAAACTTCTTTAAAAAAAATACAGCATTAACACAGCGTTCAAAACATCGGAGAATCTAGGGCGAAAACTAAGACTAACACGGAATCCAACCATTATACCAGAGTCTGCTTCGCGAATCAAGTGGTCGAAAATGAATGTGCTCCAGCAAACATCAACAAAACAGCTAAGCAAAAGGCCAACGTCCTGAACGTACTCGAAAACAAACAGAAAACATTCGACGGTAGAATAATAAGCGAATAGATAAACACAATTTCTGACACAATATTTGAGCCTTTAAAACTTGTTACAAGAAACAAAGTAATCACACAGGTACAACAGACAAACACACAACAACAAATAAATACAAAACAATAAACGCACCAAAGCAACAAACCCACAACAATGTCAAACGACTAGAATTACTGACTTACCTGCCTCAGTCAGCCACACAAATCGATGAGTAAAAACCGCCCTCGGTTCTGAATGAACACACAGCACATACACATAAACATACCCAAGCATCAATTTTGACAATACCTGCTCATGAACCTACGAATTATAAATACAAGACAAACGACAACAACAGATCAGAACAAAAATCAACACTGATGATGGCACAACGCCAAAACCGGTTTGTCTCGAAACCAAATTTGCAAGGGATGACGGAAAATCGTTCCAATATACATCACTACTACTGTATTTTTGCCACGAATAGCTTCTCAGAGGAGATTCATCTTACACGCAGAGGCCGTTCGGGGTCCGCATAAGCAAGTAGGTCCCACATATTGAAACCTTTAGGGCTTCGTATTAATTTATTGAAATACGTTTTTGGACTAAATAAGAAAACATTTTTTTTTTTTGGCAAAACTCGACTTTATATATCAAGATAGTCTCCTTTGGGAGTGCTACAATCGGTCTAACGCTACCCACACATTTCAATAAAATTTTTGTAGTACAATTTGTCAAGAGCCCCAAAATACACTTCAGTTTGGACAATCAATTTTTCATGTCGCCAAATATTTTTCCACGGAGCTCGGTTTTGAGATTTTTGAACAGATAATAGTTGAGGTGGGTTTGGTCAAAGGCTGAGGTATGCTCAGTCGATCCAGAGTCGGGTGGAAGTCCCACTTCCCCCACCTAAATAAATACACAGTAAATTAGTGTTTTGATTTCAAACACACACACACACGCGGATCTCAGGCTAGAATATCCACAACCTTGAATCCAGTAGAGAGAGGGAGAAAGAGATGTTTCCTATGTAGTGTCGCTGAGAATATTACGATCCGAGGACGGCGGTTCTCCGCAGATAGAGATAGAGTACTAGCTAACAGTGGCTCAGATGGTGATGACGGCGGTGAATGAGGGTGGCTCTCGCCAAGGGGTGATAACGGCGGAAGTGATGATCACGCCCGAAGAGAGAGTATTAAATGACCGAGGCTATCGCCAAGGGGTGATAACGGCGGTAGTGATGATCACGCCCGAAGAGAGAGTAGTGAATAACGATGGTTTTCAACGAAGAGCTTTAACGACGGTGGTGGCTAGACTCCGGGATGGGATGTCCAAGGATCGGGATGGCGATGATGGTTGTACCTGAGGCGAAGTGTCTTTATTAGTGAGATTATACTGGCTAATTTGACTAACTACATTATATTGGCTCGGGTATTCGGTTAGAGTATTAGGGGAATTTGTCCCGCCACAGGCGCTGCGATATGTTCCCTTCTTACCTGAGCCGGATATCCGTGCATTAGCCTTCCTCTGAGTAATAGGGGTGGTGAGGGCTGCCAAATAGGCCGGGGGGTTACCATGGGCAGAACTTACCTTGTAACTTTACCCCCGGTGGCCCAAAGGGCGTCCTCAGAATGTATGTATTTATATTGGCTCGGGCAGTCTGCCAGGGTAGTGGGAACATCCGTCCCACCACAGGCGTTGGAACGGGTTTCCTTCCTACCCGAGAAGACTGCCCGTGCATTACCTTTCCTGTGAGTAATAAGGGGTGTAACTCCCGTCTTACTCACAGGAAAGGGACGTAAACTAGTGGGGCGTCCGATAGGCAGGGGGGCGTACCATCGGTGGAACCGACCTTGTAACGCTCCCCCTGACTCAAAGGGTACCCCTTGTCGACTGCCAATGGCAGTCGGCACGAACCCCACTCACATAAGGCGAAGTGTGCCTGGTGTGATTTGAAAAATCATCTTTTTCATATGTGTTTATGAACACACTGTGAATTATACTCGCATTGCCACGCAAAGTGCGACGCGAATACAAATTCTCAGGTCTTGTGCGTCCACCATCGCTGGCTTGCCTTACGCTTGCGGGATGGTTGTTGGGCTGATATTTTTTTTTTTTTTTTGTTTTACGAGGAGGAAGCATCGAAAGCCTCATAGTCAGTGTGGGACTTTAACCGCACTAAACCTCCTACCGTCTGAGTACCATTTACCCCCCGGTACTACCGTCAAGTATTCCGTGGAGGTAGGTTGAGCACTAAGCTCTACGTCTGTCGGGGTCACGTTGCTGTACTTAGATAGTGCCGCGGTATGGTTAACGCTGGGACTGACACGCCCTGCTTACTACCTGAATGTGCTTGACGCATACCACTTCTACGAATATTTGCAAGCCTACCTTAAACACTGTGCATATAGTGCTTGTGGCATGCTTGTGCGTTCGACTACTTGTATTGTAGGGTTTTGTTTTTTACATATATATATATGTGTAAATAAATTATATATGTATAAATAGAAATTTTTTTTTTTTTTTCCACAATACGTAACGGGGCTTTCCTCGTACTTCCACCGGTTGGAGAGGTCTTCTCTCCAATCCGAGTATAAACTCTGATTGCATGTCAGACGTTTACCCTCATACTCGTTGTTTCTACGGTTGGAGAGGCCTTGTCTCCAATCCGTAGGTTTGTTGTTGCGTGTATGTTGACTGCTTTTGGTCGCACGGTTGAAGAGGCCGTGTCTCCAATCCGTGCTTTATTCCTTCACCTGGGGCAGTATTCGAACGGTTGAAGAGGCCTTGTCTCCAATCCGTCGCCTGGTTTGCTATTACATTTACCTACATATATTACGGTATTTTCTTATGTTATCATTATCACGCCGCTAATTGTACGGAGGCCTTGCATTCAATACGTGCTCAGCTCGATCCCCTCCACCTTAGCAATTTGTTATCCACCCACACAACTCGACTGTTCAATGTTCGTTGCTGCGCCGTAGCCTTTCAAGACTTCGTAGACACTTCATTATTTCCGCTATTACATCGCACGCCGCTGACCATTTTACCTTGCTTTGTAGCATGCATCCAACAATTGTTTCAGGAGTGTAATCCTCTCCAAATATTCTGCACAGTTTGCATCTCGAGCTATAGAACCTAGGACACTCGAAAAATACATGGTAAACATCTTCTACTGTATCGCCGCCGCAGTGATCGCATATGTTGTTAGGCTCGTGATTGAATCGGTGCAAATATTCCTTAAAGCATCCGTGACCACTCAGAAACTGTGTGAGGTAGAAATCCACCTCGCCGTGCTTTCTAGATATCCATATATTAATATCTGGGATACATCGGTGTGTCCAACGACCATTTGTTGAGGCATTCCACCTGAGCTGCCAGTTCTGCACGCTTCGCTCTCGTGCTCCGTTACTTGAGCTTTGATCCCGATAAATCGTCGCTGCTTCTTTTGCTAATATGTCTATAGGACACATTCCTGCGATGATTAGTGCTGCGTCGTCAGAGACAGTTTTAAAGGCGCTACAGACGCGTAGTGCACACAGGCGGTAAGTCGACTTTACCCCGCGGAAGTATGATTTATACTCCGTGGCCTGATGCCAAACAGGAGCCCCGTAAAGTATTTGGCTTTTTACAACGCCAGCCAGAAGTTGACGCCGTCGTTGCTTTGGTCCTCTTGCATTTATCATTATCCTAGATAATGCTGCTACGGTTTTTGCTACCTTTCCATTGGCATACTCTAAGTGGGATTTGAATGACAACCTCCTGTCTATCACAACCCCCAAGTATTTTATTGCAGGCAGCGTGTCGATGTCATGGCGGCAGATTCTTATAGTGACCTGCTCCACCCTTTTCCTACTTGATATGAGTACAGCCTCTGTTTTTTGTTCCGCCAGCTGCAGTCCATTTTTCGTAAGCCACGATTGAACCATCGCTATGCTTGTATTAGATTTGGCGCATATTTCGCCTAGGTGCTTGGCGGTGATTACCAATGCGATATCGTCCGCGAAGCCGATAATTTTCACCCCATTGGGTACCTTGAGTCGAAATACTCCGTCGTACATAATATTCCAAAGCAGTGGACCGAACACGGAGCCTTGAGGAACACCGCCTGTGACGTGAAGCTTTTCTACTCCAGCAGCCGTTTCATATTCCAGCACTCTACCTTCAAAGTAGCTGCGTATGATCCTACGCAGGTAAAGGGATATGCCTATCTGCTCCAGCGTGTCTAGAATTTTTGCCCAATTGGCAGTGTTGAAGGCATTTTTTACATCTAAAGTAACGATGAGGAAATATTCCTTAGAGCCTTCGAGCCATCGGGTGCCACTTATGGCTTCTTGGGCCACTTCCTTCGCCATGTTCACAACTTGGATGGTGGATCTTCCTTTCCTAAACCCAAACTGGTTATCGGAAATACCACCCACATCTTCAATTTCTTTTTCGAGTCGATTATAGAGGACTCGCTCAAGAACCTTACCGGCGGAGTCGAGCAGGCAAATGGGCCTGTAGCTAGATGGTTCCGCCGTATTTTTACCAAACTTTGGATATGTATGTATATGTATGTCGGTATGTGTGCATGGATATCAGCAGGCATTGTGTTTGCGCGGTGGGCCAGGAATATGCAGTAGGTACATATAATATTAGGGTGGGCGTTAAATGCGGAATAGATATTGTGGCGTAGTATTTGCTACGTACATAGTCACTTTCTCGTACCCAAGAATTCGTGAAAAATATGACGCACACGCTCTTTTTATCTATCTTTACGATGTCAGCAATCTCACTACATTTCATTTTACGATTATTTCGAATAAAGTAACTGTCTTATTTGGACGACAAGAACGTGGTGCATCATTGGTGTCTCCCCGACCGCTTTTAAATTCAGCATACCAAGAACAAGTTCTTGAGTAATCGTTGTGACTTGTAAACAAATAAACAAAATGACATGAAATTTGGACAGGTGACGTTCATACTTTCTAATAACTATATGGATTTAATCATAGTGGCGCAATCTAGATGCAGTCTAAAGACATACCTACCGACGTGCTAAATAGTAGACAATTTTTAAAAATAAGGTAGATAGGGGTACGTTGTTGATAGTACGCTCCGAAAAATATAACCATTAAGGCACTGGCCCGACCATATCGATACCGATTCGGTGTGACTACATTGAACCTTCTAAGTCACTCAACTCCTTTCTTGTGTGTGGAGTTTGGGTCCCAAGAGGTCTGTCTGTTACATAAACACCATTCCCGGGGTTGTAGAAGCTATAGATTGCGCTGAAACTCCTTGAAAGATGAAATCTATTTAAAAGTTTTTTTCAACTAATTTTTGTTTACTCGTTTAATTTTGATCACTAATTTTAGTATATACGTTTCGAAAAATTATACCAAATTATTATTTTTTATTTTTTTAAATATATAAATATTCCAAATTTAAACAGTTATAGTGACATGTTGCATAAGCGAAGCATTCAAGCGCTCAAAAGCCTGCAAACGTCTATTCAAACCGTCGATCATTTGATAGGCATGATCGAACTTCTGCTCGTAAATATTCACAATAGCTTTGAGTTCACGACGCAGCGAATCGTATTCACTATCCGAGGACGCTTGCAATTGCGCAGGTTTCTCAAATCCATTCGCACTCGTCACTTCAAATTGTTGATTTGAGCTCGATTCCCCACTGTCGCTATCATCTTCCAAACGGTACATGCACGCAATATCATTAATGTATTCACCCGGGAATTCGGGATCCATGCGATCATAACCATAAGCAATTGTGAATGGCTTAAGCAGCATATCCATAAGAATAATCAAATTATAACAATTCCAATCATTGCCGCGTATATCGAAATGACTTAAGTGTTCCAAATACTTAAAATTTTCTGGATGAATTTCGCGCAACTTATTATAAGAAACATTAAGAAATATAAGTTGAGTTTGTTCTGCTATTGCCTCTATAGGTAATGCTCGCAAGCCAGTATTACCAAGATCCAAACGTTTCAGTGAGTTAACTTGCCATGGCGAAGGCAGCGTGTGCAGGGCAGGATTATCGCCTAAATCAAGCATTTCCAATTTTGAAGCGCGAGTCAATGAAGCAATTTGTTGCAGAGAATTATTACGTAAATTCAAGGTCTCTAAATCTTCCGGTTGTGCAAAATAGAGCTCAAGTATATGATTATAACTGAGATCAACATTACGCACATAACCGTAAATATTGACACGCGTGAGCGCACAGCTCGAAGCGATCAAGTTATGTAACTTAGTTAGCATTAGAACAAGCGTACGCAACTCCACATTACCGACCAGATCCAAAATGATGAGCTGCGTTTGACGACGCAAAATCTTCTGATCAATATGTTGTAGACGATTTGCGCCCAATTTGAGAATTTTTAAATTCAAATTATTCAGAAAGAGTTGATCGTTGAGTATACGCAAACGATTGTTGTTTAAATGTAATTCTTGTAGGGCGTTCAGCTGTTCAAACAAACTTCTCGGCAGTTGCGTTAAACGATTATCACTCAAATCTAAATAACGTAAATCGTTAAGTCCTGCAAAACTTTTAGCATGCAATTGCTCTATGAGATTCGCATCAAGAAAGAGATATTGCAAATCACTAGCAAATTTAAAAGTTGATTCATCAATCGTGCGCAAACGATTATCCGAGAGTAAGAGTACACGTAAATTTTGTGCCATCAAAAAACATTCCCATGTCACAAGTTCTATCGAACAATTACGCATATCCAATTCTTGTATGGTCGCTGAATAGAAGAGATGTAGCGGAAAATGTGCGAATGTTGAATTTTCGAATACGAGCGCTTCATAGTTATACGCATTCACTATATCGTATGTATCATCATTGCTATTGATACGCACCTCGGGTGGTATGTCAAAAAAGGCGACCTCATCTAAACGATTATAATTGAAATTGTAGCAGTAACGATCGAGACAACGATCGGTTAGTGTTTTAATGTATTGCAGTTGTGGGCGTGGCTGTTCGTATGCATTCGTTGTTTCTACGCTGTTTTGTATGCGTGTTGTAGTCGTCGTGGTTGATTGTGGTGGTGCCTTATTATCATCCTCGTCTATACTTTGTAGATTGACTTCCATTTCACTTGTGTCTTCAGCTGACGTTTCGTCTGCGCTGATCTCATCATCTTCACAGCGCACAACAAAGGGCGCGTTCAGACAAAGCGCGATTAGCGCGATAAGAAAACCGTGTTTCAAGTTCATTTTTTGTTTACCGCAGTAGAAATATATATACACTTTTTAAAAATATATTTCATTAAATATTCTAATATAAGCTTTGAAACAATTTTGCACCGTATTCGTTGAGCTTCGCGTTTAGACTGATCTCACTGTTGCGTGCAAAATTTTGCTTGTGATTTTCTCCCCGATCTACATATTTATTGAGTTTGCTAAATCAAAACAAAAATATTTAATAATATTACATTATTAGTCTATTAATATGCTGATATTTTGTTTTTGTTTCGCTACTTTTTCCACGAAAAATAATAAAAGTCATTATATTGCAAATTATATACAAATTTTAGTGGCATTGTTGTTTTCGCATTTGTAAAAAAACTCATCATTTTGCTCGGTATGTCATATAAAATTGACCTTTGCTGTTTTTTTGCAGCGTTGTTCCTATTTAAATTTCAAACTTATTATAATAATCATTTTTAATTTTTATACTCAGTTGAGCAGAGCTCACAGAGTATATTAAGTTTGATTGCATAACGGTTGGTTGTACAGGTATAAAGAAATCGAGATAGATATAGACTTCCATATATCAAAATCATCAGTATCGAAAAAAAATTTGATTGAGCCATGTCCGTCCGTCCGTCCGTCCGTTAACACGATAACTTGAGTAAATTTTGAGGTATCTTGATGAAATTTGGTATGTAGGTTCCTGAGCACTCATCTCAGATTGCTGTTTAAAATGAACGATATCGGAGTATAACCACGCCCACTTTTTCGATATCGAAAATTTCGAAAAACCGAAAATGTGCAATAATTCATTACCAAAGACAGATAAAGCGTTGAAACTTGGTAGGTGAGTTGAACTTATGACGCAGAATAGAAAATTAGTAAAATTTTGGACAATGGGCGTGGCACCGCCCACTTTTAAAAGAAGGTAATTTAAAACTTTTGCAAGCTGTAATTTGGCAGTCGTTGAAGATATCGTGATGAAATTTGGCAGGAACGTTACTCTTATTACTATATGTAAGCTTAATAAAAATTAGCAAAATCGGAGAAGGACCACGCCTACTAAAAAAATTTTTTTTTTTTAAGTAAAATTTTAACAAAAAATTTAATATCTTTGCAGTATATAAGTAAATTATGTCAACATTCAACTTTTATAAAAGAAAATTTCAAAATGGGCGTGGCTCCGCCCTTTTTCATTTAATTTGTCTAGGATATTTTTAACGCCATAAGTCGAACAAAAATTAACCAATCCTTTTGAAATTTGGTAGGGGCATAGATCTTATGACGTTAACTGTTTTCTGTGAAAATGGGCGAAATCGGTTAATGCCACGCCCAGTTTTTATACACAGTCGTCCGTCTGTCCTTCCGCATGGCCGTTACCACGATAACTTGAGCAAAAATCGATATATCTTTACTAAACTCAGTTCACGTACTTATCTGAACTCACTTTGTATTGGTGTAAAAAACGGCCGAAATCCGACTATGACCACGCCCACTTTTTCGATATCGAAAATTACAAAAATGAAAAAAATACCATAATTCTGTACCAAATACGAAAAAGGGATGAAACATGGTAATTGGATTGGTTTATTGACGCGAAATATAACTTTAGAAAAAACTTTGTAAAATGGTTGTGATACCTACCATATTAAGTAGAAGAAAATGAAAAAGTTCTGCAGGGCGAAATAAAAAACCCTTGAAATCTTGGCAGGTATTACATATATAAATAAATTAGCGGTATCCAACAGATGATGTTCTAGGTCACCCTGGTCCACATTTTGGTAGATATCTGGAAAACGCCTACACATATACAACTACCACCACTCCCTTTTAAAACTCTCATTAATACCTTTAATTTGAGACCCATATCGTACAAACACATTCTAGAGTCACCCCTGGTCCACCTTTATGGCGATATCTCGAAAAGGCGTCCACCTATAGAACTAAGCCCCACGCCCTTTTAAAATACTCATTAACACCTTTCATTTGATACCCGTATCTTACAAACATATTCTAAAGTCACCCCTGGTCCACCTTTATGGCGATATCTCGAAAAGGCGAACACCTATAGAACGAAGGCCCACTTCCTTTTAAAAATACTCACTAACACCTTTCATTTGATACCCATATCGTACAAACAAAGTCTAGAGTCACCCCTGGTCCACCTTTATTGCGATACCTCGAAAAGGCGTCCAACTATAGAACTAAGGTCCACTCCCTTTTAAAATACTCATTAACACCTTTCGTTTGATACCCATATTGCACAAACGCATTCTAGAGTCACCCCTGGTCCACCTTTATGGCGATATCTCGAAACGGCGACCACCTATACAACTACCACCACTCCCTTTTAAAACCCTTATTAATACCTTTAATTTGATACCCATATCGTACAAACAAATTCTAGGGTCACACCTGGTCCACCTTTATGGCGATATCTCGAAACGGCGTCCACCTATGGAACTAAGCATCACTCCCTGTTAAAATACTCATTAACACCTTTCTTTTGATGCCCATATTGTACAAACAAATACTAGGGTCACCCCTGGTCCACCTTTATTGCGATATCTCGAAACGGCGTCCACCTATGGAACTAAGGATTATTCCCTTTTAAAATACTCATTAACACCTTTCATTTGATACCTATATCGTACAAACGCATTCTATAGTCACCCCTGGTCCACCTTTATGCCGATATTTCGAAAAGGCGACCACCTATACAACTACCACCACTCCCTTTTAAAACCCACCTTTCATTTGATACCCATATCCTACAAAAAATTTTAGAGTCAACCCTGATCCACCTTTATGGATATATCCCTAAATGGCGTCCACCTATAGAACTATGGCCCACTTTCTTATAAAATACTCTTTAATGCCCTTCATTTGATACACATGTCATACAAACACATTCCAGGGTTTCCCTCGGTTCATTTTCCTACATGGTTATTTTCCCTTATGTTGTCACCATAGCTCTCAACTGAGTATGTAATGTTGGGTTACACCCGAACTTAACCTTCTTACTTGTTTTTAATTTTTTTTTTTTTTTTTTGTTTGCATCGTTTTATACTGATGAGCTTGCGGACGAACGAACAAAGGCGGAAGACTTGGGATAACTTTTTCGAGGGCAACCCCAAACTTTATTCGCATGAGATAACGGTGAATTCCGCGGAATATTCTGAATTAAATTCCGAAATTCGTTGCTAGCTGACAGCTGAAAGCGGGAACAAAGCTCTGCGGGTTAGGGGGTTATAATATACCCGCGGTAGGTGTGCCTGTCGTAAGAGGCGACTAAAATAGCAAATAGATTCAAGGGGTTGTGTAGAGCAACCCTTTCAAGGTGTTCCTAGCGCAATATATAGCTTCTCCAACCCAATTGTCAACCTCACCTATTCGTGGCGAATCCTGTTTACTCCTCATGGATCTGGGGGTGGGAGGGCGGTATGGCCTAGAAGGTCGCATGTGGTCATAAGAAATCGTTCCCGAGATGGTCGGGCTTGGTACCGGAACGTACCGGATCTGCAACCGGCAAATGGCCATCAACATCGATAACACTCCCCAAGGCCTTCGGGGAGTGTCCTTATCGCTACAACAACAACAACAAAATCGGAGGAGGGAGAGACTTGTAAACCTCAATTTTCCGAAAGCAGAACGGCGAATACAATCTTGTTACTTCGAAATCGTATCACACTTCACGTATTTTATCAATGGAAAGTTCGACACGTAATACAACACATAAAAGCTAATTTTCATTGGAATGCTTTCGACCAGTATTTCCAAGACAAAAATCAAAGCTTTTTCCTCCCTGCTACCATACGAGATAAGGCACGGAACAGACTCCCTAATCAAGGTTGCGATTCATAGCATTAATGCGATAAATACATTTCTGAGTGAGCTGTTTTCGATCATATATCAAAAAACAAAAGTTTGCGCCAGTCGAACACAGGTTACGTGATTCATAGTATTTATCCTTAGCACACACTTCTGCATTCTAAAGCCTTCGAATGCATTTTAAATAAAATAATTAAAAGAATTTTTAAGTTAAACGGTTTTATTGAAAACAATACTTACATGAAGTAATAATAATACTAAAAGCTAGAAAATAATTAGGTAGGTCCTAGGTAATAGTCATCACACTCCTCATCAATATAGGGCATTGATCAGACAATTAAATCAAAGAGTTGGGCGCGTCTAAAAAATGTGAGGTTCAGATCGTTGTACATAAGACTACTAATAGAAATTTACGCGTCCAAAGCTTTTATTTAATTGTCTGTTCAACTCCCTAGATTGATGAGGAGTGCGATGACTAGTACCTAGGACCTACCTAATTATTTTCTAACTTAAATTTTTTTTATTATTATTTTTTTTTTCGAGGTTTTAGTCTTTATTTAATTGCCTATTATTTCTCGTTCTATTTAGTTCATTTAGTTACTCATTATTACAAGGACTCTTTCCTGACAATTTGTTACAATCTAAGTCCTCAATACATAATCCTTCCAAAGACTTTACTCGACTCTGCGCCACGTATGCTTGTCCCTCCTGGAACTCCAAAATATTTTGATGTCACTTCTAGCTGACTGTATGTAATATTTGTTCCAAATATTGGCCTAATCGACCACAAATACGATATTTTTGAATATCTCGATCCTTGCGCCAGCTAGCGGCGATTTTTTTATTATTGCATTGTCATTGGGTTCTGAACTATATTCCGCGTTTCGAGCTTGTAGCTTATCGGGAAGTTACTTAAATTTTAATAATAAAATTCATTCACAACGGCCGTTTAAAAAGATGACAGCACCGATTGAGCTTCGACGTAAGAAAATTTGTTTTTAACTTAGTTCAATAAACTTTGAATGTGCTTGCAGTTCGGAATCAGCTATTCACAGCTAAAGTAGTGTAACGAATTTTCGAAAATTCCTGATAATTATACACTTTCTGCTAACGGTCGAATCGCTGAACTGTCGAATAAATAACTCCAATATTTAGTATTGCAAAATGGTCTTTATTAGACTACTTTGGGAGTAGTACTTCACAATTATACGTCACTAATAGCGTGTTTAAATCAAACTGTTTAACTGATTCCTCAGCTTGCGTTGCTTTTATACTCTCGGTACGTTTCACGCACTTGCCTTCTAGAACAGTTGTATTTCTTGCTTGGTTATTTAGCTATGTATATACATGTATATCTGTAGTTTATGCTTTTCTTCTAGCCATATGCGTATATATGCGTGAGTAAGGACTTCTGATTTTAGCTCTCTGCTTCAAGCTGTTGGTTATGTTTGTGGAATATTCTTCGTTGCCTTGTACATACGTAATTGTGGCTGCTTGCTGTTATTGTGATTATTTAGTAACAGCATAGTAATGCTAATATTCGCCACAATAGGGTAGATATAACCAAGTCAATATACCAAGCGATCACGTCCAATGAATTCCAAGAGGCTTGACGTATTTATTTGTTACTGTTAAATGGGGTGACAATTATGAAACAAGGGAACATTAATCGGGTCCATAAGCATTTTTTCAATATCGAAGCATAAAACCCCCAACTACATTGTGAAGACCACGCAGAAAAAATAGTAATGTTGTATTGACATCTAAGAAATGTACGTTTGACAAAAAAATAATGCAAACTTCACATTATTGTTAAAACAGGTTTGATTTTTATAAAATTTTATCACTCTATGCAGCACTTCAGCCTTTTATCTAATGAAACTTAAGTGCAAGCCTATAGAAAAAAGTTGTAGAGAATATCTGAAAACATGAAATGGTTAAAGTTAGCAGGAGGTATCTTTAATCTTTGCACGGCTTTAAAGTTCCACCGTGGCGATTCCTACTCAGTACCTGAGCTTTCGTCCATTTCGACTGTCTCTACGCCTTTGGTAACAACTATGACTGTAATGATATGAGCTGTTTCCTCCATTTTCGAGTCGAACAATTAGCTACATAGCTCCATACTCGCAAAGTCGCTTGCGGTATGATATCCAACAAATGACCGGCTCTTCCTTTCCTCACGCGAGCAGGCACCCAGGATGTGGTGGAGGCAGTATCGTTCTGTCCGCTTAAGACGTTTTCAGATTTCCCGTACGCAACGCCTGAGGTTGGGGATTTTGCGGGTTCACTTCCGGTTCATCCGGCGGCCACCGTTGTGTGGTGGTAGCGTGCTCCGTTTGATACACCGAAAATCCTGGGTTCACTACCGGGCAAAGCAACATCAAAATTTTAGAGACAAGTTTTTTCAGTTAGCAGAAAGTTTTTCTAAGCGCGGTCGCCTGTCGGTAGTGATTTGGCAAGCACTCCGAGTATATTTCTGCCATCAAAATCTTCTTTGTGAAAACTCATTTGTCTTGCAGTCGCCGCCTGGAGTCGGCATAAAATATGTATGTTCCGACCTGCCAAATTAAAATAAGCACGACGCAAACTGGTAGAGAAGCTCGTCCTAAAATTTCTTCGGAGGTTATCGTGCCTTACATTTATTTCTTATTCCAGTTCATCCAACGCCGGATCCTCCATTACTGGTTCTCTTTCTGGATCCGCTGAGTGATGGTGTAGAAACAGTAGCTTAATACTTCACGAAAGGTCTCGGTACCAGCGATCGATACAGCGTTAATGGCAATATTCACGTAACACAGCTTTTCCCTGATCTTGGTTACTTTAACTACCTTCCAATGCTTGGTGAGTAGGCCAAAGGTTTCGGTACGATTTTTCCAGAATGGCCTTGGACGTATACGGTTTAGCGACTGGTGTCCAGGTTCAGGCTCGTGGTGTTCAAAGGAATTCTTCCTTATGCCCTATCGCCAAGACTACTGCTCACCGACCGGTGCGTTCACTTCTTAATCGGCAAAATACACTTACTTAATGCGCCTTTGATGCCAACCGACATCACAAATGACAGACACACAACCTGGTTTGTTCTCTATGACATCTACGTAGACGCCGCGCACTGTTTTGCAATTGTCTGGGCTAATGTTTTTATCAGGGTGAAATAAATAATTGTATAACTTATAAAACAAATTTTGAATTTGAAACCCCCTTTATTTCGGAACTGCAATTTTTTTCATAATTTTGTATATTTATATTAACAAAAGCAAACTATATTAGCCAGTCAGCCGTGGAACACTTTGCTAAGCCGCTCAAGCATTTGCTTCTCTGGTTGATTCTATAACATTTGTTTATAATAGCTGAACCGCTCAAAATAGTTACGGCTGAGTAAATCGAGCTAATTAACAGCTTAGTTGACATTATCTATTTTTTATTTTACAATGTTTTCATGGCGTTTATGATGTTGTTAGCGTATTTATTTTTGTTGTTTTATGTTTTGATTTTGCGAAAATCTCGCCCGAGTTTATTTGAATAATTTGAATACTGGCTTCGTAATTTGTTTTCTCTTAATAGATTGGATAAACATTCGGAAAACAATAATGCTGCATTCACACAATAGTTTTTACCTTTCAGAGAATAAGAACTCTCCGTGAACTTCCCACTAAGTAGGCATACTGATCCGTGGAAAGGGGAAGTCATCGATGACTACCAGTATTTGTATGCCTAGTAATATCTTCAAGGCCAACTCTACTCTATATATTGTGACGAATATTAGGAACACTAAGCGATACTACCATCGCTAAGCCGATACTAAGCAGTATGTATATAAACAAATCAATCATCATGTACACACATACATACACGGCAACAGAGAGATACTCACAAACGCACGTCATCATCAGCCAAAGCAGTACTCACATATACACACGCATATGGATACAAATTACAAATATACATGTGTATAGCTGGTAAAAATAGTATCTAGTTCACGAAATTACTAGACCTTAGGAGAAATAGGTGAACGAGGAAACCGAAGAGTATAAAATTAGCACAAGCTGAGGCATGACTAAACAATTTGATTTAAGCACGCTATCAGTTGCGATGTGAAGTTTAATTGCGAAGTACTTTCAATGTAGTCTAATAAATAAAATTTTGTAATACATAATATGGGAGTGTTTTATTCAACAGTTTAGGGATACGAACGTAAGCAGAAGGTTACAAATAAGCGGAATTTCCCTAAATTCGTTACAATATTGTAACGAATTCTGGGGATTTCTGATATTTATTTACCTTCTGCTAACGTTCGAATCGCTAAACTGTTGAATAAATCACTCGAATATTCAGTATTGCAAACTAGTCTTTATTTAGATTACTTTGGGAGTAGTACTTCACAATTATATTTCACAACCAATAGCGTGTTGCCTCGTCCGCATATTTCTCCAAAGGTCTAGACGTTTCACCTTCTAGAACTGTTGTATCTTCTGATTGGTAATTTAGTTATAAGCGTGTGTATGTGTGAGTAAGAACTTCGGCTGATGATTACATGTGTGTGTGTGAGATATCTCTTCACTACGAGCTGCGGGTTATGTGTGTGCATGTACTTCTCGTCGCCTTGGTGATGATTGATGAGTTTACGTACACAAGTGTGGCTTGCTTTAATGTTTTTGTGTTGTGATTATTTACTTACAGCATTAGTGATGGTAATATTCGCCACAATATATATATAGCGGGCACTTTATGGATTTGTTCACATAAGAAGATAAAATTTCTCTTAATTTGTTTTTTTGTTAAAAGTTTAAAAGCCTTAGCCATAAGCTTTGTGCCATCTACGAAAATCTTGATAAGAAAACAAAAAATTTTCGTTCAAGGTTGACTTAGGTATCTCACATCCCATTAAGCCAATCTAACAATAGACTGATTGCATATTTCATTGCAAAGATACTAAGTTTATGCGTTAAGTCAGAAAATCTAATGTAAACGTTGGGTATTTCCACAGCAAATGCTACAAAATTTCCTGATAAGCGAAATATGCTAAAGCTTTCAAAGGCCGACAAACCATTTTGCCAGATTAAGTCAATTTGTTTAATTAGCAATACTTCATTTAACCAAATTTTACTATATCAACTCTTCCATTTTAGCAAAACGTGCGGTTTGGCTTTCGGTTTTTATCGCAAAACAAATTGCCAAACCTTATCAGACATATTGGCACTTTGGTAATGTGACAAGTGAAATATGTTTACGATTACAATTAAAACAAAGATAAATAAAGGTGAATAAGTCAGCATTTTGGACAATACTGATTAATTTATACCCTGTTGGAAGTTTTAAGTGCAACCTAGAAATTCTTTTAAGCTGGAGTGCAGTTTTGTATTGTGTTTGCCTCTCTTTTCATCTATTTCGTCCATTTCTTTCACCTCTTCTGTCTCTCTTCTCTTCTTATATGCCCACAGCTCTTTATTATCTTTCGAAGTATCCCTATCTGTATCACTTAATTCCCCTACACTGCCTTCACTTTTCCTTACTATATCGCACAATCTACTTCGTCCTTTACCGCACTCCTATATTTATTCCTCTCTCTCTTTCACTTTCTCACTATTAGCGTTTATGTATCTCTCCTTTCTCCACTTTTTTCCTCTTTCTCTCTCCTGTTCTCTCTATTTGTCTATATTTTTCTTCCTTATTAATTTCTTCTCCCTCATACTATTTATTCAAACTGAACATTTTCTTTTATATTTCTTTGTTTTTATCGCTTTTGGTATCCAATATCAATATACCAGTAAAAATTGGATTTCCAAATTTTTTTGAAGTAATTCACATTTCAAAAATTCTTCGAAGTTCGAAATTTTGACTATTTTTGAAATTGCCGATCAAAGTATTTCTAGTTACATTTTTTTCGAACGAAACAGTTTTATTAAGCAATGCTTTAAAATATAGCTAAAATCGCTCTTGGCATCCAATATCAAAATGTTAGAAAAAATCGGATTTCGAGATTGTTTAAGTAACTTACATTTCAATATTTTTTCGAAGTACATTTTTTTTGAAATATGGACTATTTTTTAAATTACCGATCTTAAGTGTGTCCGTTTTATCGAAATAAGGACCAATGGTATAGAATCATGGCTTCGAAAAATTTTCGAAATAAAACTTTCTTGGAATCTGAAGTTGTTTTCATTTGTTCAAACCATTTAAACATGCCTGTAGATTTTTCTTACTTTCCCGAGATTGGTAGGTAATTTTAAACACTGAAACAAACAAATTCTGTGACGACTCGTTTCGAAAGTTTTTGAAGTTTTATTTTACAGTTTTTGATTTAAAAATTTTAGGTATTTTCAAAGTTATTAATAAGAACTGCCTGCATATGTGGATTAAAAAGACAAAAAAATGGATGTGCCTAAATCTTGGACGTCATTAAAAAGTTTTCGAAATAAATTTTTTTGTTTTCGAACTTAACAGTGTTTTGACGTTGCTTATAGCTTTTGTTTGTTTCTGTCGCTTTTGGTATCTAATATCAAAATGTAAGTAAAAACTTCAATTTAAAAATTTTTAAAATAAACGACATATTTAAGATTTTGGAAGTAACATTTATTTCGAAATTTTAATTATTTTTGAAATTAGGCTCAATGTTAGAAAATCATTTGTTGGAAAACTGAAACTGTTGCCTACTTTTCCCAAAATTCGTCTGCATGTTTTGGGATTTCTTTTTCGGATTTTGCATTTTTGAAATACGAAACTAATATATTGCAATGAAAAAAGTTGTTAAATCGAATGTTTCTTACATTTTTATTTAAACAGTTTTTGGTTTTAAATTTGAAGTATATTCAAGTTTATTAATATAAAAAAAATTTAAGATAAAGATAATTTTTGTGGTTATATCTTAAATTAAAAATGTATGATAACAATAATAAGACAAAAAATAATTATTGTTAGGCCTTGAGCTCGATATATAAAGATTTTCTTAAAATGTCAGAGCATTTTTATTATAAATACTATCAATGGAATCGAACCATGAATTATTAATACACACTTTTTTGTTATTGCTTTAAATCTTACTTCTTTTTTTGAAATGTCTAATATAAATATGCGGATTAGGATGTTTTCGAAGTGGTTTCTTTTTTATGTTTTATATTTTTCACCTTTATAGTTTTAAATCCCAAAATTCTTTTACAAGAGCTATTATTAAAGTGTTTTAGTCAAAATTCAAAAAGACTATGTCTGTATTAAAGGAAAAATTGCCTTCTATTTTTTGGTCCATTTATATAAAGGTAGTCCTTAAAATTTTTTTATCAACTTTTTATTTTCAATTTTTTAGTACTGCCTACAAAAAGGCAATTGCAACTTTGATTAGTAATTTAAGTAATTCCTAAGTGAAAATTCTCATCTTCATTTATTTGTGCAAAATAGCAAGATTTAAGAGAATTAGTGGAATTTTCGCTGACAACACTGGAGAAAACAACAGAATTCCACCTCGCATCATAACAAGAGAATACCACCTCGTTTGTCAGCTACTTAATTTGCACAGCTGAAAATCGTGGTAAGATTCGCATACGCCTGAAAGTCTAAACGAATCGTGGTGAAAGTCGCGTACGCCTAAAAGTATGCAAGGACGTGCATTGAGTTGGGCCCTCGACGTGGTGGAATTCTACAACGCCTGCAACACTCAGGAGGCTAGCCATGAAGGTATGGCTTAATCTTCTAAATAGTTCGACTTGTGCGCTACGTAGCTCAAATTTTTTGATCAAACATTGCACTGTCACCGAGTTTTAGACTATATTTCAGGTTTCAAGTCTCTAGATATCCAGGAAGTTGGTTATAAATCGATTTCAAGATTCCCAATTTAAAATTAGTTTTCTCAATATCTCGATCCATTCGCCACCTAGCGGAATTTTTTTGATAAAATATTGCATCGTCACCGGGTTCTGACTTACGGCCCAAGTTTCATGTCTTTAGCTCATCGAGAAGTTACTCCAAAATCGATCGCAAGATTCCCCCGTTTTTAAAGGATTTGCAGTTATCTTGACTAGCGCGCCAACTAGCTGAACTTTGTTTTCTATAAGTTGTATTGTCACCAGGCCTCTAACTAAGTGCCAAGTTTCAAGTCTCTAGGTAACCGGGAAGTTAGTGGATTAAAAGATTCCCAAATTAAAATTTGTTTTCTTTCTCTCTCGATCCGCGTGCCGCCTAGCGAATTTTTTTTTGATCGAATGTTGCATTGTCACCGGGTTCTGACCCACGGCCCAAGTTTCAAGTCCCTAGTTCACCGGCAAGTTACTCAAAAATCGATCGCAAGATTCCCCTCGTTTCAATTAGCACGCCACCTGACGGAACTTTGTTTTCTATAAATTGTATTGTCACCGGGTCTCGTACTATGTGCTAAGTTACAAGTCTCTAGGTAACCGGCAAGTTAGTTAAAAATGGTTTGAAAGGTTCCCAAATTAAAACTAATTTTCCTAATATCTCGATCCATGCGCCACCTAGCGGAATTTTTTTTTCATAAAATATTGCATTGTCACCGGGTTCTGACTTACGGCTCAAGTTTCATATCTCCAACTCACCGGGAAGTTACTCAAAAATCGATTGCAAGATTACCTTCGTTTTTCAAGGATTTGTAGTTATCTCACTTAGCGCGCCACCTGACGGAACTTTGTTTTCTATAAATTGTATTGTCACCAAGCCTCGAACTGTGCGCCAAGTTTCAAGTCTCTAGGTTACCGGGAAGTTAGTTAAAAATGGATTGAAAGATTCCCAAATCAAAACTAACTTTCTTATTATCTCGATCCATGCGCCACCTAGCGAAATTTTTTTGATCAAATATTACATTGTCACCGGTTTCTGACTCACGGCCCAAGTTGCAAGTCTCTAGCTCACCGGGAAGTTACTTAAAACTCGATCACAAAATCCCCTGTTTTGTTCAGAGGTTTTCAGGGATTTTCGTTTATCTCGATTCGTCTGTCCCTTGGCGGCATTTTGTTTTCCATTAATTGTAGTGCCATCGACTCGCAAACGATGTGCTAAGTTTCAAGTCTCTGGAGCACCGAGAAGTTAGTTAAAAGTCGATCGCAAAATTTCCATTTTAAAATTAATTTTCTGTATATCTCGATCTGTGCGCCACCTAGCGGATTTTTTGCACTTGTATTTTAATGTCTCCCAGATCTGAACTATGTTCTAAGTATCAAGTGTCTAGCTTAACGGGAAGTTACCGAAAAAGACTTTTTCGTGGGTCAAAAATTCGTATGGAAATGAGGTGACAAACATGAAAGGGACTTAATATAAAGGTATAAAAAGAGTCGTGTTTTCGAAAATAATTTCGAAACTTTTTCGAACACTTAGTGCTAAATCTTTTATTTTTTAAATATATATTACTTGTGAACTCTTTTTTGTCTTATCAAAATAAGAACCATTCCAGCGACATGTTTTTCTTACTTCTAAATTGAAAATCAAACCCTTCCCCGAGAAAAAAATCCTGGCGTTCAAATGTTTCCTTGCAAATGAAAATTTTTGAAATTTAAATACAGCTTCCTATTTAGCGAAAACCGCCTTTTCACAAAATTAAGATCACTGATCGATTGTTTTGCTATTAACCGGAACCTGCTCAACGATCACTATGATCGACAAGAAATAATACAATTTGCTTCAATTACCTCTCTACTCTTTCACAAGTCCTAATTTTGTTTTGCAATTTCAATTTCCCGCCATTTCCTTATTTCTTTTCATTTTCTTAAGAAGTAATTGCATTCATTTAAATATTTTGCTCAATTTCTTCGATCACACTTTTATGCCAATTGTGCTGCCATATGACTTCATTTATGCAAACTCAAACAATAACAAGCAATACGAATTTGTTGTCAGGCATGCCAATCACATATTTAGACACGAACCAAAAAAAATTCCAATTTCATTTCAATAAAAACAAATTGTTTTAACTCAATTCATATGACTGCTAATCACAAACAAGCGGAAATATGCTCGTATACAATTAGGCATGTAAGCATGTATGTATGGATAGGGTATATGCATGAGTGGACAACGATATTTTTATAATTATATAATTTTTTTATAATTTATAAATATATCATATAAATATTTTCGATAGATATATCGAAGTAAAGTACCGAAATTTACTAAGTACTATCTTAAAAGTTTCTTATCTCTTCTATACACAGGCTTGTTGTTGTTATAATAGTATAACTTTTTGTTAAAAAACAATACAGGCTCGTTTTCTATTATGTTATATTTTCGTTCAGCGGTAAAAAAATCGACTTCGAAAATTTTCGAAGCTTAACAACTTTTTACGAAAACTTTTTTGTTGAATGATAATTTGTTTTATTCGCTTGATACTTCCGCGCGCAATTACTACGATAATTTTTGAAATTCGAAATTTTTTCAGTAAGCAAGAGTAAGAATCATTTTTGATTTTGTGTTTTTTTTTTTCTGTTCCAGTCAAGGCTAATGCATACCAAGCGAATTCCACCAATTCGCCGTGCAGAAGAATGTCAAGTCAAAAGAAAATGTTAATTGATTTCGATTAACTGACGTATTAAAGTACAAGGCGCTGTATGGAAAATAATCAAGAGGAAGCAATCAGCTGTTGGGATAACAACACCTGATACTGAATTCGCCTTGGTTTCAGCTAGTATAGGAACTACCTACTACTGTATAACTTCGAAAACTTCCAAAATTAAATTACTTTCCAAGTTTTTACTGTTTTTTTTTTTGTTAATGTTCTTTTTGGATAATGTTTCTTCGAATCTTCAAGGTACTTGGGAAAAACTTATATAGAAATGTCTCTTCGAAAATTTACAAACCAACATATCCATGTGCAAGCGAATTTCAACTATTAAGTAACTTCGAGTGGCACGCAATCATCGAGTTTCTTTTTTTTTTGAAGTTCGTCTAATATTTTTCAAAATTCCATTTTTTTTATTTTCGAAGTTCGAAAATTTTTCTTGCATGGTTTATTTTACTAAATTTTTTTGTTTTCAAGAGTCGAAAATTTTCCAAGTTTAAGTCATTTTAGAAGTTCGAACTCTTTTCAAAACTACAACTATTTTCGAAGTTCTATTACCAAATTTTTCTGCATTTTTTATGCCATATGTGGTTCTTGTTTAGTACTTTTTAAAAAAATAATCTTCAAAAATTATGTGTATTCCGAAATATTGCTTAATTTCTACTTAGCATGATTTTTTCTTAGTTTAAATTATTTAATCGAGTGATTCGATTAAAATTTGAACTATTTTCGAAGTTGTACTACAATTTTTTCTGCACTTTTTATTGCAAGATTTTTTGTTCCAGCTAATATTTTTTTAAATAAGTAAACTTCGCAAATGTTTGGTATTTCGAAGTTTCCTGTAACTTCTTTTTAACATGATTTTTTTATTTTATTTATTTTTACTGTCCTAACTTAAGTTTTATAGGTATGTTTCTTGTTTACAAATTATTTTCTAATGACATTAACATAGACACAAAGTTAAGTAGATAGTTACGAGTTTCGAAAAAAATTTGGAAATTCAAATTTTTTTCGAAGTTCGAACGATTTTCGAAGTTAGAACTATTTTCGATGTTACTATTAATAGCTGCCCCAAATGCAATTATTTCTTTAAGAAACAATGTCATACATATTATTCCTGTTTTATTTCTTAATTTTTTGTAAGTAACATTTTTTTCGAAGTTAGAATTTTTGTTTGAAGTTAGTGCTCCCAACTTGGCATTATAAAAATCATAAACATTTTTGAATAAAAGTGTATGAATAATTGAAAACTCGAAAATATTTCGAAGTTTTATTGTTCATTAAGTATTTCAAGCCCGCATGCATCACTTTAGAAGAAAACCTTAATTTTAACTGCGGTGATTCGAAAAATTTTCTTCAATACCTAAAAACAAGCGGTATTTCTAAAAATTAACGTTTTAAACTATCGTTTTGCTTCTATTCCTAAAATTGTAATATTTCTTTGTCACTAACTGCAATTGAGTCATACATCATTCAAAATTTGTTTTTTTTTCAGTTAGTGTATTGTTGTTTTTGTCTTTCATCACTTTTATTTGTTTAACATTTCAGTTAGATCACGTCAGCCCATTCATTTCTACGAACTAATTACAGTCCTTTGTCAGTTTTATGCCTGCCGCCATTTACTTATCTCTGCAGCTACTTACATAAGTACCTCAAACAATTCAATTTAAATCAGATTCTCCTTAATAGTTTTGCTTTACAAGCGTAATTTTATGATTAAGGCTAATCGTTAAGACACAAAGTTGACTCAATTGTAAGGCGGTTCGTCGCACATAATGTAAAGAATATGATGACTGATGATGATCTAACGTCATTTTTGTGTAAACGTGTGGTCAGGCAATAAATTATTTTGTTGTTATAGGCTATAAAAACTATTCGTGATTGTCTTAATTTGATGGCTGCGAAAGTGTTAAAAATATAGTTTAATACTAATAAAATTTTGTTCATTTCAGAAGCTCTGTGAAGTTGGCACCTACTTGGGCGAATAATTAAAAAAAACCATATCTCATTCGTTTGTCCATCGTTTGTCCACGATTGTCCAGGAAAAATTTTCGCTGTCCACCTTTTGTTAAAAAGTTGTAACAAAAAAATTTTTTTTTTTTTCAAAAAAACCCAAAAAAATTTTAGTTTCGCTTTATTGTGCTACATTGTATGTCCGTCGTTTGCCCGTCATTTGTCCATGTTTGTCCAGGAAAAATTTTCGTTTGTCCACCTTTTGTTAAAAAGTTATTTCAAAAAAACAAAAATCGTGTGTGAAGTTGGCACCTCCATTTACGAGTAATTAAAAAAAACCAAATGCCATTCGTTTGTCCATCGTTTGTCCACTATTGTCCAGGAAAAATTTTCGTTTGTCCACCTTTTGTAAAAAAGTTATAACAAAAATATTTTTTTTCGAAAAAAACCCAAAAATTTCTTTGTTTCGCTTTATTGTGCTAAATCGTATGTTCATCGTTTGTCCATGTTTGTCCAGGAAAAATTTTCATTTGGCCACCTTTTATTAAAAAGTTATAACAAAAAAATTTTTTTTTCGAAAAAACCCAAAAAAATGTTTATTTCGCTTTATTGGGCTAAATCGTATGTCCGTCGTTTTCCCATCGTTTGTCCATGTTTGTCCAGGAAAAATTTGCGTTTTGTCCACCTTTTATTAAAAAGTTATTTCAAGAAACAAAAATCATGTGTGAAGTTGGCACCTCCATTTACGAGTAATTAAAAAAACCAAATGCCATACGTTTGTCCACGATTATCCAGGAAAAATTTTCGTTTGTCCACCTTTTGTTAAAAAGTTATAAAAGAACCCAAAAAATTGTTTGTTTCGCTTTATTGTGCTAAATCGTAAGTTCGTCGTTTGCCCATCGTTTGTCCATGTTTGTCCAGGAGAAATTTTCATTTGGCTACCTTTTGTTAAAAAGTTATAACAAAAAATTTTTTTTTCGAAAAAACCCAAAAAATTTTGTTTCGCTATAATGTGCTAAATCGTATGTCCGTTGTTTGCCCATCGTTTGTCCATGTTTGTCCAGGAAAAATTTTCATTTGGCTACCTTTTGTTAAAAAGTTATAACAAAAATTTTTTTTTTCGAAAAAAACGCAAAAAAAATTTGTTTCGCTTTATTGTGCTAAATCGTATGTCCGTTGTTTGCCCATCGTTTGTCCACGTTTGTCCAGGAAAAATTTTCGTTTGTCCACCTTTTGTTAAAAAGTTATTTCAAAAAAACAAAAATCGTGTGTGAAGTTGGCACCTCCATTTACGAGTAATTAAAAAAAACCAAATGCCATTCGTTTGTCCACGATTGTCCAGGAAAAATTTTCGTTTGTCCACCTTTTGTTAAAAAGTTATAACAAAAATTTTTTTTTTTTTCAAAGAAAACCCAAAAAATTGTTTGTTTCGCTTTATTGTGCTAAATCGTATGTCTGTCGTTTGCCCATCGTTTGTCCATGTTTGTCCAGGAAAAAATTTCATTTGACCACCTTTTGTTAAAAAGTTATAACAAAAAATTTTTTTTTTTTCGAAAAAACCCAAAAAAATTTTGTTTCGCTTTATTGTGCCAAATCGTATGTCCGTCGTTTCCCATCGTTTGTCCATGTTTGTCCAGGAAAAATTTTCATTTGGCTACCTTTTGTTCAAAAGTTATAACAAAAAATTTTTTTTTTCGAAAAAACCCAAAAATATTTTGTTTTGCTTTATTGTGCTAAATCGTATGCCCGTCGTTTGCCCATCGTTTGTCCATGTTTGTCCAGGAAAAATTTTCAATTGGCTACCTTTTGTTAAAAAGTTATAACAAAAAATTTTTTTTTCGAAAAAACGCAAAAAAATCTTGTTTCGCTTGATTGTGCTAAATCGTATGTCCGTCGTTTGCCCATCGTTTGTCCACGTTTGTCCAGGAAAAATTTTCGTTTGTCCACCTTTTGTTAAAAAGTTATTTCAAAAAAAAAAAATCGTATATCCGTCGTTTTCCCATCGTTTGTCCATGTTTGTCCAGGAACAATTTTCGTTTGTCCACCTTTTGTTAAAAAGTTATTTCAAAAAAACAAAAATCGTGTGTGAAGTTGGCACCTCCATTTATAAGTAATTAAAAAAACAAAATGCCATTCATTTGTCCATCGTTTGTCCACGATTGCCCAGGAAAAATTTTCATTTGGCTACCTTTTGTTAAAAAGTTATAACAAGAATTTTTTTTTTTGAAAAAACCCAAAAAAATTTCGTTTCGCTTTATTGTGCTAAATCGTATGTCCGTCGTTTGCCCATCGTTTGTCCATGTTTGTCCATGTTTGTCCAGGAAAAATTTTCATTTGGCTACCTTTTGTTAAAAAGTTAAAACAAAAAATTTTTTTTTTCGAAAAAACCCAAAAAATTGTTTGTTTCGCTTTATTGTGCTAAATCGTATGTCCGTCGTTTGCCCATCGTTTGTCCATGTTTGTCCAGGAAAAATTTTCATTTGGCTACCTTTTGTTAAAAAGTTATAACAAAATTTTTTTTTCGAAAAAACCCAAAAAAATTTTGTTTCGCTTTATTGTGGTAAATCGTATGTCCGTCGTTTGCCTATCGTTTGTCCATGTTTGTCCGGGAACAATTTTCGTTTGTCCACCTTTTGTTAAAAAGTTATTTCAAAAAAACAAAAATCGTGTGTGAAGTTGGCACCTCCATTTACGAGTAATTAAAAAAACCAAATGCCATTTTCCAGGACAATCGTGGACAAACGATGGACAAACGAATGTCATTTGGTTTTTTTAATTACTCGTAAATGGAGGTGCCAACTTCACACACGATTTTTGTTTTTTTGAAATAACTTTTTAACAAAAGGTGGACAAACGAAAATTTCTCCTGGACAAACATGGACAAACGATGGGCAAACGACGGACATACGATTTAGCACAATAAAGCGAAACAAAAATTTTTTTTGGGTCTTTTCGAAAAAAAAAAAATGTTTGTTATAACTTTTTAACAAAAGGTGGGCAAACGAAAATTTTTCCTGGACAAACGGGGACAAACGATGGACAAACGAATGGCATTTGGTTTTTTTAATTACTCGTAAATGGAGGTGCCAACTTCACACACGCTATTGTGTTTTTTTTGAAATAACTTTTTAACAAAAGGTGAACAAACGAAAATTTCTCCTGGACAAACATGGACAAATTATGGGCAAACGATGGACATACGATTTATCACAATAAAGCGAAACAAAAATTTTTTTGGGTTTTTTCAAAAAAAAAAAAAATGTTTGTTATAACTTTTTAACAAAAGGTGGACAAACGAAAATTTTTCCTGGAAAAACGGGGACAAACGATGGACAAACGAATGGAATTTGGTTTTTTTAATTACTCGTAAATGGAGGTGCCAACTTCACACACGCTATTGTGTTTTTTTTGAAATAACTTTTTAACAAAAGGTGAACAAACGAAAATTTCTCCTGGACAAACATGTACAAATGATGGGCAAACGATGGACATACGATTTAGCACAATAAAGCGAAACAAAAATTTTTTTGGGTTTTTTCGAAAAAAAAAAAAAATGTTTGTTATAACTTTTTAACAAAAGGTGAACAAACGAAAATTTCTCCTGGAGAAACGGGGACAAACGATGGACAAACGAATGGCATTTGGTTTTTTTAATTACTCGTAAATGGAGGTGACAACTTCACACACGCTATTGTGTTTTTTTTTGAAATAACTTTTTAACAAAAGGTGAACAAACGAAAATTTCTCCTGGACAAACATGTACAAATGATGGACAAACGATGGACATACGATTTAGCACAATAAAGCGAAACAGAAATTTTTTTGGGTTTTTTCGAAAAAAAAAATTTTTTGTTATAACTTTTTAACAAAAGGTGGACAAACGAAAATTTTTCCTGGACAAACGTGGACAAACGATGGACAAACGAATGGCATTTGGTTTTTTTAATTACTCGTAAATGGAGGTGCCAACTTCACACACGATTTTTGATTTTTTGAAATAACTTTTTAACAAAAGGCGGACAAACGAAAATTTTTCTTGGACAATCGTGGACAAACGATGGACAAACGAATGGCATTTGATTTTTTTAATTACTCGTAAATGGAGGTGCCAACTTCGCACACAATTTTTGTTTTTTTTGAAATAGCTTTTTAAAAAACGGTGGACAAACGAAAATTTTTCCTGGACAAACATGGACAAACGATGGGCAAACGACGGACATACGATTTAGCACAATAAAGCGAAACAAAAAATTTTTTGGGGTTTTTCGAAAAAAAATGTTTTTGTTATAACTTTTTAACAAAAGGTGGACAAACGAAAATTTTTCCTGGACAAACGTGGACAAACGATGGACAAACGAATGGCATTTGGTTTTTTTAAATACTCGCAAATGTAGGTGCCAACTTCACACAGGATTTTTTTTTTTTTTTGAAATAACTTTTTACAAAAGGTGGACAAACGAAAATTTTTCCTAGACAAACGTGGACAAACGATGGGCAAACGAACAGCATCTAGTTTTTTTAAATACTCGCAAATGGAGGTGCCAACTTCACACACGATTTTTTTTTTTTTTTGAAATAACCTTTTAACAAAAGATGGACAAACGAAAATTTTTCCTGGACAAACATGGACAAACGGTTGACAAACGAATGAGATATGGTTTTTTTAATTATTGGCCCAAGAAGTTGCCAACTTCACAGAGCTCATTTAGAGTTGGGCGAAAAGCATTGTGATTTTTTTTCTATTGCGAAATTTCTAGTAGTAATCGTTCGATAAGTACTCATTTTAATCACAGGTGCCTAAATTAATGATAACAATAATTAAAAAACGCCAAGAGAATCATTTTAAATACAAACTTTGGAAAATTCGAACTATTTTCCAAAAAGGTTTTATCCCAAATTTTTTAGAAAAACTATGCAACTATCTTAATTTTTAAAAGTAGTCGTAGTCGCAGTTTAAAACTGTCGCACATTTAACACTAATCGCTCCAATTTGGTTCGTTTGTATCTTCAGTACTTCAAGCATAGCTTCGAAAACCAAAACTCATCATTCTTAAAATCACAATGTGTTTAATTGAACATGGAGTACCTTTTTCAAAATGATCTCATGAACTTATATCGTTTATGCCTCAAGCTTTAGTGCGATATTCGAAAAAGTAGGGTGTTCGAAAGTTGAATATATCATATTTTTATCAACCTAAATACTTTTCTCAAGATCATGTTGTTGTTGTTGTTGTTTTACAGACAAGATCATCACACCCTTCCCTGGCCCAGACGCCAAGAAAGTGCTCATCAATCTCATCCTCCGTAAGTTAGGAATGACAAAGGGTCTGCCTCTGACGAAAATTGTTCTAAAATATTTTGATATTGATTGTTCCACGACTAGAGTCGAATACCTTTTCGTTAGTTGAGTCAGCAAATTAAATCTACAACACGACAGCTGCCCATTATAGCTGGCAAGTCTTCATATACCTGAGATGTTGTCACAGCGACTGAAAGATCAAAGCAAACGGCAGCAACTGCTTCAAAGACATCACAGTGATTGGATGACTGTGACATTCCACTGCGCGCGAGGGCCTTTGTAAAGTTGCTTATGTTGAAATTTACTGCGACATCAAGCAGAAGAAAGCAACGCAAATCCCGGATTCATTGGCTATGCAGATAATTGTTCTGCTGTGATTGCGTTAGTTGTTAAATGTGATTGTGAGCTGCGATCGATAATTCAGCCACATTCACGGGCAAAAATCATTATGACTTAGAATACATAGTAGAAATCACGCTGTTTCTCAAAAATCACCAACGTTAGTTCCCATTGTCGTTAACTTTGTCTGTGGTTGGGATCATTGGTAAGCGTGATTGTGAACGGATATCAATTTTCAGTCGAAATCGCGGCAAAAGCCACTGCTACTTCGAAGACACAGTCACAAAACACGTTGTTCTTCAAAAATCGAAAACTCTAGTTTCCACTGTTGTTAATTTTGAAGAATATTTGTATTCGTTATTTCCAACTTTCGGGAAAATAATTGGTTGGCAAAATCTTTTCCTCCTTTCCATGAGACTCCAACAACCAAAAGGTCTATTATATTGTGGCGAATATTAGCAGTTTTATAAATCACTATGCTGCTCCTAAATAAATACACAACAACAATAAAGCAAGCATCCACACTTATGTACATGTACGCATTAAAGCAAGCAGTCACACTTATCTACATGTAAACATCAAAGCTGACAGCGAAAAGAATATTTCACATACATATTTGTAGCCGGCAGCTAAGAGCAGAAGTTGTTACTCACACATACACACGCATATAGCTAAATAACCAAGCTTGATATCCAACTGTTCTAGAAGGCATGTTCTGAAGCGTCTAGACCTTAGGAGAAATGGGCGAACGAGGTAACCAAGAGTATAAAAGCAGCACAAGCTGAGGAATTAGTAATCAGTTTGATTTAAACACGCTATTAGTGAAGAATAATTGTGAAGTACTCCTCCCAAAGTAGGTTAAATAAAGACCATTTTGAAATACTGAATATTGAAGCTATTTATTCGACAGTTCAGCTATTCAAACGTTAGCAGAAGATGCAAAATAATCAGGAATTCCCCAAAATTCGTTACAATGTATAGAAGTTTTGGATAGGATTGTTTACCTTTTCACTTCCAATATTTACACAAAGATACCTTTCTGTTTTGCAATGTCATTCATTGACAATGCAACAGCTGCCGTTATTTGCTCTTACCACATACTTAATAGTAGATAAACATCCCGATATATTAAGACCTTGCGAACCACTGACACAAAGCGGGTGCTGCAAAGTGTTTGCAAAATTGACAAAAGATTGTCAGGTAAATTATCCAAGCTTTATTGTTTGCGTATGCAATTACAACAAAGAGAATTATAAAAGAAGGCAACAATAGATCGCCATATACATTTCCGCAGTGGATGAATCCCACTAGGAAACTTAGTGTGGAAGCGTTGGTAGTCAAACTTAAAACCAAATTTTTGAACTTATCTATCTAATGCTAAATGGTATGGCGGGATTTATATAGTAACTGTGCCCCGCTTACCGAAACCTATATTGGAACTTAGGTTTCAGAAAATACTCTATTCATGTACTTTTTGGGATTGACCTAGAGATATTGGAAACTAACAAAAGGACTAACATACATTTTATTTGTGATTGCAATTACTTCAATATAACCCAGTATGTATGTGTGTTCGCTATGAATGAAACAAGACAAAGCGGGAGCATCCCACCACATAACATTGTTAAATAAGATCGAATGTCTTCTGACTTGACTTAGCCGATTTTGAAAAAAAAAAAAATAACTGCATAGATAGACACCCAGCTGTTAAATTTTAGTTCAAGAAGTGGACAATAGACCAAAAAATTCTAAAAAATCATATTTGTGATGTGATTGCGTTCATTGATATTTTCTAGACTAAATGATGAGATACTTCGGATACTATTTCTCCCGGTAGTGGTATAGCAACCGATGGTTCCAAATGAGGAAACGAAAGAAATGAAAACGAATAACGATGGAGAAAGAGAGGTGCGTATAGAGCTAGACGAAGATAGAGAGATAAATATAGAGAGGAGAGGGTAGAGGCGTAGAGGCTAGATAGAGAGTTGGAGACAGACAGAAATGAAAAGAGAGAAAAAGAACGAAAAGGCATAAATATACACCGAGAGGGATAAAGGAGTGTGGGAGGAGAGGGAGGGAACGGGAAGGGGAAGAGAGAAGGATGATAAGTAAAGGATACCAACTTCTTAAAAGTTTTGCTGATAAAACAAAAGTTACGACAGAAAAACTTCTGCCGGCTCTATTAGTATTTATTAGGTATACATCAATCATATTTCTAAAGGATGGGGAGGTCGTACCCTCCTGGAAAGCTTATCAGCTCTACGCTTGCCTTCAATGCCCCTCTGTCCAGGTGCCCATAAAGCTGTTGCGGACTGGACCATATTTTTGAGCGACCTGCGGCATTCAGTGATCGACTTTGTGTTGTACCCTCCGAACTGGTGCTAATCGGATGCAGAGTGGGACATTTGGTAGCCACACCTGTAACAACAATGCGTAAGCCTGAGCTTTAAACTAACCGCTCAAAGGCAGCGACTTTTTCAGATCCACCTATGACTGAAAACGCGTTCAAAAGGTCTTCATTTCATAGGACATTACAATGTTAAAGTGTCAGTTGAGAGCAGTGGGTGATGACAAAATTCAAACTAGTCTTAATGACATTGTTCTGCGTTGGTTTGCAGCTAGTTTGATTTGTTGCAGGGTTGAATGACTCCCAGATACCTGCTTTATCACTGAAAGCCAGGCTTTCGTCGTTAACCTTGGGTGGTATAAGATCCAGCGTTTTGCTAATTTTTGTAAAGACATCAAGATCAGTTTCTACCGGATTGACTTGGAGCCCTGAGTATTTAGCATACACTAAACAGGAGGAGGGGAAAATTTTTATGCAGGTTTAGAAAACAAATTTGCATTGCGTTTTGAAAATTTTTTTTACTGAATGTTGTTTTAAAATAAGCGTGGAAACTTTTAATTTTTTAATGGAACACGAACTAAAATAACCCCTAGTAAATGAAATTTCTAAATACATTGCGAATATTGAGAGTGCAAAGCTCTTTGAAGCCTTTTCTATACAGCCCCGCATGAGAGCTACAAACTTTTTCCATTTGTATTTTTTTCCTACTGGGTGCAATAAGTAGTCACTTTTGTTTTCGCACACGCATACATCGAAAGTATGCGCGTGTATGACCACTTAAACATTTCTGCAGTAAAATTATTGGAAAATGATTTCCTCAATTATTTTTTTTCATGCAAATTATGATGGTTGGTGGTATTTGTTGTGTTTATTGTTGGTATTGTTTGTTTCAGTCATTTGGCGCTATATCAAATTTAACAAGTAAGAACGGGACTGTCTTCGGCTGTGCCGAAGACTTCATACCTTTCATGAATGGGGCTGAACAATAATCTTATCCCGTTCGTAATCTCCGAATAATCGGATGTATAAGAAATATATAGTGAACAGATCTACATACCTTAACGATTTTTAAGATAAATATAAAATAAAAAACAGGTAGGTACTTTGTGTGAGGATGCAAAGTTTCAGGTTTTTTGTGGTCTGCGTGTAAAAACTATGACTACGAATCACGTATTTCAAAAATATATGACGAAAACGTAACTATTTGATGAAATTTGATGAATTTTGAAGATTCTAGCCGTAAAAAAGGGGTCAAAATTACAGTTTATATGAAGTATATAATATATATACGACCGATCTCTATGATTTTTTCAGACAACAATATATGCTATATACGTAAGCATTTTGTGAAATTTGAAGGTTCTAACTGTTAAAACGGGGCAGAGATTGCGCAAAGTTTCTTATCTGAACAATCGGTTGTATGAGATATATACTATGTGTACCACCGATCTCAATGATTTTTTCAGACATCAATATATGCTATACACGTAAGCAGTTGGTGAAATTTGAAGCTTCTAGCTGTTAAAATGGGGCCTAAATCGTAAAAAAAATATATATATACTATATATATATACTATATATACCATCATATATATATTATATATATCACCGATCTCTATGATTTTTTGACACAACAATACATACTATATACGTAAGCAATCGGTGAAATTTGAAGCTTATAACTGTTAAAATGGGGAAGAAATTGCGCAAAGTTTCTTATCTGAACAATCGGTTGTATGGGATATATACTATATATACCACCGGTATCTATGATTTTCTCAGACAACAATATATGCTATACACGTAAACATTTGGTGAAATTTGAACATATCTAAACGATTTTTAAGATAAATATAAAATAAAAAATAGGTAGGTAATCTGTGTGAGGATGCAAAGCTTCACGTTTTTTGTGGTCTGCATGTAAAAACTAAGGCTACGAATCACGTATTTCAAAAATATATGACGTAAACGTAACTATTTGATGAAATTTGATGAATCTTGAAGCTTCTAGCCGTAAAAAAGGGGTCAATATGACAGTTTATATGAAGTATATAATATATATACCACCGATCTCTATGATTTTATCAGACAACAATATATGCTATATACGACAGCATTTTGTGAAATTTGAAGCTTCTAACTGTTAAAACGGGGCAGAAATTGCGCAAAGTTTCTTATCTGAACAATCGGTTGTATGAGATATATACTATATGACAGTTTATATGAAGTATATAATATATATACCACCGATCTCTATGATTTTATCAGACAACAATATATGCTATATACGAAAGCATTTTGTGAAATTTGAAGCTTCTAACTGTTAAAACGGGGCAGAAATTGCGCAAAGTTTCTTATCTGAACAATCGGTTGTATGAGATATATACTATGTATATCACCGATCTCAATGATTTTTTCAGACATCAATATATGCTATACACGTAAGCAGTTGGTGAAATTTGAAGCTTCTAGCTGTTAAAATGGGGTAGAAATTGCGAAAAGTTTCTTATCTGAACAATCGGTTGTATGAGATATATACTATATATAGAACCGATCTCTATGATTTTTTCAGACAACAATATATGCTATATACGTAAGCAATCAGTGAAATTTGAAGCTTATAGCTGTTAAAATGGGGTAGAAATTGCGAAAAGTTTCTTATCTGAACAATCGGTTGTATGAGATATATACTATATATACAACCGATCTCTATGATTTTTTCAGACAACAATATATGCTATATACGTAAGCAATCGGTGAAATTTGAAGCTTATAGCTGTTAAAATGGGGTAGAAATTGCGAACAGTTTCTTATCTGAACAATCGGTTATATGAGATATATACTATATATACAACCGATCTCTATGATTTTTTCAGACAACAATATATGCTATATAAGTAAATATTCGGTGAAATTTGAACCTTCTAGCTGTTAAAATGGGGCTAAAATTTGCGAAAATATATATATATATACTATATATATATACTATATATACCACCATATATATACTATATATACCACCGATCTTTATGATTTTTTCAGACAACAATATATGCTATATATGTAAGCATTCGCTGAAATTTGAAGCCTCTAGCTCTTAAAATAGGGCAGTAATTACGAAAAGTTCCTTATCTGAACAATCGGTTGTGGGGGATATATACTATATATACGACCGATCTCGTAAATTTTTTCAGGCAACAATATGTTCAATATACGAAAGTCTATGGTGAAGTTTGAAGCTTCAATCTGTTAAATTGGGTAAGATATTACAAAAATCCTCTTTTTCTGAAAAATCGGTTGTATGGAGGATATATGCTATAGTGGTCCGATCCGGTCGGTTCCGACAAATGTCTAATCGGACACCCAAATACACCAGCTCACCAAATTTTATCAAGATATCTCAAAAATTGAGGGACTAGTTTGCATACAAACAGACAGACGGACAGACGGACAGACGGACATGGCTAAAACAACTCAGCTCTTCAACCTGATTATTTCGGTATACTTAATGGTGGGTCTATCTATTTTCCTTTAAGGACTTACAATTTTCGGTTTTGTGACGAAATTAATATACCATTTCATTTTCATGAAAGGTATAAAAATAGGTAGGTAATCTGTGTGAGGATGCAAAGCTTCACGTTTTTTGTGGTCTGCATGTAAAAAGTAAGGCTACGAATCACGTATTTCAAAAATATATGACGTAAACGTAACTATTTGATGAAATTTGATGAATCTTGAAGCTTCTAGCCGTAAAAAAGGGGTCAATATGACAGTTTATATGAAGTATATAATATATATACCACCGATCTCTATGATTTTATCAGACAACAATATATGCTATATACGAAAGCATTTTGTGAAATTTGAAGCTTCTAACTGTTAAAACGGGGCAGAAATTGCGCAAAGTTTCTTATCTGAACAATCGGTTGTATGAGATATATACTATGTATATCACCGATCTCAATGATTTTTTCAGACATCAATATATGCTATACACGTAAGCAGTTGGTGAAATTTGAAGCTTCTAGCTGTTAAAATGGGGTAGAAATTGCGAAAAGTTTCTTATCTGAACAATCGGTTGTATGAGATATATACTATATATAGAACCGATCTCTATGATTTTTTCAGACAACAATATATGCTATATACGTAAGCAATCAGTGAAATTTGAAGCTTATAGCTGTTAAAATGGGGTAGAAATTGCGAAAAGTTTCTTATCTGAACAATCGGTTGTATGAGATATATACTATATATACAACCGATCTCTATGATTTTTTCAGACAACAATATATGCTATATACGTAAGCAATCGGTGAAATTTGAAGCTTATAGCTGTTAAAATGGGGTAGAAATTGCGAACAGTTTCTTATCTGAACAATCGGTTGTATGAGATATATACTATATATACAACCGATCTCTATGATTTTTTCAGACAACAATATATGCTATATAAGTAAATATTCGGTGAAATTTGAAGCTTCTAGCTGTTAAAATGGGGCTAAAATTTGCGAAAATATATATATATATACTATATATATATACTATATATACCACCATATATATACTATATATACCACCGATCTTTATGATTTTTTCATACAACAATATATGCTATATACGTAAGCATTAGCTGAAATTTGAAGCCTCTAGCTCTTAAAATAGGGCAGTAATTACGAAAAGTTCCTTATCTGAACAATCGGTTGTGGGGGATATATACTATATATACGACCGATCTCATAAATTTTTTCAGGCAACAATATGTTCAATATACGAAAGTCTATGGTGAAGTTTGAAGCTTCAATCTGTTAAATTGGGTAAGATATTACAAAAATCCTCTTTTTCTGAAAAATCGGTTGTATGGAGGATATATGCTATAGTGGTCCGGTCGGTTCCGACAAATGTCTAATCGGACACCCAAATACACCTGCTCACCAAATTTTATCAAGATATCTCAAAAATTGAGGGACTAGTTTGCATACAAACAGACAGACGGACAGACGGACAGACGGACAGACGGACATGGCTAAAACAACTCAGCTCTTCAACCTGATTATTTCGGTATACTTAATGGTGGGTCTATCTATTTTCCTTTAAGGACTTACAATTTTCGGTTTCGTGACGAAATTAATATACCATTTCATTTTCATGAAAGGTATAAAAATGGATAGTGTACAGGTCGACATTTTCATTTCGCTGTGTGTTGACTGAAATTGGCGAATTATATTCAAAAAAAATTTCCTCAAAACAAATAAACATGGAGCGATTATTCGCTATAGATACGACTTTTTATACCTTTCATGAACATGAAATGGTATATTAACTTTGGTCCGATGTTTGTAACGTTGAGAAATATAGAAGATAGACTCACCATTATGTAGAATTGATCAGGGCGACGAACTGAGTTGATATAGCCATGTCCGTCTGCCCGTCCGTCTGTCTGTTTGAACGCAACTAGTCCCTCAAATTTTGAGATATCTCAATGAAATTTGGCACAAGGATGTATTTTTGTATTATATTAGACATTTGTCGGATCTGGTAGGGTCGGACCACTATAACATATATCTCCCATACAACCGATCGTTCAGATAAGACGATTTTGGTCATTCCTGCCGCAATTTAGAAAATATAAAAGTGAAACTCGATGATATATATTTTAATATATCATAGAAGATATCCTGAAAAAATCACATTGATCGGAGCTATATATAGTTATATCCCATACAACCGATCTTTCAGATAGAAAGATTTTTGGCCATTTCTCCCTTAGTTTCCAATATAAAAACGTGAAACTTGGTGATATATATTCTAATATGTCATAGAAGATTTCCTGTAAAAATCATTTCGATCGGAGCTATATATAATATATATCCCATACAACCGATCGTTCAGATAAGGGGGTTTTTTGACATTTTTATACTCAGCTGAGCAGAGCTCACAGAGTATATTAACTTTGTTCGCATAACGGCAATCCGTAACGGCATAAACTAATCGAGATAGATATAGACTTCTATATCAAAATGATCTGGGTGAAAAAAGAAATTCATTTAGCCATGTCCGTCCGTCCGCCCGTCTGTAAACACGATAACTTGAGTAAATTTTGAGGTATCTTGATGAAATTTGGTATGTAGGTTCCTGGGCGCTCATCTCAGATCGCTATTTAAAATGAACGAAATCGGACTACAATCACGCCCACTTTTTCGATATCGAAAATTTCGAAAAACCGAAAAAGTGCGATAATTCATTACCAAAGACGGATAAAGCGATGAAACTTGGTAGGTGTGTTGACCTTATGACGCAGAATAGAAAATTAGTAAAATTTTGGACAATGGGCGTGGCACCGCCCACTTTTAAAAGAAGGTAATTTAAAAGTTTTGCAAGCTGTAATTTGGCAGTCGTTGAAGATATCATGATGAAATTTGGTGGGCACTTTACTCCTATTACTATATGTGTGCTAAATAAAAATTAGCGAAATCGGATGACGAACACTAAAAAAAAAAAAATTTTTTTTAAGTCAAATTTTAACAAAAAATTTAATATCTTTACAGTAGAAAAGTAAATTATGTCAACATTCGACTCCAGTAATGATATGGTGCAACAAAATACAAAGATAGAAGAAAATTTCAAAATGGGCGTAACTCCGCCCTTTTTCATTCAATTCGTCTAGAATACTTTTAAGGTACAGTGAAATAACTTCCAAATGAAATAACTCCCATGAAATAACTCCCAATACAATAAGTCGCAATAAAAATGAAATAACTCCCTACTTTAATAAATGAAATAACTCCCAAAGAAGGAATTGAAATAACTCCCAATATTTGCCAGTTATTTCATAATGAAACCACAAGTCCCAAAAAAAATGAAATAACTCCCAAATGAAATAAGTCCCAAAAAAATGAAATAAATCACAAATCAAAGTTTTAAATGGTAGATATCTTTATACTATATAATCAGTTACAATGAGATTTGAAAAATACAGCAAACTATTATGTACATATGTAAAAGTTACAATTACAAGAAAACTTGAATAGTGTCGTCGAAGTAAACGTAATTTTAAAAAATCGCATTTCTTTTATGAAATTAACATAATTTTTTAAAAGTACAAAATAAAAGGAACAAGTCTGCGTAGAACACCTTTCTGCATAGGCGGCCTTCGGCCGCGCTTATAAAAAATAACCCTGGGCTACGCCATGCCAAGTCCGGGTGTGTGGTATAACCGTGGCTACCGCCACGGACTTGGCATAGCTTAGCCCAGGGTTATTTTTTATAAGCGCGGCCGAAGGCCCCTTATGCAGAAAGGTGTTGTACGCAGAATTACTGTGCATCGCGCGATTTTTTATTCCAAAATTTCTACTTTTTTGTAAAATAAATAAATAGACTTGAATTAAAAAGGTCCATTTTCCTCGTTGGAACTATTTAAAAATTTTTCATTCGTTGGAACAATTTAAAGCATCTGGTACCACCAAGCAAGCAATGAATTAGATAAAATGTCTGTATGCTTGTGTTCGCGGAAAGTAAACAAATAAATCATTAAATTTTACAATAATACGCAAATTTAAACAAATGAAAATAGTTGATTGTGGTTTTATAAACATTATAAAGTGTACTAATGTATAAAATTCTTGTGAAAGTGTTCGTATGTAGATAAAAAGTTGTAGTTATACCATGGTAACTTTAACTACTAATTACTAGTAAATTGTTAATAACAATTAAAAATTACTTACTGATTCTCATTTGGGAATGTGCAAAATTCCAAAGTTCAAACCCCTTTGGTTTACGAATAAAACCAATTTGTGCCTTAATGTATAGCCGACCCATAGAAACTGTTAGAAGAACGTCAAAGTTTGATAAAATTGTATTTTTAAGAAAACGAAATAACTCCCAACAAAAATGAAATAACTCACAATGCCTGAATTACAAACAATGAAGTAAGTCCCAATAAAAATGAAATAACTCCCAATCTCAAAAAATTACGAAATAACTCCCAAAGAAATTTTATTGGGGATTATTTCATTTGGGAGTTATTTCATTATGAAATAATTACCAGCAAAAATTATGAAATAAGTCCCAATGAATTGGGAGCTATTTCGTAATGAAATAAGTCCCAATTTGTATCGAAAATATTTGGGAGTTATTTCATTTTTTTGTTGGGAGTTATTACATTTGGGAGTTATTTCACTGCACCTACTTTTAATGCCATAAGTCGAACAAAAATTTACCAATCCTTGTGAAATTTGGTAGGGACATAGATTCTATGACGATAACTGTTTTCTGGGCGAAATCGGTTGAAGCCACGCCTTGCAACCGGATGCCATTTTCCAATTGATTCGGCTAAGAAGTGTTGAGGTAAGCAACATGAAGGCGATAATTGGGCCACTGATCATGCAATTAGATCCGTGTCTGACACCGTGGGGTTGAGTTTTCCACTGACAGCTACTCACGTTAAGCACCTATCGTAATTCATACTTTATACTAGTGTAAAGGCAGATTCCTTTATCCACCCAGCCATATGATTGCCCCGCTGCTCGCTTTGCAATTGGTCTCTAAGTGTTGTCTTTTTGTTGCTATTCTTTTATTCACTATTTAAGTACATACTTATTCTATATGCGTTTTAATCCTAATTGTGTGAAATAATTATATGCGCGCTCCAAGAGCTTAGTAACATTGGGTTTATAGCATTGCTTTTGTAAAAAGTGGGCGTGGTTATCATCCGGTTTCGCTCATTTTAAATAGCGATGGGAGATAAGTTCCAAGGAACCCATATACCAAAATTTCTATAAGATATCAGAATATTTACTCAAGTTATCGTGATCACAGACAGACGGAAGGACGGACATGGATAAATCAATTTCTTTTTTAATCCTGATCATTTTTATATATATTTATCTCGATTGTTTTATGGAGTTACGATCAACGGTTATGTTACCAAAGTTAATATACTCTGTAAGCAAAGTACACTGAATATACATAATTATTAGTCCTGATAAGATGTGAGTTGACTGACAAATTCGTGGGGCTTGACTTAGTGTCATTTAAGGCATTCAATGTTAAGTACGTAAGTTGGAATCAACGTGGAGGCTTATTTTTGCTGATCCACTATGTTCTAAATAGGTTAAGGAATGTGAAAGATAAGAAGATTGGAATCTTAGCATCTGACGGAATATATGTCAAAGTATACGAACGGAATCTACCTATTCATCTTCATAGCCCTTTTTCAGTAAAACGGTGATATGTCTTCGAACACCAAGCAGATTCTTGAATAAGTAAACAATAATCCCACAGTTGATTATAGTATTTAACTAAACTAAATTACGAATATTTATGAAACTTAACAGCTATACAGCTAAATAAATATATGTATTGCTGGCAGCTATTTTTAAATTCACAATATTTGCCTCGCCTTCCTCGTAGTACTTACTCTCGGTAAAAGTGAGAATTCTTAGTTTTATACCTCTTAATAGCGTTTGATGTCAGCAAATAGTATTACGTATTACACTTCACGGTGATAGTTATTACAATTAGACCACTATTTCAACAACAATTACTACATTTGTCTGTAATAACAATGATTTAAATAAATGTTGGTAGGTACATTAGACCGTTTATGAAAAAAATTGCGTTTACTCTTTCTTTCAAGTATTTCGTATGAGTGTGAAAACATTGGCTAATAAAAAAGGATCCATAAATATTTCGCCAATCCACACAGTTTACCGGATTATCTATACTAATTCATCATCAACATCATCATAATGAAATGACGCATTCTGTTATGGGTTGGATTTCTTGGTATGGGGTATTGTTCCTATCAGTCAACATCTCAAGATGTTTGTATTTTGATCTAGCATATCCTTATGTTGATTGGGCGTTTCTCTTCCCTATCCGCGCTTTTCATTTCCTAGGCATTCCCATATACACATATTGTGACCTTACATACCAAACACATTAGGAAAGTAGTAACCCTTAAGAAATCAGCATTGTTGCTGACCAAGCAAACTACAGAATGCACGTATGGCATATCGTCCAAACTTCACTATGGGGTTTTGTGGACAGCCGCACAAAAAAGTTCTTATATAAAAATACTAGATAGGATATACAGATTAGCGTAACGGGAACCATAAAAACTACTCTCACAGCAGCATTTCATAGAATTAAGATCTTGCTGCCTAAATAGAGTCGGAGGGTTGGCGCAAAGGTACCGAAAATAGCAGAACATACTATGCAGTCGTCGGGTCTACAAATTAACGGAAGGGGTTCGTGCCTGCCTACAAAGTGCCAGATCACTGCAGAGTACCATGGAGTAATAAGGAAAACCCACCTAAGTCCATGTAAACATATAGAAGCTCCGCTGTTATACCTTGGGACCATGCTGTATTACGTGTTGCATACTTTTCGGCGCAATTGGTACTGTTTTAGACCTTTTTGGTTACAGCGTTTTAGCATTGGCGAAGGTTGAAGTTTAAAGGCTAGAATGCAAATAAGCATTGGAGCGACTTCGCCCAACACGGACCATACATCTGTACTGGCTTCCCGGTCATAAAGTTATTTGAGGTAACGAAAAGGCCGATGAGTTGGTAAAGGAGGTTGCAGCATTCGATGTGTCCATGGTACACGTCCTTATCCGTTTGGGATAAATTAAAAGGAGTCAGGAGTTGCATATAATCAATCTATGATCATTTGCAAATACTGCAGCATTAGACTTACAAATTTGCTCATATCTTTAAAAGTCTTAAGGCTCATGATGGCCATACTAACTGGACACTGCCTTCTGGCGGCACATGTATATAAGCTAGGCCTTCTCAGTAACAGCAGTGCGTGCTGCAGGGAGAAACAGTTAAGCATGCTATGTGCTTGTATTCTGCGCTCGCGAATTCAAGGCTCCAGCTATTAGGGTCTCGAGGCAGCTACTAAGATGGGTCCTAGAAAACTTCTAGTGTCTGCAAAGAGGACGAAGTTATTCTAAAACATAGAATAACTTGGTACCTAATTGCTGTTCTTTCCGCTTGGTCGTCAAACCGATTCTGGTCACTCTATGTACACTTTTCAGTGAAGTCGTTATTGACCGGCCAGTGTCACCTTAACTAACCTATCAATTATTTTCTTTTTTGTTTTCCTTAATTTTAGAAAAATTAAAACGGTTTCGAAATATGTTCAAAAACTCTGCGTGAAAACTTCGAATTTTTCATTTCGAATTTTCAGCATTTTTTCGAGTATACAGTTTTGTGACCCAAACAATTTTAGTCTAACAAAGTACCTCGAAATTCGAAACTTTACCAATTTTTTTGCTTGAATTTTTTTGAAAATGATTTTGAAATTAGATTTTTGTTGGTAATAGGATTTTTTGACCAATCGTTTCTTAATTGCAAATAAAGATATTTATTTCAATTTTTCCACCTAACTTCGATAGACTTCCTAGCATCATCAGAGGTGATCTAATTTGTTAACGACAATAAAGATAAAATTATTTACATTAATTTATAGTATAAAGATTACATTAATTTATATATATAAATTTACTTTATATATGTAACGAGAACAACACTAACATTGATTTACATACGTACAAACATAGATAGATGTTATTTAAATATTAAAACTAAAAGCATTAGTACCATTTAACATTGGTATCATTGTCATACTGATTCTTAACTATAAACATAAAAGGTAAACAGCTGCTATATTTTGTGTGTCCTATTACCAACAAAAATCTACAAAAATAAATTGACCGGAAAAATCATAAGATTTTGAAATTAGTTCGTATAATTTTAGTACAAGAATTACGATTATTTCATAAAGGTGGACCAGGGGTGACTCTAGAATGTGTTTGTACGATATGGGTATCACATTAAAGGTATTAATGAGGGTTTTAAAAGTGGCCCTTAGTTGTATATGGGAAGGCGTTTTCGAGATATCGGCCAAAATGTGGACCAGGGTGACCGAGAACATCATCTGTCGGGCACCGCTAATTTATGTATATATGTAATACCACGAACATTATTCCTGCCAAGATTCCAAGGGCTTTTCATTTCGCCCTGCAGAAGTTTTTCATTTTCTTCTATTTAATATGGTAGGTGTCACACCCATTTTACAAAGTTTTTTCGAAAGTTATATTTTGCGTCAATAAACCAATCAAATTACTATGTTTCATCTCTTTTTTCATATTTGGTATAGAATTATCGCATTTTTTTCATTTTTCGAAATTTTCGACATCGGAAAAGTGGGCGTGGTCATAGTCGGATTTCGGCCATTTTTTATACCAAGATTTTTGGTCAAGTTATCGTGTTAACGGCCGAGCGGAATGACAGACTGTCAAATGTTGTGAGCATATTGGGTAGGTCTGAGAATCGGCCAACGTCTACCTTTTTTTTCGCTACGTGCCCAAGGTCTTAAGATCAAAACGTGGACCCGGGTACCCCTAGAATGTGTTTATACAATATGGATATCAAATGAAAGCTGTTGATGAGTACTATAGTACAGGATAATTTTCATACAACTGGGAGGCTAGGGTCTGGAGATATAGCCCAAAACGTGGACCCGGGTACCAATGTGTTTATACAATGTGGATATCAAATGAAAGCTGTTGATGAGTGCTATAGTACAGGATAATTTTCATACAACTGGGAGGCTAGGGTCTCCAGGTATAGCCCAAAACGTGGACCCGGGTACCCCTAGAATGTGTTTATACAATATGGATATCAAATGAAAGCTGTTGATGGGTACTATAGTACAGGATAATTTTCATACAACTGGGTGACTAGGGTCTGGAGATATAGGCCAAACGCGGGCCTGTGAACGCCTAGACAATGTTTTTACATTATGGGTATCAAATTGAAGCTGTTAATGAGTGCTTTAGTACAGGGTAGTTTTCATACATATTGGTGACTAGGGTCTCGAGATATAGGCCAAAACGTGGATCAGGGTAACCCTAGGATGTGTTTTTACATTATGGGTATCAAATTGAAGCTGTTGATGTATGCTTTAGTACAGAGTAAGTTTTACACCGCTGAGTGACTAGGGTCTCGAGATATAGGCCAAAACATGGACCCGGATACCCCTAGAATGTGTGTGTATATGGTATCAAATGAAAGCTGTTGCTGAGAGCTCTAAAGTTCATTGTGATATTCGATTTAGTCGCATGAACCTGGCAAAACTGATAAATATGCATGCGAAGCCGAAATAAAGACAAGAATTAATAATACCCACATACTTATTTACATACATACGTCCTATTGGATTTGCCTGAAATTTCGTATATAAATTTGCCTATATTAATATTTACGATGCTTTTTTCCGGGAAGTATACCAGATACGGACTGGGGCTGGGATTAGAACTAGGACTGGGACTGAGAATGAGACTCGGAGTGGGACTGGGACTGAGACTCGGAATGGGACTGGAACAAAATACATACCACCCTCTGGGACTGGCATTAAGAGATGGAGAAGAATGAGAAAAAATTAAGAGAAGAGAAAACAGACTGAGAAGGAGATAGAATGAGACGAAGATGGAGATAGATGAAGCGAAAAATACGGAGGGAGGAGTGAATAAAAAGAATAGGAAAAAGTGTAGAGAGGTAGGGCAGTGTTAGACGGAAAAAGCTTATTAAAATGTATGCAGATAGGTCAAATTTAGGGCAGAACAACGTCTGCCGGGTCTGATAGTATACTGCAAAGATATTAAATTTTTTGTTAAAATCTGACTTTAAAAAAAATTTTAAGCTATTGCATAGATTTTATCGCGTGCTTGGCGACTAAATCAAAAAAAAAACGTAATGGATATTTGTCAAAAAAGATCCGAAAAGGCTCGAAAAGATTCGAAAAGGTTCGCAAAGGTTCGGTGTTAGCAACAGGCCAAATACATAAAATTGGATCTCTATCATAATCAGCGGTGGGCAGGTTACCAAATTGAGAATGTGTTAGTAAATACGAACGCGTAGCGAGCACGAAAGCAAAATCAACTATTTATTCAGTTTGATTTCCAGTGTTGCCAGGTTAGCCTTTTCGAGGCTAGATTTTGCATTTTTTTTTTTTGCCTTTAGCCTCGAAATTTTGGGTTTAGCTTCGTGACTTTTTTCTAGCCTTTTTTACTCCGAATGTATTTTTAAAAATTTCTAAAATAAAATAATTTCAATAGTTCCTGTGAACACCTAATACCTAATAATATGAGTTCTCTACAAAAGATTACTTCTTTTTCTGCTGAAAATTCGTTGAAAATTTCAAAGTCAGATGTATTTTCTTACTTTGAAAAAGAGAAGTATAGTTATTCTTCAAGTCAAATAGCATTAATAGAGCTGCAGTGGCGAAAACTTATAACTATACAATGGAAAAATGTACACTCCACCATGGAATATTGGTCGGAAGTCCGAGAACATAAAAATGCATTAAACGAACCTCCTTTTTTAGAACTTGTCGAATTTATATTTAGTTTTTTAGTATTACCACTCAGTAACGCGGAGGTTGAAAGAATTTTTAGTGGCATGAAAATTCTGAAAACTAAATTAAGGAACAAACTAAAAATTAAAATGCTTAATGCGCTGCTTAATATTAGATGCTCGTTAAAACGCCTATCTAAATGTTGTAATGACTTTGAAATTACCGCTGATCTCATATCTATGGTAAATAGCCAAACTTTATACCCAGACTTAAGCTCTTCTGATTCTTCAGACGGGGAATATTTGATATAAATAATTAGTTTGTAATATTTTTCTTATGTATATACACAAATGCAATCATTTAAAGTACTTTCATGTGCTAGTCAAGGAAAATGTGCTTGATATGCTTAAGTTATGTTTATAAGTTTTTATTTACAAATGTGTAAACTAAAATATAAAAAAAATTTAATCAATTAACCAAAAAATTTAATGAATTAACGAAAAAATGTCTGGCCTTTTTTTAGCTTCTTTTTTTTCTAAATTTATCCTTTTCTAACCTTTTTTTTTTGCCAATCTAGCTTCTTTTTTTTGCATCACCTGGCAACACTGTTGATTTCAATGCTTGAACGGTGAACATGTGTCACACGCACTCGTTGGTACTCTGTTTTAAGCGCGCGTGCGACACTTCCTCACCATACGACCATCGAAATCAAACTAAAAGAGCTGTCGTTGATTTTCACGAAGTAGCCATTGTGCTATCGCTTATCGTATACATATATGGTCGCTTACAAGCCAACCTAATAAAACCGCACTGCGTTTTTTTAGCGCACGCAAACAACGGGCGTTTTTTGCCCTAACCCAAATAAGCAGGCTTTGCGACAATGTAAAGCATGTGTGCAAACGTCAAATCTAACACAGAACAAAAATTGGAAATCGAGTTAGGTTTTCACGCAGCAAATTCAATTTGAGTTGCTCTCATACAAGTTGTATGTGCATGAGATATTTTTGACAGAAAATGACTTGCGTGCGTTTATATTAGGTTGGCTTGTTAGCAGGTGCTAAGCTCACGCCCACCCCGGATCATAAAGTTAAAGTTAAAGTTAAAGTGAATGTTAAAGTTAAAGCGAAAGTTAAAGTTAAAGTGAAAGTTAAAGTTAAAGTTAAGGTTAAATTAAAGTTAAGGTTAAGGTTAAAGTTAAAGTTAAATTTAAAGTTAAAGTTAAAGTGAATGTTAAAGTTAAAGCGAAAGTTAAAGTTAAAAATAAAGTTAAAGTTAAAGTTAACGTTAAAGTTAAGGTTAAAGTTAAGGGTAAAGTTAAAGTTAAAGTTAAGGTTAAAGTTAAAGTTAACGTTAAAGTTAAATTTAAAGTTAAAGTTAAAGTGAATGTTAAAGTTAAAGCGAAAGTTAAAGTTAAAAATAAAGTTAAAGTTAAAGTTAAAGTGGAAGTTAAAGTTAAAGTTAAGGTTAAAGTTAAAGTTAAGGTTAAAGTTAAAGTTGAAGTTAAAGTTAAAGTTAAATTTAAAGTTAAAGTGAATGTTAAAGTTAAAGAGAAAGCTAAAGTTAAAGTTAAAATGAAAGTTAAAGTTAAAGTCAAAGTTAAAGTTAAAGTTAAAGTAAAGGTTAAAGTTAAAGTTAAAGTCAAAGTTAAAGTTAAGGTTAAAGTTAAAGTTAAAGTTAAATTTAAAGTTAAAGTTACAGTTAAAGTTAAAGTTAAAGTGAGTGTTAAAGTTAAAGTTAAAGTTAAAGTGAATGTTAAAGTTAAAGTTAAAGTTAAAAAAAAAAGTTTAAGTTAAAGTTAAAGTGAATGTTAAAGTTAAAGTTAAAGTTAAAAATAAAGTTAAAGTTAAAGTGAAAGTTAAATATTAACTTCTCATTTATTCAATAAAAGTAAAAAATTTGTTTTCTTATCGGTCACCACGCTTAAAAAGGTTAACTTGAACTAATAGCAAAGACAAAACTTGAATTAATATCAAAGAAAACAAAATGTTGCATAAATATTATAATTGCATAAGTTGATAATACGCAATAGCTTTACCGCGGCAGTCCCCGAGTGCCACACGTCCTTTTTTTTTAAAAAGTGGGTGTGTTCTTCATCGATTTTGCTATTTTTTATTTAGCACACATATAGTAATAGTAGTAACGTTCCTGCCAAATTTCATCATGATATCTTGAACGACTGCCAAATTACAGATTGCAAAACTTTTAAATTACCTTCTTTTAAAAGTGGTGGGTGCCACGCCCATAGTTCAAACATGGCTAAATGACTTTTTTCGCCCAGATAATTTTGATATAAGAAGTCTATATCTATCTCGATGAGTTTATGCCGTTGCGGATTACCGTTATGCGAACAAAATTAATATACTCTGTGAGGTCTGCTCAGCTGAGTATAAAAAGTATAGCACATTGTTCTTAGATAGTCCCATAAAAAATTCTTTCGTCCAGATTAAAAAAAAAACACATGCCGAATAGTGTTAGATGATCACTATTTAACTAATTTCGCTCTCTTTTCCGTTTACATTATCTACCACATTTCATTTTTCTATCTCTTCAGCTGTCGCATTCTATTTGTTGACGAATTTGTAAATACAAATAAAATACAAATAATATAAAAAAAAAAACAAAAAAATAAATAACAGCAAACTATTTCAGCTGATTAAAACCCAAAAATAAAGTATTATTTAAGAAAAGAAAATTAAAAAAAAAAATGTTGGCTATTTTCTGTGCCATTTTATGGTTGAATCGCAACAGACAAGTTGGCGACGTTAACAGAAGAAAAGACAGAAACAACCAAGTCACAAGCAGCAGCAGCCATTAAATTTTGTATGCATATTATTTTGTTAATATGTTTGTACATATGTTTGTTGTTAATATACGTCAAAGTTGCACGACAATATACATACATATTTATACCCACAAACATACGAACTTAAAAAATAAAAACAATAAAAAATATATGCATACATACATATGTGGCTACATATTTGCTAAGCTGTATGCATAAAAATAATATAATTAGGTTTGTAAATATTATATATATATGTATGTATGTATATGTGATTATGTTTGCATAAATAGGTACATACCTGCATTAGGGTGGTCCTAATTTGTGCTAAATATAATACAAAGAGGGGTATTATCACTGAAAAAGTTGCAGCAATGTTCGGCGGAGATTTAAAATATTGAAATAATTTTTTTCGCACCCTGTAAAGCCAACCAAATTAGCGTTCTCTCTTTAACTTATCTAATTGATCATTGATTACAATAAGTGATGCATTGCTGTAAAGGTATTCATACGACCTGTACAATTCATCTGAAAAAGTCATCAACGTAGCCAGATACGCTCAGTTTTCAACGACGTTTTCCTTAGACCGACACACTTTTTACGTGACATATATGTACTTATATGCATAACAACTAATATAGACCTAAGTGCCACTCAGCCAGGCGTAATTGCTAGACGGACTTCGATCAAGCTTTGAATGGGATGAATTTTTATCGTATATTCCTTGGACCATTCTGGAATTATTTCGAGGCTGATCCGTGAACATTTCGGGGTGACTTCGAGAACACCTCGAAGTTATTTTGACACCATTTAAGGACTGTTATAGAATAACTTTGTGTAATTTTCGTAAAATTATATCTTAAACTGTCCCAAAACAGTATTGATTCTGAAGTCTTTTCGAAATGAGGCCTTAAATAATCGACGAACGCTCCTAAACCAGTCCTAAATGATTTCGAAATAGTCTTGAAATAACATCGAACTGATCCTGAAATTATCTATCTGATCCTATTATATTATACATATATCCTAAAATGAGTTCTATATGATCTCCAAATGATCAAGAAGTTGTCTGAAGTTCTTCCCGAAGTAGTCTCAAAAGGATTCCGAAAAAAGTGCTCCTATAACAGTTCTAGCATGGTTTCGAAATAGTTTCAAAATGTTCCAGAAGATGTTCTGAAGTGATAACTGAAATAATCCTCAAGTGATGCCCAAATTGTTACAAATTTGTACCAAAAAGTCTTGAAATTATTCCAAAAATAATACCAAAGTGATACTGAAAAGAGTTCAAAATTATCCACATGTTACCGGAAATGATACCTAAATTAATCCTGAGCTGATCCGGAAAGTGTTCCAATTGGAGCCCGAAGTAGTCCCGAAAATAATCCCGAATTGACCCTAAAAAAGTTTAAAAAGGTTTCGAAATAGTCTCGAAATCTCCGGAATGATACAAAGAACTGTTTTGAAGTAAAACCTAAAATAATACCAAAGTGATCCTGAAATGAGTTCGAAATTCTCCACATGTTACCCCGAAATAAAAGATTAAATTAATCCTGAACTGATTCTGAAATTGTTCCAAATTGGGCCCGTAGTAATCCCGAAAATAATCCCGATGTGATCCTATAACAGTTCTAAAATTTTTTAAAAATAGTTTTTAAACGATCCAGCATTTGGCCTAAAAGGACACCTTATATATTATACCGATCCTGTAACTGTCCCGAATAGTACCGAAATTATCCACAAGTTATTTAAAAATAATAAATGAAATAAATCCGGAGTTTCTCTGAGGTCAACCCGTAATATTCACGAAACATTCCTGAAGTAGTCCCAAAATGCTTCAAAAATATATGATAACTCCATCCCATTCAAAATTTTATCGAATCCCGCATACTTTGAGTTACCTTGGCTTCGCCTTTGCACACACTCAAAACAAATGATATAACAATCGATCGAAATTTATAGGAAAGACGGGCCGGACCCGTGCGCATCTTGCGGAACCAATATAAAAGTCGCTTATCAAATATAAACAGAAATCAGCTGTACTATCAATCAATTAAAAGCAACTGCCGGTAATGCAGTGCAAATATTCACGGTAGTGTCACAGTGCAATTACATTTCTTTGTGTGCTCACAATCGTTTATTTTAAACAAATTATTTTAATAAAATATAGCTAAACAAAAGCACTACGACCAAAATTGCCCAAAGCTCGCTAATAGCCTGAATCTCCATCTTTACAATATTTCACTGATTTGAAATTTTTCAGTAATAAAATATTTTCGGAATGCGAGATTTTTATAGCTACAGCTAAGTTGTTTTAATTTTTATTGAAGCTGTTGTTTTATGGTTCTTTTTTTAAACACCCTATTGGAAGCATGTACTAAATACAAACATAAATTGCCAATTAATTTTGTGTTCACTTATTCCTTTGCCTCTTGGTTCATTACTCTCATTTTATTTTTCAGTTTTTGCTTATTCTTTTCGCTTTAACTAAATAATAGACAGTTTGTCTTGTTTACCTCTTCAATTTATTGTATTCGTTCCCCAATTATTTTGTAATCGAATTGTTTGCTTTACGTGACGCATATAAAAGAAAAAATTCCGCTGCCAATTTCTTTTTAAAAATATCGTAATGTTTAAATGATTTCACGTTGTACATACATACATACATATATATATGGTAAATGCGTATCGAACTTAAAAGAACGTGAGTCAAAATTTGATAAAACATTTGTAGCATTTATTTATTTATTTTTTTTTTAACTGAAAAATTTTAAATTTCTTTACAATAAATTTGATTTTAAATTTTAAATGCACGCGCGTGTAAAATATTTCGATGTTATTTGAAGTTATGCGTTTGAAATATGTTTGGAGAAGAACAAACCTTTTCTTCCCTGAGAGCGAATAGTCACAAGCGTTTCGTGATGGCCAATCCTAATATAGGGCCCATTTCTAGCGCTTTTTAGAATTGGCCTTGCGACATATTAAAAACCCTGACTCTGACTCTCCCAATCCGAGACGTTCGGATAACAAGCATCATTAAGTGGCAAGATCGATAACACTCCCCAAATCCTTCAGGGAGTGTCTTTACAGTTAATACAACAACAACAACATTAAGCCCATCCTTTTTGGCACAATTTAATATGACCACATTGAACCTTCTAGGCCATTCTGGTCCCACCCCAAGTTCCTCATGGATGCTAAGGAAACCGGATTCTCACGGGAAGGTGAGGTTGACAATTGGGAAGCTATAAATTGCGCTGGCAACCCCTTGAAGCTTGTGAACACAACCACTTAAATAATTTGCATATTTTTGTCGCCTTTTGCGACAGGCATACCTGCCGTAGGCATGTTCTAATCCCCCCAACCCGCTGGAGGATAGCTTTTTTGTGGCTCGTAAACGTTCTTCCTGAAGTTATGAGGGAGTTCAGCGAGCTACGTTCAAATCTATACGCAAACTACATGGGTACGTAGATATAAATCAGGATATGGAGACTAACCAAATCAGAGCAATGAAATGTGCGAATAACTATGGAAAGTATAAAAGGGAAAAAAATTATAAAGACAAATTTAACAGACGAAAGGGACGCATAAGAAGCGTAAAGTGGGATAAAAAACAATTTCATAGATTCATGGCAGCGAAGCCAAAAAGATAGAAAGGGGAAAACGACTTGTACATTTTGAAGATTTAATTAAATCTTTGAATACTTGTAAATCGATCGTGCTATTTCTTTAATCTAACACTGGAGAAGATAATTCTAGCAGCAGAACTAGACCGTGATAGCACAATCTATTATAAGAGCGAACTGCTGCTGATATTCATATGATTGGCCATAAAAAATGAGTTCTGCCCTCTCCGGATTAGATAAAAAGAGAAAAAATAGGTCTTGCGGTAAATCAGGACAGGGCGAAGTACTTGCTGTCATCCAAATATGAATCGGGCATGCGCATCTTGGCAACCACATCACTCTTGACGGGTATTAATACGAGACTGTGTAGGACTTCGTCTATCTGGAAACCAGCATTAACAGCGAAAAAAATGTCAGCTTAGAAATAAAACGGAGTATAACTTTTGCCAACAAAGTCTACTTTGGACTGAGTAGGCAATTGAAAAGTAAAGTCCTCTCTCAACGAACAAAAATCACGCTCTACAAAACGCTCATCATACCTGTTCCGATGTTTGGCTAAGAATAACTCTTTGAGTGCTCGAGAGAAAAGTTCTCCACGAAAAATGTTTGGTCCTGTCCGTGATGCCGACAGCGAGTATCGAAGGTGGTATAATGATAAGCTGTATGAGCTTTACTCACTTATTAATATAGTATTAATATAGGGAGTTCGAGTTTTAAAAGTTGTTGAAACATATTAAGGTAGGAAGTTTTCTACGGAATTGTATAAAATAAAAAACGGCGTCAGTACTAAGTTCTCTTGAAGTTCGATGTGTAAACAAACAGTTCGGTGTGCGTCTAGAAATCTAAGGCCCGCCAGGGTTTTAAGTTAAACCACAACAAAAGTAACTTTACCAGAAACAAATAATTTTGGGCTATTTGAGAACAGCTTCGTCGGCTTCTCGGAGATAACAAACTATAACGACGAGCTACTGCTTATTATCGGCTTGATATCGAGGGTGTAGAGACGTGTCGTCGATTTTGTATTGAAGTTTTATCGGTACCTATATCAAAACCACTAGACGAGTCGTCGATAACAAGTCTGTAATATGCCAATAGATAACAATCCGATAAAGAACCGATACCTTTTCAAGAATCGATAACTTTTTGATAACAAATTGAGAACTTTGCCACAAATTGGTAACACTCCCATAACTTTTTGATTAGAAATTCATAACTTTTCGATAGCAAATTGATAGTACGCCATCCGATTTAGGCTTCGGCTCCGACATCGATTTTGACTTCTACTGCTCCAAATTAATCCGCTGGTCATTTCAGGTTGTTTTTCTTGCGATAAAGACACTTTTAGGAGTGTTATCGATGTTGATGGCCCTCATCCAAAACAAAACGAATACACGTCGATAATTTTTCTATTAAAAATCTATAACTTTTCGATAACAAATTAATACCTCGCCATCCGGTATCGTTTTCGGCTTGGGGTTTGACTTTTACTGGTTCAAATTCACCCGCTGGCCATTTGAAGTAAAAGGCATTTCATTATGTCATATTACTGACTCGATAAAGCAGTGTGTGATCAAAGCCCATGCTAAAATCTTGTGTTAAAAAATTGCACAACCCCTTTCATCCGTTTCACACGCAATGGATTTTAAATTGACGGCACGCCAGTTGGAAAACCAAAAAAAAAATAATAATAATTGCGAAAGCAAGTGAAGTTTTGAGATCAAATATGCCATACTGCTGGGCAGTTGCCGTTTTCATTTATTGGTCAATTTAACTGTCACCTTGTAGTCAAAACAGACCGCAAACACATTTGACGTCATACGACAAGCCATTTTCATTGACATGGCCAAGTTTGTGGTAAAATTTGGCCTAATGAAAACCAAGCATTGGGATAACACTTGCCTTATGCTTATGCTATACTCTCACTTGGTCAAATTTGAACATAAATTTGGTCGTAAAAATCGAAACGGCTTGTCATACGAGGTCAAATGAGTTTCAATTTCAATTCGTCTGTTTTGACTACCAAGTGATAATTAAATCGACAAATAAGTGAAAACTACTATTGCTCAACGGTATGGCAAATTTGAAATTTTAATTTCATTCATTTCAATAAATAATACCACAGTGTGAAAATAATGTTGGGAAATAAGTGAGCACAAAGTTGTATGTTGGGGTTAGCCCTCGCACTGCTTTATCGACCTCGAGTCAGTAATGTGGCATAATGGAAACGCCTTTGATCCCAACTGGCCAGCGCGTCAACTTGGGGCAGTTTTAGATAGCATTTTGACCTAATGGATACCAAAAATTACATTCTGGTTTCCTCCATACCGAGAGCAATAATGTTCACACATCAAATATTTTACAATTATTTTATGATTTCGATTTGCTGTTGAAGCATGTTTTTTTAGTTTTTTAATATAATTTATTTGCTGAAATTTGGCTCGTCTGTAAGCATAACTAACATTTAAATTAACTGCAAGCCTCAATACGCGAGTAGGCATATAATCAGGCATACCACGTGTATTAGGGTGTGGTAGAAATGTATTTTTTACTCATACCTAAATTCATTTTCGTATGAAAAAAATTGTGTTGGTTGGTAATTTAATGAGAGGTAGATATATTTTTCTTTGGATTCAAGTCAATCATCGATAATGGGAAGAATGGAGTGTAATGCTATTGTTAACGTACTACAAAGATTTTATTACTTTATCGGCTTACGATGACAGCAAATTCTGAGCATGTCTTCATTCATCCATCTTTCAACCGCTTTTACAACCACATTTTAATAGTCGTAAATCTGGACTTAAAAGGTCCGAATTTTTAATGGTCAACCCTAACATATCTATGTAAATATAGACATTTGTACAAGTACGTTTTTTAATTTTAAAAGTTCATTAAAAGCTCAAGAACGTTACCTTGACAGAACATAGTGTGACTTTTGTTTTCTAAATTATTTGCATAAGCCAGCCGTCTCCAGCTCTTAATAAATATTTCGCATCCATGCCTAATGGCTCATGCGTCTGTGAAGATTTTGGGCACACCTTTTTCCTGTTTCATGTATAATAAATTTATTTTACTATTAGCTAAGCTTTTTCACACAAGAAATCCAAAAGAGGAAATTGTAACTCCAAGTATCTAATCTATAGTTTAGAATTTGTTTGAAGTAGTAAAATTTTGTTAAAGATAATTTATTGAAGCTCTCGAAACCCACCTTTAATTTTCTGTGAGATCATCAGCTGCTGAGATATCAATAACCAAAGGCGAAAGAATCCTTTTCGATTTGAAGACCGATATCTCGGCGAAAAGTGGACGTATGAAGATGTGTAAAAAATAAATTGAAGCTTAATGAACAAAATATCCGATCCTTATAGTTGTTAAAGAAGAAAACTTTTCCACGTCCGTAAAACAAAACTACAAAAATTTAGAATTTTTTGTGGTTGGTTTTTTTTAAGATAACTCAAAAACCGCAGGGGCTTTTAAAGTTCTAAATCAAAAACTAGACTCTTGGAGCTACAATTTCCTGGAATGCAAAGGCCGGACCATACATTTTTACTGGGTTTCCTGTCATTAAGGGATAGAAATTAACGAGAAGGCTGATAAGTTGGCAAAGGAGCGTGCATCACTCGTTGAATCAACGGAGACGGGAGTTGCATATGATCCATCAAGCAGGAAAGGCGTGAGCACGAATCTGCAAACCTTCTGAGATCGTGTGCAAATCTTACGACGTTAGACTTAAAAACTTGCTCATATTTCTAAAACGACACGATTAAAGCCTTACGATGGGCATACGAACTGGATAATGCCTTCTGGCGTCATATCCCTATAAGTTGGGCCTCGTCAGTAACAGCAGATGTAGGCAGTGCGACCTGCTGGAAGAAACGACTGAGCTCTTTCTGTGTTCTTGTCTTGCGTTCGCGAGGTCAAGGCTCCGGATATAAGGGACGGCAGAGTTGCCAGATCTCGAGGCAGCAATTAAGCTAGGTGCAAGAAAACTTCTAGGTTTTGCCAAGAGGGCGGATGTATTCTATAATATAAGTCCTTTTGCCTAATGGGGCTTTTCACACAAATTATGGTAACACTATGGACACATTCAGTCTATGTGGGGTCTATATTGACCGGCCAGTTCGACCTAATGCCACCCCTAATGCTGATGCTTGATTTGTGAGGTATCGAATCGGATATTGAATCACAAGAACCGGTTAAAATATGGGTTTGGTGAAGAAATTAAATTCCCATTTTTTAACTGCAATATCTACCGGTTTTCGATTTGTTAATTAAGCATTTACTTACATGGTGCAATATGCTGTCGAAATACCGATAGTCAGGGATACATTTCTTCGTAATCGTTCATTATTTTCCTAAGTCAGTGGAGATTCAGATTTCATTTGTTAAAATTATGGTTGTTCTTTGTTGCATTTACCAATATTTTGCTTCTTAACTTCTCAAATCTGTTCTCTGTACAAATTGAAAACCAAAAATTCTTTCGCAATATTTTGTAAATATTACACTGGGAATTATTCAGTTTACGAGAGCTTTGGTCTCACTTATTTCATTGAAATTCTGAGATTAGGCCATTAATCCAGCCATTTTTTTTCTGGAAATAATGTCACCATATTGATTCTTGTTTGCTCCATCGTAAGTTCGAATAGTGCTTTTTGAAAATATTTCGCTTTGAATAAGTCATTTTACGTAATCAAGTTCAAAAGTTCAAAATTAAGAGTGTAAAATGTGAGTACAATTTTTTTCATAAAGAAAATATCATAAATGAAATCGTTCTACCCTAATATACTAACATTATATGTACATTAGTTCATCTGTAAACACCTGCAAATTGGCTGTCAGTCAAATTTTCATTTTCAAATGCAAGAAACTTGGTAGGTGAGTTGAACTTATGACGCAATATAGAAAATTAGTAAAATTTTGGACAATGGGCGTGGCAATACCCACTTTTAAAAGCAGGCAATTTAATTCCGCTCGGCCGTTAACACGATAACTTGAGCAAAAATCGACATATCTTTAATGAACTTAGTTCACTTACTTATCTGAACTCACTTTATCTTGGTACTAAAAATGTGCGAAATCCTACTATGACCACGCCCACTACTTCGATATCGAAAATTTCGAAAAATTCCATAATTCTTTACCAAATACGAAAAAAAGGATGAAAGATGGTTTAGTTTTTTACGCAAAGTATACATAACTTTAGAAAAAACTTTGTAAAATGGTTGTGACACCTACCATATTAATTAGAGGAAATTGTAAAACTTCTGCAGGGCGAAATCAAAAGCCCTTGGAATCATGGTAGGAATACTGTTCGTGGTAATGTATATATAAATAAATTAGCGGTGCCCTGGTCCACATTTTGGTCGATATCTCGAAAACGCCTTCACATATACGACTAGGGGCCACTCCCTTTTAAAACCCTCATTAATACCTTGAATTTGATACCCATATCGTACAAACCGCACCTTTATGGCGATATCCCGAAATCGCGTCCATGTATAGAACTATGGCCCACTCCCTTTTAAAATACTCTTTAATACCTTCCATTTAATACCCATGTCATACAAACATATTCCAGTGTTACCCTAGGTTCATTTTCCTAAATGGTGATTTTCCCTTATTTTGTCTCCAAAGCTCTCAACTGAGTATGTAATGTTCGGTTACACCCGAACTTAGCCTTCCTTACTTGTTATTTTTACTTACGAAAGCAAATACAAAAAAAAGTGTTAAACAAATGCAAAATATGACAAATTATATGGCAGCAATGAAAAAAAATGGCTTCATTCATGTCGTCGAATGCACATAAATCAAAAGAAAGATCAAAGTGGGATTATATTGAAATTAAGTGAAACACGTAGGATTAGAAAAAAATTACACGAAATTTTTAGCGTTTAATTGATCGAGACGTAATTTTTAATTATTTTTTGCTGTGTGCAAATTTCTGCTCTTGAGTTATAACTTAATAATTACTTGTTAAATTTCATGCATATTAATTTTATTTAAAAGCAAGCAATTTTAGTTAATATAATATATATAGATAAAATTCAGGTCAGCCGATTCTGCTAAATTCTCTGGTTGCCAATTAATGGTAACAAAGAACGCGCAACCTTCAGTGTAGATTTTTAAACGAATTTTTGTAAGTTTTAAATGTTTAGTTTCAAGAATTTGTAGTGATCCTTTCCAGTAGCACCGCAAGTGTTTACACACACAATTGTTATTATACAGTAGCTTTACTCGGTATCCTTCAAGTACCCGCTAATATACTGTAACGAATTTTGGGAAATTCCTGATTATTTTTCAGCTTCTGTTAACGTTCGAATACCTGAACTGTCGAATAAATAACTCAAATATTCAGTATAACAAAACGTTCTTTACTTCGACTAATTTGGGTGTAGTACTTCACAATTACAATTATCGCTTCACTAAAGCGTGTTAAAATCAAACTGATTCCTTATTGCTTGCACCACGCTGCTTTTATACTCTCAGTTAGTTTCGTTCACCTATTTCTCCTAAGGTCGAGACTTTTCACGAATATGCCTTCTGGAACAGTTTTATCTCATACTTGGCTATGTAGCTATATATATGTGTATGTGTGAGTAATAGCTTCTGCACTTAGCTGATGAGAACGTGATGTATGATTGTTTCTCTTTCTTCTTCGATCTTATCTGCTGACTACATATGTGTTTATGAAATAAGCGCTTCGCTTCAATCTGCTGGTAATGTGTGTGAAATATTCTTCGATGCCTTCTATGTATGTGTGTAAATGGCTTACTGTCGTTGTGTTTATTTGCTAAAAGCATAGTGATGTTAGAAATGCTAATATTCGCCACAATACTATGTTCTATATGTCTTCATTATAAATATTCTACTTTTTTTATACATATATTTTTACCTTCAAACCATCATATTTTTACCTTTGCTGGTGAATGAGGACAAAACGAAGTACTTGCTGTCATCGAGCAAAGAGTCAGCGCATATGTACCTTGGCAACCACGCTACTGTTGGCAGCAGTAATTCCGAAATAGTAAAATACTTCGTTTATTTGGGAACCAGCATCAATACTAGCAACAACATCAGCTCTGAAATCCAGCGAAGAATCACTCTTGCCAATAAATGCTACTTTGGACCAGGTAGGCAATTGAAAAGTAAAGTCCTCTCGTCAAACGAAAATCATACTCTACAAGTCATTTATCGTACCCGTCCTGCTATATGGTGCAAAATCATGGACGATGACAACAGCAGATGAAGCGGCTCTGGGATTGTTCGAGAGAAAAGTTCTTCGATGGATTTATAGACCTCTACGCGTTGCCCATGGTGAGTACCGAAGAAGATTTAAAGATGAGCTGTACGAGCTATACGCAGATATCCACATAGTCCAGCGAATTAAAACGAATGAAAGATGATGCTCCGGCCAAGAAAGTATTTCTATCGGAACCCGCCTATGGAAGCAAAGGTAGAGGGCGTCCCCCCCTCCATTGGAAGGACCAGGTGGAAAACGATTTAAACTACCTTGGTGTGACCAATTGGCGCCGGTTGGCAGAGAGACGGAGCGACTGGCGCGCCTTGTTGGACGGCCATAACTGTTTAAACGGTTAAGCGCCAATTAAATAAGTAAGTAATATTTTTACCTATTGCTGAGTTCGTTTAAAATAGATTCCAAAAACATATCGATCACTCACCGCAAAAAGAACTTGAAAAACAAATTTAAAACGGGTAATTAATTTAATAATTGAGGATTTTAACTTTAATGTACTTCTTAAAAGCTTCAATAGAATATGTGCACGTAGAACGTAGTATTATTTCGCCAACCCACTGCCTTAATGACCCAGTCGCATAATTGCATTATTCATTTTTGAATACAATCCATTGTAAATTAATTTTCGTATCTGAATTTCAATCCTATCCAGGAAATTTTACTGAAACCGGTGAAGCCGAAATCCTCAGTGACATCGCCTAGGTGAAAAGTCTTAGAATCTAACACACTATTGATGTACCAATTTTTACCCAAATCGGTTGATCCGTTTCCGAGATAGTAGTGGTTATACAGAGTAATATACTTATAGTTATAATAAGGCAAAGCTTCCGTTTGATAACCATATTGGAATATCTCATGTAGTTTTTTTTACATTTCAAATAGATGGCAACCTTGTGAAAACACCCTCAGTGCCAACACCTAGGTACAAAGTTTTACAATGTGATACAATATCTATATGCCAAATTTCAATCAAAGTCGTTTCCGCGGCCTGAAGGTATAAATCGTTCCCGAGTTGGTCGGGCTAGTACCTTAGTGGTGCTGTGTTACCGGAGGTTCCGGATCTGTATCCGGCAAAGGACCATCACGTCGATAACACTCCCCAAAGCCATCGCTACAACAATAACAACAACAACAAGTCATTTCCGATATCGTGCCGGATATACAAAGAATTTTTACTTGTTTAAAGTAATAAGACTCGCTCCCACTGTCACCAGCTGCTCTTATCCAGCACAAACGCCCCAGTCTCAACATTGGGATCTGCTTGTAACCTTGGTTAACAACTATTTTAGTATCTTAAGATACTTGGAGAGGGATATCTAAGATTAATGCCGATCTACATTTTCGTCTTCAAGACACGTAATGCTTCATTAGTAATGGATATCTACTTAACACTGTATTGGTTTAGTCATAAGCCGTGCCTTCCTACTTGTTTAAGGAACCCTATCTGTGGAGTCACTAAAAATGTGAAGTACTAGGCGCGCATCGCAGCATAGGCAAACTGCATGTGTAGGCCGAGCTGATCATAAGAAGCACACTTCCTTCCACAATTCCAAAAGCCTTTGTGGTTTTGCTGAGCCTTCCTCCGATGGATTGTTAGGCAAATTTTAGGCAATTAGTACCACATCAGATAAGTTATACTGATATTCTGCAAATCGCACCCGAAAATTTGCTAATGGACTACACCATACCAATCCCGAGTTGGCAGAAATGGAAGACCGTCTCTTGTCTTAACCCCAAATCCATAGCCATCTTCAAGGATAGTTATTAACTAAATAGCAAGTTGCCCAGAATATCAACCGTTCTTCTTAATTATAAAATTAGGAAGAGATCTGAAGATGCTCCCTACCATATCCTAGTTGAGAAAAATTAGGACCAAATTCCACCACCATATTATGACGAAGTGTGAATAGCAATATCTCCGCTCGAAATTAACACCACTAGGAATTGACTGTCTTCCTGCTGAGATATGGAGGTTTGCATGTGAAAAATTGGTACCTTTGTGCATAAAATAGCGAGGCCATGCTTACCGTTTGGACATTAAGTGTAGAGCCAGACCTATGTCCAAATTTTGCCTGGTGCCAATGGTGATTGATCGTCCGGGGAGAAAATATTCGACTGATGACGAAAAATGGTTAGTTTTCATTACCGACGCCCATTAATCGGTCGGGTTCTAATTTACACCTGCCTAATCACTAAGAAAGGTGGGAAGAAATGTAGCCCGCCGGTGAGGAGCTGACTGGATCTTACGAGTGCGACTTCCCACAAGGCTACTTACTATCAGTTAAGTTTGCACGATTAAAAAAATCGAAGGGTAGCTCCAGGTTTCTTTCATGCGCCATTGCATTCACTTGGAATTCGTACTTAGTTTATAGATTATCCTTAGCTTAAGTTATTTATCCCTAATCGAGGTTTGCGCGCCCCCAACGGAATACATTCCAAGGTGTTAGAGGTGCAAATGTTTTAAAATGATTCCTATGGACAAAACCCCATTGATAGGAAGGGGTAGAGGAGGCCCTCTTAAACCACATTGCAGTTTTCAACTGAAGGAATTACTGGCGTGCTTTTAGAAATCACCTAGAATTGTCTAGCCGGTGAATCATTCCATGTTCGTCACTTCTAAGGCGAATCGCAAAGTTTTGGTTTTCCTGAGACCATTTTACCGATCCCTTAGACTGTGTTTGGGTCATCTGGACTTTGAAAGTAAATATCGTTTCATTAGTCACAGTTTTGAGGTATTTTGGAACCGAATTTAGATTATTTTAAATTCTTATAGAGTCTAGCTTCTGTCCTGGAACTCTTGAATATTTAAAGGGCTCGGTGGTTATATTGAACTGACCCCCCCAGGTCGGGCTAACTCACGCTTTTCAGTGTTTCTCTATCTCCAGTTCTTCGACTCAAAGTTTCATCGGGGATAAAGTTGGGGGTTAATAAATGAAACTAGATTTTTCGAAGAAGAGCTTACTGGACAGTTCTTTAAAGTCAAGACAAGGAATGAAAATTCTCAAATAAACGCGGGGTTTTCTCTTTATTTCCCCACAGCTCAGTTTTTCCTAAATAGTAAACTCTTACAATGAGGTGCTCATAAGTCAATATGAAGATATATCTAAAAAATTATAGACCCTGTTATAGGGACAGGATCTGTTGTTACAGTGCTGCGGGAGGTTTTATGACAAATGAATACACATACATACATACAACTACGTTTAAATGACTCCCCTCTCTTTTCGATTGAAACTAAAATCTATCCACAGGCATGCGGCGATTTGAGAGATCCGTATCAGATATTGAAGGTGCAGGCAATTTAGCCGCTGATGGCTTGACATCCTCAACTTTATTTGAAGGTTCGCTTATGACTCTTGGCGGTACCGTTATATCCAAACTATCGCTTCTCTTATAATACAAATAACTAGTCGACATAAAACCAATTAAAGCCAGCGTAATGAGAGACCAACGAAGAGCCGAGTTAAATTTGAGACCACTGAAGATAAAAAAGGCGTTTAAACGTCTCATTAAGGGTTGCTTGAGTTAAAAAAAAAACTTACAGAAAAAGCGTATATTTAAGCATATTAGTGAAAGTCTTATTCAATGCCACGCCTTCTTCCACCCAAAAGAGAGGCAAAACCATTTTACGTAAATCCTTTACAGGTTCGATTTTCTCCACAGGTTCTACATCCAAATTAAACTGTATACGCTTGGCAGACCGAAATGGTGTACCAGAGGTCTGAGGAAGGAAGATTGTAAGAGATTGTTCGTGAGGATCTCAGTTTTAAGACAAATTTACCAATTCAAAATCAATATAAACTGCATGATCTTTCTCATTCGGATTCAGACCATTCACGTGCTCAAATAAGCTTGGGTCACCTTTGAAAAAATGTGGCATAGAGGCTATAATTGGTGCGCCTACGCAAGGTTCCAAATTCATAGTACCTTTTACAGGACAGCTATCGATATCTTCAGGATCATCGCAGAAGCAATATAAACTTGGGTCGGCCTGTAAAGTATTAAAACATCTTGTTAATTCGATAGCTTTTCAAAAAACGAACATACAAACCTTTATATCACCCAAATCCATGTGATAACGCATCGCCGGCATGCCATGATACGACGAACGTCGTCTATAAACTGCACCGAATGACCGACATAGATCAGGCGTAAAAGCCCATATGCCCTGCTCTTTGGTCATAAAAGGTGGAAATATTGTTGAATCGGTGCCTATGAACTCATTACACTGATCACCGGCCCAAATGTCCTGCATCGGTTCATCACCGAAACGTATAACTTTGCCTAATTTGTTGCTATTTTTAACGCCGCGACAAACGGTAAAACGACCGCTGTCGCTGTGATTTCTCTGTGTTGAAGAGAATATTTTTTAACAAAGAGTTTCCTTATATACATATTTGAGTGCTACTTACACTCCCCATAAATGAGAATAGAAAATGTGTTTCATTAACTTGTTTCGCCTGTCTCACTTCGCCCGTGTAGAAGGCGGTGCAGAGCGCTTTCGAAGCAAATTCCTCCGATGAGCAATCCACATAGAGCCCACGAAAAAATACATCCATAAATTTAGCTTGTATGATGGCTTTCTGGTCGGCGAATACGATTTTTATTGCCTTAGCGACGAGATCTAACATGGCGGCGCGTTCGCGTAAAACGACGACCGAGATGGGCTGTTGGATAAAGTGGAGGAGAAAAATGAGTATTAAAGAAAGAATAAAAAAAACACGCAAAATATATTAGAAAAAAATCTACGGAATCTTCCTGACGGTATTGGGAGCCTAAAATGTCTTTGGAAGTTATTCGCGCCTTACAAAAAAATAACCTACTTCGAGAAATTCAAGTTGGTATGCAAGCTATCAATAGTTAGCATTGCGGAAGCTCTGAAAACAACTCCGACGGCTACACTGTATGCCATTCTGCATATTCCACCCACAGATCTGGTGGCGGCGAACACAGTCTTTACAACTGCAACGACGCTGATTGCGTCGGGGCAGCTTGAACGCAAACTATGCGGCCATAGTAGTATAGCGTCATTAATTACTGGACGAAGAGGCTACCTAATTCCGAGATTCAAGGAGCTGATAACCGGAATTCATAGCCTTCGAAACCCAATTGTCAACCTTACCTAAGCGATGTGAACTCTGTTACAAATATGCAAGTATCATACACAGGCGAGGGGGGCGTAGATGGCCTAGAAGGTTCAATTTGGTCATATTAAATCGTTCCCGAGATAGTAGGGTTAGTGCTTCAATGGTGCTTGTTATCGGAATGTACTAGACCTATGGTTGAAAAGTAATGGAAGAGACAGCGTCTGCGGTTTACTGTACTGATCCGGAAATAAACAGATTCTAAATGCTGCCAGATCACTTAAGCGCATTTCAGGCGGAAGTAGTAGCCGTCACCAAAGCAGTAGAAACACTGGAAGAAAATAACTTAAACTGCAGTCGCATCAAATTTTATATTGAAAGCCATGCAGCAATTAAGGCAATAATCTCGCATACCAGAACAACTAAAAGAGTGGAAGCAATCCCTCGAAAAAATCGGTATAGGGAGAAACATATATCTATATTGGGTTCCAGGGTGTATGGGAATGAAAAAGCTGATGAACTAGCTGAAAAGGGTGCATCCCTCGAAGCATCCTCCATAGACGTCCAAATTAGAATTTGTGAAATTATGAGAAAACTAGAGTTGCACATGATCGACCAAGCGGAAAAGGCGTAGACCCAAGCGCTGGGCTGTAAAGTAACAAAGTTACTCTTATCAAAGAAAAGACTGTAGGCTCAATACGGGTATTCTGACGATACATGCGTTTAAATTGGACCTAGTCAGTGATAGTAGATGAAGGAAACGATCGACCACGTTTTGTGCTCGCACTCTGCGCTTGCCAAGCTAAGACTCCAGCTATTTGGAGTGGCACAGCTATCAGATGTAAAAGCTTCTAGTATTTGCCAATAGAACGTAGTTATTTAGAACATAGGTCGTACTTTTTGATAGGGGTTTCCAGTTTGGTCGGTCTGGTAACACTGAGGACTCATTCAGTATATGTGAGGTCCCCACGGATCTGTCAGTTCAATCTACTTTCTCTCCTGACGAGGAACAGCCTAGTTATAAATAATATTTAAATTTATTAAAGCCAAATACTTGAAAAAAAAAAATTTATAAAAAATACAGCTAATCGTAAAGCCAAAAACAAAATAAGTCATGGCAAATTGTAAATAAAAAATAAAAAAGTAGTGAAAAAATTATATAAATTATAAATGCATCAAATCATTTGATTATTTTTAAAATTTTATAAATTGCAAAAAAGAAGGAAACAATTTTTGATTTCGAGTTTAAAATTGAAACAAAAAAAAATGTTTATTAAAAGAACCCAAGAAAAATTAAAAAAGGAACAAAATTCTTAACAAAAGTGTAAAAATATAAAACCAGAATTTGAGAATTAATAAAATTACTAGCGCAGAGCAGGCACTTCTCTGGTAATTTTATACAAAACTGTTTGCAGTAATCAAAAAAAAAAAAAACAACAAAAAGTGAATAAAATAATTTCAAACCTGAACAAAAAAAATCAAAACTTTTTTAACGAAACTGTATAAGTAAATAAACCATTGAAACCGATTCAAAATAAAGTTGCAATTTTTAAATGAGCAAATATATTAAATTTAAAGGTTTTTAATTAAAAAGTTTAAGTCATATATAAAATTAAAATTTAGATTTGAGACAAAAATTTAAGAGGCTATAAATTTCGCTGTGTAGGGCAATATTTTCTCTGAGCTCTAATTTTCTGTCATTAATAAAAAAGTTCTAAGAAAATTTTTTACGACTTAAAAAAATACGAAAATTCAGATGGAATTTTCTCCTAAAAAGAAGTTTAATTGATCCAACATGAAAAAAATATTTTGTTTTTTATAAAATTTCATAGTTTAAAGGCAAACAATGAAGCCCATTTAAAATAAATTTTCACTTTTGATTTAATACAAAAATAATAAAAGAAAAAATTGTTCAGTTATAGTTATAACTAGGGATGGCTATTTTCTGTATTTTTTGACCTCGGATTTTTCGGGAACTTGGGGTTCGTCCCGAAATTTAGCCTGTATTTTTCTTAAATCATGGATTTCCTTTACGCTTTTTGGCAAAAGATGTAACACGTTGACGAATTTTCCAAACTCAGTAAATTATGTAAATATGTAGACGATTTGTCAGAAGCAAAAAAAATTCTCCAAAAACTCGATTTTGAAGAGTATGAATGGACCTTTCAGGAGAAATAATGATTTAAAAACAAAATGTATCATCTAACTAAAAAGTGTTTTTTGCATTTTAAGGTTTAAATATGTCAAAAACTTGAAGTACCGGGACTGTTTTGACTCAGAGTCGGGTTCACCACGTCAAAACCTTCGATAAAGTATAGTCCTATTTCTTAGATCCCAATTTTTGATTTGTTATATGTGACCCGGTCTATGAAAAGGTGGCCTATGACTCAAAAAAGAAATTGCGAGAAACAGCTGTTAACAGCTATTTTTTTTTTTTGCGAGAAACAGCTGTTAACAGCTGTTTTTTTATTCATAGACCGGTCACATATATTTTTTGCTCCCAGTGTAATGCTTGCTTCGCTCTTAAAAGTGGGATATTTGTGGAGCAAGTTTTAAATTATTCAACTAGATACGAAAATGCCATTTTCAACAATCCCGGGATTAAAGTGCAATAGTTCCGGGATTTTTGGAACCTAAAAAACACCGGTATCACGAGATAGTCATTCCTTGTAATAAAAATCTTTTAAGAATAAGTTTCACCGCGCAGGGCAATAATTTCTCTGTTACAAATTTTAATTATTAAAAAAAATTTATTAATTAAAAAAATTGTTTGAAGAACCCGGCAATAATAAAAAATCTTAAAAATTTTAGTTGTGGATTTTGCCAAAACGAAGATTATTTACATCAAGTAAAAAAATCCAAACTCTCTTAATCGTCTGCAATTAACTGCTCTCCTATTAAATTAAATAAAAAAAATTCTTTATAATCAGAAAAAAAAATTTATTATTTTTTTTAAAAACCACTTTTTCTGCTTTAAATAAAAAGAATAAATAAAAAAATAAAAATAAATGTAAGGCGCGATAATCTCCGAAGAGATCTAAGGCCGAGCTTCTCTTCCAATTTGCGTCGTGCTCCTCTTGATTTTCCCTACAAATTGGCCGGACGGGACCTACATGTTTTTATGCCGACTCCGAACGGCATCTGCAAGGCAGATGAGTTTTCACTGAGAGCTTTTCATGGCAGAAATACACTCGGAGCGCTTGCCGAACACTGCCGAGGGGCGACCCCGCTTACAAAAATTTTCTTCTAATTGAAAAACCTTATTTCTAAAATTTTGATGTTGCTTTGCCCGGGGTGTGAACCCAGGGCATACGGTGTGGTAGGCGGAGCACACTACCATCACACCACGGTGGCCGCCGGTAAGAAAAAATAGTTTCTATAAAATAAGGAAAATAAAAGTTGTGATCCAAATAGAGTTTCGGTTTTGAATAAAAAAAAAAACAAAAACATACTTTTAAAAAAATAATTTATTATCAAATATAATAAACAGAAAAGATGAGGCCGTAAACTGCAAAGTAAATTAAACTTTAGAAAAAACATACATAAAATATTTTAAATAAAAATATACCGCACCAAACCCCCTTTGTTCAACTGCCTTTCATTAATTAAAACAAAGTTCCGTAACAAAAATAAATATTCACCATAACAAAACACTTGAAGATGTTAAACATTTCTCAAATCTTATTTTACTTAAAATTTACATAACTTTTCTGTCACTTTTTTGTAATACCGGCGTTTCTTCACAAGCTTAGAGGTGCTTTTAAATAAAATCACAAATAAACTCACCACTAGCAATGGATGTACAATGGTTATGAGCTCCTCGCCGGTTAAACTATTGGATGCTTCAGCGTTGTAGAAAAATGTATTGCGCATGGTAAAGGAAATTGAGTCTTCCACTGCGTCATCTTTCAAATCGTATTTATCTTTCCACTCGCTTTTAGAAAAGAGATTTGTTTATACATTAGAGTGCTTTAGTAGGTTCATATTAGAAAAACAAAACAAAATTATCAAAGTTTATCCAGAGGAACGCTGTAGTTTCGTCAACTTTTCTCTTCTTGAGGTAACTCAATTTGCATATAATTTAGTTTTATTTACTTAAGTCAAATAATTTTTTGTTCACTCACTCGAAAACAAATGGCCCGACTTCTTGTAAATTTGGTTTTCCACCATTTATCACTTCATCCGGATTGGTTATATTGAATACGTAAATATAAAAGTGCAGAGGGAATGGCGTTTCCGTCCAAAGGTCACGTATTTCAGTACCAGGCTTGAGCGATACTTGCTTAAATTGAAGAAGAATATGTTAATCGTTTTAGTGATAACTCTGAAGAAATTTTTTTTTTTTATTGTAGTGTAATGTTATTTAATGCTATGTTGTTATTGTATTAACTATAAAGACACTCCCGAAGGCTTTGTGGAGTATTGTCGACTTTTTCAAAAATTGACCGTTTGGGATCATTTTTTTTTTTTAAATATGTTTTTAAATGTACTTTTCGGAAAAAATACAAAAAAAATGTTAAAGTTATTGTTTCAATTAAATAAAAAAAAAAATTATCGGCCCACTCCGGGATTAGTGGGGATGATTGCAGAATTGATTGAAGTTTTTTATGAGAAAAAAAAAGGGCGAAATTCGAAAAATCTCGAAAAACTGAAAAATTACAAAAAAAACTTTTTCTTGTCAACTTTTTGAAAAATTGACCGTTTGGGATCATTTTTTTTTAAATATGTTTTTAAAGGTACTTTTCGGAAAAAATACAAAAAAAATGTTAGTTTTTTTCAATTAAATAAAAAAAAAATTCTCGGCCCACTCCGGGATTAGTGGGGATGATTGCAGAATTGATTGAAGTTTTTTATGAGAAAAAAAGGTTGAAATTCGAAAAATCTCGAAAAACTGAAAAATTACAAAAAAAAAACTTTACAAATTTTTTTGAATTTTTTCCGAAAAGTACATTTAAAAACAAATTAAAAAAAAAAAAAATCTCAAACGGTCAATTTTTGAAAAAGTTATAGCATTTTGAAAACAAAAACGGTGTTTTTTTAAAAATTCATAACTTTTTTTGAGTTGGATGAAAAAATTTGAAAAACTTCTGAAAAACGTCTTTCGTAAGCTAGAAAAAGAAGAAAAACTTTCAGCCAATTCTAAAGGGGTCGGGTTCAAAATTGGTCGAAATGGGATGGAATACCCCATACATATAACATTTTGGAAAACACAAAAAAACTGATTATTTAGTAAATAATACATCTATAATGTTGAAATTTGACATGTGGACTGATATTGAGACTCTTGACAAAAATTTGAAAAAAATATTTCTAAAATGTGATAAAATCAATTTTAGAAATATTAATATCATAAATCAAAAATCGTTAAACCTATCATAACAAAATTCTGCATAGAGGTTGCCTTTACTATAAGGAATGCTTTGAAGAAAAATTAACGAAATCGGTTAAGGACCACGCCCACTTTTATATAAAAGATTTTTAAAAGGGTCCTGAACGAATAAAATAAGCTATATCTTTGCAAAAAAGAGCTTCATATCAATGGTATTTCATTTTCCAAGTGGATTTATAACAATAAATAGAAAAAACATCAAATTTTAAAAAATGGGCGTGCACCGCCTCTTTTATGACTAAGCAATTTTCTATGTTTCAGGAGCCATAACTCGAAGAAAAATTAACGGATCGTAATAAAATTGTCTACACATATTTTCCTTATAGCAGAAAATATTTTTAGTAAAAATGGAAGGGATCCGTTAAAGACCACGGCAACTTAGATATAAAACAAGTTTAAAAGGGTCGTAGACTTGAATAATAAGCTATAACTTAGCAAAAAGCAGTTTTGAATAAATGATATTTCACTTATCAAGTTCTAGGAAGAGGAAATGGGGAGACATTTTTTTAAACGGGCGGTGCCACGTGTTATGTACAAAAGTAATTTATCTGAAATGAAATGTACAATTGAAGCTCACGCTGGGTATATAATGTTCGGTTACACCCGAACTTAGACACCCTTACTTGTTTTATTTTACTTTATTTATTTAATTTTGTTTTATTTTTGTTTTTAGGCTATTTGGTCTTTTTTTTATTTTTTTGTTATATTTTTTTTATTTCACTTCTTTTATTTAATTTTATTTACTTGTTATGTATGCTTTTATTGTTTCTTCATTTTATTTCATTTAAGAACAAACAAAATAAACAATTGTTTTAATTAATTTTTATTCTAGTTCTTGTTTTTTTTTTTTTTTTTTTTTTTTGATTCCATCGTTTTTATTTTATTTCACTTTTATGAAGACTCCTTGACGTCTGCAAAAGACTCAGTTAATTAATTATTTTTTGCATTTTATATATCTATTTTTCATTTCGCTTTATTATTTTTTATACATGTTGTTTTATCTTAAACTCTATATCTGCTCTGAAAAAAACAAAAATATTTCATCTTCTTAGTGAATTGTTTTTATTGTTTTTTTTTTTTAAGATTAATGTGTTATTGTTAGGCCTTGAGCTCGATTCGAAACCACGATCTTAATGTAATCTTTTTTTATTGTGTTTTATTTTATGTCTTTGTTTTCCTCTATTCGGCTTTTTAAATTTGTTGATTTTTTTATTTAATGTGTTTTATTTAAATTTTTATTTTGATCTTATTATACTCTTTCTTATTTACGGCTATTTTATTATAAATAAAGAGTATCTTTAAAGACATTTCCCTTAACAATTACCATTAAGGTATAAGCCCGGCAATCTCGGGAACGATTTGATATGACCATGTTGAACCTTTTAGGCGATCCCGCCTCCCACCCCCTAGTTTCATGATGAACTTGAGGTGGGCTGTTAAAGAAACAGGATTCGCCACGGGTAGATAAGGTTGACAATTGGTCTGGAGAAGCAATAAATTGTGCTGGCAACCCCTTGAAAGGGTTGCGCTACACAACTCCTTGAATCATTTGGGTATTTTAGTTGCAGGCAAAGCTTCTGCGAGTATGTTCTAAGCCTCCTAAACCGGTGCAGTGTCTCTGTTACTCTTCTTTGAGTTTCGCACCTTTCTAATCATCACTTTGAGTATTTTTGGGAAGCCGACCCAACCGAACAGCACTCCAAACAACATCGCGCCCACGGAGGCGATCAACAGTTGATGACGCCGTACTTGCATTATTTAATATAAACTTATTTGTGTTCTTTTTTATTGTGAAAAGTGAATCTTAATCCCTGCAACGCTTTTAGCTTATTTCGCAACTGCAATCCTCGGTTTCCAACAACGTACTAAATGCGTTTATTAAATTTACAATTCATAGAACATGCAAACTTTGGCAATATATATGTATTGTCCAGACGTCAGATCCCTATGTATGTCGCTTAATAAACATTGTGTATACATCACATTAAAAACATGAAAAATTGCAAAGAAAAAAGTCAAGAATCGTTTAATTCGAAAAAAAGTAGTTATCGCTTTACCATATCGGGCGTACTAATAACAATCTGAGAACTAAATCATGATGGTTAATACCTGACTGCCGTCAGTCAATTGGCTATGTGATATACAGTTATTGCTTATGATGTTTTTTTTCTCTACCAATTCTATTGTATGCGAAATTGATACTTCAAAGTTGTTGTAATGCATACATTTTGTAAAAAACAATGCAATAGAAATACGCCTGACAACTCAACAAATCAAATTCACACGCACTTTAGACACAGATGATCGACCACCGTGCTTTTCAACCTTTACATTTATTGTAGGTTTGTATATGGGGTATTCCATCCCATTTCGACCAATTTTGAACCAGACCCCTTTAGAATTGGCTGACAGTTTTTTTCTTTTTCTAGCTTACGAAAGACGTTTTTCAAAAGTTTTTCAAATTTTTTCATCCAACTCAAAAAAAGTTATGAATTTAAAAAAAAACACCGTTTTTGTTTTCAAAATGCTATAATTTTCTCAAAAATTGACCGTTTGGGATCTCTTGTTTTTTTAAAAATTTGTTTTTAAATGAACTTTTCGGAAAAAATACAAAAAAAATTGTAAAGTTTTTTTTTTCAATTAAATAAAAAAAAAATTCTCGGCCCACTCCGGGATTAGTGGGGATGATTACAGAATTGATTGAAGTTTTTTATGAGAAAAAAAAAAAAACAAAAAAGGGCGAAATTCGAAAAATCTCGAAAAACTGAAAAATTACAAAAAAAAACTTTTAAAATTTTTTTGCGTTTTTTCCGAAAAGTACATTTAAAAACAAATTTAAACAATAACGGTTTTTTTTTTTTTTAATTCATAACTTTTTTTGAGTTGGATGAAAAAATTTGAAAAATTTCTGAAAAACGTCTTTCGTAAGCTAGAAAAAGAAGAAAAACTTTCAGCCAATTCTAAAGGGGTCGGGTTCAAAATTGGTCGAAATGGGATGGAATACCCCATATGCATATTATCATTGTGGAGGTTCTGAGGAGGTTTGCCTTGGACTTGTCTGTCTATAAGTTGGGGGTGTTTTGTTTTGGTCTTTTGATATTGATATTTTTTTAGGGACATAATTGCTCTATATCGAACATATAAGTAATAGTAAAGACAACAAGCAAAACTTCAATAATAGCTAATATGTTGTTGTAAAATGTATCATGATATACCTATGTAATATTGCATGTAGCAAACTGAACAAACGACCCAACCACAACAGAGTTGCCATTTGATCCTCAGATCATATAAGAAAAACGACATATTGCAAATGAATATAGCCTCGTATCAGAAATGAAATATCCGACAGACTGGAATACTTGGGCGTTGATGCTTTACTATAGAGACGGTACCCTTGATGAAGATGAAAAAATGCGTCAAAATCCGTCGAAGGAAAAAAGTTCTATATTGTGTTCGATTGACTGGCCGGGCAGTTTTATCTGGTCAGGTATTTTTAAACATGCTTTACTTTCTGGTCATACTTACTTCTGTTTCCTTCTTTAAGCCTTCCTTGTTGTTGTTATTTTTGTTGTAGCGATAAAGACACGCCCCGAAGGCTTTGGGGAGTGTTAACGATGTTGACGTTGCTTTGCCGGATATAGATTCGGTACATTCCGGTAACAATCACCATTAAGTTACAAGCCCGATAATCTTGGGAACGATTTAATATAACCACATTGAACCATTCCGCAGCCACCGCATGGTTCATGAGGAACTTGGGCTCGCCATAGTCTCGAATGCTAAAGAAACAGGATTTACCACGGGCAGGTGAGGTTGACAATTGGGTTGGAGAAGCTATAAATTGCGCTAACAGCCCCTTGAAGGTTGCGTTACACAACCCCTTGAATAATGTGGGTATCTTATTCGCCTCTTATGACAAGCATACCTGCCGGGGGTATATTCTAAGCCCTCCAAACCGTTGTGGGGCTCAAACCTTCATCACTTCTTTACGTGTTTCTGATGTTCTTAAGAGATGAGTATTTCTTAGGTGACTTAGATGACTTCACACAGAATGCACCTATTTGAAAGCGGTTTTTTGCATTTTAAAGCTTAGCTATACGGAATGGTTATTTTAAATATGGAGCGTGAAATCTATAAAACGGATGTATTAATTTGCCAAAAATTGGTGAAAAATCTTAAAATGTTATTTACACAGTCTTGTATCAATGTTATACTATTATTAGACTTCCAAATATTTACTTTAGTTCTCCATAATAAAAATTGGTTCCTTTCTATTATAACCAACATTAATGCCCTTTAAAAAAAAAAAGAAGCAGCTTGTGTGTTTGTTCGCTGTGAACCAAACGTTCAAACGCACGTTCAGCGTTAGCATTCCACCATACATCACATTCATGTTGAATTACATGAAATGGTGAAAAAGTCTGGCATTCCATATCTTACCTACCAATAAATGTATATATGAATTTAATTTTTCGGCGTCGCACACATATTTATTCAGCAAAGCCGATTGAAGTCGCATGTATTTTTTGAAAAATACTCTTATTTTGAAATTTTTAATCAAAAGTAATATCTTTTCGTATGTCTATTAGTATGTACATATATGTACATCTGTAGCGCAGAAGTGTGCAGTCGTAACCCCACTTTTGACCCAAATAGAGTTAATATCATTTTTAAAATTTACCCTGTTTTCTTGACCTTCTGGAAATTATGTCCATGTCTTCCGACTACACTCAGCCGATTTTGACAAACAAAAGTGACATAGACATTCAGAGAGTGCTTCTGTTGAGTTCTTGTGGAAAGTAAACCAGGAACCCTAGGAGGAAGAGGGAGGTAGAAATAAAAACTCTGTTAAGTCACGCAGGCAAACCAAAGCTATGGCAGCACTTCTGCTGGTCTTTTAGTTTGAAATAAACGAAAGATACTTCGACAAACGGAGTTAGTTTGGTTCAATAGCGAGCCAGATGCTGCACAGTGTAACTGAATCGCTTATTTTCCCAAATTTTATTTTTTAAATGATCTCATGCACGTTACATACTTAGGAGTTTTGATGTGCTTTTCAGTAGAAGGTAAAAGTGTAAAATATTCGACCACATTGTATGCAGACGTGTTCAATTATAATCACACGGTTTTATAGAGTATTGTTTACGAAAATCTAAACACAAGAATTGCATACAGATATGTATATTTCGTTTCCTTTAATTTTGTTGAATATTGTTGTCGTAGTTGTAGCGATAAAGACACTCGCCGAATTTTTAGGGTATTGTTATCGATGTTGTTGGTCCTTTGTCGGATATAGATCCGGTACGTTCCGGCAACAAGCACCATTAAGACACTAGGTCGACCATCTCGGGAACGATTTTATTGTCTGTTTTAGCATATTTAGAAGGTAATACCATTGGTGAATCCAGCGGAAAGACCTGGTATGCTTGGTACTATCCGCAGACAAACAACGATTCCCTCTACTAACTGGTTATAGGTAGAACCCACCCATTTCACGTGGGGTTTCTTCTTAAATTCTCGTTTGAATAAACCCTTCCAAAGGCTAAAAAAGCCTCTGATCTAAGGCTGGGTGCGAGTACGCCTAAATTTTAGGTACCTAAACTATATGGACCAAATAAGGCATTCTACCAATAAGCGTGAAACTATTTGTTATCACAGCAAAAACAAAACCTTTCATAAAACGATCGTCACACCGACCACAGAACTAGAGCTGGATTCGATTTTTCCTACCTTTATATTAAGTCCCTTTCATGTTTGTCCCCTCATTTCCATACGAATTTTTTACCCACGGAAATGGCTTTTTCGGTAACTTCCCGTTGAGCTAGACACTTGGTACTTAGAACATAGTTCAGGTCTGGGAGACATTAAAATGCAAGTGAAAAAAATCCGCTAGGTGGCGCACAGAGCGAGATATACAGAAAATTAATTTTAAAATGGAAATTTTGCGATCGACTTTTAACTAACTTCTCGGTGATCCAGAGACTTGAAACTTAGCACCTAGGTTGCGGGTCGATGGCACTACAATTCGTGGAAAACAAAATGCCGCCAGGTGGCACACGAATCGAGATAAACGAAAATCCCTGAAAAAACGGAGGAAATCTTGCGATCGAATTTTAAGTAACTTCCCGGTGAGCTAGAGACTTGAAACTTGGGCCGTAGGTCAGAACCCGGTGACAATGCAACATTTGCTCAAAAAATTCCGCTAGGCGGCGCATGGATCGAGATATTAGGAAAATTAATTTTAATTTGGGAATCTTTCAATCCATTTTTAACTAACTCCCCGGTTACATAGAGACTTGTAACTTTGCACATAGTTCCAGATCCGGTGACAATACAATCTATAGAAAACAAATTTCCGCTAGGTGGCGTGCTAATTGAGATAACTACAAATCCCTGAAAAAGGAGGGGAATCTTGCGATCGATTTTTGAGTAACTTCCCGGTAAGCTAGAGACTTGAAACTTGGGCCGTGGGTCAGAACCCGGTGACAATGCAACATTTGCTCAAAAAATTCCGCTAGGTGGCGCATGGATCGAGATAATAGGAAAATTAATTTTAATTTGGGAATCTTTCAATCCATTTTTAACTAACTTCCCGGTTACATAGAGACTTGTAACTTAGCACATAGTTCGAAACCCGGTGACAATACAATCTACCGGAAACAAAATTCCGCTAGGTGGCGCGCTAAGTGAGATAATTACAAATCCTTGAAAAACGAGGGGAATCTTGCAATCGATTTTTGAGTTACTTGCCGGTGAGCTGGAGATATGAAACTTGACCAATAGTTAGAACCCGGTGACAGTGTAGTATTTTATTTAAAAAAATCCGCTAGGTGGCGCATGGATCGAGATAGTATGAAAACAAGTTTTAATTTGGGAATTTTCAATCCATGTTTAACTAACTTTCCGGTTACCTAGAGACTTGCAACTTAGCACATAGTTCGAGACCCGGTGACAATACAAACAGAAACAAAGAAAACAAAGTTCCGGTATGTGGCGTGCTAATTGAGATAACTACAAATCCCTGAAAAACCAGGGGAGTCTTGCGATCGATTTTTGAGTAACTTGCGGGTGAGCTAGAGACTTGAAACTTGGGCCGTAGGTCAGAACCCGGTGACAATACAACATTTGATCAAAAAAAAAATTCGCTAGGTGGCAAGCGGATGGAGATAGTAAGAAAAACAATTTTAATTAGGGAATCATTCAATCCATTCACGGTCCGCATAACACCCTGGATTTTTAACTAACTTCCCGGTTACCTAGAGACTTGAAACTTGGCACTTAGAGGCCTGGTGACAATACAACTTATAGAAAACAAAGTTCCGCTAGGTGACGCGCTAGTCAAAATAACTGCAAATCCTTTAAAAACTGTGTGAATATTGCGATCGATTTTCGAGTAACTTCCCGATGAGCTAGAGACATGAAATTTGGGCCGTAAGTCAGAACCCGATGACAATGCAATATTTTATAAAAAAGACTCCGCTAGGTGGCGCATGGATCGAGGTATTGAGAAAACTAGTTTTAAACTGGGAATTTTTCAATCGATTTTTAACTAACTTCCTGGATATCTAGAGACTTGAAACCTGAAATATAGTTTAAAACTCGGTGACAGTGCAACGTTTGATAACAAAATTTGAGCTACGTAACGCACAAGTCGAACTATTAAGACGTTTAAGCCATACCTTCATGGCTAGCCTCCTGAGTGTTGCCAAACTCAATGCACGTCCTTGCATACTTTTAGGTCTGAGTGTTGCCAAACTCAATGCACATCCTTGCATACTTTTGGGTGTACGCGATTTTCACCACGATCCTTTTAAATTTTCAGGCGTATGCGAATTTCACCACGATTTTCAGCTGTGCAAATTAAGTAGCTGACAAACGAGGTGGAATTCTCTTGTTATGATACGAGGTGGAATTCGGTTGTTTTCTCTTAAATCTCTGTATTTTGAACAAATAAATAAAGATACGAATTTTCACTTAGGAATTACTTAAATTACTAATCAAATGGACCAAAAAACAGAAGGCAATTTCTCCTTTAATACATAGTCTTGTTGAATTTTGACTAAAAAACTTTAACAGTAGCTCTTGTAAAAGAATTTTGGGATTTAAGATTATAAAGGTAAAGCGCATGGACGGAAAATAATAATTATTTTTTTTTCGGAGTCGAAAAAGTCCTGGTCAAAAAATTGTCCTAGGTGAAAATGTTTGAGTTCCCAGGTATCGCTATAGCAATATCATGTCGAACCATGCATACTTTTTATTTTTCGAACTTTTTCCATAAAAGTAAAAGTAAAATCTGTATTTTTATTTTTTGAGTCCGATAGAACTAGTTAAACTCGGACTTTTAAATATAAAAGTCCGGAAATAAAAACTAAATCCGGACTTTTATTTTTTAAGGCCAAAATAAAAGTCCGGCTTGATAACAAAGAAACGGCTTATTACGAAGAAAGAAAGAAACAAAACACGAATAACAAAATTACGAATAACATATATTAGGTATTTTGTGTTTTTCTAGTCCTGAGGATGGTTTCAGATTGAAACCGAAATATCGACCAATTATATAAATTATAATACCACAAAATATATGGTGTTGTATTTATCTTTGCGACCTTGAGCTCAATAATTAACCAAGAAGTTAAAATTTTGTTTTTAAGTTAAATTAATTGATATGACAGGGGTGAAGAACAAAGGAGTAAAACTACAATTAGCTAAAACCAAAGAGAATTTTTTTGATGAAAATAGTGTTGCTTTGGCGTGTATTTAGTTGGTTAAATGTTACAAAACGTGTAATTATAGCTATAACAGGATTTATTTAAAATAATCAAAAATAGAACGAAAAAGCTGTGTTAGATATTAAAAATAAAACATACCGAACTTTAATTACGAATAATTTGCAGCAAATCCATGGCCATAAAAGCTCGTAATTTAAAAAATCATGTGCGCTGAACCACCGGTTTCGAAGGGTCCTTAAATGATCCCGGAAGGGTCCCAAAATGATATCGAAATAGTCCCGAAATGATCCCGACGGGAACACGGACAAGTCCCGAAAACTATCCAGAAATGATGCTGGAAGGATCCCCAAATGATTCCGAAAAAGTACCGAAATTACCCTGACGGTATCCCGAAAGTCGTCCAGGAATGATACCGGAAGGATCCCCAAATGGTCCCGCAATAGTCCCGAAATAACTCCGACATATTCACGTATTTAGCAATGAATTCAAGTAGCCAGTTTTGATATTTTTATATACAAGTGGGTGTGACGTTAATTCGAATTTAAAATTTTTCTGTCGGTATGTACAAATATACATATAAAGTTCGCTTTCCAATTTGCAAAAACATAGCTCAAAGGGTGTATGAGTTATCTGTCTTGAAAGTCTAAAAAATCTTATTTGGAAAGTAGGCGGTGCTACGCCCATTGTCCAAAAAAATTATGTGGATCAACTCAACTGAGGAAATTTCTATATACAGAAAGAGGCGTGGCTGCTTACCGATTACGCCCATTTTTTTTTTTTTTTCAGAAAGGTTTCCCATTATAGCAGAATGTGGTGTACCAATTTTCACTCTAATAGTTGTATTGGAACGAAATTTATTGCAAAAATCCACTGCAAGTTCACTATTTATACCACGAGATTTTCGATATAGTTTGTTTATGATAAATTTCTAGTATTATTAACATAAATTTTCAAAAGTCCATAAGGTTTTTAATTTTAGGAATCCAGGAGAATCGATTGGTACCAAACTTTTTTAATTTGGATAGGCCGTTTCTTTGTTATCGAGCCGGAATTTTATTTTGGCCTTAAAAAATAAAAGTCCGGATTTAACTTTTATTTCCGGACTTTTATTTTTAAAAGTCCGAGTTTAACTAGTTCTATCGGACTCAGGAAATAAAAATCCGAAAATAATTTTTATCTTGATCCAAACATATTAAAAGTCCAAAATTAATAGTTTTGCAAGAAATTATATTATAAAAGGAATAACAGTTTCGGCCCCTGGTAGAGCGCGTGTTTAAATTTTAAATAATCAATTAGTTAATCCCAAGTACATGGTTTCCCTTAAATTGAAAGATTGCGCTCCACCTTTATAGTTTTAAATCCCAATTCTTTTACAAGAGCTTTGTTAAAGTTTTTTAGTCAAAATTCAACAAGACTATGTCTGTATTTGTAATAACTTAGTAGGATGCCGGTTGTTTTCTTCGATTTATTAATTGTCCACGTGAAACACGTCTTGTCAATCCAATATCAAGAAAAAAGAGACCGGAAATACACGGTCTGTCACTTGACAGCGACAGTACTTGTAAAGAGGCCGAGGTTGCCACTAGGGTTGAGGCTGCCACTGGCCGGGAACTATTAACGTGACAATCAGTCGCCCCCATTGACCCTTGCGACTCCGCGGCCTCCTCCAAATACTCATAATCGATACAGGTGTTATCATTACATGCATAATCAGAAACACCCTCTTCTGGTATCGTCGAGTCGTTGCCTTCGCAAGTTGAATCACTGTTATTTGGGCTGGGCCGCACCCAACGGCGAAGCCGGCTTAAATCTAGGACACTAATATAAGGAATCTGCGAATTTTGGCAGTTTTCTATGTCTTCCACCACGTATCGGTCGTGCCCTAACAGCTTCCTTATAACGTAAAGGCCTTTATACTTGGGGATACGTTTTTTGTTTTTGCCTACGGTTGTATCTACATTCTTGATTACGACGAACTCGCCAACTTCAAAATGCGGGGCTGGTTTGTGGGTGCGCCGGAAATAGCGCTCGTTTCTTTTCTGTGACGCCTGAATGGCTTCGTCTGCTTGTTCCCTAATTTCGACTCGGAGTCTGTTTAGTGCTACTGTGCACGGTATTGTTTATTGCAAATTCGACATCGACTAGCTTCTTTTTCCAGTCTGCGTGCTCGATGGGCTCAGTTAGTTTGGCCAGCATACTTTTTATGAATCGGTTCACCCGTTCCACCTGCCCATTGGACTGGGGAGAAGCCACAGCGTTCAAAACATGCTCTATGTGATGTAGTTTGCAAAATTCTTTGAACTCAGCTGATGTGAAACAGGACCCCCGTTCACTGATAATTCTCCGCGGACGACTGTAATCTGTAAAATACTTTCACAAAGCACACACGGTTTCCTTGATGATCGTGTTCATACCGTATAGTTTAACAAACTTGGTAAACGAATCTACAGCTACTAAAATATGCCGGTGCTTAGACCTGATCGTCTCAAGGGGGCCGAAATGGTCAATGTGGAGGGTGCCCCACGGATCTGGTTTCTTCGGAATACTAAATGCACTTTATACAATTTGCAAGGAAAATCTTAATCTTCGCTTTTATTCCCGGGAACCAATAGTTCTTCCTGATCTGGTCATAACATTTATCGACCGCTAAGTGGCCATATGTCTCGTGGACTAGTCTAATCACATTATCTTTCATTTCTCTGGGCACGTAAAGCTGTCTCCCCTCATCCTCTACACGGAATACCAGTCCGTTCTCCATCTCAAAACCTGGGAGCTCGGCATCTTCCAACCACTTTTTCAACTTTCTAATTTCCGGGTCTCTCATCTGTGCGATTTGTATGTTTACATCTACTTCGTTTTCTTCCACGACAGCCACACACGTTGACCGACTCAGCGCCTGCACGTGTGTCATCTGCTCCCCCGACCTATGTCTAATTGAAAAATCAAATTCGGTCAACGCTAATGACCATCGAGCAATTCTTGGATTAATTTGCTTCTTCCTCAGAGCCAACACTAACGAATTACAATCGGTCACAATGGTGAATGGAATTCCATGGAGAAAAATTCCAAATCGCTCAAAGGCTCTAACTATCGCCAATGTTTCCAGTTCGAAACTATGGTAGCGTGTCTCGGTTTCCGTGGTGGTTTTTGAAAAATATGCTATCGGATGGAACTTGTGATCATCCTGCTTCTGCAACAGAACAGCCCCATATCCATAGGCACTGGCATCTATATGTAGCTCAGTCTCTCGGCTGGGATCAAATATGCTCAGAACGGGCGGTTCCGTTAAAGCTTCTTCGCACTCAGCCGTCCATTCAAATCTGACATCTTTTCCCAGCAACTGTCTCAATGGTTTAGCTATTCGTGAGAAATTCGGTAAAAATCTCCTAAAGTATGAAAATAACCCTATGCACTGTTGTACTTGCTTCGCAGTGTGTGGTTTCCTGAAATTCCTAATGGCTTCCACTTGTCTTTCACTGGGTAGGATTCCCTTCTTACTTACTCTATACCCTAAGTACTCCAGCTCTTGGTATGCGAATTTACATTTATCTAAATTCAATCTCAATCCAGCCTTTGCTAATAATTCTAGCACTCGCCCTAATACAGCACCATGCTTCCGCATGTTCTCTGTGGCCACTAGAATATCGTCCAAGTAAACCACGACTTCACCACGACTAATCAACAGCCGGGCGTTAGTTAGCCCAAAAGGCATGAAATTGTATTCATAATGGCCCATCGGTGTCACAAAAGGGGTTAACGGAATCGAATCTGCATGCATTGGAACCTGGTGATATCCATTTCGCAAATCTAACGTACTAAAATAGCTCTTACCGGCCAAATATGCCAAACAATCATCAATTAGTGGTAAAGGAAACCGATCTTTTATAGTTATTTTGTTCAATTCGCGATAGTCCACACACATACGCAACTTCCCATCTCTCTTCCCAACTAAAACTATGGGTGACGCATACGGCGACTCGCTAGTCCTTATGACCCCCTGCGATAATAAACTGTCAATTATTTCCTGTACTTCATTTTTCTCTTTAAACGATAGCCGGCGTGGGACACTATATACAGTAGTATCATTTTTCACCGAAATCTTCATAAAAAATTATTTACCAGTTTACCCTCTGCTTCTTCATTATACTCCTGCAAAAGGACTTTCACTATAATGCCGCGATCTGCCTCTGCCAATTGGTCACTTATATCAATCGCCTCCACTGAGTCGTTCCCCCTCGACCCTGTCACGTTTTCACCAATCCAGGCAACCTCAAATTCTTTTATTTCCGACAGACTTTTCCTTCTGGGTCCAGCCCTTACCAAATCTGTGTCCGAGTTTTTGAAAATTGTCAACAACTTAAGTGCACTGATTTTTTCTTCTGGGAAATCATTTATTTCCATTTTATTACATAACGACATTAATTCATTTTTATTATATTTCAATGCAGTAGTTTTACATAGATGAATGCCCATTCGGCCTAGAAGATCCCGTCCGATCAGCAATGGAACAATAGCTTGATCATCGGGTAAAATAAAAAAATTATGTTCGAATACACCGCCTTTAAACAAGACTCTACATTTTATTGTGCCATACTTGTGCAACCGTCTGTTCCCCATACCCCGATACACTGTTGCTTGCCGTTTCTCTCCAACATCGAAAGGCACGCACGACTTCTGCACAAAACTAACCGGACTACCGGTGTCAAAAAGAACATTATATTTTATTGTATGCACTTATTTTTTAATTGGAAGGCAACACTCACCAAGTTTCTTGCAGTCAACTGTTCGACCACTCTGCGTACTAAACGATCCTCAAAATCCTCATGTTGTTGATCGACTACTGCCGCTGCAACTCCGCTGGTCTTCTTCCTCTTCGTGCATTGGAATCTTGTGTGGCCCACTTCGTTGCAGACAAAACAAGCATCTGGATTACGTTTGGGCTTTGTGCAGGTGCTTTGACAATGTCCATAAGCGAAACAATTGTAACATCGCACCTGCTCCAATTTTGCTGCAGCTCCCGAGGTATTCTCTGCTTCCTTCTGTTTGCCTCCCATAACTGCTGTGCTCACTGAAGGCAACTTAATACGTTTTTTCTTTTCATATCGCTCCATTAACATTTTGAGTTCGCTTATGGTGGTGGCACTGTAAAGCATCGATGACTGTGCAGTCTTATCGTGGAAGCCATCGATTATTATATCTATCAGTTCTATTTCTGGAATGCTTGCGCGACTGGCAATAAGCTGCATCTCGCTAACGTATTGTCGAGGAGTTTCATTAATTTTGATTGGCCGTGCCCTTAGTTGTGCCAAAACATCTTGCATGGAGAAAAGGGGAAAGTTGAAGAATTTTTTTATCACCATCGATTGGCTCCTAATCGCCCAAGCGATTTTGGCGCATAACAAATACCGTAGCTATCCCTGTTTCAACATAACTAACACCAAGTGTGATAAAGTCTTCTTGGTGGGGGTCGGCTCTTTCGTCTATTTCCAAATACGGGTGCCGATACGAATACTATCTGTGTCAGAGATTCGTGTGGAGTCTTCGATCATTCCCATAACATAACATACCCGTTGGCATCACGGAGAGGACCATAAATCGGCGGCAGGACTTGTCTCTCGTACACTGAACAATCCGAATGTAACTATACATGGTCCATGTTCCGACCCATAGATCAAAACAGGTATAATGAGAGTTATTAACAAGAGTTAATAACTGTTTGATTTCTAAGCTAATATTGCAGAGAAGGCAGATTTTACTAGAGCTTACGATTTTTCGAACTTGTTCGAGGAGAGATTTCTCGCGAGTCTCGCCTTCTCGCGAGATTCTCGAATTACTCGACATTCAATTAAATGCAGAGACGGAAAATAATAATTTTTTTTTTTGGAGTCGAAAAAGTCCTGGTCAAAAAATTGTCCTAGGTGAAAATGTTTGAGCTGCCAGGTATCCCTATAGCAATATCATGTCTAATCTTTTATTTTTCGAACTTTTTCCATAAAAGTCCACATATAAAAGTAAAATCTGTATTTTAATTTTTTGAGTCCGATAGAAATAGTTATTTTTAAAAGTCCAGAAATAAAAGTTAAATCCGGATTTTTATTTTTAAAGCCAAAATAAAAGTCCGGATTTAACTTTTATTTTCGGAGCTTTATTTTTAAAAGTCCGAGTTTAACTAGTTCTATCGGACTCATGTAATAAAAATCCGAAAATAATTTTTATCTTGATCCCAATATATTAAAAGTCCAAAATTAATAGTTTTGCAAGGAATTATATTATAAAAGGAATAACAGTTTCCGCCCCTGATTTAATCGATTCATTGGCTGTTTTATATAGAGCTTACGATTTCTCTGGAGCACAAGCGAAAATTTCTACAAAACCACAACTAAAGATCAACGAAATGTATAGAGTACTACCAATGCAGCGACTGAATTGAAAGTCGAGAAGCTCGCGATTATTATGAGTATTTCGAGATTGGCGAATTTCGCTAGAAGTCGTGTTCTCAATGTGTCGTTAAAAAAGAATAAAATATTGTGAACAAAATTACATGTATAATAAATATGCTTTGAGTTAAATGTTATTGGAAATTAATATAATCAAAAAAAATTCACAAGTAAAAAACCAAGTGTATAAATACTGTCCATACGGCAATTAAGTTTATGTCGAGAAGCTCGCAAAATTTACGAGTACTTCGGGTCTCGAAAACCTCGCTTGTTTTCGAGAAGAAATCGTAAGCTCTAGATTTTACTGAAGAAATTCCTTCGCACAAAATTAGAATATCTTAAACAGAAATTGGTACCAGAGGTCGGTTTCTCTAATACTGCTATAAATAAATTTGACAAAAAAAAAAAATATGATATTTCAGTATCAAATACGCTAATAGTCCAACTCCGATGGTACGACTAAGTGAAGAACCTTTTGGTACCCTTGGTGTGCGAATTAGCGCCAGTTAACGAAACGAGGTAGAAACTGACGAGCTTTTATTAACTGTCAAAATCATGTAAACAATTAAGCAACAATCAACTTATAAATCTGCTCGATTTAATCGCTTAAACAGATTTTTTAAACTCCGTTGAGCAGATCTTACAGAGTATATTAATTTTGTTCGCATAACGGTACCCCGTAACGGTATAAACTAATAGACTTCTCTATATCAAAATGATCTGGGCGAAAAAAGAAATTCATTTAGCCATGTCCGTCCGTACCTCCGTTAACACGATAACTTGAGTAAATTTTGAGGTATCTTAATGAAATTTGGTATATAAGTCCCTCGGCACTCATCTCAGATCGCTATTTAAAATGAACGAAATCGGACTACAACCACGCCCACTTTTTCGATATCGAAAATTTCGAAAAACCGAAAAAGTGTTAAAATTCATTACCAAAGACGGTTAAAGCGATGAATCTTGGTAGCTGGGTTGACCTTAGACGCAGAATAGAATGTTGGTACAATTCTGGACAATGGGCCTGGCACCGCCCACTTTTAAAAGAAGGTAGTTTAAAAGTTTTGCAAGCTGTAACTTGGCAGTCGTTGAAGATATCATGATGAAATTTGGCAGGAACGTTACGCCTTTTACTATGTGCTCTAAACGAAAATTAGCGAAATCGGATGACGAACACGCCCACTTTTGAAAAGAAAAAATTTTTAAGGCAAATTTTAATGTAATATTTTTACAGTTTATAAGTAAATTATGTCAACATTCAACTCCAGTAATGATATGGTGCAAAAAAATACAAAAATAAAAGAAAATTTCAAAATGGGCGTGGCTCCGTCCTTATTAATTTAAATTGTCTGGATAACTTTTAATGCATAAGTAGAACAAAAACTTACCGATCCTCGTGAAATTTGGTAAGGCCAAAGCTTCTGGGACGATAACTGTTTTCTGTGAAAATGAACGAAATCGGTTGAAGCCACGCCGAGTTTTTATACACAGTCGACCGTCTGTCCTTCCTCTCGGCCTTTAACACGATAACTTGAGCTAAAATCGACATATCTTTACTAAACTTAGTTCACGTACTTATCTGAACTCACTTTATCTTGGTAATTAAAATAACCGAAATCCCACTATGACCACGCCTACTTTTTCGATATCGAGAATTTCGAAACGCCATAAAAGGGATGAAACATGGTGATTGGATTGGTTTTTTGACACGAAATGTAACTTTGGATAAAAGTTTGTAAAATGGGTGTGACACCTACCATATTAAGTAGAAGAAAATGAAACAGTTCTGAAGGGCGAAATCAAAAGCCCTTGGAACCATGGCAAGAAGACTGTTCGTGGTATTACATATATAAATAAATTAGCGGTACCGGACAGATGCTCTACTAGGTCACCCTGGTCCACATTTTGGTGATATCTCGAAAACGCAATTCCTCTTATTTGCAACCTTCTAATAACGTTCGAATCACTAAACTGTTGAATAAATAACTCCACTATTCAATAATGCAAAATGGCCTTTATTAAAGTACTTCACAATAACACTTATACTTCGCAACTGATAGCTTGCTTAAATCAAACTGACTTGTCGTGCCTCAACTGTTGCTGCTTTTATAATGTCTGGTTTCCTCGTTGACATATTTCTAGGCGCTTCTATTTCTAGAACTTACTAGTTAGTTACCAGCTATAACATTACCAGCTATAACTACGTTTATAGCTTCTCATATGCGCGTGGATATGTGAGTGATACTTGCACAAGTTATTGCCTACTTTTGGGAATATCTCAGATATATGCATGTGTTTGTGCGTTGCCCTCCGCTGCTTGTATGGACATATGTATAGACATAATGATTGATTTATTGATGTGGATACAAGTCACTGCATAATATTGGCTTAGAGACGATAGTATCCCTTAGTGTTACTAATATTCGTCACAATACTCATTAACACCTTTCATTTGATACTCATATCGTACAAACACATTCTAGAGTCACCCCTGTTCCACATTTATGGCGATTTCTCGAAAAAGCGTCCACATATATAACTATGGCCCACTCCCTTTTAAAATACTCTTTAATCCCTTGCATTTGATACCCACGTCATACAAACACATTCCAGGGTTACCTTAGGTTCATTTTCCTACATGGTTATTTTCCCTTATTTTGTCTCCAAAGCTCACAGCTGAGTATGTAATGTTCGGTGACACCCGAACTTAGCCTTCCTTATTTGTTTTATTTTATATTTGAAGTGCGAATTTGTACCTGTGTTTATGATTCAGGGCAAAACAAAAAAAAGTGTATAGGGGTTGAGCAACCCTGCATTAGATAGCAATTTAGGCGAACTCGCACCCAGCCTTAGTTCAAAATGTTTGAATTCTTACATTTCATTGTTAACCCTAATCTTAACTGCATACAATTCGCACAACACTTGTTAACTAAAATACTTACACAACACTTAAAATGATGCAATTAAAGAATGAAAATATCAATTGAAGGAATTGTTTATTATGTCTAACACCTGCTGAAACTTCCACAATTTAATCAAATAGGTATTCGATTTCAATTGTATTGCTTTTTCGAAATTGCTGAGCTTAACTTTTTAAAGGCGCGCTAATTGTGGCGATTTGCAACACTTCTTGTCGTTGGTTTAAAAATAAAAAATTAAAAGGTCAATTTTCAACTTTAACATTGAACTGCAACCATAAGACTAAGACAATTTCAAGGTGCTTATGTGACGTAAGCTAGAAAGCGCGGAAAAAAAAATATAAATAAATAGTAGATTGAAAAACACCATATGCCATTGATGGGTAATTAAAAACAAGGCACATCGTCTTGACTGAAGGACGAAGAAATTGCTCTCAGTGAGATAAAACTGTAACTAATTGAATTTTACCAGCTGCTAGATGTGGCACCTTTTCAGCTGGAGTTTCACATCTTCAAGGCCATGTTGGCTTTATTGCATTTTTGAATTCATGAGGGAATAGTTTACACTTTTTAGTCACCGCTGCTATCACATGCATTCTATAAATCAAGAGTGAGAGAGTTAGAGAAAAGCGAGCCGTCCCAATAAACAATAAAGGGAAAATTCTCATATGAATCTACAAACACAGCTCTGTTTATAATTAGACAACAAACTTTTGCTTAAACTTTTCTAAAAGGCCAATATTCAATTTGAGTACAAGCAGAGAAGTATTTGTTGTGTATTTCTATTCCATTTCGTTCCGTACATTTTAGGATGGCTAGCGTTCCATATTAAAAGTTTGAGAACGCTTTCAATGGTTATTTACGATGGATTTGAGAATCAGCGCTTAAAACAGTGAAAAGGGTTTATTCTCAAATGCCTTTCAAATAAATATTGACCAGAAGTGTGAATTGGGTTCGATTTACCCGCCAACACTAACATAAAACATGACTGTGTTGAGCTGGTCACTACTACTTGAAAGAGAATTTTCAAATTGGACCTCCTTTAGGCTTCGATCTTTACCAGACTTTTTATACCACTCCAATGCTCAAAGCGATGATAAACGAAACTTACTTATAACCTTGGTAATAGTAAAGTATATCATGTGTACCGGTGTGCCAGTCAGTTATCGTTTTAGTTCAAGTTTTCGTTGTACAATATTCAAAATTTACTACCGGTTTAATTTGTGAAATAGTTACACCTTCTGTCAGGTCGGCTAAGGTCGACACAAAGTCATCCTATCTCATATGCATTATAAAGTGGTTCACCTCACTACTTTTTGCTTAAAGGCACTTCTCGACCCATCTATCTAATAAATATTGCCTTAGAGTTCTTACAGCAGTGTTTTTAATTTCATAGTTTATTATTTAAGCTTGAATATTCGGACGACAGTAAGCTGACATCAACCGATGCCTTTAAAAATACAGTTACGCCGCACACCAAATCCAGTAGGCTTTTCAGTAGCAGTCTCTCGAGCTAAGCTAGAAAATGCCAGTTGCCATTTCTCCTTTTGTGCACTGGAACCTAGGTCAACTAGCTAGCTGCTGTCTTCACACAATCGTATAATGAAGACGTAGTGCCAAACGATGATCTTGCTTCGAGTATGTTCTGACTGTTACTACAAAATAAAGGATTGTATTCGACTCCATTCAATGTTTGTGCCTTTTTTTTTTTTTTTTTTTTTTTTTTTGGTAAGAATGATTCTGTTCCTAAGTAAAGTTGATTATCGAAGAGTTATAAAAATTATTTTTGATCGCAAACTGATTGCACGTCGATAATAAATCGACTCGACATGCGAAAACTCGTCAGCAACAAATATATTTTTTCCGATAGGAACCCGATACATTTTTGATAAAATTTGATGATTTTTCGTTAACAAATGGATATTTTTTCGATAACAAAGCAATAACTTTTGAGTAAAGTATAGTTATCGATAACAAGCCTAAAACAAACCAATCAGATGCCGATAACAACTCGATAATAATAACAACCGATGACTTTACGTTTACATAAAAAAAATTTCCGCACCCTGCTTAATGATTCCCAAATAGTCCCGGAATGATCCCGTAATAGAAGCTAACATATTCTCGAAAAGGCTACGGAATCATCCCAAGATGATCATTTACGATTTCAAATCAATCCTTATATCGAAATAGTCGTGCTAATAATATCGAAATATTCGCTGTGAAGGTGTACCAAAAAAATCCCACGTTAAGTTAGTTTGAACTAGCTGGTCTTAGCCTGGCAATTTCAGGGCACAAGCATTAAACTTGCTCGATCGTTTCCTCCTCCAACCCGCACTCTATCTCTATCTGCTATCACTAACCAAGTCTAATTTAAAAGCATGTGATGTCAGAAGGCAATAGGACTAACTTTATTATTAGCCGTGTTTTCTAACACGCGCGTATACGTTTCGTTTGCGCGTGTTAAAAAACGCCTATCTTCGCTTAGATAATGCTTAGGAGACCCATCTAGCGGCTGTGGTAAAACAACTAGCTACAGCAACAGGGTGTACCGAAAAGCGGAGACGCAACGCTCTGATGGCCATAGGGTATAACATATAGCTGAATCAATTGCGATGAATTGTGGACACACATATAATACATAGAATTAGTGTACAGGGTGAAACAAAGACACATATTTCAGTTACATCTGAGTATAATGCGTATTGAAATTTAGTAGGACAAAATTTATGCGCAGCAATTTCAGAGGTGTATTTATAGTTTGTCTCTTAGCAGTCAATATAAAGTTTAAGCGTAAACGGATATACGCGTGTTAAAAAACACGGCTATTCTTAGGTTGTAAGACCTCCACATGTTGTTCGACAGCTTGCGCCTTTCCCGCTAGGTCGATCGTGTGCACGTCTCGCCTTCTCTTAATTTCGCATAATCTAGTTAGGACGTCTACGGAGGAGGGATAGCTAGTTCAACCGCTTTTTGTTTCCCATCTATTGCTATATGCCCTGGGCCCTAATATAGACGTATGCTTTTCCCTTTCACGAATCTTTCCAAGGACTGTTTACACTCTAATATACTTTCGGATGCTGTGCTAAGGGAAATTATTGCATTTTTAAAAACTGCAGCTTAAGCTATTTTTTCCAGTTTTACTAAAAAAAAAAATCAAAATAATCCCGAAATAATTTCAATATAATCCCTGTTTGATCCTAACGTTAATACAAAAAGTTTCGAAAGGATCCCAAAATTATACGCAAAAAGTTCAGTAATGATTTGAAAATAGTCTTGAAAAAAGCCTCTTAATAACCCGAAAAAACATTCAAACGGGACGTAGTTTTGGTTTTCTAGTTTAAATTTTCAGTAATAAAAATTATGTTACGTTTAAATTATAATATATATATATATATATAATTATAATTAACACAGCAGACGAGATATTTAATAACAGTTTAAAAAACCTCAGTGATAATGAGAAAATATTTGAGAATAAAAGCTAACCATTATGAAAAACCGAAAACAATTAATAATAAACATAACTCACTGAGAAAGCCCTTTTTGTTCTTGGATTTTTATACGTGATAAACCGATCAACTTTTTCTAGTTTACCATTAATGCCATCTGTGTTTACTATTTGTAGTGGAGTTAAGTAGATGGCAAATAATCGTCTGAAGATGGAGTGATTTTTTCAGTGTTCCCAGTGTTTGGTCGAGACGTTCACAGGGTCACTATATATTATACCGCATATCTATAACTATTAAGCTATATTCAATTTCATAATCGTAGGACCTTATCGCGGAAATTTTCTTTGATGCCTCTGTACAAGTTTAATTAAGTTTTTTGCTTTAAGTCACCATGTTTTTATAGTAACTTTGAAATCAAAACTGACTCCCAGGGATTTGACTCCGCTCCATTTACCAAACTTTACTCTTACAAAGGCCATAACTTTTATTCCTCAAAGGTATCATCTCGTAGGAAAAGGAATGGTGTCCACCTTATGGGTGTTGATATTTAGTTTGGTATCCCACTCTTCCATAAATTTAAGCACATCTTGACTAATACTAATTCAACTGTTGTGCTCTGTTTATGAAACTTTCTTAACCTACTTTCATGCTTCAGCCTCTTGAGAAAAGCTCTTCATCCGGAACACGACCGCATTTACATAGATCTGAAGAAGCCATTTTCAGCTCAACTTACCAAAACAGCTACTGAAGTTAGTCTTTTTTACAATATCACGTGATCTATCGCCTTTTTTCCAATGAGTTGCGCATTTCAACGAAGCCTGATTGTGCCAGTAAATTCAAAACAGAAAACCAACGAATAAAACAAAAAACTATGGTACCTTAAATAGAAAAATCAACAAGAAAATTAAAATCAAAACAAATGAGGTAAAGTGAATGGAAAGGTAAAAAAAGAATAACCCGCAAACCTGTTTTATTGTTTGGCATGCTTATGCTCAACCACATTTTATACATTCGTCTTACTAGCGCATCGACCTCAAAATCGGGTCACAACATTGCTAGTTTTGTTTTGTTTTCATACTACCCAATAATACTAAAGTCGTGTGTACTTCTTCTGTCACAGGCAGGCGAGTTCGTCGCAAGTCACGAGTAGTAGTGCAATTGGGTTTTAGAGCTAATGCAACGTCAAAAACGGGTTTTAACATAATTGAATTATGTATGCTGCAGTGAGTTGCCAAGCACAGCCTTCCGTCATGTTGGCTTGGTTGAGAGGTTTGTGGTGAGCGTTTACTTAGCTTGCACATATGGGTGATAACCAAAGTTCGGTAAATGCGTCGCATCCTAGAGTCTAGCCAACCAAGCTGAATGTTCCTCTGAAGAAATCGCACTTCAACGAGCGGCCTCACCTGAAGTTCATGTTGGCTTCAAATGGCTCGGAGAGGTCCGTCTCAAACATGACAAATCTATAGGCCATGCTTAACGTAATTTTTCATAGCGGTATCGGCTTAAAGAGAGGGAGCTTGAATTCAGCTTTAATAGCACACAAAAGCGGCATTTTCATACAAAAAGCTGTCTCGAGGCCTGCAAGGATATGCTGAGTGTCGATTATTTTATCATGTGTGTCCTTCAGAATTTGGCGTAATTTAAAATTCGGGTAGATGTTCAGCAAATGAAGTACGAAGTTATACTGAAAATACCCAATCAACACCTAAACCCGTGAGCTTCGTCAACTGTCTGTACCGGTAGTAGTTTCTCGGCAGTAAATTTGTTTTTGTTCATTGCTAGCACTCGCTTCGCTGCACAGAGGCGTGCGTCTAACTTGCCTAGCACAAGATGATAGACCGAGAGTGATTTCAACCGCGCAGAATGCTTGGCTTCACCCACAACGTGATGGTTTAGTGTTCTTGAATCAGAAGATAGATTGACAAATATTTTTAAGCTGTTTCATCGTGGTGACTAAATTTTCCGATCGAAGAACCAAATGCTTCTTTATTGTACATCACAGTGTTAAATTCATGGAGAGTCCTTATCAACGTCAGCCGCACCCTCTGTCGGCACGTAGATGCAGAGAAAGTATATCTTGAATAGCGTAGGACGCTTTCGAGGCATTGAAGAACTATGACATGGTTTACCATTTCGAAAATGTCGGACAGGTTGGAGAACAGACACTTCCCGAATTCAACTTTTCCCTCGTATTCTCTATCGCAAAATAACTAAGCGGTAGGTTTGTTTTGGGTTTCGTAGAAGGTGTTGAGCGAAGCGTTTGCATTCAAAGATTTTGCAGACAGCGTCTATATTTTTCTATTCCTATTCTGTTGAAGATATTTACGAAAGTAACCATACCAAGTTAAGAAGTCGTTCAGGTAGTAATTCTGCTTCACTGCTGTTCGATTCTTCTCGTGCCTGTGTTTGGCTACAATATCCCTACGGCACTGGTGGTGTAGGTTGAGTTGTTCGGTCAATGAAGACCTCACATATAATGCATATGTCCATAGTATGTACTTGTGTCGTAAATTAATTTTCTTTTCTCACCGAGAAGATGCGCCGGTATAGCTTTCACAGTAATAGGGATGATGCCATCTGTGGAAAAATTATAGTAGATACTTTCGGCACTTCCTTTCATCCGAAATGATCTGCACTGTATAAGAGCATAGAATCCAAGACAGATGCAAACAGCTGTGCCTGCTATCTTCATCTTTCTTTTACGGTGTGTCATATATCACGATGGATTCTAATCCCTCTGGTATATCTCAAGATATCTAGCAGATATTGTTGCATCTTCAAAGAGCGTTCTAGTCTTTTTGATGTCTGGCGTGACCAGTATAGGTCTTAATTACATGCCGTCTCGGTTTTCTTGACTGCATATATCACATATTTACGGTATCTACTATGTAGTCACCTCTGGAGAAACCATGCTGCCGTACAAACCGCTTTCACTAAACTTATTTTGCTGCCGTGAAGCTTTCCTTCAGTTTAGTGTGTAGCAAATATGATGGGCAGAAATACGACGAGTAGTTGGGGTCTCCTTTGCCCTTTGAAATTAGAACTAGCCGTGATACCTTCAATTTCGTTGGAAGCATTCTTGGCTCAAGGAATTTCTCGTAGTGGCAATCTCACCAAAAATTAAGTATGTGCTCTATGCGCATTACTCTTAAGCTTATTTGGTACTTTACGATAGGCAATCAACAGCGATGAATAATATAATGAACATTACTCCACTCTACTTAAGGAACATTTGTCGGTCCCGCTGCCACAATATGTGTAGCAATAGCAGACGACATCATTGCTGAACTCTTTTATATCGAGAGCGCGTTAATATTTTTGTCAACCGATATTTTCTCCTACGCTATTCCTAACTTGACAAAGTATAATTACGAACTCAGTTGAACTGGTTGAACTCTTCAATTAGGCGCAGGGTTAATTGTTGATTAAGTCAATAAATACACACCCTTTTCCTAGTGTGCCGGTTCTCCCGTTTGATATGTTGGAGAACACACGGTTTCTTTAAGCTCTCTCTCACATTAGCTACTAGCAAATGGCATTATACTTAAGTAACAACTTTTGGTTTCTTCTTAAGCAAGTAACCCCGAGATATTTTCATACATACATACATAGCTGATTGTTAACTATTGTGTACTATGAAGCTTCAAAGCGGTGCTGTGCATTGTGTATTGAATTTGGGAGTGGCTGTAGATTATGCGTCATAGTAAGAAGTGTAGTTAGTATACAGTTAACACTTGTTGTGGCAAGACGCCACCTACTTTGTTTATAGAATTGTATAACGGGAAATTTAGTTTTCACAAAAGTTCCATTATAAACTATAAGCTAAATCTCACCAAATTACATTACTCCCATGGCGCGTGGTGTTGAACTCTCCATTGAATTAAAATCACGCATAATTAAACATTACAAAGATAAAAAGTCTGTACGCGCAATCGCACGTTTAGTACAAAAATGTCCTGCAACAGTACAAAAAATAATCGAGCGCTATCGTGATACGGGTAGCATAAAAAATAAGATACGCCCAGGACGTCCACGTAAATTCGATGAAGCCGAACACTGCCGCATTCTACAAAAAGTGCAGCAGAATACCAAAATGAGTGCAAACAAACTGCAGGAGGAGATCGAATGTGAGACGGGTAAAGTGTGCAACACAGAAACAATACGTCGTGTGCTCTATGCTGCAGGCTATATAGGACCATTCGTACATCGTAAACGTTTGGACTTTGCAAAGTCGCACATCAAAAATAATCTCAGCTACTGGCGTACGGTGATCTTCTCAAGCATTTGTCAATTTCAAACATTCCAGGATGCCGCACATGGCACAGTGTGGCGTCGTATTATTAGCGATGAGTCTACAAACCAAAGTTTAGCCGCTATAAAGCAACCTGATAACTTTCTAACACTTTGGGGTTGTATGTCTGCGCAAGGTATGGGAAATTTAGTGATTTCTGATACCAAATTGAATCGTGATAAATTTTTAAAAATACTTCAGCAAAATCTTAAAGTGAGTGCTGCCAAAATGCATCTAAATCCAAGTGGATACATTTTTCAGCAGGATAACGATTGTAAATATAGAACTGGTGCTGCGCGCGATTGGTTGCTTTATAATGTGGGTAAAGTTTTATATACGCCATCACAATCGAATGATCTCAATCCAATGGAACAGGTGTGGGGTCACCTGGATTTTATGGTGCAGCGTAGTGCAGTGAAGAGTGAGCAGGAAATACGTGCTTTATTGGAGCAACAGTGGCAGCGTATAACACCAGATATAACCGAAGAGCTTGTCAGCTCTATGCCGGCGCGTTTGCAAGCCATTTTAGATATGGAGAAACCAAAAGAAGTGCACAAATCTTAGTAGTTAAAATTAAGGCTGAACTCATGTTATTAGGAGCGAAATTTGTAACACGATTCGAAAAATAATGTTTAATTAGAGTAATCCCGATATATTCCCAATATAATTCTAAAAGCAATCCAAAATCGGCCTCGAAATAATGACTAAATTCCCACGAATTGATATGCAAACAGTTGGAGAATGATACCAACAAAATTCTCGTTATACTGCGCAGATAGTCGTAAAAAGATCCGACGGCGGCCGCCGTGGTGTGATGGTAGCGTGCTCCGCTTATCACACCGTATGCCCTGGGTTCAACTCCCGGGCAAAGCAACATCAAAATTTTAGAAATAAGATTTTTCAATTAGAAGAAAATTTTTCTAAGCGGGGTCGCCCCTCGGCAGTGTCTGGCAAGCGCTCCGATTGTATTTCTGCCATGAAAAGCTCTCAGTGAAAACTCATCTGCCTTGCAGATGCCGTTCGGAGTCGGCATAAAACATGTAGGTCCCGTCCGGCCAATTTGTAGGGAAAAATCAAGAGGAGCACGACGCAAATTGGAAGAGAAGCTCGGCCTTAGATCTCTTCGGAGGTTATCGCGCCTTACATTTATTTTTTTTTTTTTTTATAGTTTCCAACTGACTCTTAAAATATATAACAACGAAATAAGCTTGAAAATAATATGCAATGGTCCCGAAATATTTCGCTTGTTATTCTTAAAACAATCCTGAAACTATCCTTAAGTTATCCCGAAAGCAATGCCAAAGTTATACTGAAATAATCAAAATTTCGTTCTTAAAACAACACCAAAATGGATTTGAAATGATCCTAAAAACAGTTCTGAAATGTTGCAATGATCTCCCTCAAAAGAGTTCTGGAACAAGCTCGTTATAAACTCCCAAAATAACGGCTCATACTTCGAATAGATAGATTTATTGAAAATCTATTTGAAAATACAAAATATTTATTTTTTTATTTATATTATTTTTCGAGTCGAGTTTCAGAAAGTTGTCCTATTTTTATTTTATTTTGTTTAGTAATGTGTTTCCACGACACTTTCTTTAGAATATATCGTAGACTCTTTAGTTACGCAATATACCAAAACCAACATACCCATATATCATACAGCTTCATAGATGTTTTTGCGGTTCACAAACTTGGTGGATTCTCTGAATAAGTTCCAAAAACATTTTGGTATCTCATTTATCTTAGAAGATTATGGGTTGACGTATTCAACAAATTTAAAAGTTGTTTACCTTGATTAATTCCGTAACTTTGAAAATTGGTCTCAAACTATGGACCTAGATGCTATATACGGGCCCCTGTATAAAAATAATTATCTCGTCATAACGAAACAAGTTATGTTGTGATGGATAATATGGCTTTTTCTGGCATTATGTTTCCACATTTTCACTTTAATACCACCCGTGTCAGAAACACTCCATCTCACAAAACTTTTCAATAACGCCCCATTTCAGAATTTGTTTCAAAAACGCCCTACCTTAGAATTAGAGGTTGAAGAAGGTCTTATCTCAGACATTTTTATATAAATACCCCAGCTTATGATAAAATATATTGAATATAAGCTCAGGTAGCGTGTTTTTGAAGCAGTCGATTTGAAAAGTTTTGATATTCTAAGTGATAATCTACGAAATCACTTGACTTGCTTAATATTGGCAGTTCGAATCTCGAGTCTGAGTTGCACTCCTCGTCGGTAGCTTCCATGTCTTCCGTGTGGTAATATTTTTAACTCTCGGCTGTAAAATGGTTAAAAATATCCAACTTGGATGCCTAGTAAAGCTTTAAATAATTAAGAAGAATTTCATCTTTGGCCACCTACCCCGACTCTTTTCTAAGCCGAAGAAAATAACTATTAAAATGGAAATAATTATCTAGCTAAGTAAAAGACTATTCACATTGAGCGATTTCGCAATCAATTTCTTGTTGATTTTAAAAGTTGAATTGTGTAAGCGGGTCTCTCACAACAAAGTTGGTTACTTTTAAATGGATACAACATTTTCCTTCGTCCAGGGTTGTGTGAAAAAAAAAAAACATTTCAATAAATTCCCACAATGTTTGGGAACGAATTTATGATAATTCTGACTGGCACAAAAAAAGTGCCCAGATACCCAGTAGGACAAGAAATTTCATAATTTCTTAAAAATCACGATATGTTTTTCATTGATCTGCAAAAAAATGATTTTAATAAGAAAAAAGTAAAAGAAGTTGTAACAATTCCATTAGTAAAATTCGATACAACCAAGTGGTTCTGCCTTCCAACCAAAAACGCACAATAAATCCTAATGCCAAGTTTTCACTATGTCAAATTTGACACCAAACTTGGCCCTACCAATGAAAACGCCGTCAAATGCGTTTGCCGTCCTCTTTGACAAAGTCATAATTTAACTGACGAATAAGTGCAAACGGTATGACAAATTTGACATTCCGTTATTCAGCTGATTTTATCAGTTTTTTTTCAGTCCATTCTCGGTCGAGTATAGTGTTAGCACTCATTTACTTCCTATACTTCTGTGAAATAAATATGTATGGTTGACCTATTGAAGGCGACTTATTTGAAAGTAGTAGTTGGTTCGAAAAAGTCCGGGTAAAAAAATATTCTTAGGTGAAAGTTTACGGAATATCGAGGATACATTTTCATGACGTATCATGCATCTTTTTTATTAAGTACAAATAAAAGACCGACCCTAAAACTATGGAAGGGGGCTCATCCAAACGAAACTAATATATTCTTCTAACTGTCTAGATTTGAAACATTTATGGTAATTTAAAAGTTGATTAGCAATACCAGAAATTCGTCATAGTAAAACTAAAACTAACTCTGGTAGTACGTACTACACTTATACTTTTCCATAGTAAACTTGCACCTGTTTTTTGGCCATAAATATTGATTCAATTGAGATATTGCCTTAAAATTTTATATACCGCTTTTTGTTAAAGGAAAAAGGATTCTGTATGAAAAAAGTCGTCTCATTTGGATGAGCCGTTTCATTGCTATAGGGCCGGACTTTTATTCTGTCCTTAAAAACTAAAAGTACGAATTTAACTTTTATTTTTGAACTTATAAAATAAAATACGGATTTAATAATTTCTTTTAGATTAAAAAACTGCATGTACGAAAATAATTTTATTGAAGTACTTTCATTATAAATGAATAACAGTTTTGGTCCTTGAAAATAGCATACATGTATACATATATACCTAACCAATCGACGAGGGAGAGAATATTTCACTTGGTTATTTGCGTTGTTTGTTCGTGGGACCCTCCAACTTCCATAAATTTTTCTACACTTAAAAGAGAAATGTCGGTAAAAAGTGTAAGTTGAAAATAGCATAATTTAAATTTGTCGTGGATGCTTATTGTTACTATATTTAAGCTTTAATTTTTAAATATTTAATCATTTAATGTACATATATGTATACCAAACACAATTGTACAAATAATATCGAATACTGCCTTAAATTGTTCCGTCCATTTTTGCTAAGGAAGATTATGATGAGTTACAAGGTTATTAATAAATACCTCAATGCGCGCTTAATTTCTTAGTATAATTATTTAATATAGCCAAATATGATATGTAAGAAAACAAAAACATTAATTGTCTTGATTTATTTTTATGTATACTTTATTAAATATTTTTACTCAAAATAAAAAAATTTTAATTAAAAAAAGTATTACTGTCCTGGCACTTATAGCACTTTTGTTTTGCCCTGAATCACAGGCAAAAATAAAAATGTACACTTCAATATAAAAAAAATGTAAAGCACTCCCGTATGGCCTCACATATAAATAAAATCCTTATGGAAGTTTTTGATTTTCATATGTAAGTGCAAAGTACAGGCACTTCCATATGATGAATAATCACTTCGGTATAAAAAACAAATTTACGCTAACAAATTGACAACTAAAAATTATTCAAAAATATTATGGCACGACAAGGTGCATTCACAAGTCCCTGAAGATGATTTCTAATTGAAATCGAAATATCGACAAAATAAATAAATACAACATATATGGTATAATTAATTGATTTTTTATTATTATGTGTGGCCTAGAGCTCGGAAATTCTTCTTGATATAACATTTAAATATTTTATATAGTTTTATTAAAACGCAGCAAACATTACATTTTTTATTATAATATATAAATGCACAATGATGGAAATAATAAATTCTATATTTTATATGCAAATCGTATTTTATTGGTTTTCTTACCTTTTCTTGAACCATTTTTCAGTTCTGTTCATTGCTGTTACACATTATTTATGTTATGTAGAGAAAACATTAATATTGTGGCGGATATTAGCAGTTTTATACATCACTATGCTGCTACTAAATAAATGCACATCAACAATAAAGCAAGCAGCCACACTTATGTACAAGCACACATTAAAGCAAGCAGTCACACATATACATAACCAGCAGCTTGAAGCAAAGAGATTATTTCACATACATACACATCACGTTATCATCAGCTAAGAGCAGAAGTCGTTACTTACATATACACACGCATATAGCGAAATAACCAAGTATGACATACAGATGTTCCAGAAGGCATGTTCGTGAAAAGTCTAGACATGAGAAGAAATATGAGAACGAGGCAAGTTAGGTTAGGTTGAACTGACCGCTCCATGAGGACTTCACATAGACTGAATGAGTCCGTACTTTTACCAGAAGTTTATTTTAACGACCCTATCAAAAACCAGGACCTATATTATAAAATAACTCCGTCCTCTTGGCAAATACTAGAAGCTTCCTAGGACTTAAGCCACTTGCTGCTTTTAGATCTGACAGCTGTATCAATCCTAATAGCTGGAGTCTTAGCATGGCAAGCGCAGGGCACGAGCACAGAACGTGCTCGATCATTTCCTCCTCCAACCCGCACTTCCTACATCTGCTATCACTGACCTAGCCTAATTTAAAGGCATGTGATGCCAGAAGGCAGTGTCCAGTCAGCATACCCGTCATGAGTCTACAATAGGGTGGGCCGATTTGTATGGACGAAAGTTAACCAATATCGCGCCATCGATTTTTCGATAGGATTTGGGTTCAGGAAAAAAAAGTTCCACTACGCATACCCAAAAAAATAATTTTCGAGCCTTCGAAATTTAATTTTCCTGACTTTTATTCGACTTTGATTTTTAAGGTTTTTTTCATGACCTACTAAAAACAATTTTAATATGTATATGTTTCATATTTGTTTTTTTTTTTCAAAAAACTGTTATCGACAACGTTTTTAGTGGACATTTTTGGGTCGGACAGGGTATACATGAAAATTTTACAATCAAATGAAAATTTTTTTAGTAGGTCATGAAAGAAACCTTAAAAATCAAAGTCGAAAAAAGTCGTAAAAATGAAATTTTGTATACTCGAAAATTATTTGTTTGGGTATGGGTAGTGGAACTTTTTTCTTCCTGAGCCTAAATCCTATCGAAAAATCGATGGCGCGATATCGGTTAATAAATCGACCCAGTCAAGTCTACAGTCCTCTCTTTTTAATGATAGAAGCAACTTAGTCTAAGGTTGTAAGACCTACACATAATCTTCGAAACTTTACAGCCCCGCGCTTGAACCAACGCCTTTCCCGCTTGGTCGATCATGTGCACCTATCGCCTTCGCTTAATCTCGCCCACTCTAATTGGGACGTCTACGGAGCAAGCTTCAAGGGATGCGCCCTTTTTAGCTAGTTCACCCGCTTTTTCATGCCCATCTATTCCTATATGCCCTGGGACCTAATATATATGTATGCTTCTCCCTGTCCAGATTCTCTCCAGAGACTGCTTACACTCTAACACGCATTTAGATGCTGTGCTATGCGAGATTATTGCCTTAATTGCTGCTTGACTGTCAATATAAAAGTTAACACGGTTGCAGATACAGTAATCCGGCAGCTTGTAGGATCTGTTGATTTCTGGATCAGCACAGTATACCGTCCTACGACCCTACTCCTTCCACTACTTTGGAACCATCTGTGTACACATGTATCGCCTCGTCCGCCATTTGAGCACCCTTGCGCCAACCGTCCACCTCTATTGTAGCCTTAAGATCTCCCTCGAAGCGCATATAGGGAATCAGGTAGTCTGTTCGTCTTGTGATTGATGACGCTATACTACTAAGGCCATAGGTTCGGCGCTCAAGCTGCCCCGACGGACCTTGCTACCAAGTCTACAGGTGGACATAATGGCATACAGTGCAGCCGCCGGGGTTGTTTTCAGGGCTCCCGTAATGCTAAGCATTGATAGTCTGCATACCCCCTCTAGTTTTTTAGGTAGGTTGTTGTTTGTGTGGCTTTCCTTAAAACAAGAACTCCATAGTATAGAAAAGGGCTTACAATCGCTGTAAAAATCCAATGAGAAAGAAAAAGCGATAAGCCCCACGTACACCCCAGCGTTCTTTTACATGCATAAAGTGCCGTTGAGGCCTTCTTCACCCTCTCCTCCACGTTGAGCTTCCATGACAGCTTACTGTCTAGGATGATTCCTAGATATTTTGTGCAAAATTTCTCCTTTAGGGTCACCCCTCCTAACTTTGGCCTGGTCCAGTTTGGGATCTTGTAACTCTTCGTAAACAAGACCATATCCGTCTTCTCCGCGTTGACTTTCAACCCGACATTAGATGCCCAGGTATGAATATCCCGAAGCACCCGATCGGGCGAACGAGGCAACAGAGAATATAAAAGCACCGCAAGCTGAGTAATAATAATCAGTTTGATTTTACACGCTTTAGCGAAGTACGCGAGTATTGTAATCGTAATACTCACAAAGTAGTCTATATAAACGCCATTTTGCTATGCTGAATATTTGAGTTATTTATTCGACAGTTCAGAGATTCGAAAGATAGCAGAAGGTGCAAAATAAGCAGAATTTATGCAAGTATCACTCACATATACACGCGCACATAAGAAGCTATAATTGTGCAAGTATCACTCACACATACACGCGCATATGAAAAGCTATAAACGCAATTTATAGCTGATAACTAACTAGTAAATTCTAGAAATAGAAGCGCCTAGAAACGTGTCAACGAGGAAACCAAACAGTGTAAAAAGCAGCACCAGTTGAGGCACGACAATCAGTTTGATTTAAGCAAGCTATCAGTTGCGAAGTATAAGTGTTATTGTGAAGTACATTAATAAAGGCCATTTTGTATTAGTGAATAGTGGAGTTATTTATTCAACAGTTTAGTGATTCGAACGTTAGTAGAATGTTGCAAATAAGAGGAATTGGACTAATTTCGTTACAGTATATATGATTTTTCTATAAATATTATTTTATTTAATTAGGTGCGTGTTTAGCAATTTTATATATTTATAAAGCCAAGCAATATAAATTACAACAACAAGAAACATATAAACACAAAAGTATTTAACGATCATGAGTTTAGCCATCCATCAAACAACATTTTGTTATACTACCTACACGGCGAACTGCATTGGCTGATCGTAATTAGTGAGGAATTGCATGAATGAGATATAAAAAAAGAAATTACAAAAAAATGCATAAAAAATGCTGATGGAATACTAAAGCAAAATAAAATTTCTTTTCTTTGAAAAAAAGATAAAAAATTACTTGGTGCGATATATGTAACCCCGAGAAAATTTAGGCCAAGCTTCTCTTCCGTTTCCTGTCGAGCTTACTCTGCAGCGCAAATGAATTTTTGTTGAGAACTTTTTCATGGTCAAGTGCTTTCTACTTATGCCGGGGGTTGAGCACGTTAGCAAAACGTTTTTCTAAAATATTTTAGTGTTACTATTCTCAGGATTTTCGGTAGGGTAGGTGAGCACATTAACTCCATATTGTGGCAGCTGTTTTCTTCGGTATGTTCCATGTAATGGAAAATCTCTTTTGCATTATGGTGTTGAACAATTAGAATTTTATTCGAAACCTGGTTTTGAGTTTTTGGCAGTTTCAAATAAAAGTCATTGAAAACGTCTATGCTATGCAAGGAGATATTAATTTCGATTAAAATATTGCAAATGATACGTTCCTTGGATCGATTTCCGTGGGACAAAACGTGAAGTGGTTAAAAAAGCTATCGATCTTCCACAAGACGTTTTTATTTGCTTTTGGGTATCTTTCTTATACACACTTGAAATTGAGGAAAATAGCTATTGTAATGAATTTTTGGAATTCTTGACTATTCTACAACTTCTGTGGTCTTTCCAATCTGAACTGCCGAATAAATAACTCAAATATTCAGTATAACAATTTTTTTTATTTACACTACTATGACAGTAGTACTTCACAATTAAATTATTTTCCGGCAGCACTTGGAGTAAAGATAAAGAGACGCTCATTACCACTTATAAGCAATTGGCTGGCAGCTTGCATGCTATGCGTCCCCGATATGGTCGCCGAGCCTAAAGTATACTCACTGAAAAAAAAAAAATAGGCCTGTCAAAATACCACTCTCAGAGCCACTACGGGCTGTCTTCTTATGTCCCAGAACACCATCTACACAGTTAGGCGAGAGTACTCCCCATTAGGGAGAGAAATGAAATGCTGAACATACAGTTTCTGTTGAATACCCAGGAACCTACGCATCTGATTGAACAAAACCCTCGCCCCAGGGCTTAAGAAATCATCTCCGCAAGCATTATCAGGAAATACGCCACCGCATGTAGAAGAAAAACACAAAAAAGTTCTAAATGATATTGCATTGCCAAGCGAACCCTGTTCTTAAAGATAAATACCCTGAATTCGCAGAAGCGGAACGCAATCAACAAAAATTGTCGTAACAACAAAAATTGGAAAGTAATATCTATAGGGAGACTCGCGTCAATCTAGGTCAATTTCGATCTGGATACTGTAACCGGTTAGACTCTTACCTATTTAGAACCAATCCCGAAATACATAATGTATGTCCTGCTTCAAACGTGTCCCCATACGACACCAACGATCTTTTCAATTGCAATGTGGAACCAACGCCTCTCTCTGTCAGTGGCCCTTCTCTGTAGTAACTGCACGTTTCCGTGGACTCTTGTTAGAGGATATTGATGTAAATTTGTGAGTAGTTGCACCTATTGGACAGGGTAAAGCACTGCTACAACAACAAGAACAACAGAATCGGGTACTCTGCCCACTGAGCTATCCCGCACAAACGTTTTTCAAACTATGCAATACTGTGTACATGACCAGGGTTTGGAAACAACCGAAACTAAAATCGAAACAGTGATACCCGAACTGAAACCGAAATTAAGCCGGAGATCGAAACCAGAAATGAAATTGGAACCCAAGCCGGAACCAAAACCGATACCAAAACCCGAAAAGTGGGATTTAAAACTGAAATGTATGAAACCGAAACTTGAACGAAAACCATTGTAGTGATTGAATTGCAACTATTGGAAGAACTTTCTTACTTGCTAAATTGGCCTAATCCTGGGGGCGGGTTCCGATAAAAATGTTTTCTTAGCCGAAGCGAGAAACATTTCGTTCACTTACAAAACGACACTAAAATCAGAAAATTGAAGCAGTCTAAACCTTCCCTCTGATAACGTCGTTAAAAATAAGAAGGAAATTTCTAGTGGAGCCCGAGATTGAAGTCCAAACAATTTGCAATGCCTATTGAAAATATTTGTTTCATGAAAAGAGGAAAAAAAAAATAAATAAAAAAGAGAAACAACTTGTAAAAAAATTTATTCGGGTAAAACCAGATTGAAACAAGTAAAGGTGTCAAAGTTCGGGTGTAAACCCGCTCATTATATACTCAGCGTGAGCTTCAATTGCACATTTCATTTCAGATAAATTACTTTTCTACATAACACGTGGCACCGCCCGTTTAAAAAAATGTCTCCCCATTTCCTCTTACAATAAAACTTGATAAGTGAAATATCATTGATTTAAAACTATTTTTTGCTAAGTTATATCTTATTATTCTAGTCTACGACTCTTTTAAATTTGTTTTATATCTAAGTTGCCGTGGTCTTTAACCGATCCCGTCCATGTTTACTAGAAATATTTTCTGCTATAAGGAAAATATGTCTACACAATTTCATTACGATATGTTAATTTTTCTTCGCAGTTATAGCTCCCGAAACATAGAAAATTGCTTGGTCATAAAAGGGGCGGTGCCACACTCATTTCCAAAAAGTTTAGTGTTTTCCAATTTAATGTTATAATTCAAATTAGAAAGTAAAATCTATTGATACAAAACTCTTTTTCGCTAAGATATAGCTTATTATTTTCGTCTACGAACCTTTTAAAAATCTTCTATATAAAAGTGGGCGTGATCTTTAACCGATCCCGTCCATTTTTTCTAGAAATATTTCCTGCTATAGGGAAAATCTGTGTACCCAATTTTATTACGATCCGATAATTTTTCTTCGAGTTATGGTTCACGAAACATAGAAAATTGCTTATAATATAGTCATAAAAGGGGCGATGCCACGCTCATTTTTTTAAATTTGAAGTTTTTTCTATTTATTGTTATAAATCCACTTGGGAAATGAAATACCATTGAACGGATTTCGTAAAGTTTTCTTCAAAGCATTCCTTATAGTAAAGGCAACCTCTCTGCCGAATTTTGTTACGATAGGTTTAACGATTTTTGATTTATGATTAATAATATTTTAAAATTGATTTTATCACAAGTGGGCGGCGCCACGCCCATTTAAAAATTTTTTTTTATACTCAGTTGAGCAGAGCTCACAGAGTATATTAACTTTGATTGGATAACGGTTGGTTGTACAGGTATAAAGGAATCGAGATAGATATAGACTTCCATATATCAAAATCATCAGTATCGAAAAAAAATTTGATTGAGCCATGTCCGTCCGTCCGTCCGTCTGTCCGTTAACACGATAACTTGAGTAAATTTTGAGGTATCTTGATCAAATTTGGTATGTAGATTCCTGGGCACTCATCTCAGATCGCTATTTAAAATGAACGATATCGGACTACAACCACGCCCACTTTTTCGATATCGAAAATTTCGAAAAACCGAAAAAATGCGATAATTCATTGCCAAAGGCGGTTAAAGCGATGAAACTTGGTAGATGGGTTGACGCTATGACGCAGAATAGAAAATTAGTAAGATTTGGACAATGGGCGTGGCACCGCCCACTTTTACAAGAAGGTAATTTAAAAGTTTTGCAAGCTGTAATTTGGCAGTCGTTGAAGATATCATGATAAAATTTGGCAGGAACGTTACTACTATTACTATATATGTGCTAAATAAAAATTGGCAAAATTGGATGAAGAACACGCCCACTTTTTAAAAAAAAATTTTTTAAATTCAAATTTTAACAAAAAATGTAATATCTTTACTGCATATAAATAAATTAAGTCAAAATTCAACTCCAGTAATGATATGATGCAGCAAAATACAAAAATTAAAGAAAATTTCAAAATGGGCGTGGCTCCGCCCTTTTTCATTTAGTTTGTCTAGAATACTTTTAATGCCATAAGTCGAACAAAAATTTACCAATCCTTCTCAAATTTGGTAGGGGCATAGATTCTATGACGGTAACTGTTCTCTGTGAAAATGGGCGAATTCGGTGGAAGCCACGCCCAGTTTTTATACACAGTCCACCGTCTGTCCTTCCGCTCGTCCGTTAACACAATAACTTGAGCAAAAACCGATATATCTTTACTAAACTTAGCCCACGTACTTATCTGAACTCACTTTACCTTGGTATTAAAAATGGCCGAAATCCGACCATAACCACGCCCACTTTATCGATATCGAAAATTACGAAAAATGAAAAAAATGCCATAATTCTATACCAAATACGAAAAAAGGGATGAAACATTGTAACTGGATTGGTTTATTGACGCAAAATATAACTTTGGAAAAAACTTTGTAAAATGGGTGTGACACCTACCATATTAAGTAGAAGAAAATGAAAAAGTTCTACAAGGCGAAATCAACAGCCCTTGGAATCTTGGCAGGAATACTGTTAGTGGTATTGCATATATAAATAAATTAGCAGTACACGACAGATGATTTTCTGGATCACCTGGTCCACATTTTGGTCGATATCGCGAGAACGCCTTCACATATACATCTAAGGGCCACTCGCTTTTAAAACCCTCATTAGTACCTTTAATTTGATATCCATATCGTACAAACACATTCTAGAGTCACCCCTGGCCCACCCTAATGGCGATATCTCGAAAAGGCGTCCACCGATAGACCTAAGGCCCACTCCCTCTTAAAATGCTCAGTAACACCTTTCATTTGATATCCATATCGTACAAACAAATTCTAGAGTCAGCCCTGGTCCACCTTTATGGCGATATCCCTAAATGGCGTCCATCCATAGAACTATGGCCTACTCTCTCTTAAAATACTCTTTTAATACCTTCCATTTGATACACATGTCATACAACCACATTCCAGGGTTACCCTAGGTTCATTTTCCTAAATGGTGATTTTCCTTATTTTGTCTCCATAGCTCTCAACTGAGTATGTAATGTTCGGTTACACCCGAACTTAGCCTTCCTTACTTGTTTTTTTTTAATTTTTATCAAGATTCACAATATCAGTGCACACGTCAAATTTCAACATTCTAGGTGTATTATTTACAAAATAATCAGGTTTTTTATATATAAAACGTGGGCGTGGTTATAATCCGATTTCGCTCATTTTCAATACCAATCTATTCTGAGTCCAGATAACCTCGTGTACCAAATTTGGTGAAGATATCTCAATATTTACTCAAGTTATCGTGTTAACGGACAGACGGACATGGCTCAATCAAATTTTTTTTCGATACTGATGATTTTGATATATGGAATTCTATATCTATCTCGATTCCTTTATACCTGTACAACCAACCGTTATCCAATCAAAGTTAATATACTCTGTGTGCAGAGCACGCTGAGTATAAAAACCGAATCAATCACCCTTATGTAAATGTTTTCATATGAACTGACCTTGCACGTGACTTCTTAAAAAAATGCATCGACTGATATTTTTTATGCAACTTGAGAAATCAGAAAAATATAAGAAATATGTAATCAGTAACAAACTGGCAAAGCCCAAAACAGAAAAGCAGCACTTGGCAACAGCTAAATAATCATAACAAATATAGAATTACAAATAATACAGAAAATGCTAGAAACGAATGCAACAAATAAACAAGTCATAAGACGGCTTTTTGGAGTTCGTTGTACATTAAGGTGAATGTAATTTTTTGTGTTGTGTCGTTCCTACACCGAAAGAAAAAAAGCTAGTAAAATCAACAAATCAGGTTTGTTGTTCTTGAATTAACAGTTATTAAGTAAAATTTACCATTTTTTTGTCAAGAGAACAAATTTCTATGGTCATTTTAACTGTTGGTCTCAACTCAACAATATTCTGTTAAACGTCATCGCAGAAGTGCGGGTTCAAATCCCACTCCCGGCAGAAAAGGCTTTGAAGAGATTTACAAGATGTAATCGAAACAGCTGTCGCCTTGTCCGTCCTGTTTTCGAGCGTAAACAATTTTTTCCAAAACATTTAATAAAATATTGTGTTAAATTGACATTTTCTCAATCAATCTGATTTTTCTGTTAAAATAAAATCCCTATTATATCAACAGCCATTGTTATATTTTAACAGTTTGCTTTGGTAATAGAAGTGTTTTTTGTATGATACCCGTATTTCAAAAGCTCTAGCTGCTAGAAGAAATTTCAGGGCAAATTTGAAATCAGCGCCCCCAAATTACAAAACTCCAAAACAGACAAAAAGTGCTATTTTGCGCGAAATATTTCTGGCGTGACTTGTTACAAAATGGCCAAAATCGCTTAGGCGGTTAGCGCCAGTTAATGATGATGATGTATAGATAAATCAAGCTAATTTGCAAGGACTTCTTACCCCCAGCGAGTTAGGGGGCTAAGAATATATCCGCGGCAGGTATGCCTGTCGTAAGACGCGACTAAAATACCATATTGGTTCAAGGGTTTGGGTACCGTAACTCTTTCAAGGGGGTTTCCAGCGCAATTTATAGCTTCTCCAACCGAACTGTCAGCCTCACCGACCCGTGGTGAATCCGGTTTCTTTAGCAACCGAGGCTCTGGCGACCCCAATTTCGTCATGCATCTTTGAGGTGGGAGGGTGGCATGGCCTATAATGTGGCCGTATAAACCGTTCCCGAGATGGTCGGGCTAGTACCTTAATGGTGCTTGTTACCAGAACGTACCGGATCTGCATCCGATAAAAGACCATCAACACCGATAGCACCCAAAACCGTCGGGGAGTGTCCTTGTCGCTACAACAACAACAGCGAGGTCTCTCAATAAAAGCTTAAACTTTTTGAGGCAGTTCTTTTCGTTCGGTATGCCGACCGACCTTATCACTTGAACATCCATCTTACTGACCCTCATACATATGCTCTCAACCTTAAGTACTCTTCTTTGATCTCATAAGAGATTACACTTTTCCAATTTCACCCGTAAATATGCTTTGTGCAGCAAACCCTTTCAATAAACAAAAATGTCCCCTGTCTAAAAAAGGGTTAAAGCAAAGTGAGCAAATTAACATTCGTATACCTTAATTTAAACAAAACGTATGCAAATATTGTTGAATGCACTTATATTGCCATTAAGAAAAAATATTGCCATTGCCTTAGCAACAATTGCTTCTGACTTTGTGCCGTTTGCCGCTGTTGTTTTTACAATTGTTGACAACACAAAAAATGTGTCAACTACTTTGCATTTGAACGATATAAAACCATAAATACTTAAATGTGCATGTGTATTAAGTGTTTTTGCCTTGCTGCCCCTACCATCATAAATTATAATTACTAATGTACAGTGGGTTAGTTTGCAATTTAAATTTAAAAATTTTAAATTCAAAATTCTTGGGAATCTCTTGATCTGTACCTTCTGTTAAAGTTCGAACTATTGAATAAATAACTCAAATATTCATTACAGCAAAATGTTCTTTACTTACAACACTACTTTGGTAGTAGTACTTCACAATTAATTCACTAGCGTACTTCACATACAGCGTTTAAAATCAAACTAATCGATCATCCCTTAGCTTGCGCTGGTTTTATACTCTCAGTTGCCTTGTTCACCTATTTCTCCTAGGGTATCGACTTTTTGCGAATAGCCTTTCGAATAGTTGCTCATATATTTCTCGCGTTTGTACCTCTTTGTGGGTATTTAGCTATATACATTTATATGCGTAAGTCATCTACGCTCTCAGCTGGTTAAATGTATGTGTGACTGTTTCTCTTTTTCCTTCACTCTTAGCTATACTGTTTACATGTATGTGTGGCTGCTTGCTGTGCTGTTGTTGTGATTTTATTTACTAGCAGCATAGTGACGTATCGAAACTGCTAATATTCGTCACAATATTGTTGTTACTACTGTTGGTTCCGATTTATTTACATCTGTGCAATACATTTTCAGCAACTTAAAAGTCGTTTTATTTTGTACTAATTGGGCCGTTGTTTTTTTTTCCTTTTTACTACAATCTTAATTTAAATTGTTACCACAATTGTTTTTTAACAAATTTCGATATCTTATTTGTTCTCTTAATTTTTTGATATGGAAAAAGTTTCTTAATCATCAAAATACTCGTAATTAGATAATACCTTACATGCACTCATAGTTTTCTCTCAACTTCTCTTAATTCATTGTAATATTTACAAATGAATTGAGGTTGTAATTGAAAAAAAAAAAAAACATTGCAAGTTGATTGTTGTTATTGCTTGGGTGATTTCAGTGGGCCGTTCGTCGGATGTGCAACAATTAAGTAAAATCACAAGCAAGCCAAGGGTGAAGAAGCTTATGATGAGTTTTTATTTGTTTTTCGTCAATTTACATATTTGCATACGTATCTGTACTTTTTCTAAGCTTAATACGCTAAATTTGTAGCGACTTCCCTTACTTATATTGAAATGTTATATTGAATGTCAACATAGAAATCGCTGGCTGTGTATACATTAACCCTTTGAGCGTCTCTTGAGGATTAGCTGTATTTTTCAAGTAAAATAAATAAATGCAAGGCGCGATAACCTCCGAAGAGATTTAAGGCCGAGCTTCAATTCCAATTTTCGTCGTGCTCCTCTTTAATTTTTCCTTCAAATTGGCGGGACGGGACCTACATGTTTTAAGCCGACTCCGAACGGTGTCTACAAGGCAGATTAGTTTCCACTGAGAAGCTTTTCATGGCAGAAATACACTCGGAGTGTTTGCCAAATTACTGCCGAGTGACGACCACGTTTAGAAAAACTTATTTTCTATTAGAAATTTTGTTTTTCTAATATTTCGATGTTGCTTTGACCAGGAGTTGAACCCACGATTTTCGGTGTGGTAGACGGAGGACACTACCACCACACCACGGGGACCGCCGATGTATAAGTAGCTAGCATGAAATACAATCTTACTTGGTAAGTGTGGTCTAGTGAGCGGGTTTATGTAAATATACGAGTATATACACCCTGGGTGGTCGATTATTCCGCTGCTTTTCGAAACCGTGTTTCGAGTTATTCGAAAAATGTTAGGTTTTAAAAACAGCTTTCTATTTTTTGTAAGTACGTAAAAACCGAATGTGAAAATTCGTTGGAAGTGTTCTCGGAAACTGCTCAATCGATTGTGATCAAATTTCGAAACCCCGAGTAATTTGGACTAACTTAAGCCAATTACCTTTCATATCAATTTACGACGGAAGTGGGCGGTGCCATGCTCCACGACAAGCAATGTCTTAAACCCATTGCTGCCTGCCCATAGATCCCGCCGTGGTTTTTTTTTTTAATTAATGGAGGAGGTTATATTGATTAGAAAAGTAGCTATAAAAAATCTCAAGTTTGTAGGTTTCGATGTACCTGAGATGGGCAATGGGTATTTATATATCCAATAGGCTAATACAGATGCCGATAATGATAATATTTTTATGGTCAGAAGTGATAAGTGAAATCAGCTGTTTACCAAAGTATTTGGAATTTCATCTTATTTTCAACAGGGTAAGGTAATTTCTTACTTTTCTCCAACACCTAAGGACAACTGGTATTTAGATACCCATGGAAAGAAATGGGTTAATTCATTATAACTCCGAGTCTATTCCAATTGGATTAAACACCTTTGGATATATTTGTATATTATATAAAGAAAAAACACTGCTAAATACGAAAAGCACAGAGGTAGAGGGAAAGAGAGAAAGACGGAGGGGAGAAAACGCAGAGGAAGAATAAGAGTAAAAGGCAGTGGATAGGAAGGATAAGAGGAAAATGAAAGGTAGATTAGGAGGACAAAAAGAGACAGGGATGAGAAGACGTAAAGAGAGAGGGTTGCGGAAAACAAAAAGGAGAGAGAGGAACAACGCAGAGCAAGACGAAGAAATGAAGGGTGAATAAGAGGAAATTCACGAACGAAATGATCGAAAGGCACGAATTGGGTAAAGCGGAAAGGAAGTGCCAGTGAAAGTGAAGAGAGCGGAAGCCGGAAAGCAAGAGAAAGACAAAAATAATGGGAGAGGAATACATAGGGAATAGGAGTAGAAGTGGACAAGGGGAGGAGGTTGGACCAGAAGCCGTAAATTCTGGAAAGGCGAAGAAGCGGAAAAGAAGACGAAGGGCAAAGGAAATAGAAAATGAGTCGAAGAGAAGAGATGAAAAGAACAGAGAATGAATACAGGCAGCTGGAAATCGAGAAGAAGAAGAAAGGAGTCGAAGGGAAAGCTAGGCGGAATGGAAGAGGACAAAGGGAGGAAGCAGGGAAAGAAACCGGAAAGCAAAAGGAAGGAAAATAAGTGAAAGAGGAGACCAAATTGGTAAAAGAGGGTGTGAAGCAAAACGCGCAAAGCGCGAGAGATTTCAGGCCGAACTTCTCTTCCAATTTTTTCTATAAATTGGCGGGACCTACATGTTTTACGCCGACTCCGACCGGCATTTGCAAGGCAGATTAATTTCATGGCAGAAATACACTCGGAGTGTTTGCCAAATCACTGACGAGAGGCGACCCTTAGAAAAACTTTGTTTCTAATTGAAAAACTTGTTTCTCAATTTTTGATCTTGCTTTGCCCGTGGCTTGAACCCATGATCTTGGGTATGGTAGGCAGAGCACGCTACCACCAGACCACGGCGATTTAATAAATGATGGATATAATACGTATGTATTCAGTACGATTGCTCAAACTGGTCATATATCAATTCATTAAGTTTTGTTTCTGCTTCAAGCCACGATTTCCTCCGACTCTTGCCCGCCCCACACATATTGATTATAGCGTCCAAACAATTGAAATATGAAGTACTTCATTTATAATGTGCTTAAGTAAACGGTTATCGTGAGGGTTAACAACAGCGGCATAGATTGAAATTGGCGCCCCCCAATGTGTAAAATTTACCGTCGATATTAACATCAAGTCGAAATATAAATTGCCAATGCTCATTGCAAATTACAAATACATTTCAATCTACATTTAATGTACCATAGCGGTCCAAGGTAGGGTGGGCTTCCTGCGAGGTGTATGCATCTCTACAGGGGATGATTGTAACATCCGCCCCGCTTCAAGGTGGACAAGGGTTAAGGGCCCCGACCCCTCACACTGAGCTAGCTGGGGGGAAATTCCACCTTGATTGCGCAAAGGGGTGGATCTATTTTAAGAATAATTCTTCTTCAACACTTCTTGGGGATGAAATTCACACTATTTTGGTTTTTATATAGAACAACAGCACAAAGTGCGGTTTTGGCACCAACATTTTTTTGTGTGTAGATACTTCCAGTACAACTATGTATATTTAATTATTTTCTAATAGAAAAAACTTTTTTCTAAAAGCCTCCTGCGATTTACAACGAGATTGACTGAATTTTGTGTGTGTTAGTGCAGTCGGGTGGCTTCGTAACACACGCATTTGTTGTCGGCTACACGTTGATGAAAATCAAAAATTTTTGATTTTTTCTTGTTGATTTTTTCATTTGACGCTTGCTTATTCGATAGTCGCGAAATGTGATTGACAAAACAGCAGTGTTGTGTTTAGTTTGTGTCGACATTCAAAATGAACAAGTGCGCGGAAGAACAGCAATTCATATTAAAATTTATTGAAAACAAGTAAGGAAGGCTAAGTTCGGGTGTAACCGAACATTACATACTCAGTTGAGAGCTATGGAGACAAAATAAGGAAAATCACCATTTAGGAAAATGAACCTAGGGTAACCCTGGAATGTGGTTGTATGACATGTGTATCAAATGGAAGGTATTAAAGAGTATTTTAAGAGAGAGTAGGCCATAGTTCTATGGATGGACGCCATTTAGGGATATCGCCATAAAGGTGGACCAGGGCTGACTCTAGAATTTGTTTGTACGATATGGATATCAAATGAAAGGTGTTACTGAGCATTTTAAGAGGGAGTGGGCCTTAGGTCTATAGGTGGACGCCTTTTCGGAATATCGTTATAAAAGTGGACCTGGCTTGACTCTAGAATGCGTTTGTACAATATGGGTATGAAATGAAAAGTGTTAATGAGTATTTTAAAAGGGTGTGGGCCTTAGTTCTATAGGTGGACGCCTTTTCGAGATATCGCCATAAAGGTGGACCAGGCCTGACTCGAGAATTTGTTTGTACGATATGGGTATCAAATGAAATGTGTTAATGATAATTTTAAAAGGGAGTGGGCCTAAGTTCTATAGGTGGACGTCTTTTCGAGATATCGCCATAAAGGTGGACCAGGGGTGACTCTAGAATTTATTTCTACGATATGAGTATCAAATGAAAGGTGTTAATGAGTATTTTAAGAGGGTGTGGCCTTAGTTCTATAGGTGGACGCCTTTTCGAGATATCGCCATAAGCATGGACCAGGGGTGACTCTAGAATTTGTTTGTACTATATGGGTATCAAATGAAAGGTGTTAATGAGTATTTTAAAAGGGAGTGGGCCTTAGTTCTATAGGTGAACGCGTTTTCGGAATATCGTTATAAAAGTGGACCTGGGTTGACTCTAGAATGCGTTTGTACAATATGGGTATGAAATGAAAAGTGCTAATGAGTATTTTAAAAGGGTGTGGGCCTTAGTTCTATAGGTGGGCGCCTTTTCGAGATATCGCCATAAAGATGGACCAGGGGTGACTCTAGAATTTGTTTGTACTATATGGGTATCAAATGAAAGGTGTTAATGAGTATTTTAAAAGGGAGTGGGCCTTAGTTCTATAGGTGGACGCCTTTTCGGAATATCGTTATAAAAGTGGACCTGGCTTGACTCTAGAATGCGTTTGTACAATATGGGTATGAAATGAAAAGTGTTAATGAGTATTTTAAAAGGGTGTGGGCCTTAGTTCTATAGGTGGACGCCTTTTCGAGATATCGCCATAAAGGTGGACCAGACCTGACTCGAGAATTTGTTTGTACGATATGGGTATCAAATGAAATGTGTTAATGATAATTTTAAAAGGGAGTGGAACTAAGTTCTATAGGTGGACGTTTTTTCGAGATATCGCCATAAAGGTGGACCAGGGGTGACTCTAGAAATTATTTTGTACGATATGGGTATCAAATAAAAGGTATTAATGAGTATTTTAAAAGAGCGTGGGCCTAAGTTCTATAGATGGATGCCTTTTCGAGATATCGCCATAAAGATGGACCAGGGGTGACTCTAGAATTTGTTTGTACGATATGGGTATCAAATGAAAGGTGTTAATGAGTATTTTAAAAGGGAGTGGGCCTTAGTTCTATAGGTGGACGCCTTTTCAGAATATCGTTATAAAAGTGGACCTGGGTTGACTCTAGAATGCGTTTGTAGAATATGGGTGTCAAACGAAAAGTGTAATAAGTGTTTTAAAAGGGAGTGGGCCTTTGTTCTATGGGTGGACGCCTTTTCGGGATATCGCCATAAACGTAGACCAGGGGTGACTCTAGAATGCGTTTGTACAATATGGGTATGAAATGAAAGGTGCTAATGAGTATTTTAAAAGGGTGTGGGCCATAGTTCTATAGGTGGACGCCTTTTCGAGATATCGCCATAAAGGTGGACCAGGGGTGACTAGAATTTATTTTGTACGATTTAAGTATCAAATAAAAGGTATTAATGAGTATTTTAAAAGAGCGTGGGCCTAAGTTCTATAGATGGACGCCTTTTCGAGATATCGCCATAAAGATGGACCAGGGGTGACTCTAGAATTTGTTTGTACGATATGGGTATCAAATGAAAGGTGTTAATGAGTATTTTAAAAGGGAGTGGGCCTTAGTTCTATAGGTGGACGCCTTTTCGGAATATCGTTATAAAAGTGGACCTGGGTTGACTCTAGAATGCGTTTGTACAATATGGGTGTCAAACGAAAAGTGTAATAAGTGTTTTAAAAGGGAGTGGGCCTTTGTTCTAGGGGTAGACGCCTTTTCGGGATATCGCCATAAAGGTAGACCAGGGGTGACTCTAGAATTTGTTTGTACGATATGGGTATCAAATGAAAGGTGTTAATGAGTATTTTAAAAGGGAGTGGGCCTTAGTTCTATAGGTGGATGCATTTTCGAGATATCTCCATAAAGGTAGACCAGGGGTGACTCTAGAATTTGTTTGTACGATATGGGTATCAAATGAAAGGTGTTAATGAGTATTTTAAAAGGGAGTGGGCCTTAGTTCTATAGGTGGATGCCTTTTCGAGATATCGCCATAAAGGTGGGCCAGGGGTGACTCTAGAATTTTTGTGTACGATATGGGTATCAAATGAAAGGTGTTAATGAGTATTTTAAAAGGGTGTGGCCTTAGTTCTATAGGTGGACGCCTTTTCGAGATATCGCCATAAAGGTGGACCAGGGGTGACTCTAGAATTTGTTTGTACGATATGGGTATCAAATGAAAGGTGCTAATGAGTATTTTAAAAGGGCGTGGGCCTTAGTTCTATAGGTGGACGCCTTTTCGAGATATCTCCATAAAGGTAGACCAGGGGTGACTCTAGAATTTGTTTGTACGATATGGGTATCAAATGAAAGGTGTTAATGAGTATTTTAAAAGGGTGTGGCCTTAGTTCTATAGGTGGACGCCTTTTCGAGATATCGCCATAAAGGTGGACCAAGGCGACTCTAGAATTTGTTTGTACGATATGGGTATCAAATGAAAGGTGTTAATGAGTATTTTAAAAGGGCGTGGGCCTTAGTTCTATAGGTGGACGCCTTTTCGAGATATCGACATAAATCGTGGACCAGGGGTGACTCTAGAATTTGTTTATACGATATGGGTATCAAATGAAAGGTGTTAATGAGTACTTTAAAAGGGAGTGGACCTTAGTTTTATAGGTGGACGCCTTTTCGAGATATCGCCATAAAGGTGGACCAAGGCGACTCTAGAATTTGTTTGTACGATATGGGTATCAAATGAAAGGTGTTAATGAGTATTTTAAAATGGCGTGGGCCTTAGTTCTATAGGTGGACGCCTTTTCGAGATATCGCCATAAAGGTGGACTAGGGGCGACTCTAGAATTTGTTTGTACCTTATGGGTATCAAACGAAAGGTGTTAATGAGTATTTTAAAAGGGCGTGTACCTTAGTTCTATACGTGGACGCCCTTTCGAGATATTGACCAAAATGTGGACCAGGGTGACCCAGAACATTATCTGTCGGGTACCGCTAATTTATTTATATATGTAATACCACGAACAGTATTCCTGCTAAGATTCCAAGGTCTTTTGATTTCGCCCTGCAGAACTTTTTCATTTCATTCTACTTAATATGGTAGGTATCACACCCATTTTGCAAAGTTTTTTTCTAAAGTTATATTTTGCGTCAATCCAGATACCATGTTTCATCCTTTTTTCGTATTTGGTATAGAAATATAGCATTTTTTTCATTTTTCATAACTTTCGACATCGAAAAAGTGGGCGTGGTCATAGTCGGATTTCGGCCATTTTTTACACCAATACAAAGTGAGTTCAGATAAGTACGTGAACTGAGTTTAGTAAAGACATATCGATTTTTGCTCAAGTTATCGTATTAATGGCCGAGCGGAAGGACAGACGGTCGACTGTGTATAAAAACTGGGCGTGGCTTCAACCGATTTCGCCCTTTTTCACAAAAAACAGTTATCGTCCTAGAATCTAAGCCCCTACCAAATTTCACAAGGATTGGTAAATTTTTGTTCGACTTATGGCATTAAAAGTATCCTAGACAAATTAAATGAAAAAGGGCTTAGCCACACCCATTTTGAAATTTTCTTTTATTTTTGTATTTTATTGCACAATATCATTACTGGAGTTGAATGTTGTCATAATTTACTTATATACTGTAAAGATATTAACTTTTCTTTTAAAATTTGACTTTAAACAAAATTTTTTTTAAAAAGTGGGCGTGGTCGTTCTCCGATTTTGCTAATTTTTATTAAGCAGACATAAAGTAATAAGAGTAACGTTCCTGCCAAATTTCATCATGATATCTTCAACGACTGCCAAATTACAGCCTGCAAAACTTCTAAATTACCTTCATTTAAAAGTGGGCGGTGCCACGCCCGTTGTCCAAAATTTTACTAGTTTTCTATTCTGCGTCATAAGCTCAACTCACCTACTAAGTTTCATCGCTTAATGCGTATTTGGTAATGAATTATCGCACTTTTTCGATTTTTCGAAATTTTCGATATCGAAAAAGTGGGCGTGGTTATTGTCCGATATCGTTCATTTTAAATAGCGATCTGAGTGCCCAGGAACCTACATACCAAATTTCATCAAGATACCTCAAAATGTACTCAAGTTATCGTGTTATCGGACAGACGGACGGACATGGCTCAATCGAATTTTTTTTCGATACTGATGATTTTGATATATGGAAGTCTATATCTATCTCGATTCCTTTATACCTGTACAACCAACCGTTATGCAATCAAAGTTAATATACTCTGTGAGCTCTGCTCAACTGAATATAATTATCAATGTTTACCAGCTATGGAATGTAAAGCTTTTATTATCTAATATATAAAATTCTTCTGTCACGGTTTTAGAGGCTTAACTCCTCCGAAACGGCTGAACCGATTCTCATGAAATTTTGTGGGCATATTGGGTAGGTCTGAGAATCGGCCAACGTCTACCTTTTGTTTCGCTACGTGCGTAAGGTCTTGAGATCAAAACGTGGACCCGGCTACCCCTGGAATGTGTTTATACAATATGGATATCAAATGAAAGCAGTTGATGAGTGCTATAATACAGGATAATTTTCATACAACTGGGACGCTAGGGTCTCGATATAAAGCCCAAAACGTGGACCCGGGTACCCCTAGAATGTGTATACAATATGAACATCAAAATAAAGCTGTTGATGAGTGCTATAGTACAGGATAATTTTCATGCCCCTGGGTGACTAGGGTCTCGAGATATAGCCCAAAACGTGGACCCGGGTACCCCTAGAATGTGTTTATACAATATGGATATCAAATGAAAACTGTTGATGACTGCTATAGTACAGGATAATTTGCATACAACTGGGAGGCTAGGGTCTCGAGATATAGCCCAAAACGTGGACCCGGGTACCCCTAGAATGTGTTTAAACAATATGGATATCAAATGAAAGCTGTTGATGAGTGCTATAGTACAGGATAATTTTCATGCCCCTGGGTGACTAGGGTCTCGAGATATAGCCCAAAACGTGGACCCGGGTACCCCTAGAATGTGTTTATACAATATGGATATCAAATGAAAACTGTTGATGACTGCTATAGTACAGGATAATTTGCATACAACTGGGAGGCTAGGGTCTCGAGATATAGCCCAAAACGTGGACCCGGGTACCCCTAGAATGTGTTTAAACAATATGGATATCAAATGAAAGGTGTTGATGAGTGCTATAGTACAGGATAATTTTCATACAACTGGGAGGCTAGGGTCTCGAGATATAGCCCAAAACGTGGACCCGGGTACCCCTAGAATGTGTTTATACAATATGGATATCAAATGAAAACTGTTGATGACTGCTATAGTACAGGATAATTTTCATACAACTGGGAGGCTAGGGTCTCTACATATAGCCCAAAACGTGGACCCGCGTACCCCTAGAATGTGTTTATACAATATGGATAACAAATGAAAGGTGTTGATGAGTGCTATAGTACAGGATAATTTACATACAACTGGGAGGCTAGGGTCTCGAGATATAGCCCAAAACGTGGACCCGGTACCCCTAGAATGTGTTTATACAATATGGATATCAAATGAAAGCAGTTGATAAGTGCTATAGTACAGGATAATTTTTATACAGCTGGGAGGCTAGGGTCTCGAGATATAGCCCAAAACGAGGACCCGGGTACCCCTAGAATGTGTTTATACAATATGGATATCAAATGAAAGCTGTTGATGAGTGATTTAGTAGAGGATAATTTTCATGCCCCCGGGTGACTAGGGTCTGGAGATATAGGCCAAACGTGGGCCCGTGAACGCCTAGACAATGTTTTTACATTGTGGGTATCAAATTGAAGCTGTTGATGACTGCTTTAGTACAGAGTAAGTTTTACACCGCTGGGTGACTACGGTCTCGAGATATAGGCCAAAACATGGACCCGAATACACCTAGAATGTGTTTTTATATTACGGGTATCAAATTGAAGCTGTTGATGTGTGCTCTAATACAGAGTAAGTTTTACACCGCTGAGTGACTAAGGTCTCGAGATATAGGCCAGAACATGGACACGGATACCCCTAGAATGTGTGTGTATTATGGATACCAAATGAAGGCTGTTAATGAGAGCTCTAAAGTTCATTGTGATGTTCGATTTGGGCGCATAAACCTGGCAAAACTGATAAATATGCATGCGAAGCCGAAATAAAGACAAGAATTAATAATACCCACATACCTATTTACATACGTCCAATTCGATTTGGCTGAAATTTGCCTATATTAGTATTTACGGTGCTTTTTTCCGGGAAGTATACCAGAGACGGACTGGGACTGGGATTAGGACTAGGACTGGGACTGGGACTGAGACTGAGACTCGGAGTGGGACTGGGACTGAGACTCGGAATGGGACTGGAACAAAATACATACCACCCCCTGGGACTGGCAATAAGAGATGAGGAAGAAGGAGAACAACTTGAGAGAAGAGAAAAGAGAGAAGGGGACTGAGAAAGAGATAGAATGAGACGAAGATGGAGATGAAGCGAAAAAGACAGAGGGAGGAGTGAATAAAAAGATTAGGAAAAAGTGTAGAGGGGTAGGGCAGAGTTAGACGGAAAAAGCTTATTAAAATATATGCAGATAGGCCAAATTTAGGGCAGAACAACGTCTGCCGGGTCTACTAGTTATTTAATAAAATTTTTATTAATTTTTTTATTATCTCATAAAACTGCTGTAGTTGCAAGTAAAAAAAATCATCATCCAATGACGATATATTCACGTCCGAACGCTACGGTTTCTCAATGCAAATGTTGATTGATGGCTTTCTTTTGATAGTCGCGGGCAAACGTCAAATATCCGACACGCACACATACAAACATTCAGTCAATCTCGTTGTAAATCGCAGGAGGCCTTAAAGCTTTTATGTTGCTTTGCCCGTGGCGTGAGAGCTTTTCATGGCAGAAGTACACTCGGAGAACAGAAAAATTTTCTTCTAATAGAAAAAACTGTTTTCTAAACTTTTGATGTTGCTTTGCCCGGGGCGTGAATCCAGGATCTACGGTGTGGTAAGCGGAGCACGCTACCATCACACCACGGCGGCCGCTAGAGAAGGAATAAAAAAGGAAAAAAAGAAAGGAAACAAAAGTAATGGAAAAGAAAGGAAACAGCAAGTAAGGAGGAAAAGAAAGGACAGGAAAGATATTTTATAGGTGGGCTATCGGTGAGGTATACACAACCCCTTAAATCAACTTGGTATTTTAGTCGCCACTTACGACTGGCATACCTACCGCGGGTATATTCTAAGCCCCCTAACCCGCTGGGGGTCGCCCACCCCGGTACCACTTTCGCATTACTTCAGGGTGGGTTTCCATATTTCTCATTTTTATAGGAGCCTACTATTGTCCCTGCATCCAGGTTTCCGCTATTTGCTCTGAGTCGACTTAATCGCCACTGCTTCGCTTGTGCATTTCTCAACACTCCCTCTCAGCATCCATCAGGCGTGTCATGACTATAAATGCCATTTTGTTCACTGTAGTCCAGCATGCTTTCCTGTTGCACATTTGTGATACAAAATTTCTCGTGGTAGGTTCCTCCCCAAAAACTTTATGCAAGGTGAGTATTTCCTCGTGAAAACGGGGGCAGTGGAACATGACTTGTTCTTCGTTTTCCAGCTCCGTGGTACACCTTGGGAAAAGAGGATCTTCCTATATCCCACGCTGCCATAAATACTCTTAGAAACCGCCATGTCAACTCAGTATCTGCGTGAGATGATAGTTCAGTTCGCCGTGCTTCCGCTCATTCCATTGAGTTACGTCCCAAACTAACGCCCTTTACTCGAGGCCTAGATGGATCCCATATTTGTACGCGAGATGCCATGCCCCCTTTTGACATATTTTCCAGTTTTCGTTTAAGCTTTGGTTTTAGGAATATTGCCAACTATAGCAAGTTTCAGTAATGTGACGTAATCAGTTCAGGAGATGTATGATATGGAAGAAAAACTTATATGGAAGGTACCACGCCCTTTTTTAATATCGATATTGGACATCTGCTAAGTATCATTTGCCTGGTATTAATGCCCTTAGATAGATTTTGCATATGTTGATATTTATCAGATGCCACGCTCCCTAAATACCAAGAATGCTCTCTGTTCACTGAAGAACTCTATTTCCTACAAATTGGTGCACATTTCATTCAACTCGGCCAAACTTTGTTGTTTAATTCAGTATTTTAATATGAAGGTAAACATGACTAGCCGCGTGCTAATAAGTGAGCAAATATTATTGTTTATTAAAAGTGACTTTATTTTTATAATTTTTCTTTCTCTTCACAACCACAATAACAATTTAAATATACCCTACGAATAATCGATTCGACTTGTTATATTAAGAGAGTACAGGATTTTGTGCATTGCATTGCAAACTTGTGTAGCATATTTTTTACAATACACTAACAAAATACACGGCATACACATTTGTTCACGATCCGTAGCTTTAATTTGCTATAGCAATTTTCCAACATCAAATACGCAAAGTTCTCAACTCCCCTGCAAAAATCGTTGGATCACGTGGTCCACTGGAGTACTTACCATTGTAATCCACTGTAATGCAGCAATGGACCAACTCATGTTTCTACACGAACATATTGTAAGCCGATCATTGCTCGTTTTTAACGATTGTAATCACAACACGATGCTTATTGGACTGTGGGTACTCCATGGATTACTCTGATGTAATGCGAAGCTGGAGTATATGGTCCGGTCCTAGGACATCGCAATGTTAATTGGACCATATTTTTTGTATGAATTGTGGTTAATTTTGGAGCACTCGATTGGTCCATAGCGAGTACTCCATACATGCATGCATAGAGTACTCGCGATTTTTGCAGGGTCCCATATTATCGTTGGAATTTTTTTCTCTTGTTAGTTAACAGCATAAAAAAATTTAAATTGTTTATTTTATCGTTTTTATTTTATCGGCCCATTGACAAATGATTTCAGGTTCGAATTCGACTTGAGCTTTTGATGGTAATTATTGTTTATACTCAGCATGCTTTGCACACAGAGTATATTAACTTTGATTGGATAACGGTTGGTTGTACAGGTATAAAGGAATCGAGATAGATATAGACTTCCATATATCAAAATCATCAGTATCGAAAAAAAATTTGATTGAGCCATGTCCGTCCGTCCGTTAGCACGATAACTTGAGTAAATATTGAGATATTTTCACCAAATTTGGTACACTAGCTTATCTGAACCCAGAATATATTGGTATTAAAAATGCGCGAAATCGGATGTAACCACGCCCACTTTTTATATATATAACATTTTGGAAAACACAAAAAACCTGATTATTTAGTAAATAATATACATAGAATGTTGAAATTTGACGTGTGGACTGATATTGAGACTCTTGATAAAAATTTGAAAAAAAATTTTAAAATGTGCGTGGCACCGCCCACTTCTGATAAAATCAATTTTACAAATATTATTAATCATAAATCAAAAATCGTTAAACCTATCGTAACAAAATTCGGCAGAGAGGTTGCCTTTACTATAAGGAATGCTTTTAAGAAAAATTAACGAAATCGGTTAAGGACCACGCCCACTTTTATATAAAAGATTTTTAAAAGGGTCGTCGACGAATAAAATAAGCCATATCTTAGCGAAAAAGAGCTTTGTGTCAATGATATTTCATTTCCCAAGTGAATTTATAACAATAAATAGGAAAAACTTCAAATTAAGAAAAATGGGCGTGGCACCGCCCCTTTTATGACTAAGCAATTTTCCTTCAAATTTTCCCTATTGCAGAAAGTATTTCTAGTAAAAATGAACGGGTTCGGTTAAAGACCACGGCCACTTAGATATAAAACAAGTTTAAAAGGGTCGCAGACTATAATAATAAGATATAACTTAGCAAAAGATAGTTTTGAATCAATGATATTTCATTTATCAAATTTTATTGTAAGAGGAAATGGGGACACATTTTTTTTTTAAACGGGCGGTGCCACGTGTTATATAGAAAAGTAATTTATCTGAAATGAAATGTACAATTGAAGCTCACGCTGAGTATATAATGTTCGGTTACACCCGAACTTAGACACCCTTACTTGTTTTCTTTAAGTTTTCTTTATTTATTTTTTAATTTGGAATATAAGATAAAGCGTACTGATGATCTGCCCAGCAATGAAATGTGTCTGAAAAAATGTCTATTAAAATATGCGCAATAGACTTTTTCTTTAAATAAAGTACAACTGACCGGCTGCGTGGTTACAATTCAATGACTCGTTTTTTTCCTTTTCTTTTTGTTTCACCCCCCAAAATGTTTAAGATAAGGGAACGTACCCAAACTACGTGACCCATTTTCTACAACTTTTTATCCCCCTCCCTCCCCTCGGTGACCATCGGTAGTATATTTTAAGACCCCCCTCCCCCTTTAGTTTTCACGTAGTAGTTCATAAGTATGATTTTAAATTATTTTTTGCTAACTTAAACAAAAATTTTATGGTTCGATTCGAGCTCAAGGCCAGAACAATAATATTTTCTAATGATAATTATTGTTATTTTTTTAATTTTTCTAAATTTGAAAAATTGTATTTTGTTTTTGGAATAGTAAGTAGAAAATTTTTCAGACAACATGCCATAGCAACACTGAATAAATATAGTTGGTAAAAAGGAATAGAAGTAGCAAATTTGCCAGTCAAACAAACCACCGCTGTATAGCTAAATGGTTAGCGCAGCGTGCCTAAAGCGTACTCATGATGAAGGCTTAGCACCCTTCGAAATGGATCTATCTGCGCAGCTATGGCAGGTTGTCTGAAAAATTTTCTACTTACTATTCCAAAAACAAAATACAATTTTTCAAATTTAGAAAAATTAAAAAAATAACAATTATCATTAGAAAAAAATTATTGTTCTGGCCTTGAGCTCGAATCGAACCTTGAATCATTTATCAATAGGCCGATAAAAACAAAAACAAAAATTTTATTTGATTTATATTTGTTTTTATTAATTCGGCACCCGCCGCGTTACGCAGAGCGTGCGTGCATAAATGAATTTAAAAACATATTCGAACAACAACTTAATGAATAAAGTCTTTTTCCTTTTTATTTTTTTTATCTAATTCAACTTTATATAGAATTTGCTTCCAGCATCAAGCCACTGGGATACATCGTAGATTATGGGAACAGTAGCATCAGGAGTTTTCTCAGACGTGATTATTTTTTCCTCGTCGACGGCCCGATGTCTATCCACTCCGCGCTTTGCTCCACGATACGTAAGATCTCTTTTGGTCTCCTGGAGAGGATATGCAGAGGTCGCACGCGAGACGTCCACTGCATTACCGTGCACGTTTTTCTGATGATTTTTCATGGAAATTTTTGACGCGAAATAAATTCCACAAAAAAAATGCAAGATTTTCTAGAGATTATTGACTACGTGACAAAGCCCCAATCCCTCCCCTCCCCCCTGTGACTAGGTTTAATACCTAAAGAACCCCCCCCCCCCCCCCCCCACTAAAGGGGTCACGTAATTTGGGTACGTTCCCTAAGTGCTTGCAAGTTACCAGTATGTCTTAAGTTTTAATCGAACAGCGATGAGTCTGACTTATTTCGTACTATAACCTTATACTTAGGTCTACTACACTATCTATTTCTATTGCAAATTAAAAAATGGTTTTTCAATTATAGAAAAATAAATAAAAAAACAATAATTATTATAAAAATCACTGCTATAGACCTGATTCAAACCTGGAATTTGTTATAATAGATATTTTGTGTTCTTAGAAAGGAGTATTTGCTAATACTATGAATTTCTGAAAACAATTTTAACTTTCACTTTCTAGCTTTGAATGCCAATTTCACATCAAAGTATGGGTTTTTTTCTTTAGAATGTGTAGTTGTTTGTTTGAGATTTTCGATGATGTCACTCTCCCTAATTCTTTATATTTTGAGTCTGTAAAATTACGGAATGTGTTACCAAATATTTGTACAAACGAATGTTTGTAAGCAAATGGGTGGAAAGAGTTAAATCTACGAAAGGTCATAAATAATTATGATGATGAAACCATCATAACTCATTTTTTTTTTTATTAATTTGACTTAGTTGTGAAAGTAAATATTTATTTATTACATTCCTGCAACTGAGCAAACACGAAACCAATGAAGTGGCTAGAAATGGTAAATATTATAAACAAAACACTCTAGTCATACATATAAGTAAATGTTATCCAATTTTTGTTGCTCTTGACTAAAACTGGTCGTTAAAGTTTCTAATTATTATTATTAGTACAGCCGATACCCTGGCGAGTTTTCTGTTTTTAGAACCAAAATTGAAATTACTTTATTTATTTATTTTTTTTTTTTTTCAAATGAGAACCCAGAGGTTTTGGAAAATTTCTTTAAATATTGGCTTAAAAAAGGTAGTGGCTATTCGTCCGAAAAAAAAATATATTTTAAAAAATCTTAGGGAATTCTTAATTTTAAATAACTCAAATATTCAGTATACTAATATTGCCTTTATTTAAACTACTATGGTAGTAGAGCTTCATAATAAAATTACTCGAGTACTTCACTTACAAAGTTTTGAAATCAAACTGATTAACCATCACTTGGGCTGCGCTGGTTTTATACTCTCAATTTGCCTCGTTCACCTATTTCTTTCTGAGCCCAGACTTTTCGAATAGGTGTTTATTTATTTTCGTTTCTATTTAATAACATAGATGCTGGATCTTGTTTGGGATTTCCAGTTTGGTCGTCAAGCAAGCTTTTGGACGCATTTTCCTCAGCTGACTACCGGTCTGTCAAGAAATTCAAGATTGTATGGCAAAAATATTCGAAGCTGAGGTCCATTGGTGTGATACTTTCTGTTCTAGAAAAGGGCTTTCAGATTTGTTTATTACTTCCAGGCGCTGCATATACGAAATATGATATGAACATCAAACAAATGTCAGCGGAGATTATTAACATCGGACTGTTTTTTTTATTTTAATATCTAACTCTGTTTCAATCGCATTGTATTCAATGTGGATAAGAGACTGCGCTAGTCTAGCTTAACAAAACCGAAAATCCCAGGCTCAAGAACATCGAAAAGAACATCAAAATTCCTTAGGAAATGTATCTCTATTCGAGGTCGACCCTCAGCAGTGTTTACATATACTCCTGGTGCAAGTTTGTAAGCAAAATTTCACGCACTTCGCAATTGCCATGAGGAGTTGGCGAAAAACATATACGCTTCGCTAATTTGTAGGAAGAAATTAAAAGTAACTCGCCACAAATTCACAAATTAGAAGAGAAAACTTAGCTTAGATCTCCTAGGATATCACGCCAAATTTTTACTACTTTAATAATAAACTCACATCTAAAAAAGCTTGTGAGAACACTTGTTTTTTGTTAACGGTCTAATGCACATTAATACCGAAGTGAGTATTTATTTACCTATTCACTCAAGTGCTATCATACTCGTGACTGATGATGATTGAAAATAATGTAGTCAACGTAATTAAGAGCATATGCTGTGTGCAATATTCGTCCAGGAAAATTTTTAGGTCGTTACCCACATTTTGTAGCTACATAAGGCTATGCCAGAAAGTATAAATAAATAAATGTAAGGCGCGATAACCTCCGAAGAGATCTAAGGCCGAGCTTCTCTTCGAATTTGCGTCGTGCTCCTCTTGATTTTCCCTACAAATTGGCCGGACGGGATCTACATGTTTTATGCCGACTCCGAACGGCATCTGCAAGGCAGATTAGTTTCCACTGAGAGCTTTTCATGGCAGAAATACACTCGGAGCGCTTGCCAAACACTGCCGAGGGGCGACCCCGCTTAGAAAAATCTTCTTCTAATTGAAAAACCGTATTTCTAAAATTTTGATGTTGCTTTGCCTGGGGTGTGAACCCAGGGCATGCGGTGTGGTAGGCGGAGCACGCTACCATCACACCACGGCGGCCGCCAATGGATTAGGTATGAAGCGAATGCTTTGCAAAAATAGCATGTTTCTTTTCTCTCTCTTTTATTTTGCGGTTGGAAAACACACACACACACATATAGCATAATCCTACAGTGGAACCCGGATAATTTGAACCCTTTTAATTCGACGTTCTGGTTAAGTCGAATCAAAGAAGTATTACACTATGTCGAGTGTCACTCGAAAGTGGAATTGGTGGAACAAAATCAATGTAGTGTCGCGGCAATGGCAGCCGAGTTTTAGCGCATGCGGCTTCTGGTAGAGTAGGCAGCGGGTGTGATACATGCTCCCTACTTTTAGGCCATCCTCGATAGGAGGTATAACGTTAGTACTTTCCGAATTAAGTATTTGTTGATTATATTGGACAGAAAATTGTCACTTGAAGGTCAATGTGGAGGATAAAGCTCGAAAAGCCTCGGTTGCCTTGTGCTGCTTCAGAGTGCTATCGATTAGAGCTGGGAACTCTCACTTATCTAGTACACAAGCTTTATGAGATTGTATAAATTGTATTAACAATAGGCGAGCAGATCTTGTTTTGCTCTATAAGTTAGATTTTAGATTTAGATTATTATTTATTTCATTATTCTCATAAGCGTATGTACATATTCGATAGCTTAATTTTACATGTCTACAATATCATTACTTAGAGAATAGTTAGTGACATCTTTATTTTATATAATAAAAATAGTGTTGTATGTCACATCATGTTTTAACAAATTCCATTGTATAAATAGTAGTAGTGGGGTAAACAAAAAAAAGAATACAAGATATATATAAAAAAATTTATTTAAAATGAGAATAAGATATTTCAAAAATAAATTGACTCAATTAAGTCATGAAACAATTTGAAGAAAGAATACAAAAGCTAAGTTTACAGAATTCCTCATAAGAAAACAGCAAAAAGAAAATTCAAAACTATACAATGCATATATAAAATTAAAGACTATATTATATAACGTAGTGCATCAAAATTTCTATCTGGTTGGTATCAAACTCAAGAAGCCAAGTTTTTATTTTTTTTAAAAACACAGATCTGGATCTAATGTCTCGTATGTTTTCTGGAAGGGAAATAAAAAGTTTGCAGGATAAGACAGTATAGGAATTTCTAAACAATGTTGTTCGAAAAACTGGTAAAGAAACAAGTGTGCTATGGTTACTACGCAGGCTGTACATTCCTCGTGTTGGATTTTGCAAATAGCCACCTCTCATGTAAAAAATTTTTAAAACTTTGTAATAGAACAAATGCCGAACTGGGAATATTTTTGATCTTCTAAATAAGTCAAAGAAGTGAGTCCGACGTGGACAATTAAAAATTTTTCTTACTGCACATTTTTGCAGTACAGTTAATTGATTTATTTTATTGGAGTGAGCACCACCCCAGCAACTTATTCCATATTCTAATTTTGAATGAAATATACTATAATAAACTGTTTTCAGTGTATGGTTTGGAACGTATTTTCTAAGACGGTAAAGCATACGATTGGTTGAAAGTAAGTATTTTCTTACAGTTGCGATTTGCTCATTCCAGTATAGATTACGGTCAATTGTGACTCCTAGGTATTTGAAGCTATTCACTTTTTCAATTTCAAAGCAGTTAGAGTCACATGCTGTATTATTTTTAAAAGAATACTGATAACGATGGTTGGAGCACTTGTTACTATATAGGATATTACGTTTGCATATTGCACTGTGAAAAGTTATATTAAGATCTTGTGCTTCTTGAAGTTTTGGACTAAAGCACATTAATTTGGTTTTATTGCTGACAACCAGTTTATGTTCCGCAAACCATGACCGAAGTATGTGTATATCGTGGTTCAGATCCGCTATCAAATTTAAAGGATCCGTTGAGTTATATGCAATTCCTAGGTCATCCGCAAATGCTTCGACTTTGCCCTTAAAAGGTTGAATAAATAGTGAGTTCACATAGATAAGGAATAATATGGGACCCAGAGCCGATCCTTGTGGTACACCAGAGTTTATGACTTTGGTCTCACTAAGAGTGTTGCCTATTTTCACTCTTTGGGTTCGATTTCCTAAATAAGAAACAACCCAATTGTATAACAAGCCACGAATTCCCAAATTATAAAGCTTATTTAAAAGACGGCCATGATCAACCATATCGAATGCTTTTGTAATGTCCACAAAAAGCCCAGCACAATCTATTTTTGAATCAATACCCTTGTATATAGTTGAACAGAAGTCCAAAAGAGCATCTTCCGTAGAAAGACCATCCCTGAAACCAAATTGCAAAGGACTAAGAAAATTTATTTTTTCAAAGTAGGATAACATCCTTACTTTTACAATTTTTTCAAAAATTTTAGTAATTGATGACAAAAGTGAAATCGCCCTATAGTTAGTCATATCTTTTTTATTACCTTTTTTGAAAATCGGTATTACAATTCCTAATTTTAATTGTTCTGGGAAAATACCAGTTGTAACACTCAAGTTAAAGATATGTTTTAAAACATCAACAATATTGTATGAGATTTTCTTTAACATAACGTTAGAGATTCCATCATGACCGGAAGAATTACTATTTTTCAAAGATTTGATTGCAGTTCAAATTTCCGATCCTGAGATTGGCTCAAAAAAGAAGCTGTTGCTTCTGAAAGAATCTTTAGCTACTCCAAAATCAGAGCAACAATCGCAAAGGGGTGTCACATTTGGCGGAAAGTTTGACTTCACAATTGAAGTAAAGTATTCATTAAAATCATTAGCTATTTCTATGGGAACAGATATATCAACGCCTTCTTTTTGTAAAACAAAATGAGAATCTTGCCTTTTTGTGTTTTTATCAATAATCCTATTTATTACTTTCCACTCTTCTTTTGGATTACCTTTGGATTTATTGACTAAGTTATTATAATAATCGTCCCGACATTTACGAATTTCTCCATTGATTCGTTTGCATATTTGCTTAAAACGAGTATTCAAATTGGTGTCACATGGATGTTTGTTGCACTTTTTTTAAATTTATTTTTGAACCTAATTCTATTCAAAAGGCATTTATTTATCCACGGTTTGAGTCTGATTTCTGATGCTTTTTTGTTAACGCAGTATGTTGAGGAGTTAATGCATTGCATTAAATTATCTAAAAACAAGCCGTATGCTCTTGATACAAATTCTTCGGCGTATACATTGCTCCAAATATTTAAGCGAAGTTCAATATTTAGTTGATCAAAATTAATTTTTTCCACAACATGCCTATTTCTTTTTCTAACGTCTTTCTCAACCATTGTGTTTTTAAAGAGAATACCACTGATACAGTGATCCGTGATACCCAGGTCCGAGTTAATAGCGGAACAGGCAGACCAAGAAGAACCAAAGAAGCGGCACAGCGACACGTACCTGCCACTGGTCTAGTAGCTTCGTTTATAAGTGAATATAACCCATGATCTGACAATACCATGTTATAATTATTAAGTACAGGGCTTGTACTTAATAGATCCAGATTAAAATCGCCCAAAATTACATGATTCGTCGTTGATACACTACTTAATAACATCGATAAATAACTGAGCAGGTTGCGAGTGAAGTCTATAAATACAGACAAATACAAAGTTTATTTTGCAAATGCAGCACGAAACCTTTATAGCGTCAGCACTAGTGAGACTAAGTCGTTCAATTTTGCTACAGTCAAACGAATCATGAACAAAACCCCCTACACCGCCAGCTGGATACGAATCATTAGCACTTGCATAGAATTTATAATTAGGTAAATTATATTCGTCAATCTCAAAAGAATATATCCAGATTTCTGATACAAAAATAAAGCTAGGTAGGTTCAGGAAAGCATCAAGATTTGTTGCCAATAGATCGAAATTACGACGCAAACTACGTATATTTTGCTGTAATAGTCTGGTAGGACACACTTAACACGGCGAGTATTTCCGAATGGTTAGTGTCACTACAACCTGTAGCGCTGGTTGGTATCAGAGGCACTCTTAAAAAACACCTACTTATGCTGAATGTTGTACTGAACATACATTTGATGGGTGTTGCCGCCAGGCTTCCTGAGATGGCTGAAGAGAATACGGAATACCACTGGCTACCTGTGCTCTGCTCCTTTATGGATGAACAACGAGTCAGCTCAGAAAAAGCTTGACAAATACTTCATCTTGCAGAGTAGCGAGATCTCTCTGGCTGGAAGTGGATAACAGGCGGTCTGCTGAAATTATTGGGTTCAGCAAGGCTTGCGGATTTTTGGGGTCACCGTCCAATGGGAGTCAATGTGTTACGTCTCAACGTACTGGAAACCAACCCCCTTTTTCTGCAGCTGAATTGAGAATGAAAAGGTGGCACCAGCTATACACCATCTTTGCCATAGACTTCATGCTTGACTGTCCCGGTTTGCCAGATCTAGTGGAAAATATTTTGGTGTTAGCACACCAGGATTTTCGTAGAACTTATCCTGGGTCGAAACCACAAGCAACCTCAATATTTCTGAATTCAAATGTGGTGGTGTTACTGTGCGGAGATGACCTCCTTACTTCTGAAAAACCAGCCAGGTTCGTAATCTTTACTTTTTATAAAATTAAAGACCCTAACTTGCATAGAGCTAAAAAATCGCCCTACTGGGCCGATTTTCTTAATTCAAGCTTTAAAATGACATATGTCTACCCTAGATTTACATAGAGGTATTTTCGAATGGTATTTTAATAAGAACGGCCTCCCCTTGGACCATTTGATTGACTGCAATAAAAAGCCGTATGCTAAGAATAATTATAATAATATAAATATAGTTTAAAAAATCTAAAAACACGTAAATATGGTGCCGTTTTAGTATCAACAATCCACTTAGATATTTGATGTTGATAGCACCGTAGCACAAAGATTTGTGTCTCCGCTATTACGCACACCACTGCCGCGAGTCTTCAATAATTACGGTCAGATAGGTCTAACTCTCCTTTGTTCGCCTAGCCTAGAGAGTTACAAACAAGCATACATACACACTTTTAAGTGGATGCTGTAGAAACAGCATATTTCGAACTTATACTCGTACACCTCAGAACATCTTAGAGGTCGTATCAAGCACAAACGAAAAGAGGAGGCATTTTTTAAAGAAGCTTCTTGAGGCCTTATTTAATAATTTCTTATTTATCTTTTTTACAGATGGATGACGTGAAATTGGGGTGCTAAAAAATCCCCCATATAAATGCAAAAGAAATATTCTTAAAAAAATATATAAATTCAAATGCCGTGATAAAAATCAGCTAATCAATGTCGTTCAAAAGAAAATATTATCGACATAGTGTGTAGAAAAAATTTTAATTGTGGTAGGTACTCTGTTCTGAAACAAAAAGGAAAAGAGTTACACTTCCATGTGTCATCGTGAATAAGTGTTAAGTGTTTTTAAAGACTCAACTTTTCTCACATTGTATTTAACAAATTTTAATTTCCTGAGATACTAAGAAATTTATCAAAAAATCGTACCAAAAAGAGCCACGGCCTTTATTTTCCTCAAATGGCCACAAATTGTGAATATTTTGAGGATAGCAACAGCACTGATCCGCGTAAATCCACAATTTCCAACACTGGCTCAATTGCATCGATGGCGCACGAAGAGCATACGGAAAGCAACAAAAAGTTGCAAAGCAAAAGTGAGAACTCAGTCTCAGATGATTCAGCTAGTGTGAGCACGAGCGCCGCTATGATTCCTGCCATTGCTCCGCTCCACCAACAACACCGACTGGGTGATGATGTCTTCGAGGATGCTTTTGATGAGTCAATGGATTGTCTTGAACAAGCCGAAGCCGATGGCTATGAATCGGATTCGGAAAGCGCTAATGAGTACGATGATGCTGTTAGCGCTGATACGACAGCGGGCCTACATACCGTCGATAGTGAGAGTTTGACATATTCAAGCGGTTTTGGTAGTTCCATGCTGAGTACTTTCCCACCAAGCACCACATTTGACTGCGCCAGCGGGAGCAGCAGTAGCGAAAGCGAAACTGAAGGCGCATGTGCAGCTTCACCCAGTGATGAACGTTTACGCCAATTCTTTCCAGCTGATTCACGCAATTTGGATATATTTCATACACGTCCATATCTGCTGCCATTCGTTGAGCGTCGACGGCTTTCGCAATGCAAGGAAGAGGATGAAGATGATGGTGATAAGTCACCACAGCCGCATGCAAGCGATATGACAGCACCCAAGTTTGAAAAACCCGCGCATGCTTCACCACAAGCACCACCACCACCTCCGCCGCCACCACCGCCACCAGCTGCTAATGAGGCTTCGCTAGAGAAATTCAAAGACCTCGAGCGTTTGCGTCAGCAATTCATGCATAAAATTGATAGCATAAATACAAATAATGTGGAAGATATTAAAACGGTGACGGTGCCAGCTGAACATGTATCGCCACCACCACCTCCGCCAATACCGCCAACCATTTTACCTCAGTCACTAATTGATCTGCTGCAGTCGACTAAGCGCAAAAATTTGCAAATGATTAAAGCAGCCGAACCACGAAAAGCTATAAAGGCTGCACCAGCGTCACTGCTGACGAAAGATGCCGAGCTCGCTAAACAAGCGCCACATTCTAACGAACCAATGCGGTTTACGGTTTCAAATCACAAACCGGTGCAAGCTGCGGTGATTACGCACGCAGCTCCCACAAACGAGTCCACCTTAAACTCTATCAGACCAATTACACCAAAACTTCCACAACTACCATTAACAAATTCCGGTAGCTCTGAGAAACTCATTATTAAAGGTAAATTTACTGTTACCAAAGCAAAAGAGACACCTGAGCTACAACAACTGCGCAGCGAGGCGGATAAATTGAAACATTTAAGCTCTAGCGCGAATGCTCATACCATAAGCTTCCCCAGCAGCTATGGTGGTTATACCTCAGTGCAGGGTCTATTCTCGCAACGCTATGGGAGTCACAAATTCCCCGTCGCTGTACCGCATCTTTCAAAGAAATTCTTCGATGCTTCTTTAGTGGAAATACGAACGCCTACTGATAGCATCTCATCGCTTAATCATAGTGACAATGAGATACCGCGTCCTTTGAGTGAAAAGATCTCAGCATCTGCAGTTGGTGGGAGTGCAACACCGACACGCACAATGTTTCCCACTCTTCCCCACCACCAAAGTTACAATAATTGTGATAATAGTTTAGACAAATCACGCGGTAATCTTGCGCATTTGGACGATGTGTGGATTAAGAGATCGGCGGTCACGTCACCACCAAAGAGGCAATTGACGGATGAGAGCGTATTTGAAAGTGGGCGTAATACGGCTGCGCAATCGGAAGATGTAAGTAAATCATTGTTTTTATAGTGTAAAGTATGTTAGTAGATCTATTGGGGTATTCACGTGACCCTGGTTATCTATCAGCTTTTCTACTTATGTCATTATTTGTTACACTGTCTACAAAAACAAAACACACTGTAGATAAATTGATAACGAGTTGAAGTGATATTTATGTGATGTTTCTTGATTTATTTCGAACTTTTTTAGGGGATTTCATCTAAAAGTGTACTTGTCTGGGTTTATAAAGATATCAGACATTTCCTTATATGAATGCACCGCCTCATAATTTGTTTTTATAAGGGCACCAAGGCAGTGAATACGATGCTTTCTGAAGATGAATTTTGGTATTTCTAAACATTTCCACTAATCTCAAAATTGCTGAACGATACCACAGCTCGAAAACCTAACATGCAAAGGTGCCTCAGGGATACATAAAAACCATCATGTTGAACTGAGATATTGGATAAGCTACCTAGATTTATGGTGCTAGAGTTCTGAAAGGCTCTCACAAAATAGTTATTAATGGAGTTGCGTTGTCCAACTATAATCAAACAGTAGATGCTCCATCGATCGGGAATATTGCAGCGATTAAAATTAAAGAGATTGCTCCTCAGTCCCACCGATTTCGCAAGCCACTGGTCCCGGTCTGAATATGTCCCTTCTGTTAGCTTCAAGAATGTCAAAAGATCATACGACGTCGTATGGAGCCGACATACTTCTAAAAACTCGACAGCAGAGCAATCCCTGTGATCTGTTATTAGGTTAGTAAAGACAGTGGTGCGTAATACGTCACTTGATAAGTCCTTTCCTTCTGGAAATATCAAGAGCGGATCCATGGCAAATTACTTCATAGGCCATGTTAAAAAAGAACGATGTCCAGTTGGTAGGTTCTTATCCCACTACCTACGATCTCCCTAATTTCCTAAGACATTTCAAGACCCAAGAGGCTCGGCTGCTAAATACGTGCACTTATTCATTGTATATATACAGAATTCGGTCGGTCTATACGACAGCATGACACTCTTAATACACGTCCAAAAATATCGGGAGGGGTATCAAATGACGTGCTTTGTGTTAAGGATCACGAATCCGGAAGCGGTAGTAAAAATGTTGCGTCTATTAAAAAATATTAATTTTTAAGTTCAGTTTTCGTTTTTGCGATGCCGAGTCCGAAATGCGTCGTATAACAACACCCTTGATATTTTTTTGACGTGTATTAAGCGTGTCATTGTAATGTTTAGCTTTAGACAGAATTCGACTCGCATAGATCATGTTACCAACTTGTTTGGAGCGTTATGAAGCGATATGTTCTGTACTCAACAAGCCCTGACATCCCTTAGCATATCTCAAGCTTACTACCTGTTTTATTCGTATACAGTAATGACTTACACGCATCACTCGAATCTTGGAATTGGAACATGTCCGTATTGAAACACGTTCCCAACTCTGAAAGACAAATATATTCGCCCCTATTCTAATGCGAAACCGTCCGTGAAAACCGAAATCCCAAATATCCGAACCTTCGCTATCTTTCCAAACCTTACAACCAGAAAGGGAACCAATAAGGGAATTGCCGTCCGTTTCTTTTTTGATATATATAAGGAGCGCCTGTATGTACTCGAATCAGCATTTTCTTTACCGATGTCTGCCCTGATTGTATATACATAATTAACTGTTCGAAAGTGATTGTTGGTCCGAAAAAAAATTTTTTTTTACCTTTGCACAGAATAAAAAAAAAACACAAAATAAATTTTCGAAAGATTGTGTACTGTTTTTAGCCTAACTTTATATCGGTATTATTCCAGCGGAGCTCTCATCTTATGCCCTTACGTTGGTATGTACATAGGTCTCACACCTTTGTCCAATATATGCTTTCAAGTCATATAATCTTGTTCATGTGCTGCCGTTTAGCGAGACTGGATGCCGATAGCGTATTACCCAGTCTGTCGCCCTTGCCTTTAATGTTCGTTTGACACCTTACTCACATAACGTTAAGAAGAGTATAAATCGCTGTACTGTTGAGTGTAAAGCGGGTCAGCTCTTTGAAGGGTGCAGTAGAACAAACATGCCCCTAGCGGTCAAAATTCTCTTCTCGTCACTATCGATAGATTTATTATTGATCATTATCAATAGGCGGCGAAGCACTGCGAATTAATTCTTTTGGCGCCCGAGCAGGAAATAGATCCACTTTCCTTGGGCTTTTTTTATAGAAAATAAGCCCTGTCTCCTGCAGATTAAAAGGGATTAGGCTATAAGAGCTATACCTGCGGTAAGTACTATGTCGTAAAAGGCGACTAAAATCAAAAGCCCGTTCCTGAGATGTGCGCTATGATTGGGACCTGCCACGTTAAAACGCTTTCCAATAAAACATAAAAATAACAAGGCTATGCCAAAATCGCTTAGGCGGTTAAGCTCCAATTATTGATGATAACGAAGACCTGTTATTTAGCTAGGTGGTATAAACTAGAATCGCGGTTACGTATGTGATTTGTGTGTACCTTGTCCAATTCTCACAAACTAGCACCACGTTTGCTTTAAGACTCTTTTTAATTATAGCATTTTTTCTCTAACTTTTCCCTTGGAAAGATGGGAAGATCGTAGGAGGTGTATGTCATCGCAAGACTAAATTCTGTGGAATATTCGCTTCTAGTAACCGCAAGAGTAAATACTGGTCGCATTGTGTTCTCTTGAACTAAGTTACAATATTTCATAGCAAATTGATATTTAGCAAAAGCATTTTCATAATGTGTGTTTTTTATGGAGCCATCCCGTATAAAAACACCTTTGCTAACGTAATCAATTATTTATTACGATATCTTATTTCCGGCCAGTGAAGTGGTATTAAATGTCTTTCGCCTGTAATTAAGCACTTGGAAAGTTACTAATTAAATTAAATTGATATTAAAGTTTTCTCTACATAATATATTTTCGGTCAATATATAATCATTTTTACTTTCAATAGACTGTGCCCTCGGGTGTATTATCGCCAAGTCGCCAATTCAATTTTACGGCCTTTATATACTCTTCATCTTCCTACATAATTTAAAATAGCGCTTCTTCAAAAAAAAAAAATGTTTTCGTTATTATGCTCTTAGGGGGTGTACAAATCATTAACATCTATTCGTGTCGCTATTTACATAGCTTCAATTTGCAGCTAAAACGATTACGTAAGAATATTCCCAAAAAAATGTTTTTTGTATTTTCTTAAGACCTCGCTGAATGTTATTTTTGGTATATTAGCATCGAGCGCTTGAAATTAAATTTGTATTTGCTAGAATTCCATTCATTGTTTATACAGTCGTTCATTCAACTATACCAAAATATTTACATTTGTCTATCTTATGTTTTTTTCCAAATTCGAGTTTGCGCTATGGCTTCCCCTTTGGCCAGTATGTAGATAAGTTGCAACGCAAATGTGGCCACAAACCTAAACGTAAATTCAAAAAAAAAAATTGTTTTTTTGTACATTAGGGTATTAAAATTTTTCATTGCGCATATATATACATATATATGTAAAATGTATGCTGCCTTTCGAAGAAATACAATTAATCATCGCGTTTCAATAGCTTCACTTGTAAAAATAATAAAAAGAAGTGTTACATGTAAGCACCGGTACCCGTATTCCCATATGGTATGGATATGTTTGCGTGTAATTGACAGGCTTTTAATAAAACAACGTGCTTATTTTTAATAAACTACTAACAGACCCGGCAGACGTTGCTCTGCCATAACTTTTAAGCAGTTTTTACCTCTTACTCTCCCTTCCCCTCTCTCCTACTTTCCTTATCTTTTTATTCACTGTTCTCTCTGCTTTTCTCTTTTTCTACGTCTCTTTCTCTCTCTCCGTCCTTTCCCTCACTTCTTTTCCGCTCCATCTAACCATATCTCTCTACCTCCATCTAACTCTATCTCGTTCTCCTTCCAACTTTTCTTTTCCCTCTAGTTATTTTTGTTCTTCTCCATCCTTTTTTCAAAGTCCCAGACCCACCCCAAGTCCCAGTCCCATTCCCAGTCCCAGTATAAGTCCTAGTCTCAGTGCCGCTCCTAGTCGCAGTCCTAGTTCAAGTCCCAGTCGTTTCCCTGCTCCATTTCCCGAAGAAAAGTGCTAATTTAGACAAAGGGCTACCTATATGCCCAGATTCAGGTAAATCGGACAAAGAACAGAATTTGTTTGAATAGATCGGTTCCTGATCCACTTCCCGGAAAGAAACTTCACAAGAACATTATCCTATCTTTCAAGTTGGATCAAACTGCACACGGTGTGGAAATTTGATTGAAATCGGTTTAGTAGCTTAGGAGTCCATTGCGGACAAACAACGTGACACGAAATTTATATATATGTACTAGCAGACCCGGCAGACGCTGTTCTGCCCTAAATTTGGTCTATCTGCATACATTTTAATAAGCTTTTTCCGTCTAACTCTGCCCTGCGCCCTCTTAACTTGTTCTTAATCCTTTAATTCACTCCTCCCTCTGTCTTTTTCGCTTCATCTACCTCTATCTTTGTCTCACTCTATCTCTTCTCAGTATCTTCGTCCTTCCCTCTTTTCTCTTCTCTCAAGTTCTTCTCATTATTCTTCATCCCTTATTGCCAGTCCCAGATGGTGATGTATTTTGTTCCAGTCCGATTCCCAGTCCCATTCCCACTGCGAGTCTCAGTCCCAGTCCGTTTTTGGTGTACTTCTCGGAAAACAAAATCGTTAATACTCATATAGGCAAATTTCAGGCAAATCGAATAGTACGTATGTAAATAGGTATGTGGGTATTATTAATTTTTATTTCGGCTTCGCATACATCCCAAACGGTCAATTTTTGAAAAAGTTATAGCATTTTGAAAACAAAAACTGTGTTTTTTTTTTAAATTCATAACTTTTTTTGAGTTGGATGAAAAAATTTGAAAAACTGCTGAAAAACGTCTTCGTAAGCTAGAAAAAGAAGAAAAACTTTCAGCCAATTCTAAAGGGGTCGGGTTCAAAATTGGTCGAAATGGGATGGAATACCCCATATAGATTTTTATTTTTCACACTTCACTATAATATTAAAACGAAATGCAGATATTCTTTACTTTTGAAATTCGGCTTAAAAATTGCACATGGAACAACTAAAGGCTCTCCTGAATTAAAGAAAATGTCTTAGTACCTCAAATCGCGGGCCCCCTCACAAACCCCGGGCCCGCTCTCGCCGGCCCTGGTGATGTGCTATATATATATGTATGTAAAGTTAAATAAGCACGTGCAGAAACATATCCATACCTACTGAAAGGAGGTTTACTACTGCGTATACGTAACACTTTATTATTACGTATAAACAAATAAAAAAAGTTGCAATACAATAATATTGCCACTATAAACTGAGATATAACCTATCCTATCTCTCAAGCTAGAACAAACTACATACGGAGTGCAAAACAAATTCAAAATCGGTTCAGTAGTTTAGGAGTCCATCGCGGCCAAAAATGTTGTGACACGTGTTTTTTATATATTAAGATTAAGATTTATGTTTATGATAGTTAAAGTTTCACAGCAGTTTCTAGTGACTCGAAGACTCACGACTACGCCGGAGTTAGAGTAAAATTTTCGGAGCATACTTTTTTTTAAACGCCCCTGCAGGTGCGTTAGGAGTCGGCCAAAAATGTAGCTGACCAATTAATAGAAACAATTAATAACAGCACACCACATACTGGAAAAGAAGCGGGCTTAATCTCTCCGGATATTTATCCCCTAAAAATATTGTTATTGTTATTTTAAAAGATATACAGTATCAGGCTTAGCTGTCACCGCGGTTTACCATATTTATTTAATTTTCTTGTAAATTTGTACGTGATTGTATGGCTGGACTTAATTTTCACTTTGAGAAAAATCAAGCTTATTTGCTTTATTAAAGATCTTTTAATTTGTAAAAAAAAACACGAATCTCTACTTATACTAACTCAACGTACTTCATTTTTATACCCAGCTGTACTTGTACACAGGACATTGTGACGAATATTAGCATCACTAAGCTGCTACTAAATAAATGTACAACAACAATAAAGCAGCAACTCTTATGTAGAGGGCGACGAAGAGATATCTCACACGCACAAATATGTAGTTATCGGCCGAAGTAGTTACTCCCACATACACACGCATATGGCTATGGGAGAGGCGTGGACTACAGATATACATACATGTAAATAGCTGGTAACTAACCAAGCATGAGCTACAACTGCCAAATTACTAGACCTTAGGAGAAATGGGTGAACGAGAAACCGAGAGTATAAAAGCAGCGCAAGCTGAGTAATAACTAATCAGTTTTGAGTTAAACAAGCTATTGGTTATGAAGTATAATTGTGAAGTACTACTCCCTAAGTAATCTAAATAAAGACCAGTTTACAATACTGAATATTGAAGTGATTTATTCAACAGTTTAGCGATTCGAACGTTAGCAGAAGGTGCATAAGTATCGGAATTCCCCACAATTCGTTGCAGTATTATAACTTTGATTGGATAAGGGTTGGTAGTACAGATATAAAGGAATCGAGATTGATATAGACTTCCATAAATCAAAATCATTAGTATCGAAAAGAATTTGATTAAGCCATGTCTGTCCGTCCGTTAACACGATAAATTGAGCAAATATTGAGATATCTTGAATTGTTTTATGACGCAAAATATAAGTCCAAAAAAATATTGAAATATTAGAAGAAGAAAATTTGGTAGTTTAACAAGATTACATTGGAATTTGGCAGAGACACTATCCTTGCCAAATTATATATGTAGATAAATATAAATGAGCGAAGTATGTAAACGCAATTTTCGATCACCCTGTCTGTATGTATGTATGTATGTCCGATGTACACAAATCATAGACAATACATTATTAATGCAACGCAGGTGCTTAAAATATATTTCAACAGATTTGGAACGTTCGTGTATGTATGTCATAGACTACTTATATAAACAAAATTTTACTTTTGATTTTATTTTCATTGCCTCGTTTTGCATATGCATGTCACATGAATATTAAGGCCCACTTGCAAAACGGCGAGTTAAATTTTTCACTTAGAGTTAGCTTCTCATATAAAATGTGCTGCAAATGGACCTAAGAGAGCCAACTCTGCAGCGTCGCCTTTTGCAAATTTGGAAAAGTAGATAAAACACACTGACTTTGAAGTGTGGATAGTGCTTTTCAAGTTCCCGCCGTGCAGTGCCTACTTTTGTCGTGGAGTATCCTCTAGGGAGTTTAAGTATTGACCTTTTTTAAAGTAGCCCGTGTGCAATTTTGATCGAATGATTTCAGGGTCTAAGAAGACAATGAAAGAGACTTTCCGCAGTCTCGCTGAGATGACTTGCTTTCGAAAAAATAATTTGAAGTAAGTCCAAACATAAAAATCTTATTGCAGTAGTACCTGCTTCTGCTGTTCACTGTGTCAATCCAGAAATAAGTATATCCTTCTGGAGGAAGCGTGCTTAAGTTGCAGACGCGTCAATATATATTTCCACGTCAGGTATATAGCCAGGTGGCGATTAAGGCATTAACCTCACACGGTACTTCACAAGAAGTGTCCTGGAATGCAAAGAAGCATAGGAAAAACTTCTCTATACTGGGTTTCCATGATAGAAGATAACGAAAAGGCCCATAAGTTGGCAAAGAGTGCAGCACTCGCTGAATCGGTGGAAGACGTCCCAATCCGTTTCGAAAGTAACAAAAGGAGACAGGAGTTGCATATGATCCGTCAAGTAGGAAAGGCGTGGACAGAAGCGCGGGTCTACAAAATTTCTAGGATCATGTGCAAATCACACGATATTAGACTCACAAAGTGGCTCATATATTTGAAGCGAGAAGAATTAAGATTCACGATAGGCATACTAATTGGGCACTGCCTTCTGGCGTCACATGCTTACAAGTTAGGCCTCGTCAGTAACAGCAAATGCAGGAAGTACGATTTGCAGAAAGAACGACCGAGCACTTTCTGTGTTCGAGTCTTGCGCTTGCCAGGTCAAGGTTCCAGCTGTATGGGGCGGAAGAGCTGCTAGATCTTAAGGCAGAAATTAAATTAGATACTAGAAAGCTACTAGTATTTTCTCAGAGGACGGAGTTATTCTATAAAATAAGTGTTGGCACCTTATTGGGGTCCATCCGTTTGGTCGTCAAACAAATTCTGGTAGTAATATGAACACATTTAGTATATATGAGGTATTTATTAACCGGCCAGTGCAACGAATCAACGAACTACTTCTTAAAAAATTTTGGAAAAACGTTCCACTGAAAAAAAGTTTAAAAATGTGTTACAAATGAAAGTTCTTTCTAAAAATTTATAAAAACCGGAGATCGATAACTTTATAATTTTTTAATTTATGAGCAATCAAAGTCCACAAATATTGTGCCGTATACGTGCCATTACGCAAAAGTTGGCGAGCACGACCCACCGCACAGTGTATTACTTTCTTTTGAAATTCTATTTAGAAATGCTTAATTAAGCTAAAAAATAAAAACTAGGAAATTTGAACTAAGTTGAATCGAGTAACGGAGTTTTATTTGGAAGCATATCAATTGAGAAAAAGTTTTAACTCGACCATTGAATGTGAAAGTTTAAATTGCTGGCCTGCTGTGAGTTATACTTCAATTGCTAAAATATAATACTGTGTTTATTTTCTGAGGTATGCTAATTTTAGTAAATATACATTTTTGCGATTTTAATTGAACAGTAATTAATTGTTCATGTTATAGTGGGATAATGTTAAATTAATTAAAATTTTTGAAATATTTTGACTTCATAAGACCAGCAATCTCGTTATCCGCGTTTATCCGATTTAATTTTTATCTAAACTTGTTTGCTTCTATTCGTAAAACTAAATTAGTACAACTTTAGTTGCAGAAAATGGCAGGCTTTCATGTAACATTTTGTTTTCAGGAAATATGGCAATTTCAAGGAATGAACTTTTCGAGATTCGGCATAAGAAAAATAACGCAAAAGAAAAAAATGACAGCTCAAAGTTGACTCCAATAAAAAAAAAACAGTTTCAAAATTTGTGAGTGGAAAAGTTGTAGACGTATTTTAAAATAAGAAGGGATTTCCAGTGATATCTTTTTCGAAGGCTAGTCATCAGTCGAAAAGGGAAAATTTATCACATTTGATAAGAAACTATTGAAAAGAAGAGTTGGCCTTTGCAACTGCTTCTAGCGTGAGGTTATCAGGTCAGCGGGATGCAGCATTAATCGTAGAAACCATAACAAAAAATTCAGACGCAACTAAAATATAACATGCCCTTACTCGCCAAGCATCTGTGTTAGTTAAATATAATCCAGAAGATGCAGTAGTTCTATACATAAATCGAAAGTTTATAGTTAAAATGTATTTAGAAATACGATCTGGGACTAAACAAAGACATGCTGACATTCACTCATCATATTAATTCCTTAGAAAAGAAAAAATTGCATGCTATAACGTTAGTTGACGAACGTTTAATTAAGCGATTTGTTGTCATACTTCAAACTATGTCATGTGGATTCGGCGTTGATTCCGAAACGGATTGTAGATTTGTACTTTTTTGTATCTGTTTTATGTATAATGATTTCTATGAATAGTATAATATTATACACTCCTAACTGGATGTTTAGTTTTGATATAATTTTTAAATTTAAATTAAATTGATTTTGTTAACATAAATATTATTGAGTAAGAGTTATGTGATAAAAGTTGTACTAAAAAAGACTGCGGTCAGGTCTTATTGTACTAATATTTCCTAAATATAATAATAATAATAATAATTTGGTATTACATGCCATCGAGCATTCATAAAATTTTGATTCATGGGGCAGACATTATTAATAAAGCAGTACTTCCAACAGGAAAGCTCTCAGAGGAAGCACTGGAGACTAAAATTAAAGATTTTAAGATCTACAGGCGAAATATTACAAGAAAGATGTTTCGTAAATATTCAATAGAAGATGTATTCAATATATTGTAACGAATTTAGGGAAATTCCGCTTATTTTCAACCTTCTACTAACGTTCGTATCGCTAAACTGTTGAATAAATAACTCCAATATTCAATAATGCTAAAAATGATCTTTATTAGACCACTTTGAAAATACTTCACAATAACACTTATACTTCACAACTGATAGCGTGCTTAAATAAAACTGATTGATTGCTGCTTACTCAGCTTTCGCTCCTTTTGTACTCTCTGCTGTGCCGTTCGCATACTTCTAGGCGTTTATTCTTCTAGAATTTACTTCTTGGTTACCAGCTATAAACTACAGACGCACGTTTATAGCTTCTCGCATAGCCATATGCGCGTGTGTATGTGAGTGATACTTCCACCGATGATTGCATACTTTTATGAGTATCTCGGATATATGCATGTGTTTGTGCGTTTCTCTCCGCTGCTTGTATGTACATATGTGTAGCAATAATGATTGATTTGTTTATGTACATACCAGTGACTGCTTAGTATCGGCTTAGAGATGATAGTATCCCTTAGTGTTGCTAACATTCGTCACAATATTATTTTTGTCGTCCAATCCCCTAATATACTCTATTTCAGAAAAGAACTCGAATGAATTTAAGGCAAATGAAGCATTCGACAAAGAAGTGCTTAAACTATTGTCAAACCCAGAAACAAATTTTGACCAAGGCTCCGACATTTCAGACCTAGATGAAGAGTTCGACTCCAGTTTAAATGATTAACATAACGTTATCGACTTATATTTTTTTATTTTGATTACATTTATTTAAGTTTATTGCAATTATTTATTACTACATACAAAAATATGCCTTTCTTCACGATAATACCTTTTCTCTAATGAATTTTTCTAACTTTGATATAACCTTTCTTAATTAAAATTTATTTAGCTCAATAAAAATTTAAAAAGTGGTGAAAAAATAATAAATTTTTACAAATAATATATTTATTTTTATATAAAAGCGTTAGTTGATGAGTAGAGCTAGAACAATTATGTATTCCAATCGTGACTTTATATCAGCTAGGTTGTTGATATATCACACTGTGCACCGGCTCGCCGTGTAAAGTCAACGACATTCGAGTTAGGGCCTTTACTTTTCTAATATAAAATAAATTACAGGTATTGATGAAAAGAGGCGTCTGTCTCCGATAAATTTTCGAAAATAAATCGATAACATTTCCATAGCAAATCAGTAACTTTTATAAAACGATACCAAACACTCCGAAAACAATTTTCGATAAATTTTTCCATAAAAAATCGATAAAATCTCGATAACAAATCTAAAAAATGTCTACACCTTGGCGATAACATGCCAAACAATTAAACATTGCAAACCATTAAAACTTCCAGAAAAAATCGTTAACACGCCGTCCCGTTTCAGTTTTCATTCTTCATCTTTCCCTTCTCCAACCACTCTCACACATTACGCCTATTCTTATATCACGTTTACACAAGTGTGTTTACACAAAAAATTTAATCCCAAAAATGCTACCTCCGATATATGTATAATAATAAGTACACATCAACTGCTGAGTGGAATATCACCCTATATATATCGATAACAGCCCATCTTAGCAAACTTGAAGACTGTCGTATATCAGAATTTGTTTAAATAGCGTACCTCTTCACAATTTATTTCAAAAACGAATTTTAATAAATAAAGCCCTATTTCAGAAGTGGGCGGAAAAGCAGCCTATCCCAAAATTTAGCTCAGGATAAATTCAATGCTTTTCTGCTTCGATAGGGCGTTTATGAAAAACATTTTGAGGTGGGATGTTTTTCAATAATATTTTTAGATACAATATTTTTGGCAGATAAGATGACATTCCACTCATGTGATACATTATAGTTTTTTTTTCTTAAAAAGAAATTTTGAAATTTAAGTTTTAGGAAAATTTCGGTTTATTTTTGAAAAACCTATTCCCGCTAGCGGAACACTGTGTAGAAGTCCCTATACAGAATTTTTGTACCTGTTGTGTTTAACTTCTCACACTCTCTTCTATCTTCATTTGTTTACGTATTGTTGCTGAAAAAAACACGTGACGGCATTGCGAAAGTTTCAATTCTTCAGTTTACGATTTCTGAGGAACTTGTTGCATTCGTAGTTCATTTTGTTTTCATGTTTTTTTTTTCCTTTGTCCGCTTTCATTACATCGTTTTTCATTTTAGCGTTTGCGTACAAGTTTTGTGATGTTTGCTCTTTATTTAATGTACGGACCTATTAATTTTTTTATGTCTTCTCAATGGTTTCGGTTCTTTAATTGTACAGCATTATTTACATACAAAAGTATATTTGTAAGTGCATTAGACTGATTAAAAAAAAAGTTAAAATATGAGATGTTGATATTAACATTATAATTGTACTACTGGTCCGAACTTTGTTTGCTGGGAAACAATACCTAGTGAGTGTCGGGCTATCTCAATTCTGGATTTGACAAATCGAGATATTTGTCTAACGTGGGGACCTTTCATAGACTGGAAACCCTATCAGAAACCAGAACCAATGTTATAAAATAGCTCCGTCCTCTGGACAAATATTAGATATTTTGCAGAACCTATGCTACTTCCTGCTTCTAGATGTGTTAGCTGTGTCAATCCTTATAGTTGGAGCCTTGGCTTGGCTAGCGCAGGGCACGAGCACAAAACGTGCACGATCGTTTCCTCCTCCAACTCGCACTTCATACATCTGCTATCACTGACAAGGCCTAATTTAAAAGCATTTGGCGTTAGAAGGTAGTGTTCCACGCCTTTCCTGCTGGGTCAATCATGTGGAACTCTCATCATCTTTTAATCTCGCCGAATCTGATTGGGACGTCTACGGTACAAGCCTCCAGAGATACGTCCTGCTTAGCTAGCTTATCCACTTGTTCATTTACATCAATTCCCATACGCGCAGGGACCCAATATAGATTTATATATCTCCCTATCCCGATTTATTCCTCTCGTCTACGCTCTTAGCTGATGTGTACATATTTGCGTAGCTATTTCCCAGTAAGAATACTACGGGTTAATTGATTAGTTTCACAACTGACACACTTGACTATAACCTTGGTTAGGAGACATGCGCCAGACTTAGTTAATTTTGTGAGAAAGTCGCGCAAAACAGAATAACCTCCGCAAAGAGACCGCACTTTCTCAATATCTGAGATGTTTTCTCTCATTTCCATTTGTAAGATTTTGGATTACAGCTTATGCATATCTATGTTTTACAGTTAAAATTGACTTTAACGCCCCGATTCTAGTGTGGTAACAACATTCTTCACCACGGTAACGAAATCATATGGCAACTAATAATTTTTTACCCACAAAAGTAGGTGGTTACATCGAAATAACCACACAACAGCTATTGTTCAGAAAAGAGTAAAACTGAAAAATAAAGAATATTAAGCGCAAATAAGTAAAGATAATAGTAAAAAAGTGTTGCCTCTTGCTATACATATTTGTTTACATTATGTACTTTCACAGAATAAATTACAATATACCTATGTAGAAACCTAACATGCATAATATGCATATACACATCGTCCCGTTTATTCGTTAACCTCGTATCTACAAGTGAGACATTTTCGGTAAAGCGAACACGGTTGCCACACCATGTTTTCATTTGGGACCAAAATTCATCGAAAAAAGGACCAAAGTTTTGCTTTATTTGATTAGTATAAAATACAAAATTTTAGGATGTTTCCATATAAAATTTTACTAAACATAGTGAAGAATTTCCTTTAATTCAAGCTGAACAAACAAATATATGGGCATGCAACCAAAAATGATACTATATTTTGACATAGGATAAGTCTATGTCTTTCACCAACCAAACGTTGTGAACCTAGTTTTGGTCACAAAGCTCTTGGTTCTAGCATTATGTTGTTGATAGCAATGAAATAAAATGTAAAGTGCAGTTAGGTTTTAGTAAGAAACGGTTCAAAATTTCCGTTCTGGTGTTGCCGAACTATGTATCTGGAAAACTCAGTAAATCATAAATGAAACTAGGCCATTTTGTTAGTGCTATTTTTATAGATGCTTACCTTTTCTCTTAGCGTTTAAACTTAATATCTGAGCCTAGATTCAGTAAGCGTGAGTTTTGATTATACAAAATATTTCTTCCGAAATCAAATCTCTTTTGCATTTGCTTCCTTCTGTCTTCGAGTTAAAATATTTCTTGTGCGAAGATACTTAGTTTTCAATTACCTTGCGTGGCTTAACACCACAATAGTCCTGGAATTCCTTGAACTCATTGAGCTGGGTGAGAAAGATTTTAATATCAAAGTTCCAAACGAGTAGTAATGCTACGAATTTCTTTGTATAAGTTTTGAAAGTGTTAGGCTCACAACAGAGTGCTCGCTATAAGCTATGCTAGGCGAGAAGAAATTTTTATTTTCATATATTTTACATAGTGTTGTATAACCGATCGAAATATCTAGCTGTTATTAATATTATTATAAAACAAGAGTTTTTTTTTTGATTAGTCGGTTATTTCATCAACAATTAACGACAATGTGTTTGCCAACACTTTTCTTTTTAATGCCTGGCTTAGTTATATCCTAGGTGAAATGATATTGTTCTGGTACATTTTACTGAATGAGCAATTTTTTATGGTGAGAGTTCCATTGAAGTAAATTCAAAATTATATGGGGGCTAACGAAAGTGTGGCGAATTTTTGGGCAATATTGTGAATTTTTACCTGAGTGAAAAAGAAAGAAAAGTACCAATCGTGGCTACTGCCTAAAAAGGACCAAAATTGAAGAAAAGGGACCAGCGGAACAAATGGGGTTGGAAGGGACCATTTTTGGTCCAAATGGACCAAAGTGGCAACCGTGAAAGCGAAGAAAACTACCATTCAAATTTCTCCACAGACACTGGTGAGTTTCTTGGTGATGACAGCGTTACCACTTGGGCCAGAATCGCGAATAAAAGAACTGGTAACGATATTCGGTTACATAATGTTCTGGGAACTATTTTACCGGTAACGCTCAGAATCGAGGCGTAAAAGACCGCTTCGGTTTTGTTCGTTTCCCCTTCAGTCAAGGTTTGCCAACAGGGATATACATTTAAACACATACATATATGTCTTGTTATAGTTTAATCTTTTATAAAAAAGCGTAATCGATGATCCTGTTTGGAAGAGAAAAAAGCAATGAAATTTGGTTAGTCGGTCTAATGTGCAACAACAATATACACATATGCCTATCACCATACACCATACTATGACGCAATGGGTCTATAAATATTTTATGTTCTACAACATCAACTGGCAAACTAATGGCTTCATCATTTGTATATTTTTATACTCAGTTGAACAGAGTTCACAGAGTATATTAACTTTGATTGGATAACGGTTGGTTGTACAGGTATAAAGGAATCGAGATAAATATAGACTTCCATATATCAAAATCATCAGGATCGAAAAAAAAATTGATTGAGCCATGTCCGTCCGTTAACACGATAACTTGAGTAAATTTTGAGGTATCTTGATGAAATATGTAGGTTCCTGAGCACCCTTCTCAGATTGTTATTTAAAATGAACAATATCGGACTATAATCACGCCCACTTTTTCGATATCGAAAATTTCGAAAACCCGAAAAAGTGCGATAATTCATTACCAAAGACGAATAATGCGATGAAACTTGGTAGGTGAGTTGAACTTATGACGCAGAATAGAAAGTTAGTAAAATTTTGGACAATGGGCGTGGCACCGCCCACTTTTAAAAGAAGGTAATTTAAAATTTTGCAAGCTGTAATTTGGCAGTCGTTGAAGATATCATGATGAAATTTGGCAGGAACGTTACTCCTATTACTATATGTATGCTTAATAAAAATTATCATAATCGGAGAACGACCACGCCCACTTTTAAAAAAAAAAATTTTTTAAGTCAAATTTTAACAAAAAATTTAATATATTTACAGTATATAAGTAAATTATGTCAACATTCAAGTCCAGTAATGATATGGTGCAACAAAATGCATAGATAAAAGAAAATTTCAAAATGGGCGTGGCTCCGCCCTTTTTCATTTAATTTGTCTAGGATACTTTTAATGCCATAAGTCAAACAAAAATTTACCAATCCTTGTGAAATTTGGTAGGGGCTTAGATTCTGGGACGATAATTTATTTCTGTTAAAAAGGGCGAAATCTGTTGAAGCCACGCCCAGTTTTTATACACAGTCGACCGTCTGTCCTTCCGCTCGGCCGTTAACACGATAACTTGAGCAAAAATCGATATATCTTTATTAAACTCAGTTCACGTACTTATCTTAACTCACTTTGTATTGGTATAAAAAATGGCCGAAATCGGCCTATGACCACGTCCAATTTTTCGATATCGAAAATTACGAAAAACGAAAAAAATGCCATAATTCTATACCAAATACGAAAAAAGAGATGAAACATGGTATTTGGATTGGTTTATTGACGCAAAATATAACTTTAGAAAAAAACTTTGTAAAATGGGTGTGACATCTACCATATTAAGTAGAATGAAATGAAAAAGTTCTGCAGAGCGAAATAAAAAACCCTTGAAATCTTGGCAGGAATACTGTTCGTGGTATTATATATATAAATAAATCAGCGGTATCCAACAGATGATATTCTGGGTCACCCTAGGCCACATTTTGTTCGATATCTGGAAAACGCCTTCACATATACAACTACCACCACTCCCTTTTAAAATACTCATTAACACCTTTCATTTGATACCCATATCGTACAAACACATTCTAGAGTCACCCCTGGTCCACCTTTATGGCGATATCTCGAAAAGGCATCCACCTATAGAACTAAGCCCCACGCCCTTTTAAAATACTCATTAACACCTTTCATTTGATACCCATATCGTACAAACATATTCTAGAGTCACCCCTGGTCCACCTTTATGGCGATATCTCGAAAAGGCGTCCACCTATAGAACTAAGCCCCACGCCCTTTTAAAATACTCATTAACACCTTTCATTTGATACCCATATCGTACAAACATATTCTAGAGTCACCCCTGGTCCACCTTTATGGCTATATCTCGAGAAGGCGTCCACCTATAGAACTAAGCCCACGCCCTTTTAAAATACCCATTAATACCTTTCTTTTGATACCCATATTGTACAAACGCATTCTAGAGTCACCCCTGGTCCACCTTTATGGCGATATCTCGAAAAGGCTTCACCTATAGAACTAAGGCCCACTCATATTGTACAAACGCATTCTAGAGTCACCCCTGGTCCACCTTTATGGCGATATCTCGAAACGGCGTCCACCTATGGAACTAAGTATCACTCCCTTTTAAAATACTCATTAACCCCTTTCATTTGATACCCATATCGTACAAACAAATTCTAGGGTCACCCCTGGTCCACCTTTATGGCGATATCTCGAAACGGCGTCCACCTATGGAACTAAGGACCACTCCCTTTTAAAATACTCATTAACACCTTTCATTTGATACCCATATCGTACAAACAAATTCTAGATTCAACCCTGATCCACCTTTATGGCGATATCCCTAAATGACGTCCACCTATAGAACTATGGCCCACTCCCTCTTAAAATACTCTTTAATACCTTTCATTTGATACACATGTCATACAAACACATTCCAGGGTTACCCTCGTTTCATTTTCCTACATGGTTATTTTCCCTTATGTTGCCACCATAGCTCAACTGAGTATGTAATGTTCGGTTACAACCGAACTTAACCTTCCTTACTTGCTAAATTTATTTTAGCAAAGTCCAAATGAGTAAACAGTTCCCTAGTTTAAATGATAGGAATGTAATCACATAAAGGAAAATTTTATAGAATGAAACCATAAAGCATTTTTGTCAGTTAGGTAGAGTGTCATGGCTTTAGTACTCCAACTGGACGACTCTGGAATACCGAGCTGCCGTTGCCTCTGCACGGTATTCTGCTAAATGAAAGGGTTGGATATCATTAATGATGTGAAGAGTTTCGCTTGGCGTTGATATTAGAGCACTACTTACGTTGAACATACTAGATCTGCGATTTTCACAAATAATTTAGGTTTCATGCCTTGATCAAGGCTGGCCACCAGACGAGTGACACGTACAGCAATATGGGGCGAATGCTTGCATATGCTCGGGGGTTAGTGCCCATTTTTTGTCAACAGCTCTTTTATACGTGTATAATGATATATACGTCTTTTTATGCTGAATACTGTTATCCTTCCAGCTTTTAACCAGAGCCACGCCTCAAAATTTGGCCTTATCGGCCATGCACTATTTAATTCCGGTAGTTTTTAGAATGGTATTTTGTGTCGTTTAGTGTTTAAGAAAAGTCAACAAAAATCAGCTGTTCTGTCAATCAATTCAAACTTACAGCTGCCATCTAGCGTACAATAGCAACTGTCAGTAATGCAGTGCAAATATTCACAATAGTGCCATAGTACAAATAGATTTCTTTGTGTGCTCACAATCGTTTATTTTTAACAAATTATTTTAATAAAATATTGCTAAACAAAAGCTCTACGGCCAAAATTGCCCAAAACTCGCTAATAGCCCGAATCTCCATCTTTACAACCAAAACTTTATTTATAGATTTGGATTCCAAATAAGAGCGAAAAAGGGACCCGTACATACAACAACAATTAGAAATAATATATATGATCATATTGTAACGAATTTAGGGAAATTCCGCGTATTTGCAACCTTCTGCTAACGTTCGTATCGCTAAACTGTTGAATAAATAACTGCAATATTCAATAATGCAAAATCGTCTTTATTAGACTACTTTGAAAATACTTCACAATAACACTTATACTTCGCAACTGATAGCGTGCTTAAATCAAAACTGATTGCTGCTTACTCAGCTTTCGCTTCTTTTATACCCTGCCAAAATTGTTGGATTGCGTGTTCCATTTTCTTCATGTTGGAATACTCTAACAATACTCCTTTGCAATGCGTTTGCGGACCACCATCAGCCGATCATTACTCGTTTTTTAACGACCGTGATCACGACACGATGACGATCGAACAGAGTTGCCAAAAGTAAAATATTGCATACAAATAACTGATAATAAAATTTTACTATGGCAACTCTGATAAAATGCAACCGCGCACTGGTTTTATGTATACATGCTATAGTATAGAGAAATATTAGTTTATTCACGCAAATGCTAAATAACATAAGAATATTCGTATTAAAAAATATAAAAGTTGTATTGCCCCTCTTAATTTACTTTCATTTTAAATTAAATTCACTCCGATAATTCTTTCCGACACAATTCCTCTTTAGTACTTTGGCATATGATCCTCTGGAGGTGCTCCATAGAGTACTACAGTGAAAGTACTTTGGAAAGTACTCTGACATATGTACTCTATGGAATACTCACAAACAAAGCGAGAGTGGGATCACCTACTCCTCTCCTAGGACATCGCAATGTTAATTGGAGCACATTTTTTGTATGAATACAGATTAGTTTTGGAATACTCCTATACTCCCAAAGGAGTATTCCTTATATTATTTATGGAGTACTGGCGTTTTTTGAAGGGTACTCTTTGCTGTCTCGTTCGCATACTTCTAGGCATTTCTTCTTCTAGAATTTACTACTTAGTTACCAGCTATAAACTACAGATGCACGTGTATAGCGTCTCGCATTGCCATATGCGCGTGGAACTACTGCCGGAATCATTTTGTGACTGTTTCGAGATTATTACGGCTTATTTTTGCGATCATTTTTAGATTTTATTAGTGTCATGTTCGCACCATTTCAAATTCAATTTGCGACTATATGGGGGTCATTTTGGGATTGTTTGAGGATAATTACGGGACAATTTCGGATTGGTTGTGAAAATCTTTTTGGCATCATTTTATGTGACTGTGGAATTGACTTCGGCAATATTTTAGGATGATTTCTGGATAATAAAACTTTTAGGAAAAAACTAAAACTTGAAAAACTTGATCTAAGTCCCTTCGGAGGCATATCGCGCCAAGTTATAGCTATTTTTATTCGGGGGAGTAAAATTGCAAAGCCAGCTGCTAAGTTTGAAACTTTTGTTTTCAGGTCGAGACATGAGCTTTACGCAAATATGACGATAGTGCAGCGAATAAAAACCCATAGGCGTCGCTGGCTGAGTCATTATACAAATGCACGAAGACGCTGCAGCCAAGAAGGTATTTCAGTTTGGAAGCAGAGAAAGTGGTAGACCCCCGCTGAGTTGGGAGATGCAGGTGCAGGAAGGATTGACCTCCCCTGGTGAAACGTCCAGAATAGCTTAAACGGTTAAGCGTCAATTAATGATGATGATGAGTATTGTCAAATGCGACTCCATTTTTTAATATTGACTTAATCTGTCTGGTTTATTGCATCATCCCAATACCAAAAGACTCTCGATTGTCAATTTACTATTTGTTTAAGTAACTTATTTCATAACTGCCAAACATTATTGTTATATTCCTGCTGTTCGATATCCTTTTCCTAATACTCTTTTGCTGTCGCCTGTGTTGACTTGATATCGCAAATTAATTAATTGTTTTCGATTGTAAGCCGCTGTAGGCTTCCAAAGACCAAATTTTACTGTGGTTAATTAACTCGTGTCAACAACTGACTAACTGTTTCTTATGCAATTATTTGAGGGTTTGGTAAGGCACCTCATTTTATGTTTTTATCAAATAAAGGCATTCAGCAAAATATTCATAGACAGTGCTACCGGCGTTGCTGAGTTGGACAGTTGCTCCGTTGTCAAATAACGTTTATTTAGTATTAAGAGAAATTATTTCGTTTGGTTTTTGTATATGCAAAAAACGCCTAGAACACATTCTCACAAACGGCATGTACACTTTCAGGAACAAGATGGACGTTTGCCTGGTTCGCGACCCTCCAGCGCACCAGCGGAACCCAATGCCAAAGCAGCACGAAAGGCTTCCAAAAAGATGGAAAAAGAGGCGAGGTAAGTGTAAAGTAAAACAGCATTTCTTACTATATAATATTTTTCCCCTCCCCCACCAGGCGTCAAGAAAAGGAAGCAAGTCGTCGCGAAAAAGAAGCACGCAAATTGGAACGTGAGACAGCGCGGCGTCAAGAACGCGAAGCAGCCAAACTTGAAAAACTCAATCGTAATATGGAGAAAATATCGCGTAGTACGGAACGTGTGGGTGGCACATCGCGCTCTGGTTCGCTGGAGCGTCGACGCAGCGGTGAAGACTCACCAGTGCTCAATCAATCGACCGTACACGGTATAGCGAGCCCCAATCGTCGTCCAACAATATTTGATGTATTTCGACAACGCGCCAAATCAGATGCTAAACGTAAAGATTCCGCCCTACTCGTCGGTGGTAGTGGGGGTGTTAGTGTGGTAGCGGGTGCGGACAGTAGTAGTGCTAGTAGCACACATTCGGGTGCCGGTGGCGGTATAATGAATCAAATGAAAGTGGCCATGCAAAATTCAGGTTTAATTGGTCATCATCATGATAAACGTCAACATCCCGCGGTCACGATAACCAGCGCAGAGGCAGGCAGCAACAGCAGTAGTAGTGCGAAGAATAAGTACAAAGATGGTTCGGCGCATCCGCATCAAGGCAGCGATGCACAGGTGAGTGGTTGTAGTTCTAAGAGTTTGTGAAAGTGGTAAAAAAAAGGGGAAGCTGATATTAAATTAGGCATGCTGCTTTCTCTTCACCAACCCCTTTTCAAATTCCGCCCTTTTCCATTTATGAAGCGTCCTTGTTGACCTAATCGCTACAACAACAACAACAACAACCGCCAAATTCGAACATATATCCCAGCCCTCCTCCTATTCCTACTTCAAGCGATGCGTTATGTTCCATTTCTGGAAGTCAAGAACTGCCGTAACATAGTGAAAAGATTACATCAGCTTTCTCCCCGCATCGTCGTCCTCTTACCATGTAATCTAATATTGCTGCGTGCCCGCAGTCGAGCATTTTGAACTCCTTTAGTATAAAACCCACTTTTTGGCTAAACCTTTTGCAGGCAGAATTCCTACTGTTATAACTGCTCCCAATTAATTTGAAGTCGAGAATAAGGTCAAGATATTTGACTCCAGGAGAGATTTAATCATTGTGGCGTCAAATTTGCAAGCCGAGAAGATAATTTTTTACGACTATCTGCACACTGCCGGATTTACATAGAAAGCTTTTTCCAGTGGTTTACATTTACAACTGATTTTAATGTATGGTTTAGGGTTTAGGTATGCCCTTGCTACAAAGAGGTTGTGAAACCTAACAGGATTCTTTGGTTGATCGTAACTGGGAGCAAAAAGTTGAGATATTTTCAAAATGATTTTAATTCATTTGGCGATACCAATAGGCTGCATTTAGCCCAACGAAGAAGAGACTGGCGCGATTTGTACGGCATTTAACAGCCGAACTTGAAGGTTTCGTTGTAAATCCGGACCAATTTTCAGCTTGTATTAGGCATTTTCCAAAAAAAATGCTGGCAAATAGTATGATAGCGCTTTTTTTGACCCACATCTGTTCTAGATTAATCTTTCACTCAGCCGACATTATGCTCATCAAGTTTACTCCATTCTAAGAAATTGGAACATATTTTGTGTACTTGTTCCGCTTTTTTAAGTCAATGTTTAAGGCATTAGCTACATTTTTTGTGATCAGTCACTGGAACGAGGCTCCCTCGGGCTATTATCTTCAACTACTGCTGATCGTACCTACTTCTAGAAACTATGCGGGACTGCAATCATGTCTACCTATTATCAGCCTGAAGGCAGCTCTTAGAGGTACGATCCTCGCTAGAAACCAAGGCTTACTCGCTCGCTCGATTCGTTAATTTCATGGATAGCAAAGAGTTTTGATAGACATAGATGTGACTGAGAGTGCTGCAAAGATTTCTGCCTCTACTCCTTAAACCATTTCGGATGCGCTCGCGAGCTTTTAAATTCTAAATCTCAGTATGAGTATACCATTTACCGATGTACATATGTATATCGATAGCTATCATTGGACAGTTGGCGTCGGTATCCGTTAGCATGCCCTAAAGAATCTCAACTACGTTAACTTAAGGGCACCTTGGCATGCCGTTTCTGCTGTAAAAACCCACAAAGTAGCAATCTCCGATATTAGCTCGACTTGTAATACAAGTCAACTTCTCCTGAAAAGAAAAAATCTGTCAAAACAAATTCATTTGTATTACAAGACTTGTATTTTTGTGAAATGGCTATCAGAGCTTTTTTCCTACAAATTATGTATTTCTCACCAATTTCCATCACATTTTCATAACACTGATTGATTAAACTGACAATTATTTTTAACTGCCAATTATTTACAGTACTATCACACCGTAACGGCGGTACGTCGTGCCGACGCAACCCGCTCACCAATGACCAAAGTAATGGATCTATTTAGGAGCCGTTCGAATTCAGCGGCGACCGAGGCGGATAAACGTAAAGCGGTGAGTTTGAATTTAACGTTATTGTTGTATATAAACCATAGGTCGTTGAAAGCTTTTCAAAGTTGAAAGTGGTGAAAAGCTCATTATATTTTTATTTTACAACATCAGCTTTTGAGGGGAGTTTGGTAGCAGCTTTATGGTATGTGTTAACAAAAGCATGTAATACAGCCATTCACCGCTAGATGACAGCCGAATAACCTGCATAGTTTTTTCCTGACAGTAGAACACTGGAAAAAATTTGAAGCAAATTTTAGAAAATTTATTTTCTCGGTCTCTCAAATGTAATATAATTCTTTTTCCACATAGGTTGTTTTTCTTATCAAATATGAGGCATAGAAATAACAACCAAAATTTATATAAAATTATAAACTTTTTGACTTTCATATACTTTAATATTTTCATTGACGACCTACCTTAATGGGCAGACTGCTCGACTGACATCTTTTGTTTGGTGGTTTGTTTCATTGCTTCGGAACAATTTTGGTACAATTTCAAGAGTATAAGTTAATAAATACAAAGCGCGATAACCACCAAAGAGATTTTCGGCCGAGCTTCTCTTCCAATTTGCGTCTTGCTCCTTTTACTCGGAGTGGTTGCCAAATCACTGCCGAGTGGCGATCCCGTTCAGGAAAACTTTTTTCTAATTGAAAAAACTTGTTTCTAAAGTTTTGATGCTGCTTCGGCGGTAGGTCAAACCCAGGATCTTTGGTGTTGTAGGCGGAGCACGCTACAACCACACTACTACGGCCGTAAGATTACTTCTGAGTAAATTTGGTAACATTTTAAAATTTTTCCAGCTTTATTTTTTATACTATTAGATATATTTCGCGGCCGTTTCGGGACTATCCCGACACCATTTCGTTATTATTTGAAATCTATTTTAGAAATATTTCCAATATTTAAGAGCAAATTTAAGATAGTTTTCAGGATTATCTTGAAGAACTACTTTGTTACCATTTCAGGTATCAAGAACGTAATTAGTTCTAAACAAGAAATGGTGTATAAGTTCGGGTGTAACCGAATATTATATACTCAGCGTGAGCTTCAATTGTACATTTCATTTCAGATAAATTATTTTATACATAACACGTGGCACCGCCCGTTTAAAAAAAAATGTCTCCCCATTTCCTTTTACAATAAAACTTTATAAGTGAAATATCATTGATTCAAAACTATTTTTTGGTAAGTTATATAGGGTCTAGGACCCTTTTAAACTTGTTTTATATCTAAGTTGCCGTGGTCTTTAATCGATCCCGTCCATTTTTACTATAAATATTTTCTGCTATAAGGAAAATATGTGTACACAATTTCATTACGATATGTTAATTTTCCTTCGAGTTATGGCTCTCGAAATATAGAAAATTGCTTAGGCATAAAAGAGGCGGTGCCACGCCCATTTTTTTAAATTTAAAGTTTTCCCTATTTATTGTTATAAATCCACTTGGGAAATGAAATACCATTGATATAAAGCTCTTTTGTGCAAAGATATAGCTTATTTTATTCGTCCACGACCCTTTTAAAAATCTTTTATATAAAAGTGGGCGTGGTCCTTAACCGATTTCGTAAATTTTTGTTCAAAGCATTCCTTATAGTAAAGGCAACCTCTCTGCCGAATTTTGTTACGATAGGCTTAACGATTTTTGATTTATGATTAATAATATTTGTAAAATTGATTTTATCACAAGTGGACGGTGCCACGCCCATTTTAAATTTTTTTTTTTCAAATTTTTGTCAAGAGTCTCAGTATCAGTCCACATGTGTAATTTCAACATTCTAGGTGTATTATTTACTAAATAATCAGGTTTTTTGTGTTTTTCAAAATATTATATATATAAAAAGTGGGCGTGGTTATCATCCGATTTCGCTATTTTTAATGCCAATCTATTCTGGGTCCAGATAAGCTCGTATACCAAATTTGGTGAAGATATCTTAATATTTACTCAAGTTATCGTGTTAACGGACGGACAGGCGGACGGACATGGCTCAATCAAATTTTTTTTTTCGATACTGATGATTTTCATATATGGAAGTCTATATCTATATCGATTCCTTTATACCTGTACAACCAATCAAAGTTAATATACTCCAATCAAAGTTAATATACTCTGTGTGCAAAGCACAGTTGGTCCTATATATGACTATCAATAGAAATTTGACGCGTCCAACGCTTTTATTTAATTGTCTGATCAACGCCCTGGAGGGTGGGGCCGTGTGCAGAAGTCCACGAAAGTGGGGAAAGCTTCTGACCGCCATTCACGTGGGAATGGCCAGAGCGATTCTTTTGCATGCGGTTCAAGCAGCTCACTACTGCCGGTCGCTTGCGGCCAAGTATCCTCTGGGTAGCCGCTAAATGGGTGTTTAGCTAATGTGTGAGCTAATGTGAGAAGGCGACAACCTGGCTAGGCCACTCTGACATAATCGGTTTAAGGGCTAGCCGGGGGAGCGTCTGTACACCTCTAGGTGCGGCTGCAAGCGGATGTCTGTCTTGGAGCAAACGGCTCGCTATATAAACGTGCCAAGTAATATTTTCACCCCCGCTGAGCGGGTTGTGCGCTGGGCTTGGGACCCGCCACGTAAAAACATACTCCAATGAAATATAACAACAAGCCTCGGATAAATACACTCTCTATTGATGACGACCATGGCAAACGTTTGAAGGACAATGAATTGAGGGCATGCACCTGGAACGTCCGCTCCCTGAGTGGGATTGGTGCAGATGCCCGGCTGGTTGATGTCCTCGTCAAAGCAAAATCTGACATCACCGCCATCCAAGAAATGCGTTGGACGAAGCAAGGAAGAAAGAAGATCAAAAATTGTGACATATATTAGAGTGGCCATGCGAATAAGCGCAGTTTCAGCGTCGGATTCGGGGTGGGAGAGAGACTTTGTCGCCAAGTGCTGGCGTTCACGCCTGTGGACGCGCGTCTCGCCGCTATCCGAATAAAAGCAAAATTTTTTAATATATCATTCATCTCTCATTCATTCCATGCGCCGACAGAGGAGAAAGACGATGAGGTGAAAAACATTTTTTATGAACAATTAGAACGCACATACGAGCGCTGCCCCCGTCATGATATAAAAGTCGTGCTTGGCGACTTTAACGCCAGGGTGGGCAAAGAAGGTGTTTTTGGCCCTACAGTCGAAAGTTCAGCCTACACAATGAAACTTCTCCTAACGGACTGAGGCTGATTGACTTTGCCGGTGCTCGAAACATGGTCATATCCAGCACGAGGTTCATGCATAAAAAGATACATCAAGCTACATGGCTGTCTCCTGATCGAAATACTCGCAATCAGATCGATCACGTTGTGATAGACGGACGGCATGCCTCCAGTGTTTTAGATGTGCGCACGATCCGAGGACCTAACACCGACTCGGACCATTATCTCGTTGCAGCCAAAATACGCACCCGCCTCAACGCGGCTAAAACCAAGGAACGAAAACCACAAGGAAAGCTAGCCGTTGAAAAGCTTCAATCACAACAGACTGCCAATGATTTCGCAACTCGACTCTCACACCTGCTCTCTGAGAGCACAACTCAACCTGAAGGAATACAGGAGCAGTGGGAGCATATCTCAAAAGCACTTCGTACTGACGCCGAGGAAAAAATTGGTTACGGGCGGCCACGAAAAAACAACTGGTATGATGAAGAATGCCGCGTTGCAACCGAAAGAAAAGACGCTGCCTACAGGGCTACGTTAAAAGCGAGCGTGACAAGAGGAGTGTGTGAACGCTATCGTGAGTTGAAAAGGAAAGCGAGACGCCTTTTCAGGAAGAAAAACGCAGAACCAGAAAGGCGTGAGTGCGAGGAGCTTGAGCTGCTAGCCACCAGGAATAACGCCCGAAAATTCTACCAAAAAATACGGCGACAGACGGAAGGTTTTAAGACCGGGGCAAACTCCTGTAGGAATGAAAACGGCGACCTTGTAACTGATGTCAAGAGAGTGCTTAGATTATGGAGGGAATACTTCTCTGCTCTCCTAAATGGAGGCAGCAATTCACCGCGCAGAGATGAAGAACCCGATCCCGCAATCGATGATGATGGAATATATGTCCCCCCGCCCGATTATGACGAAGTTAGAATAGCAATAACCAGATTGAAAAACAACAAGGCCGTGGGCGCTAATGGATTGCCTGCGGAGCTATTCAAGTTCGGCGGCGAGGAGTTGGTAAGGCGCATGCAGCAGCTTCTTAGCAAAATATGGGCGGACGAAAACATGCCCGACGGTTGGAATCTAAGTGTTCTTTGCCCAGTCCACAAGAAGGGGGATACTGCAAAATGCACCAACTATCGTGGAATCAGCCTTCTTAATATCGCATATAAGGTCCCTTCAAGTGTATTGTGCGAAAGATTGAAGCCCACCGTAAACCGGCTGATTGGACCTTATCAGTGCGGCTTCAGACAATGCGCCAAATCTTGGAAAAAACCCGTGAAAAGAGAATCGACACACATCACCTCTTCGTCGACTTTAAAGCCGCCTTCGACAGCACGAAAAGGAGCTGCCTATATGCCGCTATGTCTCAATTTGGTTTCCCCGCAAAACTTATACGGCTGTGCAAAATGACGTTGAGCAACACCATCAGCTCAGTCAGAATTGGGAAGGACCTCTCCGAGCCGTTCGAAACTAAACAAGGTTTCAGACAGGGTGACCCCCTATCGTGCGATTTCTTTAATTTGATGCTGGAGAAAATTATACTAGCTGCAGAACTAAACCGCACTGGAACAATATACTATAAAAGCGTGCAATTACTGGCATATGCTGATGACATTGATATCATCGGCCTAAACACCCGCGCTGTTAGTTCTGCCTACTCCAAACTGGAAAAAGAAGCGGTAAAGATGGGTTTGATGGTGAATGAGGACAAAACGAAGTACCTGCTGTCATCGAGCAAAGAGTCAGCGCATATGCGCCTTGGCAACCACGCTACTGTTGGCAGCCATAATTTCGAAATAGTAAAAGACTTCGTTTATTTGGGAACCAGCATCAACACTAGCAACAACATCAGCACTGAGATCCAGCGAATAATCAGTCTTGCCAATAAATGCTACTTTGGACTAGGTAGGCAATTGAAAAGTAAAGTCCTCTCTCGGCGAACGAAAATCATACTCTACAAGTCACTTATCGTACCCGTCCTGCTATATGGGGCAGAAGCATGGACCATCACAACAGCAGATGAAGCGGCTTTGGGAGTGTTCGAGAGAAAAGTTCTTCGAAAGATTTATGGACCTCTACGCGTTGGCGATGGCGAGTACCGAAGAAGATATAATGATGAGCTGTACGAGCTATACGCAGACATCAACATAGTCCAGCGAATTAAAACGCAGCGGCTGCGCTGGCTAGGCCATGTTATGCGAATGAAAGATGATTATCCGGCCAAGAAAGTGTTTCTATCGGAACCCGCCTATGGAAGCAGAGGTAGAGGGCGGCCCCCACTCCGTTGGAAGGACCAGGTGGAAAACGATTTAAACTCCCTTGGTGTGACCAATTGGCGCCGGTTGGCGGAGCGAAGGAGCGACTGGCGCGCCTTGTTGGACGGCCATAACCGTTTAGACGGTTAAGCGCCAATTAATTAAGTAAGTAAGATCAACATCCTAGATTGATGAGAAGTGTGATGACTTGTACCTAGGCCCTACCTAAATATTTTCTAGCTTTTAGTATTAGTATTACTTCATGTAAGTATTGTTTTCAATAAAACCGTTTAACTTAAAATTTTTTTTTAATTATTTTATTTTCAAGTTTTTAGTCTTTATTTAATTGCCTATTATTTCTCATACTATTTGGTTCATTTAGTGACTCATTATTACAAGGACCCTTTCCTGAAAATTTGTTACAATCTAATTCCTCAATACATAATCCTTCCAAAGACTTTACTCGACTCTGTGCCGCGTATGCTTGTCCCTCCTCCAACTTCAAAATATTTTGATGTCATTTCTACCGGACTGTATGTAATAATTGTTCCATTATTTGTTCCATTTATTTGTTCCATATTTGGCTCATAGAGATCATTTGCGCCACCTAGCGGCGGTGTGCCAAATATGAGCCAAATCGGTCCACAAATACGATTTTTGTGAATATCTCGATCTTTGCGCCACCTAGCGGCGATTTTTTCATAGGTCGCTTTCTATTCTCGTATGTATTATGTGTTCCAAATATGGGCCAAATCGGACCACAAATACGATTTTTGTGATACCTCGATCCTTGCGCCACCTAGCGGCAATTTTTTTTTCTTATTATTGCATTGTCATCGGGTTCTGAACTATATTCCAAGTTTCAAGCTTGTAGGTTATCGGGAAGTTACTTAAATTTCAATTACAAAATTCGTTCACAACGACCGTGCATGCGGCCTGTCTGTCATGTCAACCTAAATAACCCCGTTTAAAAAGAGCGAAGATGACACATACTCACGCATATACATGTATATAGCCTAATCCAATATGAGAAACAGAAACTAGAAATAAATAATCAACTTTTTGAGAAAATCGTTCGCGAAAGGTCATGACTCTAGCAGAAATATGCGAATGAGGCAACTGATAGTATAAAAGAGCGCAAGCTGAGGCATGATGAAACAATTTGATCTTAACACGCTGTAAGCGAAGCACGCGAGTAATTTAATTGTGAAATACTACTACCATAGTAGAACGATAATAGAAGGCGTAGGATAATGAAAAATTTCCTAAAATTCGCCACAATACTTTGGAATGATTTGCATATTAGGTTAAACCACAGCAAAATGAAGGAATGTTTGCTCGCTTGATAATTAGCGGTTATCAAGCGACACAAATTCCCTCAATAAATCGCTTGAATCTAGTATCTTCTAATGTAATCCCTTATCGCTACTGCGTACTTCACCTTAAGATAAGAAAAAAAAGGTGAAAACAAAAGAAGCTAAGATAACAAAAGTGTGTATAATTGCACTATATTTAGTATGATATCAACGAAGCTGATAAGAATCTTAATTTCTTGAAATACCCCAATTACACATGAATAAAAAATAATGTAACGAATTTAGTGCAATTCCTCTTATTTGCAACCTTCTACTAACGTTCGAATCACTAAACTGCTGAATAAATAACTCCACTATTCAATAATGCAAAATGGCCTTTATTAAAGTACTTCACAATAACACTTCTTCTACTGCTCAACAGATAGCGTGCTTAAATCAAACTAATTCGTCGTGCCTCAGCTGGTGCTGCTTTTATTCTTTTTGGTTTCCTCGTTGACATATTTCTAGGCGTTTCTATTTCTAGAATTTGCTACTTGTTTACCAGCTATAAAATTACCAGCTATAACGTAACTACAGATGCACGGTTATTGTAGCTACTCGCATAGCCCATGGGCTTGTATATGTGAGTGATACTTCCACAGATGATTGCCTAATTTTGGGAATATCTCAGATATATGCATGTGTTTGTGCGTTGCTCTCCGCTGCTTGTATGGACATATGTATAGACATAATGATTGATTTATTGATGTGCATACAAGTCACTGCTTAGTATTGGCTTAGAGATGATAGTATCCCTTAGTGTTGCTAATATTCGTCACAACAATTTAAAAAAGGTTACAGCTGAAACCGACAATTTACACTTAATTGAAATCGTCGAATGATAAGAAATTTATGGTAATTAAAACATTTTTTAAATTGTTATATTTATTTAAGTTTGTGGGTGACAAGAGTGTCATATTCATTCCAAAGTTCTAAGTAGTACGTTGTTCAATGTAAAATCTGATTACAATACAGCGCATATGACGAATATGAGAAGGATTTTTCTTCTGATTCTGCTAAAAAAAGTGTTTTGAATTATAATTAATTCCTTTGATATTACTAAAGGTGACCCCCTACTGTGACTCCAATGAAACGGGAAGAAATAACAGTATTTACTTAATCGGTATTTATTCTTGCTTTTTAAAACAAAAAATTATTATCTGCAAAGAGTTTAATCTGTCTTCAATTTTGTTGTCTCTGACGTCAGAACAAATACGGTCAAAGGATATCAATAATTGAAAATAATTCATGTTAAATATTTCGACAAATTTATTCAGTATTGTCATTAGAGATGATAATGATTTAATGCTTAGTTGCATAGCGATGTCCCTTTCATGTTTGTCACCTCATTTCCATACGAATTTTTGACCCACGGAAAAGGCTTTTTCGGTAACTTCCCGTTCAGCTAGATACTTGATACTTAGAATATAGTTCAGATCTGGGAGACATTACAATGCAACTGAAAAAAATCCGCTAGGTGGCGCACGGATCGAGATATACAGAAAATTTATTTTAAAATGTGAATTTTGCGATCGACTTTTAACTAACCAAAGACTTGAAACTTAGCACATAGTTTGCGAGTCGATGGCACTACAATTCGTTGAAAACCAAATGCCGCCAGGTGGCAGACGAATCGAGATACACTAAAATCCCTGAAGACCTCTGAACAAATGCAGGGAATCTTGCAATCGATCTTTGAGTAACTTCCCGGTGAGCTGGAGATATGAAACTTGAGCCGTAAGTCAAAACCCCGTGACAATGCAATATTTTATCAAAAAAATTCCGCTAGGTAGCGCATGGATCGATATATTAGGAAAATTAATTTTAATTTGGGAATCTTTCAATCCATTTTCAACTAACTTCCCGGTTACCTAGAGACTTGTAGCTTAGCACATAGTTCGAGACCCGGTGACAATACAATTATAGAAAACAAAGTTCCGTTAGGTGGCGCGCTCGTCAAGATAACTGAAAATCCTTTAAAAACGGGGGAATCTTGCGATCGATTTTCGAGTAACTTCCCGCTGAGCTAGAGACATAAAACTTGGGCCGTAAGTCAGAACCCGGTGACAATGCAATATTTTATCAAAAAAATCCGCTAGGGGGCGATCTAGAGACTTGAAATCTGATATATAGTTTAAAACTCGGTGACAGTGCAATGCTTGATCAAAAAATTTGAGCTACGTAACGCACAAGTCGAACTATTTAGAAGATTAGGCCATGCCTTCATGGCTAGCCACCTGAGTGTTGCAGGCGTTGTGGAATTCCACCTCGCTGAAGTTCCAACTCAATGCACGGCCTTGCATACTTTTGGGCGTTCTATATTTTGGTCCATTTATATAAATGTAGTCCTTAAAATTTTTTTATCATCTTTTTATTTTCAATTTTTTAGTACTGCCTACAAAAAGGCAATTGCAACTTTGATTAGTAATTTAAGTAATTCCTAAGTGAAAATTGTTATCTTTATTTTTTTGTTCAAAATAGCTACCCGTTCTTTGGCGTTGCTCGGACGTACTACGTCTATATCTATATTTGGCTTAGGTTACTGTAGAAAGATGTATGCGTGCTACATATAAATCGGTGAATTATTATAGCTGTTCGATGTTCTTGATATTGGCGGAGCGGGTGAGTTGGACAAAGAAGATGAATGTGGTGAATGATTCTTGTTGGTGGCAAAGAGTGTAGATTAATTTTTAAAATCTTTGTTGGCGGTTATTCTCATAATTGGCGAAGCCGGATAGTGCAACGCTATCGATGTTGGTGAATATGATCACAATTGTTGAGGAAGTAAGTTCAACACAACACAATTCTTAATTTGCACAGCTGAAAATCGTGGTGAAATTCTCTTGTTATGAAGTACATTCACCGGCAATAAAAATTCACCACTTCATCAATTGTGTTGAACTTACTTCCTCAACAATTGTGATCATATTCACCAACATCGATAGCGTTGCACTATCCGGCTTCGCCAATTATGAGAATAACCGCCAACAAGAATCATTCACCACATTCATCCTCTTTGTCCAACTCACCCGCTCCACCAATATCAAGAACATCGAACAGCTATAATAATTCACCGATTTATATGTATGTAGCACGCATACATCTTTCTACAGTCACCTAAGCCAAATATAGATATAGACGTAGTACGTCCGAGCAACGCCAAAGAACGGGTAGCTATTTTGAACAAAAAAATAAAGATAACAATTTTCACTTAGGAATTACTTAAATTACTAATCAAAGTTGCAATTGCCTTTTTGTAGGCAGTACTAAAAAATTGAAAATAAAAAGATGATAAAAAAATTTTAATGACTACCTTTATATAAATATATATTATAATTTAAATCCCAAAATTCTTTTACAAGAGCTATTGTTAAAGTTTTTTAGTCAAAATTCAACAAGACTATGTCTGTATTAAAGGAAAAATTGCCTTCTATGTTTTGGTCCATTTATATAAAGGTAGTCCTTAAAATTGTTTTATCATCTTTTTTTATATATTTCATAGCAGTTTCGAAGAAATGAAAACAGTGTGCAACACAAACTTAATGTGAGCCCTGAGAGTGATCAAGTCTTACTCAATCTGTTCCCAAATTCAGATGTCGCCGAAAATATTTTGTGGACCAGAACTTTTTCATCCATTCGATATGATTGTCGAACCAGCAAAGCTTCTGGACTTTAACTCATTCCGCTATACTCATATGTATGGCTCATCATCAAATTTCCTTCAAAACACCGCTGCCTTCGTGAGAGCTTTTTCTCTAAAAAAATCCAAAGGTCATGACATATTCTCACGATACGATCGATGATACCGCACCAAACATCAAGACAGGTATAATGCGAGACTTATACGTTATTTTGGTTCATAAAACGAGAACATTATATTTGCTTAGTCCAAAGCTTATTACGTTGGTTCCCAAATAAAGAAACACTTTCCTAGCTTCGAATATATGTGGACTGAAGTGCTTGCCAAGAGCGAGGCTCTTTCTGGTGGCAGACCATAACTTAGAAAGTGTTAAGGCCAATTATATCAATATCTGCTATGTACGCTCCTGTAATATATTTCACCATCGCGGTTTCTACCTGCTGCTAAAATCATTGTTTCCACCATAATTTTAAATAAAGGCCTACGATAGGGAGTCGTCTGTACCCTCGTTTAGTTTCGAATGTCACGGAAAGGCTATTGCCAATCTTTACAGAGCTCGTAAATATATAAGTTTACCAGGCTTAGTAAGTTCATAGACTTAGGATTTTGGTCCGACACACAATGCGCAACATAGATGCTTATTACAAGTTTAAGCAAACTCTTTCCAGACTAATTAGAGCGGTTACAGAATCGGTTTTCTTTACCAAATATTGATCTCCGTGCTTGAGCGGTTCGGTGCGTCGCTTCGCTGCTAAACGCATATTCCATCGCCAGGGATTCAGGTATTGGGTTTGTAATTTTCCTTGCTAATTGGAAATGGGGAGAATAGTTCGCTCCATAACTTAAGCCATTAAGTTATTTTTCCGGGTCGCCTGACATTCTGCAACAAACCAATAGCTTTTCCGACGGTGCGTGTGGTGGGAGACTGAGCATTTTTGAAAACCGAGTGGAGAAAATCCCTTCCTTGTCCTTTCTACCATTAAGATCGCTGAGAATGATTGATTGATGACTGGCCGGACAGTCTTCCTATGAGTTTTCAAGTATTTAGCTCGCTATTGCTAGAGCTAGCGGTTTATTACAGGTAAAAAGTATACGGCCCTAAAAAGTTAATAGCATTAAAACGCAGTAGGTTTTAAAAAAGTAGTTCTCAAAAATAACCCGGTTTCTAAAAAGAACTCGGCTTAAAAAATTACCCGGTTCTAGAAAGAACACGGTTCAAAAAAGTACCCGGTTTTACAAAGGTGAGCAAGTTCCAGGTTCAAAAAAGGGATCGGTTCTGAAAAAGTACTCGATTAACACAGCACCCGGTCCTAAAACAGTGCTCGGTTCAAGCAAGTACACGGTTTTAAAAAAATTTACCGGTTCTAAAAAGTAACTTGTTTTAAAACGTGCTCGGTTCATACATATGTACATATGTATGACGATCATCTACTTTAGTAGTATCATAACAAAAAAATTCCATAAATGTTAACATACCATGCAGACCCCGATAGGCGCTAAAGTACATTTTGTCAGGCTTTTTCTCATTCTCCCGCGACGCTAGACGTCACCTAGATTGCTCACCTATACCAACGTAGGGGTCAGGATTAAGTATGACCGCCAACTGGGACTACTTGCAAAGAATATAAATCAACAACAAGAGACATTACTTAACATGTTTGCTTCGAACCCAAACTACTCGCTGATTTAGATTGTGGTTACTGACATTTCTTTTTAAGGCTGTCCGCAAAAACACGGCGAAAACCACGGTTGCCACTTCGGACTCTGTTTGGTGCGCTGGTACCTTTTTGTCAATTTTGGTGCTTTTTAAGCAAGTAGCCACGATTTTGATATTTCCGTCTTTTTCATCACTGTACAGATTAAAATCGTTCAATCATTTAATTGTAGCAGAACAAAGGCAATTCCGGCACATAAAGGAGTAATGTCGGATTTTACAAAAAACAAATTTTGTAGATAGTTGACGAAACAACGGACTTGTCAGAACGAGAGGTCTTGTTTTGGTGGTTAGATATTTCCATCGATTAAGTTAAAAATTTATTTCAAAATCACGTGTGCCTCTTGGTAGTTTTATAAAGCTTGCCATTGATGGAGCCAATAAGATGGCCAGCGAAAAAATTTATTGAAAACAAAATTTTACTTTTAGTGCATTCAAGCGAATCGACTTGAACTAGGTAACCTGTCACTCTGCAAAATGGCTGAGTTTGTACCCCTTTTCTAATTCTGTAAGAAATATTGCCACGATTTTGTTATGCCACAATTTGTATGCGCCACGACTTTGTTATGAGAAATTATCTCATTAATTTTCATATATCAGATGATGAATAGCACTGTGATATTGAAATATTTTGGGTCTTATTTATATATATGGGCAAGTTGCCTTTAACTTTTAGCATTTATTCTTAGTGGCGGCCACCGTGGTGTGATGGTAGTGTGCTCCGCCTATCACACCGAAGATCCTGGGTTCACGCCCTGGACAAAGCAACTTCACAATTTTAGAAATAAGTTTTTTCAATTAGAAGAAAATTTTTCCAAGCGGGGTCGCCCCTCGGCAGTGTTTGGCAAGCACTCCGAGTGTATTTCTGCCATGAAAAGCTCTCAGTGAAAGCTCATCTGCCTTGCAGATGCCGTTCGGTATAAAACAAGTAGGTCCAGAAAAATTAAAAAGGAGCCCCACGCAAGTTGGAAGAGAAGCTCGGCCTAAAATCTCTTCGGAGGTTATCGTGCCTTACATTTATTTATATTTATTCTTAGCTTTAAAAAATTTTATTTCGCTTCTTTTAGCCTTTAATTTTTGTCCATATAGCTTTTTTTCTGCAAAAAAGTTCTGGAAACACTGCTCTGTTTTGACATGGGCTGAAAATTAAAATGAAAAGTGGGAAGCAACTGTCAGTAACCACAATCTTTTGTAGCGAGTGTTTGATATCAAACATAAGAACTGACGTCTCTTGTTATGTATGCTCTTTGCTACTTGCCCAGCGGTACGATCAAACTACCTCGTACAATGAAATACGGTCTTAAACTTGTCGGGCTATGTATTGTAATGAATTTACTGCAATTCCGCTTATTTGCAACCTTCTGCTACCGTTCGAATCACTAAACTGTTGAATAAATAACTCCAATATTCGATATTGCAAAATGGTCTTTATTAAACTACTTTCAAAATAACACTTCTATTCCTCGACAGATAGCGTGCTTAAATCAAATTGACTTGTCGTGCCTCAACTGTTGCCGCTTTTATACTGTCCGGTTTCCTCGCCGACATATTTCTAGGCGCTTCTATTTCCAGAATTTACTAGTTAGTTATCAGCTATAAATTTCTCAGTTATAACTACAGATGCACGATTTTATAGCTTCCCTCATACCCCATGCGCGTGTATATGTGAGTGATACTTGCACAGATGATTGCCTACTTTTGGGAGTATCTCAGATATATGCATGTGTTTGTGCGTTGCTCTCCGCTGCTTGTATGGACATATGTGTAGACATAATGATTAATTTGTTTATGTGCATACCCCTTAGTGTTGCTAATATTCGTCACAGTAGTATATGCCATGAAAAAGTGCCATCGTTCCTCGGTTGCGTAAAAAATCTTAATTTGTTGTACTGTGTAGCATGAAGCAAAAAAACATAATTTTACTTGCGCTAATTGGGTACATAATAGATAACGGCCAGTAGTAAAGTCAACAGATGTACAAAAAATTTAAGAACAGAGTTCAAACACGAACAGCTGATTTCTGATACGATAGTACAAAATTTACAATGAGCTTTTAAGCTTGTAATCTTGTCTCTTGTGATTACTACTAGCCACGGTTGCCATATTACGTTTTAACTTGAGACCAAAATTCAACTGGTGAAATGTTTAATCATTCCAGGGTAATGTTAAAAGAACATAGATTACATTCTTCCGAAATTTGGATGAGTTCGACAAAGTCTGCATGCTCTTTTCGACGAGCTTTATCGAAAAAGAGGATGCTAGAAACTTACAAATCCCTGAACTCTGAAAAATACTGTCTTCATATTTACATGTATATTTATATCTGGCAAATAATAGATATTATAACCACAGAATTTTTCTGTATATGAGCACACCTAGGCCATATGATAGAGGCCCATAATGATTTCATAATAATGGTTAATTCCCATATTTAGTCTCCATTAGAATTATTTGGATGGATTTTTCGTCATATTTTGGCAATTTTGGTTTGGAGACAAACTACGTTGCCATCTTCAGTGTTCAATTTCGTTCTATAGAGATCGTGTTTAGTTATAAGCAGGGCAACCCAAAGTATGCAACAGCATATTTTTTATATGACTCGTAACCATTAAAAAAATTAAATATGCATACATTTCACAAAAAAATATGAAGTTTGAGCTATAACTTGTATAGCATATTTTATCATAAATGCATATTTCTGCATGTTTTGCAAAATATGTATATTCCTTTTTTTCCTAGCAGTGACCTTCGTGCATTAAGGTAAATTTATGGGTAAAAAGTAAGGGAAGGCATAGACAAAGTTCAAAAGGTTATGAAAAATATTAATATTCAATTTGAAGTCAACCTAAGTTTTTAGCCTCTTTGCTAAATTGGAATATATGTATATGTAGGACGCAGCCGATTATTTCTTGCTTTTATATATTTTTAATGAACAACTTGGGGTCGGTTTATTTATTCCATTAGAATTTGATCCATAAAGCTAAGAAAGCTACATCGGGAAAATGGTCGCCGCCAGAGTTGGTAAGCCGTTGTTACGTGATTTTATCACCCTTGTCGGAGCTTAGGCTACAGGTCCTATAATCCCTGTCGAATAATTACCTTAAGGGATTCAAGTTTGAATCTTCTAGCTGTTAAAATGGTGTAGAAATTGCGAAAAGTTTCTTATCTCAACAATCGACTGTAGGGGACATATGCTATATATACGACCGATCTCTTCGATTTTTTCAGACAACAGTATATGCTATATACGAAAGCATATGGTGAAATTTGAAAAAGATATTTGAAAATTGAGAAAGATATGACAAAAATCTTGTTTTCTGAAAAATCGATTGTATAGGGGATACATGCTATAGTGGCCCGATCCGGTCGGTTCCGACAAATGTCTAATGGGACACCTAAATATACCCGCTCGCCGAATTTTATCAAAATATCTCAAAAATTGAGGCTAGTTCCTCAAGCATACAAACAGACAGACGGACATGGTTAAATCAGCTCAGCTCTTCATCCTGATAATTTCGGCATACTTATTGGTGGGTTTACTTACAATTTTGAGATTCGTGACAAACTTAATATATCATTCCATTTTCATGAAAGGTATAACAAGAGACGAATACATGAAGAAGAAAGCAGTTTATTGTATCGTTTTTTTTTGACTTCAAAAATATTGAATCCGAAGTGACATTTAGCGCCATTTCAAAAGTTATAGCCATTTCGGTACTTTCGAAAAATAAAAGCATATTTTACGGCTTATAAGGATCTTAAATGCATATTTTTAAGCATAAATTTAGATTTTAACGGCAGTATTTTTTGCATATTTTGGGTTACCCGAGTTATAAGCTTTTATATTCATTTACTGATCTTTTCATTATTTTGTGTTTCTTTCCTCGTATAACACGTCCGACTCAGTGTTTTTTGTTCTTTTTTAATGCCTTCCTGAAATGCTTGAAGTATATTGTATACTTAGATAATTTCAAGAATGTTGCATCTTAGCATTTGTGTTGTATATGTAGTAGTTTCTCAGCAGGTAATGAAGCTAAATCCAAGCTTACTAGAAGTTTGTTTTCAATAAAGTAACGTGCACTATTGTTAGTTTTTTTTTGGAGAAAGAGTAATTTGTAGGACAATTACTCACCTACATAATTGGCGATCAACTGTGAAAACGGCAATGTCCGTCCAACAAGGCGTGCCAGTCGCTTCTTCGCTCTGCTAACTGTCGTAAATTGATCACACCAGGGGAATCTAAATCGTTTTTCACCTCTTGCTTCCAGTGGAATGGTGGCCATCCTCTTCCTCTGCTTCTATCTGCCCGTTCCGATAAAAAAGACTTTCTTAGCTGGAGCGTCATATTTCATTCGCATGAATTGGCCAAGCCGGCGTAGCCGCTGCAATTGATTCGCTGGACCATGTTGATATTTGCATAAAGATCGTACAGGTCATCATTAAATCTTCTTCGGTACTCGCCGTCGCCAACGCGTAGAGGTCCGCAAATCGTCTACTTCTGCGTTACTAATCAACTAACTACTAATCGACTAATTTCGATCTCAAAGGTTTAGTAGTAAACAAATAGAATTATTAAATCTGATTTTAATACAACTTTACTAGCACTAAAAACTAATAAACTTTATATAATCTCAGGCATTGTCAAAAAAAAAAGAGAAATAGCGAAAAAAACCTTGAGAAAATGGACCATTTTTGCTCCAAATGCAGTGGCAACCGTGTTGCCTCTCACTGTTATCTTACTCTGTTCTGCGTTCAAATGATTTTTAGCGGTTCGTGGCCACTGTTCATCTATTTTACCGCCTACTTAGCTGCATTTCCTTCTGACACATCCGGTTCTGACCGGCCATTCGTCGTTCAACTTTTTGCCGGCTTCAGTTGAACAGTTCACTGTGTTTTATTTCCTTCAATTTAAAATTTTCTTTGCTGCTTTCTCCTTAGCTCGGCCAACTGTTGCTGGCTGTTGTTATTTTCAGTTTAGTTTTTCTATTTTTTTTTTTACAGGTTAATGCTTTTTGCTCGTTGTTATTTGGTATCACAACTTTTAGTTGCCAGTTGTTGTGAGCGCAAATTCAAAAGCTTCGCGCACATTGTCGCAATCAAACGACCAGAATTTTACACGCGCGTATTCAATTAATATTGTTATTTTTCTTTCTACTTAGATATGAACATTGTTTGTTCTTGTTTTATAAAATTTTTTTTTTTAAATATTTTCAAGTCGGTTTGTTTGCCGACTTACCTACCGTCTGTAAATGTGTCTTGTCTTGTCTATCAATCTGTCGCTACCTTCCAGAATGCGCTGTCTACTTTGGTTCTGTTTTGTGGACTTTTTTTTTGTTATGAAAATATTGTAAAACAAATGGAATTTATTTTGTTGATGAATAAGAAAGTTCAAAAAATTATATAAAAATTGAAATTTGGCAAAAGATAGTAGACGAAGCTTAAAGTGATCTAAGATGTGCTGTAAATATAAAAAAAATATGAAAAATATATAAAAAAAAATATACAACAAAAATATGAAAGTAAACAAGCTCTTGATGAAAAATTTCTTTAAAATAAAATCAATAAATGTGCAATACAATTTTTTAAGCCCAAAAACGACCTTGAAAGCTGCGTCATCTATTAAATTATACAGCTTTTAATATAAAAAAATATATTAATGTAACTATCGCTGTGTGTGTGTTGTGCTAATAGCAGTGAAAAACAAATATTTTGTTTTATTTTTATAAATGAAATAATGTGTATATTAATTGAAAGTAATAAAGGTGATTAGCTTTGTTTATAGTCCACGTAATCAGTCAAATGTTAAAAACCTCATCGTTTGAATCAAATTGTAAATTTTTTTCTCCCTATAGGAATGTGTGCCATTAGTTAAGAGCAAGGCTCCAAAATGAGTGGTAACCAAAAATGTATGTTCAATAAACTAAAGAGAAAAATTTACTTGAATTTTATTAGGCTTTGCTGGTCTAGTGTAGTTAGTCCAAGTAAAAACTCGTACTTTTTCTCCAATATCACCCTACGTTTCTCCAAGCTCCTTACTAGAGGTTTACGCCGATCACTTTATCGGCGGCGCCGGCGTACGCTGGTTTTCTTACTTTAAAAACTTGATTTTTCTATTTAAAATAATAATATTTAGGAAAGGTTTTGTTTATATGTATTTAAGGAAATCAACGTGTTGGCCATTTCGGAGAGATACGGGGTTTTGGCATCAAAATCTCGCAGACAGTTCAAAAATTTTCAGGAGTAGCTCCTTGCGAAGGGATTGTCTCTCGTTCGCATGCTCCAGAGAGGCTTCGAACCTAACCCCGGTCTTTGGAATTGGTACTGCTGCGTCTGCTGAAAAGAAATAGAGATACATAAAATAGTCACACTTTTGCCTGTATATCTCGTGCAAAGCGTAGTTTCACCTAGGGTTAACTCCTAATAATCGTCGCGAACACAATTTCTTTAAATCATTTGTGGCTCCTTGGCGGTCACGCATAAAGGCGACTTAGGGTTGCTATGAATGATCTATTAATACTCATGACTGTCGTGGCACAGGGCGCCTCCAGTTTTTTCGGCTGTTTTTAAGAGCTAAAATTTCCGATGTGCGAACAGTAGGAATCCCTACCACCAGTCGCTACCACGCCTCCTGAGCTTCACACCATATGCCAGTACAGAAGCTATAGGACTGCGACTTCGAACTCATAACTTCGTCGACCTCACTTTCCTAGAAGCTCTAGGTGTTGCTTCGAAGACTTTCCAACGGATGATTTTGCCGCGCTATGCTGCCGAGCTACACTTTGAAACGTTAGGAAGTGACTATTCGGCCAAAAATGCCGCCCTCGAAATCATAAGCAGTCTAGTTGGATGTCATTGCGTCATGGGTGAAAATCCGTATAATCCTCGGCGCATCTACGTAATTAAAATTTTACAAGGACCCTGGATAAAATTTTTAAAATGTAGACCAAAGATTGCAGACGTTTGTGTTCACAACATTGATTTCAATAGTCTTCGTTAAATCAAATTTAGAATGAAAATCGACGGATTTTAAGTTGAATGTTGTTAACTACTGTTTTCCGGCCTTACGATATAGGAGCTCATTATGGATGACCGCGTAGCTTCAGTTTTCAGACAAGTTCGACTGTCCACTACGTTAGGGTAGTATCACACACGGTCATTAGTTCCACTGGCTTGGGAAAGCTTTTGCTTCACCACTTTGAGTGTTCTTGCGAAGGACAAAGCCTCACCTGGTAGATATATGTGCCTACGTATTCACAATTGTAAAAGGAGCCGTAACGTGTAGGTGATATTTAAACTTGGTTGATAGGCTATAATCAATGTGATTCACTCCAAGGGGCTAGTTTTGGATAGGGCCGCCAACTTTAGGAAATGTCCAACCGGGAGACTTGGGTGTTGAAGAATGAAGGGTGAAAATCAAAATTAACATTTCATACGCTATTGTATAGCTTCGCAAATAAACAGCAGATGTTTGAATGAAAGACTTAGTGATTTTTCAAACCCTTCTCATAAGTACATATATCCTCAACTTAAGTATGAAGTAAGAATCATTTCAAAGGAGTGTTTATGCCACTAGAACCTACTAAAGGATTTTGCATCACTGATTTCGCTTATTCTTGAGCACAATTTAAAAACATGTTCGCCTTGGGTCATTTTATTTGAATTATGCAAAGTGAGCATATAAATTTATTATATAACTTTTCTTTTAGTATTTTGTTTTAATAACTTGCTGAATTGGGTGATGGAAAGTCCGTGTTGAGTTGACATCGAAAGCGCCTGTTATTTTAAATAACTTTTGAATAGTTATAAAGAGTTAAATTTCGCTATTAGTTTCTTATAACTGGCAGTGATGCGCATCCGTTGATACCACTTTCGACCATATCCGACCAATTTTCGACATATACAATAAATGGCCTAAACAGTCTTAAACGAGTAGAAAATATAGTAACGCGCCGGACGCCGCGCCGACGCGCCGATATTTTTGACACTCGGCGGCGGCGTGCGAAAAACGACCAAAATCGGCGGCGGCGGCGGCGTTTATCGGCGGCGTATATCTACTCTATTACAAAGAAGGAAGAGAACGATGAACAGAAAAGAAGACACCAAGTTTATTGCTGCTAGCTATTTGGCTTGTTTATGACATTTTAGTATGACAAAAGTACCCAATGACCATGGTACTAATGGATGTTTTTAGTTTTAAGTGTTTGTTGTTTTATGTTGTGTGATGTTTACACGTTAATTTAATACTTTTTATGTAAGTTTGTTTGTTGTTTGTTCTTATAGTGATTTATGTGTTTTCAAAAATTGATTTTCTGTTTGTTTTTGTTTGGTTTTTTGTTACTTTTTGTTTAAAATAAAGATTATACCCCTGAGGATGCCAAGGAGCTTGGCGAAACGTAGGGTGATATTGGAGAAAAAGTACGAGTTTTTACTTGGACTAACTACACTAGACCAGCAAAGCCTAATAAAATTCAAATAATACCAAACTGGTCAGCAAATTATTAATAGAGAAAAGTTTACTTTAGAAAAAATTAACATATTTACTAAGTTTTAAAGCTTTGTATTAGCACCAGAAGTAATTTTGTATTCACTCGATATTTGTAGGTCAGTAACAAGTATACTATTAATGGTTGGTCCCTGCTCGAGCGCCAGTTAAACAAGTTAAAGTTAGAAAATTTGTTGAAATAAAACAATTAAGCTTCTAACTGCTGGTCACTCTGATAACTTAAATCCTTAAAACTAAATGCTGGATCGGGTGTTAAGAAAGGCCATCCCTATTGGCCCGGAAAATTCAGTACACAATTTTTTGTTAATTTCTTTTCTTTTTTTTAGTAAATTTTTCTTTTGCTGTTTTAATAAAATTTTAATTCATTCTGTACAGTAACACATTTTTTTTACCCTTATAAATGTCTCTTTTTTTTGATAAATTGCCAGCTGAAATACGATTTTTCATTTCTTTGTTTTTTTTTTCAATAAAACAAATTGATTGATTTAGTTTCGAAAAATTCAATAAATATTTTTGTAGCAATCTCCAAATAATCGGATGTATAAGATAAGAAATATATAGTGAACAGATGTACATACCTAAACGATTTTTAAGATAAATATAAAATAAAAAATGGCAAAAAGTTATTTTTTCAAAAAAACTTCTATCACATATTAAAATATATATCAGTGAGTTTCACGTTTCTACTTTCTAAATTAAGAGAGAAATGGCCAAAAAACTTTCTATCTGAACGATCGGTTGTATGGGATATAACTATATAGCTCCGATCAAAGTGATTTTTACAGGAAATCTTCTATGATATATTAGAATAAATATCACCAAGTTTGACGTTTTTATATTGGAAATTAAGGGAGAAATTGCCAAAAATCTTTCTATCTGAACGATCGGTTGTATGGGATATATAATATATAAAGCTCCGATTAAAGTTATTTTTTCAAAAAATCTTCTATCATATATTAAAATATATATCACTGAGTTTCACGTTTCTACTTTCTAAATTAAGAGAGAAATGGCCAAAAAACTTTCTATCTGAACGATCGGTTGTATGGGATATAACTATATATAGCTCCGATCAAAGTGATTTTTCAGGATATCTTCTATGATATATTGGAATATATATCACAGAGTTTCACGTTTATACTTTCTAAATTGCGGCAGGAATGGCCAAAATCGTCTTATCTGAACGATCGGTTGTATGGGAGATATATGTTATAGTGGTCCGATCCTACCAGATCCGACAAATGTTTAATATAATACAAAAATATATGTTTGTGCCAAATTTCATTGAGATATCTCAAAATTTGAGGGACTAGTTTGCGTTCAAACAGACAGACGGACGGACGGACAGACGGACATGGCTATATCAACTCAGTTCGTCGCCCTGATCAATTTGGTATACTTAATGGTGAGTCTATCTTCTATATTTCTCAATGTTACAAACATCGGACCAAAGTTAATATACCATTTCATGTTGATGAAAGGTATAATTATGTAATATATTTACACATTCCCTACGTCATTTAGGAGTACGTAGCTTCTTTGTTGTAAAAAAAAAACCCACTAGCGAATTCGCATTTGCCCATTAATATGCTTTACAATCTCTAAACATTTTTCATTAGACCAAAAATTCACCAGAATATTATTCTCGTTGGCATAAAATTTACCCTAAATTTGTACGTGGAGTTTGCCAGTGAAATTTCGATCGCGCAAAAAATTGGTTTGCAATTTGCCAGTAAAATTTGTTTCTAACACGTTACTAGAAAATTTTCATTCCTTTCAAAATTTGCAAGCGAAAAAAACGCCTTGAAATCCGCCTATGATTTTTCTTTGTTCAAAATTTGCTGAGAAGTCCGCTTAAAAAATTTGTTTTGCTGGTAAGCAAATTTTTGTTCGACCAAAAATTTGAGTAATATTTGCAGGGGAAAATTACCAGGAAACTCAAAATTGCTTTCGAACTCGCCAAAAAAATTAAAAAAAATTGGATAATTCAAAGAATTTTCATTCATTCGCTTCAGAAATTCTTTGATACATAGAGTTTTTCCAAAAAACTTCGACAGTGTGTTCGCCTTTGCCGGAAACTCCATGTGTTCAAAAACTGTCTAAAGCTTGTCAGCAAATTTTCATTCACCTAAAATTGGCGTGAGAAACTCGGTAATGCCTTAAAGCCCCGTCACATAAGCAGTTTTTCATATAGATGCGTTTAACACAATCTTATGCATTATGAGTAGATTACAAGTATTTTTATGGACAACGCCAGATCGAGCGATACTAGCGTCATCTGACACGAAAAAGTAGTCATCTTCCAACTTTTGTTGCAAGCAAAGCATAAGAAGAAGAATCTTATCATCATTTGATTTGGCTAAAGGCGCTTTCACACTTTGCAAGGGAAATAATTTTTCCCCACTTGTTGGTACTTTTCTAAAAATTTTCACAGTTATATACTGCAATTTAACAAATGAATAGAACACAAAATAAGCTAGTAAGCACTTTTCTTGTATAGTGAGAATAACAGTGCTTCGCGAAATTTTGTATGTGAATGGGCAAGGCGAAATAAATTTCAATTGCCAAATCTGAAGTTCCTTTAAATTTACAAGCGCATCATCTTGGTTGATTGTAGCGATGTTACTGGAATGCATGAGATTGAAAGCATCTTTATGAAAACTTAATTGTGTCGCGGCTTTTAATCTCCACAAGAAATCGGGCAGCGTGTTCGCCTTCGCCCAAAATATCAAAAAAATTCACCAGCAAACTTTTGTAAATGAAGCAGCAATTTTCACCTACCTGTTTTTTAGCTTGTGTTGGATGTATGTCGGAATCTTTGAGCATAATTTTCACCAACATCCACATTAGTTTGAAACTTTGCACACGTAGCAAGCGCCCATGACAATGCAATACTTTGATGGTAGGGTGACATAAGGTCAACGGACGTAAGGTCCGATAATAATATTGATATAATAGTGAACAGCGAAAGTACTGCTTGTAAAAACAATGCTATAAACCCAATATTACTAAGATCTTAGAGCGCGCCTATAATTATTCCACACAATTAGGATTAAAAAGCATAAAGAATTAGTTAGGCAACACTTAGGGATCAATTTCAAAGCGAGCAGCGGGACATTCATAAAGCTGAGTGGATAAAAGCATCTGCCTTTGCACTAGTATAAAGTGTGAATGTATAATATTTCGAGTTCAATACTCAGTTCCCCAGAAGCTAGCTGATGAAGAAGAGAAATTCAGAAACAAGTCCTAGTAACCATCGCCGTTTGAAGATTTTGTAATTTTTCTCGAATATCAATAACAAAATACATACAACTAAAAAAATTTGAAATAAATAATAGTTTGAAAAAACTAAAAACAACTAACCGAACGAAAAATTTGGAAATAATTTTCAATCACACACATTTTATGTTACATTAGTAAAAGGTGAAATAATTTACCATAACTAATTTACTAAAATAAAGTTTAAGTTGTAAAGTGAAGTATTTGAGTTATTAACAGCATAATCAAATTCAAAGTAAAAAGCGTCAGAGTATTTCGGTTTCAGCTTCGACTTTAATAAAACATCATCAGATACTATAGTCATAAACACTATGATATCATCATAATTATCTTTCATCTTTCTCCTCTTACCAGCTGTCCTCTTTTTTAAGTATATTTTCCACTTCCTTGTTCCTTACGCTTTTACCTTTTCTCTTCCATTTAAATTTCCATTTAATTTTCCTTTCCTCTTTACTTTCCTTATTCTCCATTTTCATTACTTTAATTTCGTTTATATTTACTCTATTAATGTGCTTGACGTTCGCTTTTATCAACTCCACCATGTAGTACTGCAGCTTACAACTTACGCTTATAATTTACAAATTAAGTCCTGTATTATTCTCGATCGTGAGCAACCTCCATGCAAAACTCGCAGCTATTTGCTCACCGACTCCTATCTCCGCTTGAATAAATTTAATCTCAATTGCTTAAGAGTTATCCTGGAGCTCTGGTTGTAAGTAGACGCGAAACAAATGTGCCTAAAAAAACAAAAAATGTCAATCAAAAGCGAACAAAACAAGTGCAAAAAGGTCGAGTTAATTTGATTAATATTTATATACAAAATACACTAAAAATAATGGATAGTGTTGCCGCAGTTGTCGCTTTCTGCAACCCCAAATTGATACGGAAATGGTCGTGGAGGGACCTCGCAATAGCCCAAAAAATCAGCCCAAAATTACAGTTAAATGACCTCGTATTTGATCCCAAAGTCATCGCATAATGAACACAAATTGACCCCATTACCACGAACGCTCAACGGAGCACAGCAATACATTTTTTTTTGCCACCGATCTGCAATATCGTTCATACATTCAGAAAAAACACTCTCCTAAAATAAGGAAAAACATTTCCAAAAAAAAATGTTCTTTAAATTGCGAAAAAATTTCAATGTCACGAGTAAGAATTTCTTATTTTTGTATACAACTTTTCATTAATTTGAGGAAACATTTTGCTCTCTCAAAAATACTTGACTGAATATTTCTGCCAAAACTGAGACCGGGACGGGAACTGGAACCGGGACTGGGAATAAGAATAAGGAATTGAGAAGAAAAGAAAACGAGAGAAGGAGAAAGAGACTGGGAAGTGATAGAGTTAGACGAAGATAGAGAGATAGGGATAGATGGAGCAGAAGAGGAGAAGAATAGGGAGCTAGAAAGTAAAAGAAAGGATGGAAAAGACGGAGAGGGTGAAAGAGACGCGGAGAGAGGAGGGAATAAAAGGAATAAGAAGAGGTGAGGGAGGGCGAGGGAGAGTAAGAGGTAAAAACTTATTAAAAATTATGCAGCTAGACTAAAGTTAGAGCGGAACAATGTATGCACGGTGTGCTGGTATTTTAATAAAATTTTCTCCATTTTTAAGAAAATTTTTTTATAAGCAATGAGAAAAAAAAACGTCTCTTACTCTCATTTCTGTGGCGCAAAATCAATCCCATTTTTTTTAGTTTATATTCGTAAGCTCGGACTTTAAACACATCAAAATTTTAGAAAAAAGGGTTTTCAACTAGAAGAAAATTTTTCTAAGCGGTGTCGCCCCTCGGCACTGTTTGGCAAGCGCTCCGAGTGTATTTGTGCCATGAAAAGCTCTCAGTGAAAACTCATCTGCCTTGCAGATGCCGTTCGGAGTCAGCATAAAACATGTAGGTCCCGTCCGGCCAATTTGTAGGGAAAATCAAGAGGAGCACGACGCAAATTGGAAGAGAAGCTCAGCCTTAGATCTTTTCGGAGGTTATCGCGCCTTATATTTATTTATTTTATTTGATTATTTACTAAACGGAGGAAAGTACCGAGTCATAACTGCACAAACGCCATTCTCAACATTTTCTTCAATCGAATACCAATTCATATCATTCCATTAACTTTCAAGTAATTCAAAATATTCAAATTTAATCGTACACTTGACTTAGTAGCTTTATCTGTTTTGTATTGCAATAAATTAACCCAGAAATTCAAATAATTGCGCGATCAACAACTCTGACCTACCTCGTTTATATATTTTGCCGGTCAATTAATTGAATAAGACCACGTGATCAGACAAAAGTCGTCAATGCGTTCAACCAAACACAAGCTTAATCATCAATCAACGTTGCCTCATAATTGTTGTTGCGGCAAATTACTGTTCCCACACAATAACCGAACGAACGACGTACTTACACGCTTCCCCTCGTCTACACAAAAACACCACCCTCCCTTGCTTTGTTGCAGAAATTACGTATACGCAGCGTCTAACCAATGTACATAGTACATTTCTTTATGTACATTGCTCTTTTACAACAAAATTATTGAAAATTTTATTTTTAATTTGTAATAATTTGTATTTTTAAAAGAAAGCAAAAAACAAAAAGCTTGAGCAATGCCAACAAATAATTCGCATTCATCATGCACTGAGCACATGAAATTCGTAGTGCAAATTTTTGCTTTTTATACTCAGCGTGCTTTGCACACAGAGTATATTAACTTTGATTGGATAACGGTTGGTTGTACAGGTATAAAGGAATCGAGATAGATATAGACTTCCATATATCAAAATCATTAGTATCGAAAAAAAATTTGATTGAGCCATGTCCGTCCGTCCGTCTGTCCGTTAACACGATAACTTAAGTAAATATTGAGATATCTTCACTAAATTTGGTACACGAGCTTAAAGCGAAATCGGATGATAACCACGCCTAATTTTTATATATATATAACATTTTTGAAAACACAAAAAACCTGATTATTTCGTAGAAATGTTTTAAAATGGGCGTGGCACCGCCCACTTGTGATAAAATCAATTTTACAAATATTATTAATCATAAATCAAAAACCGTAAAACCATTCGTAACAAAATGTTGCCTTTATTATAAGGAATGCTTTGAAAAAAATTAACTAAATCGGTTAATGACCACGCCCACTTTTATATAAAACATGTTTAAAAGGGTCGTGGACGAATAAATTAATGTATATCTTTGCAAAAAAGAACTTTATATCAATGATATTTCATTTCCCAAGTGTATTTATAACAATAAAAAGGAAAAACTTCACATTTAAAAAAATGGGCTTGGCACCGCCCCTTTCATGACTAAGCAATTTTCTATGTTTCGGGAGCCATAACTCGAAGAAAAATTAATGGATCGTAATGAAATTGTGTACACATATTTTCCTTATAGCAGAAAATATGTCTATTAAAAATGGACGGGATCGGTTAAAGACCACAGCAACTTAGATATAAAACAAGTTTAAAAGGGTCGTAGACTAGAATAATAACCTATAACTTAGCAAAAAATAGTTTTGAATCAATGATATTTCACTTATCAAGTTTTATTGTAAGAGGAAATGGGGAGACATTTTTTTTTTAACTGGCGGTGTCACGTGTTATGTAGAAAAGTAATTTACCTGAAATGAAATGTACAATTAAAGTTCACGCTGAGTATATAATGTTCGGTTACACCCGAACTTAGACACCTTTACTTGTTATAATATTGGTTGTTATTGCACTCATATATCTGTCATAATTGTATGACGTGAACAATTGTCAAGTTCATTGGCATTCGAATAGATAAAATGAAAAATTGGTGCATTCATTAGCGACTTTGAAAAGAAAAATATTAAATATTGAAAACTTATGAGAAAAATTACAGTTCGAAATAAAAATATCGTTGTTTTTGTTTTGCAACTATTTATAATAATTTTCGCTGCCTGCGAAAAAAAAAATTGAGCAAAGCCACTAAATTTGGCAAACGAAAGAGACTGTTAAACAGCTGGTATTTGTTGTTGTTTTATTTTTTTAGCTAGCGTATTAACACTTAAAAACAATGTATTGCTCAAACTATGTTTATATTATATACCTTTATATTAAGTCGCTTTCATGTTTGTCCCCTCATTTCCATACGAATTTTTGACCCACGGAAAAGTCTTTTTCGGTATCTTTCCATTGAGCTAGACACTTGCTACTTAGAACATAGTTCAGATCTGGGAGACATTACAATGCAAGTGAAAAAAAAATCCGCTGGGTGGCGCACGGATCGAGATATACAGAAAATTAATTTTAAATGGAAATTTTGCGATCCACTTTTAACTAACCAGAGACTTGAAACTTAGCACATAGTTTGCGAGTCGACGGCACTACAATTCGTGGAAAACAAAATGCCACCAAGTGGCAGACTCGAGATTAACGAAAGTCCCTTAAAATCCCTGAAAAAACGCAGGGACTCATGCGATCGATTTTTAAGTAACTTCCCGGTGAGCTAGAGACTTGGAACTTGGGCCGTGAGTCAGAACCCGGTGACAATGCAATATTTGATAAAAAAAACTTTCGCTAGGTGGCGCATGGAACGAGATATTAAGAAAATTATTTCTGATTTTGGAATCTTTCAATCCATTTTTAACTAACTTCCCGGTTACCTAGAGACTTGTAACTTTTCTCATAGTTCGAAACCCGGTGACAATACAATTTATAGAAAACAAAGTTCCGCTAGGTGGCGTGCTAATTGAGATAACTACAAATCCCTGAAAAACGAGGGGAATCTTGCGATCGATTTTTGAGTAACTTTCCCGTAAGCTGGAGATATGAAACTTGAGCCGTAAGTCAGAACCCGGTGACAATGCAATATTTTATCAAAAAAAAAAATCCGCTAGGTGGCGCATGGATCGAGATATTAGGAAAATTTAATTTAATTTGGGAATCCTTCAATCCATTTTTGTCTGACTTCCCGGTTACCTAGAGACTTGAAACTTGGCACTTAGAGGCCTGGTGACAATATAACTTATAGAAAACAAAGTTCCGCTAGGTGGCGTGCTCGTCAAGATAACTGCAAATCCTTTAAAAACGGGGGGAATCTTGCGATCGATTTTCGAGTAACTTCCCGATGAGCTAGAGACATGAAACTTGGGGCAAAAGTCAGAACCCGGTGACAATGCAATATTTTATCAAAAAAAAAATCCGGTAGGTGGCGCATGGATCGAGATATTGAGAAAACTAGCTTTAAATTGGGAATCTTGCAATCGATTTTTAACTAACTTCCTGGATATCTAGAGACTTGAAACCTGAAATATAGTTTAAAACTCGGTGACCCTGCAATTTTTGATCAAAAAATGTGAGCTACTTAACGCACAATTCGAACTATTTAGAAGATTAGGCCATACCTTCGTGGCTAGCCTCCTGAGTGTTGCAGGCGTTGTGGAATTCCACCTCGTTGAAGGCTCAACTCAATGCACGTCCTTGCATACTTTTAGGCGTACGCGGCTTTCACCACGATTCTTTTAGACTTCCAGGCGTATACGAATTTCACCACGATTTTCAGTTGTGCAAATTAAGTAGCTGAAAATAAGGTGGAATTCTCTTGTTATGACGCGAGGTGGCATTCTGTTGTTTTCGCCAGTGTTGTCAGCCAAAATTCCACTAATTCTCTTTAATCTTGCTATTTTGAACAAATAAATAAAGATATGAATTTTCACTTGGGAATTACTTAAACTACTAATCAAAGTTGCAATTGCCTTTTTGTAGGCAGTACTAAAAAATTGAAAATAAAAAGATGATAAAAAAATTTTAAGGACTACCTTTATATAAATGGACAAAAACATAGAAGGCAATTTTTCCTTTAATACAGACGTAGTCTTGGTGAATTTTGACTAAAAAACTTTAGTCATAGCTCTTATAAAAGAATTTTGGGATTTAAAATTATAAAGGTAGAGCGCGTGCTTAAATTTTAAATAATCAATTAGTTAATCCCAAGTACATGGTTTGCCTTAAATTGAAAGATTGCGCTCCACCTTTATAGTTTTAAATACCAAAATTCTTTTGCAAGAGCTATTGTCAAAGTTTTTAGTCTAAATTCAACAAGACTATGTCTGTATTAAAGGAAAAATTGCCTTCTATGTTTTGGTCCGTTTATATAAGGGTAGTCCTTCAAATTTTTTTATCATCTTTTTATTTTAAATTAATATAGTTCGATGTGCTTTAAAAGCTTGTTTTTTAGGTTTTTTCACTATTTTTATTCTTTATGAACTCAAAAATCGTGTTTTTGGTTATGAGAGTGAATTTGAAGTAAATGAATGACTTATTTGTAAAAGAACCGACAGCTTTTTTAAGAACCTTTTAGAATCGGGTACTTTTTTTAGAACCGGGTAGTTTTGTTTAGTTAATTTTTTTTTAACCAGATACTTTTTTAAAGCAGGATACTTTTTTTAAACGGGGAGCTTTTCTTCCCATTTTAATATCTGGTACTTTTTTTAGAACCAGGTGCTTTTTCTGCACCTTGTACCTTTTTAGAGCAGGACACTTAATTATAACTGGAAACATTTTCTAGAAGCAGGCCCTTTTAGAACCGGGTATTTTTTCGACTAAGGTACCTTTTCAGAACCGGGTATTTTTTCAATCGAGTACTTTTTCAGAACCGAGTATTATTTCTGGATCCGGTAATTTTTAAAACCGGGTCCTTTTTAACCTGCTACTTGTTAAAAAACCAGTTTCCTTTTAAAAATCGAGTCCTTCTTAGGAGCCGGATTCTTCTTTATAACCAGGTACTCGATTGAATCTGATATTTTTTCAAAACGTAGTACATTTTTAAAGCTGGCTCTTTTTGAATCAATTACTTTTTGAACCAGGTAATTTTTTTATAGCAGGGTAGTTTTCAAAGGCGGATATTTTTTCAGAACCGGGCTTGTTTTAAAGCCGAGTACGCTCTTCAAGCTGGGGATTTTACAGCACTTGGTATCTATTTAGAGCCGGATAATTTTTTATAACTGGGAACTTATTAGAACCTGACTCAGTATTTTTGCAGAGCTGATGTCGATGTTTGTGTTAATGCTGGTTCCTAAATAAACTAAGTATTTTATTATTTCGAAATTATGGTAGCATAAACCACCAAGGCGCAAATGCGATGGTTCTTTGCTCGATGACAGCAGGTTTTAGTGCCTGCTGATATCACGATAGACGGCGCAGTTTGCAGGATCCCTGTTCTTATGGATTGGCCAATGAACACTTAGATCGAACCGTCGGGCACACTTTATTTTACATAGAAGTTGAAGCATGCACCTTGCCAAATACTCGCCGCCCTATTCGTATAGATTTGTTTCTTGTTGCATTTTTTAAATTGTATTCCCTTTTTGCTAAGGTTGCCAATACTACCCCTTTCTTTTGCTTAAAAGGTTGCCACTTATTTCGGTCATGGTAACCATCTAACCTTAATCTCATTCCCAACTCATTAAGATGAGATTTTGTATAAGAATAACACGTAAAACTTTGTTTTCTATTCTTCTTCTTTAATCCAGGTGTTGCTGTTTGGAATGTAGTTGCACGGTTGCCACCAGTTTTCTCAATCTATCCTTGCACCTTTTACGCCTCTCTGTATTTTTTACGCCTCTGGAGATTTTCCGATCTATTGCCTCTTCATATCGCTCTTGCTATTCATCTCATTCTTCATTAACATATTCAACTTATCTCTCCACATTTTTGTATTGCAAGGTTGCCACCTATTTTAAATTTAAGAAAAAACTACATGAAATACCTCAACATGCATATCAAATGAAAAGGTTTCTTACTGTATTTCGATATAGTTTTATGTAGAATTTCTACTTAACTTTATTATATCTCTTTATATATTGCCGACGGCCACCGTGGTGTGATAGTAGCGTGCTCCGCCTACCACACCGGATGCCCTGGGTTCAAACCCCGGGCAAAGCAACATCAAAAATTTTAGAAATAAGGTTTTTCAATTAGAAGAAAATTCTTCTAAGCGGGGTCGCCCCTCGGCAGTGTTTGGCAAGCGCTCCGGGTGTATTTCTGCCATGAAAAGCTCTCAGTGAAAACTCATCTGCCTTGCAGATGCCGTTCGGAGTCGGCATAAAATCATGTAGGTCCCGTCCGGCCAATTTGTAGGGAAAATCAAGAGGAGCACGACGCAAATTGGAAGAGAAGCTCGGCCTTAGATCTCTTCGGAGGTTATCGCGCCTTACATTTTTTATTTTTTTTATTTATATATTGCCGACCATCTCGAAAACGGTTTGATCCATGTGGATGAATTTTATACTCAGCTGAGCAGAGCTCACAGAGTATATTAATTTTGTTCGCATAACGGTACCCCGTAACGGCATAAACTAATCGAGATGGATATAGACTTCTATATATAAAAATGATCTGGGCGAAAAAAGAAATTCATTTAGCCATGTCCGTCCGTCCGCCCGTCTGCCCGTGAACACGATAACTTGTGTACATTTTTTAGGTATCTTAATGAAATTTAGTATGTAAGTTCCTGCCCACTTATCTCAGATCGTTATTTAGAATGAACGAAATCGGATGATAACCACGCCCACTTTTTCTATATCGAAAATTTCGAAAAACCGAAAAAGTACGATAATTCATTACCAAAGACGGATATAGCGATGAAACTTGGTAGGTGGGTTCACTTTATGACGCAGAATAGAAAAGTTGTAAAATTTTGGGCAATGGGCGTGGCACCGCCCACTTTTAAAAGAAGGTAATTTAAAAATTTTGCAAGCTGTAATTTGGTAGCTGAGTATGTAATGTTCGGTTACACCCGAACTTAGCCTTCCTTACTTGTTTTATATAATAAGTTTTCGTACTTTCGTGTTGCTAGTTAAGGTATTTTTAAAAGGTTACCACCTGTTTGAACTATTTAAAGAACGATTTAAAAGAATCTTGCCAATATGGGCTTCAAAAGTTTTTCACACGATTTTTCAATCAAATTAGTTTGAGTAGGCTTACCACCTAACCTTAATCTCATTCTCAAACATTTTGAAATAGATCTTGTATAAAGATAATACGTAACACGTTCTCTCGTTTCCTCTTTCACTTAAGTGTTACTGCTTGACAGGTATTTACAAGGTTGCCACCTGTTTGAAATTTTTAAACAAATTAGGTGAGACAATTAAAAATGGATATCAAACAAAGAGTTCTTTATAGAAATTTGTATAAGTAGTGTTGCCACCTATTCTTATTAGATTTATTCCTTTGTACATTCTCTGCTATCTATTAATCATTTTTATCAATTTGGATAAATGTAATGCGCCACATTCTACTTAGTCTTTGCTACATTAAAACCTTTCACAAGGTTGCGGTCTATATCAGCTAGGCGGAGGTCTAGATGTGGGCGAAGCATGCACGTTCACTGCGATTGCGCCTAGTGTTTATGAATGTATTTATGTCGTATTTATGATTTGTGGATATTTATTTTTGCTTGATTTTTATTTCATTTTATGTTATCAAATTGTATCTAATATTGATCTTATTTTGACTATTGCTCCCACAAAAAACAATATATCAAAGTCAATAACCCCATTTATATATCCAATCAAGTAATTAATTAAAATGAAATGTTCATTGATCGATCGCAACATAAATCAAAAACGGCAACCATATAACAATTAATTTAAAAATAATCATAAAATTGTATTTGTTTTTTCCATATTTAGCTATGAAATGATAAAAAATTTGTTGAACAAAGGAAAGGTGTTTGAATTCTATTATGGAAACAATGATGTATTGTCTAAAATTAGTGTATAGATTGAAACCATTTATTGTAAAATATCTAATAGGAAATAATATCAATGAGTAGTTTTATTGTTTTAACAATAACAAGAAAATTCATATGAAATCCCACACTAGAACTACGTGACGTAATGTTCCCTAAACTCAAAATCTCAGGGATTATGAAGTGTCCGTTGTGGGCAGAACCCACGTCTGGTTCACGGATGGATCGAAATTCGATGACGGAAGAACGGGAGTTGACATCTATAGGCCCAACTTCAAGAAATCGAAATATGTAATAGAAGTTTGCGGTAGAGAATTTCTACAGAGAGGATCATCCTCGAAGGGCATCTACATTATGTCGGACAGCCAGGCGGCCATGCGTGCCTTGTAATCCTACACAGTTACATCTAAGCTAGTGGATGACTGTATTGAAATCTTTAATGACCTGTGAGCCAAAACAAGGTTTTGTTAGGATGGATCCTCGCACATCAGGGTAATGCACATGCAGATTTCTTAGTAAAACAGGGTACCATAGCAGCATTCTATGGTCCAGAGCCCTTTTGTGGACTCACAAAAGCACACAATAGGGAAACTATAAGTAACTGGGAAACAAAGCAGTTCAGACATCATTGGATTGACTGCCCAGGGCAAAGACAGACCAAACTGTTTATACATACTTCCGGCAACGAAAATATCAGATCCAAAGTCATTAATCTCCGCATGGAGGACCTACGAACTCTCACTGGTTACTATACGGGACACTGTGGGCTACGACATCACCTAAGTAAGTTCAATCTATCCGAAACTCAAATTTGTCGTTTCTGTGCGCTGGATGATGAAACGCCGGTTCACATTCTCTGCGAATGTGTCGCTCTGGCAAGGCCGACACTCTCCCATCTAGCTGGTGTGACTTTTAATCCCTATGTGATATGGAGTGAACAGCCTGAAGAGGTACTTAGATACATTAAAAGACTCCACATACAAAATTAGACTGAAAGGTCATGCAAAATAGATCTACACAAGGGTCCCAGTCCTACCAGGCCTAAGATAATAATATTGTTTAAACACCTCAAAAGATGTTAATTTCATTTACAAAATGCTTGTTTATTCAGCTTTTTTCAAATTTTATAAATAAACATTTACATTCTAATGTATATAAATACTAAGAAAAAAAGTTATTTGAGTTACGATCATATGACATACAGAGAAAAGAAACTTTTTACCTTATTTGCGGTACACTGGCGATTTTTATCAAATTTCGTCGATTGTATTCATTTTTTTCGGTAATTTGGTAAAAAACTTCTATGAATGTTGTAACTGAAATTATGCAATCTAATCTCAAGAGCCTTTTCGAAAACGTTCGAAAATTAAAGAAAATATGATGAAAATTTCAAAAGTTGTATTTAGAGTTTACGCAAATTTCGAAATTTTTGCTTGCATTTTTGACTTTATTTGAGGAAATTTTAAATTTTCTTAAATTTTTTGGCGTTAAATAAAATTAGAAAATTCCAGAAAATTTATTATAGTTGTTTGAACATCTAGAGAAAATTGTTACAAAAAGCCAAATTCACGTCTTCAAAAAAATTCGAAAATTAGAGAAAACTTCACAAAATTTCAATGTTTCTATTTAGTTTTCTGAATTTTATTGATTCTTGTCTTAGTCTTCGGAAGTACAAGTTATAAGTCTCTCAAAATTCGTACTGATTTTTGAAAACTTTTTGCCGAAGGGGATTTCAGATTTGCTTACATACGATGCGCATTATTGTTTATATTTAAAGAAATCTGAAACACTCTTCGAAAAAAAGTACTAAAAATCAAATATTGAGAGATATTGCAATGTTGTACTTAAATTGATTGGACTGCATAATTAACAAAAAAATTTGAAAACTCTAAAAATAAAGTTGGAAACACTCGTAAAATTTTCTCGAATTTTTTCGAAACGTTAAAGAAGGTTCAAAAAAAAGAATTCAAAAGTTTCTCGAATTTATCAATTTTTTCGAAAATGTCAAACAAGTTCATAAAATTCCAAATAGAAATTTCGAAATTTTCTTGAACTCTCGAACTTTTTCGAACACGTTTTTGGTATTGGTTTGCATAGTTTCAGCTACATAAATCACCTACAAATTCATAGAACTTTTCTTCTTTTGCTACCGAAAAAAATTAATTGACGAAATTTGATAAAAATTGTCACTGCTATTTTCGTGTTCGCTGCTGTATAACACTGAACTTCTGGCGAAATTGACAATGACTAATAACATAAGAAAAATAAAATACTAAAACGTTTTTTGTTATGTTTTGAGACTTAGAATATACCCGCGATAGGTATGCCTGTCTCAACCTCACCTACCCGTGGCGAATCCTGTGTATTTATTGGCTTTGCGGCTCATACCAGCTCTGATGTCATTTAAAAGTAGTTGATTTGACTGCTGGGATGCGACGTAAGCTAACATAAGCGCATAAGCATAAATATAGCTACAGATGTGCGAAAAAGCGGTTGACCTCTGTCGATTGAAATATGTGCAATTATAATTTATTAAAGCAAAAACAAAAAAAAAAAAAAACAGAATAATAATAAACTAAATAAAATAAGTTACTTTTCTACAAATATATCAAGAATACGCTAGCTGCATTAAATTTGAAAAAGTTCTAGGCCAAGCTTCCCCTAGCTTATATTTTACTTAAATTTTTCACTTGCATAGTCCACAAATTTGAAGCTGCAGCAAGCAGTGCAGCATATTTTCGAAAACTCGTTGACTTTTGTCATTGATAACGAACTCCAGATTTTAGTTTCAAGTATCTAGTACATACTTAACCAATTTAAGCACAAATTTCACACCTGCCTCCAATTAATTATAATCAGTGCAACCAAAAAAGGCACCACCTATTAAGTTGTAAACTTATTTTTACTTAAATTGGCAATTTCCCCATTTAAACAAAATCAAATAAATAATCAACAAAAAGCTTTTAATATAAGTGTATTTATATATTAATATAGGCATAGTAACTCGTTGCAAATATTTATACAAAAATGTGAAAAATTTTAGAAAGTAATTGAAAAGGCAATGTGTTGCCACAACAAAACTTCCGAGTTGCATTTTGTTTTATTAAAGCAAGTAAGGAAGGCTAAGTTCGAGTGTAACCGAACATTACATACTCAGCTGAGAGCTTTGGTGACAAAATAAAGGAAAATCACCATTTAGCAAAATTAACCTAGGGTAACCCTGGAATGTGTTTGTATGACATGGGTACCAAATGGAAGGTATTAAAGACTATTTTAAAAGGGAGTGGGCCATAGTTGTATAGGTGGACGCCTTTTCGAGATATCGCCATAAAGGTGGACCAGGGGTATAATGTGTTTGTACGATATGAGAATGAAATGAAAGGTGTTAATGAGTATTTTAAAAGGGAGTGACCGTTAGTTGTATATGTGAAGGCGTTTTCGAGATATCGACCAAAATGTGAACCAGGGTGACCCAGAACACCATCTGTCGGGTACCACTAATTTATTTATCGGTTCGGTAATACCACGAACAGTATTCCTGCCATGATTCCAAGGGCTTTTGATTTCGCCCTGCAGAACTCTTTCATTTTCTTCTACTTAATATGGTACCCATTTTACAAAGTATTTTCTAAAGTTATATTTTGCGTCAAAAAACCAATCCAATCGCAATGTTTCATCCCTTTTTTCGCATTTGGTATAGCATTATGGCATTTTCTCATTTTTTGAAAATTTCGATATCGAAAAAGTGGGCGTGGTCATAGTCGGATTTCACCCATTTTTAATACCAAGATAAAGTTCAGATAAATACGTGAATTAAGTTTAGTAAAGATATATCGATTTTTGATCAAGTTATCGTGTTAACAACCATGCGGAAGGATAGACGGTCGACTGTGTATAAAAACTGGGCTTGGCTTCAACCGATTTCACCCATTTTCACAGAAAACAGTTATCGTCATAGAAGCTATGCCGTTAGCAAATTTCACAAGTGAAATGAAGATTGGTGAATTTTTGTTCGACTTATGGCATTAAAAGTATTCTAGACAAAAAGGGCGGAGCCACGCCCATTTTAATATTTTCTTTTATTTTAGTATTTTGTTTCAACAATTCATTACTGGAGTTTAATCTTGACATAATTTAGTTATATACTGTAAAGATATTCAATTTTTTTTATTAAAATTTGACTTAAAAAAATTTTGTTTTTTAAAAAGTGAGCGTGTTCGTGATCCGATTTTGCTAACTTTTATTTACAACACATATAGTAATAATAGGAGTAACGATCCTGCCAAGTTTCATCGTGATATCTTCAACGACTGCCAAATTGCAGCTTTCAAAACTTGTAAATTACCTCCAATTAAAAGTGGGCGATGCCACGCCCATTGTTCAAAATTTTACTAATTTTTTATTGTGCGTTATAAGGTCAACCTACTGGCCAAGTTTCATCGCTTAATCCATCTTTGGTAATGAATTATCGCACTTTTTCGGCTTTTCGAAATTTTCGATATCGAAAAAGTGGGCGTTAAACGATATCGTTCGTTTTAAATGGCGATCTGAGATGAGTACCCAGGAACTTACATACCAAATTTCATTACGATACCTCGAAATTTACTCAAGTTATCGTGTTCACGGACAGACAGACGGACGAACGGACGGACGGACATGGCTAAATGAATTTCTTTTTTCTCCCAGATCATTTTGATATATCTCGATTAGTTTATGGCGTTTCGGGGTACCGTTATGCGAACAAAATTAATATACTCTTTGAGCTCTGCTCAGCTGAGTATAAAAAAAATTGCAAATAAGTGTAAAAAGTACGGAATAAAACAAACAAATTCTCACTTCCAAACCGAGTGAGAAATTATCATAATTGCTTGGTATATACAAAACAGTGGAGGCCACAATATTAAGCTACATAAATAATAAATTTTTCTAAGCGGGGTTGTCACTCGTCAATAATTTGGCAAACAAACTGAGTGTATTCCTGGCATGAAAAGCTTCTCAGTGAAAACTCATCTACCTTGCAGATGCCGTTCGGAGTCGGCATAAAACACGCCAATTTGTAGGAAAATTAAATGGAGCACGACGCAAATTGGAAGAGAAGCTCGGCCTCAAATCTTTTCGGAGGCTATCACGTCTTACATTTATTCTTTTTATTTTTTTTATTTATTTATTACAAAGAGAAGCAATTATAAATAATTACTACACCTATGAGCTAAAGCACTGGCTGCCAGGGCCGTCGGCTTGCTAAATCTTAACTTAGGCGATGGTATGATAAGATGCAGAGGCAGGCGCATAGGTCCATAAACGCAGATGCTCATGCAGGCGTTTGCCACACATGTACACCTTAACATCCATGAACCCATATGCGTGCTCCAGAATTATGGATTACTGTGAATGTGTGAATTTTGATAGATAGTAAGATACAAGACACAATTATACTTTTAATTTGGGACGGGAAATAAAGTTATAAATGATATTTATATTGTTGTCGTTAATACATCTTAGATGCTCTGAAGGTGTTTTGCTGCCGAAAATGGAAGAACGGATTTGTTGTAGTCCTGGACATTCATCGATCAGGTGGGAAACTGTGCAAATGTTGCTTCCACAATAAGGGCATGATGGAGGAGGTTCCCCATTGAGGAGATGTGCGTGTGTTACAAGCGTGTGCCCAATTCTTAGTGTTGTATGGATTTGCAGGAGGCGCTTATTGCAGATTTGTAGGGGTGTTGATATTGTCTCCAATCTTCTAATCGTCTTTCATATGAGATCTTTCTTATGAGTTTGCGTATATCACTGTTTATTAGATATTCGTAGAAATGAAGAATTGTAACAGATCGATCTGAGTACGTGGAATCAATACTTAAGCAAATGAAACCATTCAAATCAAAAGTTTTAGAATGTATGTCTATCTTTATGTATGTTTGTACTCGATGTACTCAGAAACCCTTTGATGGAATCAAATTTCACCATTGTATCAATCTAGGTCTAATGTACACTAGGTTAGAAGTGTTTGGAGATATCTACCAAAATGTAGATAATTGTAGTAATCGTGTAATGTGTGGTAACATTATTACATTGTCGCGCTATTTTTGAAGAACCTAGAGGGGTAGCCAGTGTCTTAACTCTAGCTTGTCTACCACTGTAGACGCTTATTCATCTCAACATGTTCCATCGCCATGAAGAATTCGAATACCTCAGCCTGAAAGACTAAAGCACATACCCCAGGAAAAAGGTGCCCTCAAAAGTCGACTAGCTTAGTAAGTTTATGTGCCAGCAGTAACGAGTTAGGAATGTGCAAAGTCGGAAGTATGGCGGTAAAGCCAATATTGCCTCAGGGAACTCAACATTAAATACTTGCTTTAGGTAAAGCAATAATGGCACGTCATCCTGTGGCAACAAAAAAATACATCTGCTTAATCTGTCTTATTACACTCATATTTATTGAACAATCCGTTCTTTGTAGTCCCGAAATAGGTCTCCCTATGTATAAAGTCCAAAATTACAGCAAATATATCACTGGCCACCGTCTGTCCAGAATGCCGTTATGCACATAGGTCTAAAGATTTTTAGCTGGTTTAGTAATCACAATTTTCTGAACACCTTCTTGGATACCTTTGGAGGCATACGTCGGCTGATTTGAAGTCGAAAGAAAGAAAGCTCAAGTAGTATATCTAACGGCATCTTCAATTCAATAAACTATAATTCTTACATTTTCTTTGCCAATTATCGGGGAAATTTAATTTGCAACCATCACCTGGTTTCCCTGGGAAGGATACTTTATAGGCAATTAACGGGTTTGAGTCTTATTTTCCGGGAAAGATGCATTAGGCTCCCGAATGAAACAAGCTTTGATACTTTGGTTCTTATTGAAGAATTTTTATCATCGTCGCAGTTTGGATTCCCCTCGCGTAGGTGAGGTTGACAATTGGACTGCGAAAGCTCTGAAGCTATATATAGCTTTGTATTGTGCTTATCAACCCCTTGAACCCACTATCTGGCATCTTTTTGCCTTTTACCGCACCTACCCAAGCAGCAAATCAGAAATTGCTTCTTTTAGATATGTAATATTATTGATTACCACACTCCAACTTGTGCATTTCTGTACCCAAAAAGGTCTTAAAATAATAATTTCATTAACACATTTTTTTCCTCAGTTTCATATCCACATTTGTTTGTCTTGGACTTCGCTAAATTTTAGATAAAGATCAGGGAAATAATCGAGTTAAGCGTTTTGCTACTACGTTTAGAATGAACCAACATGGAATGAAATAGTTCGACTTAGAATTTCAATATACAATTTCATGAAGATATGGGTTCAAGCCCTAGGCAAATCAACATCAAAAATTTTAAAAACAAATTCTTTTCAATTAGAAGAGCAATTTAGCAAGCATTCTGATGGTATTTCTATGATGAAAAGCCCTCAGTGAAAACTCATCTGCCTTGCAGATGCATTCACAGTCAAACAATTGGGTCCCGTCCCGCCGATTTGTAGGAAAAATTAAAAAGGAACCACGACGGAAATTAGAAGATAAGCTCGGCATAAAATCTCTTCGGAGGTTATCGCGCCTTATATTTTAATTTTTTGTTTAATTTCATGTGTTTCTGCATTGGGGAACTTGAGCGGGTAAAAATGCAGTTTAACAGTTGTAGCTATGATAAAAATATAGATTATCTCAATATTTGCTCAAGTGGTCCTGTCAACGGACGGTCTGTCCGACAGATGAACAGACGGGCAGGGCTTAATCAAGTTTTTCTTTTCGATGCTGTTGATTTTGATTTATGGAAGTCTATATCTATCTCGATCGCTTTATACCTGTACAACCAGCCATTATCCAATCGAAGTTATAATACCCTGTGTACAAATGTAACTGGATATAATAATAAATATAATTTAAAAAACTAGAAAACGCGCTTTTGAAATATTTAGTGTTTTATGCCCCGATTCTAGTGTGGTAACAACATTCTTCACCACGGTAACGAAATTATGTGGCAACTTTTACACCCTTTTGGTATTCTACTCGCGAAAGTAGCCGGATAATTTTTTACCCACAAAAGTAGATGGTTACATCGAAATAACCACACAACAGCTGTTGTTTAGAAAAAGGCAAAACTGACAAATAAAGAATTGTAAGCACAAATAAATAAAGATAATAGTAAAAAAGTGTTGCCTCTTGCTATTCATATTTGTTTACATTATGTACTTTCACAGAATAAATTACAATATACCTATGTAGAAACCTAACATGCATAATATGCATATACACATCGTCCCGTTTATTCGTTAACCTCGTATCTACAAGTGAGACATTTTCGGTAAAGCGAACACGTTTTCCACACCATGCTTTCATTTGGGACCAAAATTCATCGAAAAAAGGACCAAATTTTTGTTTTATTTTATTAGTATAAAATACAAAATTTTAGGACGTTTCCATATAAAATTTTACTAAACATAGTGAAGAATTTCCGTTAGTTCAATCTGAACAAACAAATATATGTGCATGCAACAAAAAATGGTACTACATTTTGACATAGGATAAGTCTATGTCTTTCACCAACCAAACGTTGTGAACCTAGTTTTGGTCACAAAGCTCTTGGTTCTAGCATTATGTTGTTGATAGCAATGAAATAAAATGTAAAGTGCAGTTAGGTTTTAGTAAGAAACGGTTCAAAATTTGCGTTCTGATGTTGCCGAACTATGTATCTGGAAAACTCAGTAAATCATAAATGAAACTAGGCAATTTTGTTAGTGCTATTTTTATAGATGCTTACTTTCTCCCGTAACGTTTAAACTTCATATATCAGAGCCTAGATTCAGTAAGTGTGAGTTTTGATCCCAGACCTCAGGGGCTCTGCTAGCACCTACGGGAATAATTTTATACAAAACTTTTCTTCTGAAATAAAATCTCTTTTACATTTGTTTCCTTCTGTCTTCGAGTTAAAATATTTCTTGTGCCAAGATACTTAGTTTTCAATTACCTTGCGTGGCTTAACACCACAATAGTCCTGGAATTCCTTGAACTCATTGAGCTGGCTGAGAAAGATTTATATATCAACATGCCAAACGAGAAGTAATGCATAGAATTTCTTTGTATAAGTTTTCAAGGTGTTAAGCTCACGGCAGAGTGCTCGCTATAAGCTATGCTAGGCGAGAAGCAATTTTTATTTTCATATATTTTACATAGTGTTTGATAACCGATCGAAATATCTAGCCGTTATTAATATTATCCGTGTTTTTTTTACACGCGTATACGTTTCGTTTGCGCGTGAAATAAAACGCCTATCCTCGCTTAGATAATGCTTAGGAGACCCATCTAGCGGCTGTGGTTAAACAACTATCTACAGCAACAGGGTGTACCGAAAAGCGGAGACACAACGCTCTGATGACCATAGGGTATAACATATAGCTGAATCAGTTGCGATGAATTGTGGACACACATAGAATACATATAATTAGTGTAGAGGGTGAAACAAAGACACATATTTCAGTTAAATAAAAAAAATAAATGTAAGGCGCGATAACCTCCGAAGAGATCTAAGGCCGAGCTTCTCTTCCAATTTGCGTTGTGCTCCTCTTGATTTTCCCTACAAATTGACCGGACGGGACCTACATGTTTTTATGCCGACTCCGAACGGCATCTGCAAGGCAGATGAGTTTTCACTGAGAGCTTTTCATGGCAGAAATACACCCGGAGCGCTTGCCAAACACTGCCGAGGGGCGACCCCGCTTAGAAAAATTTTCTTATAATTGAAAAACCTTATTTCTAAAATTTTGATGTTGCTTTGCCCGGGAGTTGAACCCAGGGCATACGGTGTGATAGGCGGAGCACGCTACCATCACACCACGGTGGCCGCATATTTCAGTTACATCTGAGTATAATGCGTATTGAAATATAGTAGGACAAAATTTATCCGGAGCAATTTCAGAGGTGTATTTTAAGTTTGTCGCTTAGCAGTCCATATAAAGTTTAAGCGTAAACGGATATACGCGTGTTAAAAAACACGGCTATTATTATAAAATAAGAATATTTTTTGATTAGTCGGTTATTTCGTCCACAATTAACGACAATGTGTTTGCCAACACTTTTCTTTTTATGCCTGGCATAAATTATATCCTAGGTGAAATGTTATTGTTCTGGTACATTTTATTGACTGAGCAATTTTTTATGGTGACAGTTCAATTGAAGTAAATTCAAAATTATATGGGGGTTAACGAAAGTGTGGCGAATTTTTGGGGCAATATTGTGAATTTTTACCTGAGTGAAAAAGAAAGAAAAGTAGCAAACGTGGCTACTGCCTAAAACGGACCAAAATTGAAGAAAAGGGACCAGCGGACCAAATGGGACTGGAAGGGACCATTTTTGGTCCAAATGGACCAAAGTGGCAACCGTGAAAGCGAAGAAAACTACCTTTCAAATTTAAAAGATACTGGTGAGTTTTTCCGTGATGACAGCGTTACCACTTGGGCCAGAATCGCGGATAAAAGAATTGGTAACGATATTCGGTTACATAATATTCTGGGTACTATTTTACCGGTAACGCTCAGAATCGAGGCATTAATATCTACAATCCACCTACATATTTGATGTTGATAGCACTGTAGCACAGAGGTTCGTGTCTCCGCTGTTAAGCACAACTCCTTTTGTAGCGAGTTATTTAACACTGCCTTCTTCAATAAATACTGCTAGATGGGTATCTTTGCGTGCCTAGCCTAGGGAGTTACAAACATACAAGTGCACCCAATATAAGCGTGTTCAAAATATATAAAGTTTTTTTTTTATTTGAAACAAATTAATTTACACACATACTGCATGGACGTTGGAAGCTTTTTCGTACTTTGATTGTTCTTGCATGACGTCGTCAAGCTGATTTATGATTGCTATTTATGAAAAGCATTTTATTAAGTAAATACTCAATTTTGTTGACCGTTTATTTTATTTCGTTTTGCTTTTATTTTGGAAATATGGCAAATGTTTTTTTTTTTATCTTGTTTTCAAAATATAAATACTAGGGTGGTTTTTCAATACAGGGTAGTTTTTTTTTCTCCGAAATTTGTATGTGCTCACTTCTAGAAATATTCTAATAGATATAAAAATGCAATTGTAAAAGTTTCAGCTCAATCGGAATTCGCCTTCCCGTGCCTAAAGAGCCTGGAAGTTTGACAAAATCCCAATTTTTTCCGAAAACTCGAAATTTTTTTGTTTTAACCTGCGATAAGATATCCGCATTGCAACAGGTGTATTATTAAAAGAAATAAAATTAATAGACTTTAAATTATATAATAACATTTCTTCTCTAAAACTGGACAGTTGAAAAGATATTTAACATTTAGTGGACCTCATATTGTATTTCGCTGTTCCTCACAATTTCGAAAACAATTTTACGTTTACTGATATCTTACCTTATCCCTTATCAACGGATTCACTAAGTATCTTTATTTATTATAATAGAAAAAACTGGAAGTTAAGAAATTGTTGTAGTTATGTATTTTCAGTCTTTAATTAATGAATATAATGTTAAAAAAAATGGTGAGATGATGGTAGCCATTGTAGAGTTCACATTCGAAGAAAGAATTCATATTAAAAATAAAAGTTAAAAGGATTAAAAAATGTTGATTTTCACTTTCAGTCCTCGGATACGGGTTGAGAAAAGGTACAATTTGAAGCATCGGGGTAAAGCCGCCGGCAATCCGCCACCACATGAAGCCAGAATTGGGTCTGCTACTCGTCTTTTGTAAGAGTGTTATTAAAATCTTGAATTAACTTAACTCCCCTCTCTGCCATGCCATTTACTACTTTTATGCTTCTAATAAAACTTTGAAGTTTCAAAAATTCTTTATTATCAAACCAGCTCATTGGGGCCTCTGCCAAAAAATCCGTTCTGACGTTAAAATACCCAGAAAATACAAGAGATTGGTCAGAAATAAACTCATCAAGGGAAACATTTTTAAAAAACTTCACAGCTTCCTTTTCAGAAACTTCTTCTCCTCTTTTCTTTCTACTCTTCTTTGATCAGCTCGAGCTGTATTCCTAGTGACACCTTCCATGTGACCTTTGCGACCTTTCATTCTCTGACTTTCCAAAAATCGAACATCTTCTTTATTCAACATTTTGAAAATGGCATCTTCCACTGCTACATCAAAAAGGTCGGGCAGCTTGGATTTGAATGCAAGATTCTTTCCCTCCTGGCATTTTGTCTTCAATGCTGAATTTCTTTGAAGTGATCTCCATTCGTTATATAATTTTTCAACTTTGCAAACAGCATTTTCCGATATCTGACAAGGTATTCTTGCTTTTGTACGACCCGGCAATTTTAAAAATCAACAGGACTGCAAAGTTGGGCAATGTAAATTCCTTTTATATATAAATATCAAATGAACTAAAATATGCCAGAAGTTTCAAGTATCAATATTCGCATAATTGAATTTTAAAACTATTAGACTATGTATATTCAAGTTGAGTCATATTATTTTTTATGGAATGTTTTTGACATTATTTTGTATTGTTTTTGTCAAAAAACTCGAGCTTATAGGTCTGATTAATGAACAAAAAAAAGTTCAGAGCAGAGCTCAAGCTTTTACAATTTCATGTTTACACTAAACTGCACATCTTAAGAACTGAGCACCTGTAAAAATTCGAAAAAAAAAATTTAAAAACCACCCTAATATATACAATTTATCAGTACATTTGTAACACGTGCCTTAAATTTACGTGCATTAACAAATGTTCATTGAACTAATTTATATCAAACCCTACAAGTAACTCAAAATAATCAAGAATTAATTCGAGCGATTATTCATTCCACGCAACCATGTCAGAAAAAAAACAACACTTAGTCATTCGAGTTTTGAGAATTTTTTATTTTAATGAGCTTTTCAGAATCATTGTAGAGTCGTTTCTTCCGATATTTTTATTGAAGTCTTTTCTATCTAAACCTAGAATAGCCAGAAGCTAACTGATGAAGAATAAAATTCAAAAACATGTCCTAGTAACCATCACATTGTAAACTATGTGATTTTTATCTAATATCAATAACTAGAATGATGTTAGTAAGCTAGCCTATTAAAACTAGCTATTGCAGCCTTATTACTTCCGTAATTTATCTAAACTTTCAAAATTTTTTTTATGCCTGATAACCGTTTGGATCTTAATTGCAAAGAATTATTTAACCGCAAAGTCCGAAATCAATACAATAATATTTGATAGTGCCGATTGGCAGTTAACATCTTTGTTCTGTATTGGTAGAAAGTAACTATTTCGCTTGCCAGATGCTGTAAATAGAGCTCCAAGCTTTTAAGGCCGGATTTTCTGTACTAGCTTAGGTTAGGTTAGGTTAGGTTGAGAGGGCGTGCGTGAGTTTTACCCAGACTTCCACTCGGGGAAATTTTTGTCCATTGTGAATGCCCTCAGTAAGTACAGGGTGACGGCAGATTCGTTTATCCCATTCCTCAACGAACCTCATGCTTTCCCTAATGAACCCAAGAAGAAGCGCGACGTCCACCTTCGCAACCTCTGCTAGGCTGTCGAAAAAGCGTGAGCCCAGAAATCTTCTTTGAAGCGCCGGACATCGGCAGAGAAAGTAGTAGATCGACTTATCTTCCTCCTCATCCTGGCAGCTTCTGCAGAGGGGGCTTGTTGGTTCGCCACCGTCGGAGCATTGTTGCGATAGCACAATTACCTGTGATGACACCCGTAAGTACCCTCACCGCAGATTTGTTCAGTTTGAGAATAAGTTGGTGCCTTTCCTATCCAAGCATGGCCATAAGGACCTTGAGACTTGGCAGTCAACCCTATTGGTCCATAGCAAGTCCGTTGCCCTGTTCCCATATTCGTCGATTCTCCCTAGGAGATAATTCAGCGGCGGTCGGACGGAGCTGTCCACCTCACTTATGTCTAAGTCGGAACCTTTCCTAGCTATCTCATCCGCGAGCTCATTCCCTTCAATGCCGCTGTGCCCAGGGACCCAGCAAAGGGAGACATTGAGATGACTTATAGAAGCCAGATAGTCTCTACACCTCCGCACGATGTCCGATTTTATCATGTTGGACTCTAAAGCCCTTAAGGCGGCTTGGCTATCAACAAAGATTGTTACATTATGTTAGGTTAACTTGAGCTTAACGCTATTGTGGCGTTCTAGCATCACTATGCTGTTAGTAAATAAACACAACAACAATTAGTTTACACACATACATAGAAGGCGACGAAGAATATTTCACGCACATAACCAGCTGCTTAAAGCAAAGAGATTATCTCACATAGACATATGTAGTTTCAGGTAAGAGCAGAAGTTGTTACTCACACATACACACGCATATAGCTAAATAACCAAGTATGAGATACAACTGTTCCAGAAGGCATGTTCGTGAAACGTCTAGACCCGAGGAGAAATAGGTGAACGAGTCTAACTGAGAGTATAAAAGCAGCGCTTTACAAACCATAGTCAATCGGTTTGATTTCAACACGCTATTAGTGAAGTACTACTCCCAAAGTTATTGGAGTTATTTACTCGACAGTTCATTGGACCGTTAACAGAAGGTGGATAATTATCAGGAATTTCCCAAAATTCGTTACACTATCATATTTGCCGCTTGAACTGAAATTAACTCGGCTTTAGCAGCTCAGACTAGCACTAAAAAACCGGCCATAATTGTGTTTCTACTGTAATGGGTTCTTTTTGTTTGTTTTATATTGTCACGGATATTAGCATCACTAAGTTATCCCATCACTAAGGCGATGATAAGGCCATGCCAAGCAGTATTTACGTTAATAATCAAATCAAGTATACACATATATAAGGCAGCCCAGAGAGATGTCACACACAGATGCATTTACTTATACGCCTATGTGCGCCCAAGAGACTGTAAACTACAAACATTCACATCAATAATTCAATCTTTATGTATCTACATAAACGAATAAATAATTGCGTCTACACATATGTACCATGTACGAATACGAGCAGCGGAGAGTCAATGCGCAAACACATGCATATATCTGAGAAGTTTGAGAGCTACTGGACTAGTAGATTCTGGAAGCGCCTAAAAGATGTATAAAATTGAGCAATTTTAGTTATAACTGAGAAATTTGAGAGCTCATGGACAATGCTAGTACATTCTGGAAAAATGCTAACGAGGAAACCAAAGGGTATAAAAGGCAACAGATGTAGAGGCGCGGTAATTCAGTTTGAGTTGAGCTATCAATCAGTTTGGTTAAGCACGCGATCTGGCGGGCAATAGTAGAGTTTCATTTGAGTTATCAATCAGTTTGGTTATTAAGCCAGCGAGTAGCAAAGTATAAGTGTTATTGTGAAGTACTTTAATAAAGGCCATTTTTTCCATTGTTCAATATTGGAGTTATTTATTCAACAGTTTAGTGATTCGAACTTAGCAGAGGATTGCAAATAAGAGGATTTGCAGGAAATTCGTTACAATTGGTGTCAGAAGTGGGATTGTTGGATAAATTCCAGAGAACAACAAGGACATGGCAAAGTTCAGTGAATTGAAGATCCAGCAACTGCAGAAGGAGTTGGAGAGCCGTGAATTGAATACAAGCGGCGTTAAACTTGAACTTCAGGCACGGCTACGAGAGGCAATGGAAGCAGAAGGAATTGATGTGGAAGAGTATGTCTTTCATCTTGATGGCGAGGAGGCAACATATATTGAAGAGAAAAACGAAACATCGCAGACGGTTAGCAGCACAGACTTGAACATGATATTGGCTGCAATATCTGCACAAACATCGACAGTAGCATCAATGTCGTCGCAATTGGCATCCCAACTGGAATCGCAAAGGACAGAAATAACATCTCAACTGGAAGCCCAAGAGACACGTATAACAGTGAAGATTGAATCACAGGAGACACGTATCTCAGAAATGTCGTCAGAAATAACATCTAAAATTGAAGCACAAGAGGCACGTATATCAGAAATGTCGACACAATTTCAGCACAGGTATCATCGCAGATCTCTGCACAGCTAGAATCGCGTATGGAAGAGAAACTAACGCAGTTTCAGGAAGGGTTCAGTGAGCGACAAGATAAAATGGAGGCCGAAATAGATGCTTTGAAGGATCGGATTCAGGAGTTACAATTGAACCGTCTAATCACTTCAATGTCTACTCTGAAGGTAAAATCCCCAACGTTTGATGGTTCTGTTCCATTCCAGGTATTTAAGCTCCAATTTGAGAAGACGTTGGCAGCGAACAGCTGGAATGCTGAAGATAAAGTTGCAACTCTGTTCGTGGCATTGAAAGGTCCAGCAGCCGAAATCCCACAGACGATTCCCGAAGGAGAGCGGAACAACTATGAAGCATTGATGCCCGCTGTCGAGAGACGTTATGGAAGCGAGCATAGGAAACAGATATTCCAAATTGAGTTGCAAAACCGTCACCAAAGAGCGAATGAGACTTTGCAGGGGTTTGCCTCGGATGTTGAAAGGTTGGCTCATCTCGCGAATGCGGACGCACCCGTGGAATACACCGAGAGGGTAAAAATCCAGAGTTTTATAAATGGCATACGGGACGTGGAAACGAAGCGAGCTACATACGCAAACCCAAATCTCACATTTGCTGAAACGGTGTCACAAGCCCTGATTCAGGAAACAGCGTCGCTTCTGTGTAAGCCAGTTTTCAAAGCACGCCGTGTGGAAGTAGAAAGGCCAGAGTGGGTAGACGCAATATTGGAGGCGCTGAAAGGATCGCAAAAGCGGAGTGAAAAAGTTATCAAATGCTTCAAATGCGGGAAGTCCGATCACATTGCACGTCACTGCGATCTTGGCCTTAATAGTTCCAACAATGTGGGTGGGCTTAAACGGAAAGCTGGAGGAGATGAGCAAGAGCGAGTAAGAGGTAGAGAGCTAGATCCAGCTATTGAATGCCCTGTGATATCTGTGTCGCAAATTGGTAGAAAATCGAGCAGTCTTACCGTCAGAGGGAATGTGGATGGCAAAGAACGAATACTGACTCTAGATACGGGCGCATCTCATTCCTTGATCCGATCTGACTTGGTCAACAGGAGAGTAAAACCGTTACCTGGAGCAAAGTTGCGTACGGTCACTGGCGAGTATAACCAAGTTCAGGGAGAAGTGATATGTGAAGTATTGATTGGGAAGGTCATGGTTCTACACAAATTTGTTGTGGCGGAGATTGTTTATGAAGTTATATTGGGAGTGGATTTCTTGGTTGACCATGACATCAAGATCGATATGCAGAGAAGGGTGATGCGTTATGAGAACCAAGATGTGCCACTTAACTTTAGTTTGGAAAAAGGGTTCAGCAGTAATCGGGTACTGGTGGAGAAGACTCGACGAAGGCCACGAAATTCAAAGGTAAAGGTTGATGGAACAAATGGGCCAAACAAACCAAAACCGAAGGTACCTGTGAGAGAAACACTGGCATTGAAAAGCCCTAACGGACGTACTAAAACGAAGAACGAATGCAAGGGTGGTTTCAAGCCAAGGCACACTACTGTTGTGAAGCGTCGGAACGATACTGATTATGCAAAGCAAATCCGTCCAGCGCAAGCTCTGCGAAGTAGTTCTTCATTGGCCGAGCAACAGAGTGCGGGGGAACGATCCAGGATAATGAGTAGTAAGATGAAACACAGGTACGACAAGGAAAATAATTCGGAAGGTTTCCGGGAGGGAGATTTGGTATTGTTATACAACCCTCACCGGCGGAAAGGTGTTCCATCCAAATTTCGGTGCAGTTGGGAAGGCTCGTACAAGGTTGTGAAGAAGATCAGTGATATCATCTACCGCATACAAAGCATTGAGAAACCACGGAGTAGAAGAGTGGTACATTTGGCGATGCTAGCAGCGTTTAGATCGAGAGATTTGTCTGATCGGGAAGATCAGACTTAGGTGGAGGGCAGTGTCACGGATATTAGCATCACTAAGTTATCCCATCACTAAGGCGATGCTAAGGCCATGCCAAGCAGTATTTACGATAATAATCAAATCAAGTATACACATATATAAGGCAGCCCAGAGAGATGTCACACAAAGATGCATTTACTTATACGCCTATGTGCGCGCGAGAGACTGTAAACTACAAACATTCATATCAATAATTCAATCTTTATGTATCTACATAAACGAATAAATAATTGCGTCTACACATATGTACCATGTACGAATACGAGCAGCGGAGAGTCAATGCAAACACATGCATATATCTGAGAAGTTTGAGAGCTACTGGACTAGTAGATTCTGGAAGCGCCTAAAAGATGTATAAAATTGTGCAATTTTAGTTATAACTGAGAAGTTTGAGAGCTCATGGACAATGCTAGTACATTCTGGAAAAATGCTAACGAGGAAACCAAAGGGTATAAAAGGCAACAGATGTAGAGGCGCGGTAATTCAGTTTGAGTTGAGCTATCAATCAGTTTGATTAAGCACGCGATCTGGCGGCCAATAGTAGAGTTTCATTTGAGTTATCAATCAGTTTGGTTATTAAGCCAGCGAGTAGCAAAGTATAAGTGTTATTGTGAAGTACTTTAATAAAGGCCATTTTTTCCATTGTTCAATATTGGAGTTATTTATTCAACAGTTTAGTGATTCGAACTTAGCAGAGGATTGCAAATAAGAGGATTTGCAGAAAATTCGTTACAATATGTATGATGGCATCCCCTAATCTATACTTATGTAACATAGGCGCTATTTTACCCGGTTATTTGAATTGGATTGGGAAGGATCTTGTTGTTGAAGCAATAAAAACACTCCTCGAAGATTTTGGGGAGGGTTATAAATTTCGTATCCTTTGCCGGATATAGATCCGGTACGTTCCGGTAACAAGCATCATCAAGGTACAAGACTGACCATCTCGGGAACGTGACATGACCACATTGAACCTTCTACGCCATCCAAAAGAATTGGCGCATTCGTGCCTTGACAGTCACGTGATTGTTGACGGTTATAAACTCGAGACTGTGAAGGAACCCGTCTATTTGGGAACCGGTATTAACAGCAAAAACAATATCAGCTTAGGAATCAAATGAAGCAAAGTAAATTTATCTCCCTTACTTTCTTACTTACTTAATTGGCGCTTAACCGTTTAAACAGTTATGGCCAATTTATCTCTCGCCGCACAAAACTCACGCTCTACAAGTCGCTCATCATAACTGTCCTGATGTATGGCTCGGAGTCATGGACGTTATCGAGAAAAGACGAAATGGCTCTTGAAGTGTGCGAGAGATAAGTTCTCATTAAATTTATGGCCCTGCCGGCGATGAAGACGCGAGTACCGAAGGAGGTATAATGATGAGCTGTATGATGAAGACGACGAGTATCGAAGGTAATATAATGATGAGCTGAATGAGCTTTACGCAAATATAACGATAGTGCAGCGAATAAAACCCAAAGCTAGGCAGGTCATGTTATATGTGTGACGAATATTAGCAACACTAAGGGATACTATCATCTCTAAGCCAATGCTAAGCAGTGACTTGTATGCACATCAATAGATCAATCATTATGTCTACACATATGTACGTACACGCAGCGGAGAAGAGACGCACAAACACATGCAGATAGCTTATCTGAGATGCTCCCAAAAGTATGCAATTATAATTGTGGAAGTGTCACTCACAAATACACGCGCATATGAGAAGCTACACACGTGCAGCTGTAGTTATAATTTTATAGTTGATAACTAACTAGTAAGTTCTAGAAATGGAAGCGCCTAGAAATATGTGAACGAGGAAACCGCACAGTATAAAAGCAGCAACAGTAGAGGCGCGACAGTTTGATTTAAGACGCTATCTGGCGAGCAATAGCAGTGTTATTTTTAAAGTAATCTAATAAAGGACATTTTGCTTTATTGAATAGTGGAGTTATTTATTCAACAGTTTAGTGATACCAACATTAGCAGAAGGTTTGGAATAAGAGGAATTGCAGTAAATTCGTTACATATGGATGGACGAATACGCTCCGGCCAGAAAGAATTTCAGGCTACACCACTGTTTGGAAGCAGAGGAAGAGAACACATCTACTGAGTTGGGAGAGGCAGGTGGACTAAATAATAACCTTACTTTGGTGTTCCCAATTGACGTCAATTATCGCTAAACAGGAATAGGTAGCGTGAGTTGTTTCGAAACGACCAAAAACGCTGAGGCGGTTGAGTTTTTTTTTTTAGCAAATATTAAGTTTTCTGAAAATTTTGTCTCGTGTTCAGATATTTGCTTAAACTTTATTTGTTTAACTTTGTTTAGTTTGCAATTTTTCCCCCGTTAATTTTTTAACTGTTTGTATTTCTGTTTGTTTATAAAACATTACGGAGAACAAAGCTTTAGTTTTAAATAATATTGACACTATTGATGCCAATTTATTTCCATTGTAATTTTTTGATTAAAATGTTTTCTTTAAATAACTATGGTCCCTGAACTTCAAATGAACGATTTGTTTCAGTTTAAACCCATCAAACGGTAAGGCTGACGGCAGAGTGCTCGCTAAAAGCTACGCAATTTTTATTTTCATATTGTGGCGACTGTTACACTAGGCTGTTAGTAAATAACCACGCAACAACAAAAACATGAAGAAGGCACTCTTATGTACATGTACACATTAAAGATAGCAACACTTATGTACAAGGCAACGAAGAGATATCGCACACACACAGATGTAGTCATCAGCCGATGTTGTTACTCACACATACACACGCATATAGCTCAATTACCAAGCAGTAGAAAAAACTGTTCTAGAAGGTGAAACGTCAAGACCTTCAGAGAAATATGCAGACGAGGCAACAGAGAGTATAGAAGCAGCGCAAGCTGAATAATCAGTAATCAGTTCGGTTTAAAAACGCATTAGTTGTGAAGTATAATTGTGAAGTACTACCCCCAAAGTAATCTAAATAAAGGCCAGTTTGCAGTACTGAATATTGGAGTGATTTATTTAACAGTTTAGCGATTCGAACGTTAGCAGAAGGTGCATACGTTACAATGTATTTTACAAGCTTCAAACGTTTCTAGCACTCCGACACCTATTATAATTTTCCATAAGAAACAATTTTCATTGCTTTCTATCATATATGTAATACAAAAGGCTAGATACATTCCCAAACATCAGAGTGCCGATATATTGCTATTTCAACGTTTTCGTATTTGTATTCAATAATCGAATGTACCTAAATTTCAATTTTTTCTTGTCACACTTATGCTGCTACAATCACAAAAATTTTTTAGGCTGTCTTGTTTTGATTTCGAATTTAAAACACATTGCGAGTATTTCCTATTAGCAATATAGGAGTATTACATATATGCTCTCTATCTTTATATACGCTTCTCGCTTCCACTCGACCGTAAGCCTAGTAATACGGTCAAAGAAGAAATATAAGTTTGACCTCTGTGAAACACAGCTTATCCGTCTCGAATTGAGACTAAAAGTTATATCTAGGTAGTATCTTTAAACCCAGTATTACTGTTTGCAGGTTGATGCTGAAAAAAATAATTCATTATATTTTCAACGACTACCCTAATATTTGTCTGAGATGAATAAGGTGTTTATAGTTTGTTTTTCTTTGAAATTTGTCAAGCTTTTTCTAAGTAATTAGTCGCCATTGAATAATAAAATTGCGATCCAAGTCGCCTAAGTGTATTGTAGAAAGTCTTTTTTCAATGCTATAGAACTCGCCGAAACCTACCAAATATTAGTACATATATCCGTCGAAGAATATTCGGAATGACTCGTTTCGTCTAGCTGACTTTCCGATGCGGTCGAAAGTTGATGCTTATCTGAATAATGCCCAGTAATCCATGCTCAAATTTGGATTGGAGACAAACCGGTTTGGACGTGTTTCTTTCAGCTAATTTTTCGACACGGAGGAAAGTAATTGAACTATGTTCCATAATTTTTTGTTTGGAGACAAATCGGCTACGGCGCAGTTCCTTTTTGAGTATCAGAACGAAAAATTACACTGAAGACGGCACAATGCCGAAACTGGTCGAACAGCATTGGTAGTTCTACTTTTATATATTTATGAATTTTGTGACTGAATCTTCGCAGACCAGTATCAAAAACGTTTTCGATAAAATTTGGAAATTCGAGGATTTTGTACAAAAATTTCGAACTTTTTAGATGGAGTCAGAAATCAGACATTTTTCACAAATTGTTGATTGGACCACTTCAACAGTCGAAACAACAAAAAATATTACCTATGACGAGCCATTGCTCTGTTAACTTAACAATTATTGCTGTCCCCATACTAACCCCAATAAAAACTGTTATAATGACAGATTTCCGTCAACAGAAGAATAACAGTGAAGGCTGTTATATGATCTAGATTTCTGTGGCACCATGATCATAAAACACAAATAGGTAGCGAGCGCCGTGAGCTTAAGTTTCGCAGTTAAAATGACCAAGAAAATCAGTTCCTTTAACAGAAAAATCAGTTAGGTGGATTGAGAATATGTAATTTTTACAGAATATTGTTAAGTTGAGACCAAAAGATTCCCTTCTGTTAAAATTACTAAACAAATTTGTTCTCTTGTCAAAAAAAATTTGTTGAATTTACCATACCGCAATCAATTCTACTTCATGTCTGTAAATTCTAGATCAACTAGCTTCTTCGATAACAATAATCAAACTATCGTTTACTATTGCTGACAGCAACAATACATATCTTGAACGATACATAGAATTACTCTCTGCTTCTAATAACTATTTTGTCTTTTGATTATTATTATTTATTGTTCATTTAACTAATTTCCTCAATTAGGCACAAGGTCAAGGATTAATTTGTTGTCTGCAGATTTTCATTTACTTATCGTATTGTTTGTTTGATTTCCCTCTTTGTTGTTTGTGCCTTACGATACTGAAGATTATTGTTTTGTTTATGAATACCGGCTAATGCGAATTATAATTAAATTAGATGTTGATTTAAGATTTGAATGCTTGTTTATCGTACGTTTATCATTATGTAAACTTTACAGTTACATCAGAGATGTTTCCTCTCGTTCCTTGGAATATACTGCAGCTCATTTGAGTGGATTCAACATCATTTTGTCTTTCTAAAATGCTTATTGTCTGTCGTGAAATATCTTTTCTGTGCAAACAATTCTTTATAGTTACTTTTTTCTAGTCTTTTCGATTTGTATATCCTTTTCGAAATGCGTTACATACAACTTATGTTAGCGTTAAAATGCGGGTTGCGGGTTGTAAGTTTTACTTACGCGAGGATTATAGCCGATTATAAAAGAACACTTCCACTTGTTTTTCTTTGTTTAATTACTATAAGACTAATCGGAAGTAGCCATTGACAGCTGACAGTCAGTGCTGCCAATGCCACTAATTGACGTTTGATATGATTACATATAGAGATGCCAATTAGGCGCAAACATGCCGGCCGCCTTGAACGACCGTTCAAAATTAGAAAAAGGTACAAAGTATTTAAAGTTTACATCAATAAAATTCAAAGTGAAAAAATGTCTGTTTTAGTTGGTAATAATGATAGCTTCGCAATAGGTCTTAGCAGCTCTCCTTCGCATGTTCGTAGGTTGACAATTCGTATGCGATCATCTGAGCCGGTATAGCTGTCGAGAGCTCGACCAAGTTTCCATTTAGTGGGCGGAGCGTTGTTGTCGTGTATAACTACGACATCATCTCGTTGTAGGTTTTGCGTTGGACGAACCCACTTCGATCGTCGCTGAAGATTCGCGAGATATTCGTCTCGCCATCGCTTCCAGAAGTGCTGCCTTATTGCTGTGATTGCTTGCCACCGCTGATGAAGGTTGCCCTTGAAAGGTTCTGTGTCAAGCTCCGGTAACCCCTTTATTGGTTCGCCGATCATAAAGTGCCCAGGTGTTAGCACTTCGAAGTCTTGTATGTCAGAAGGTATCCAGCAGAGTGGTCGAGAATTTACGCATGCTTCCACCTCAGTTAGGACTGTTGAAAACTCTTCGTAAGATAGTAATGCGGAGCCTATTACGCGTTTTAAATGATGCTTTATGCGCTTAATTCCAGCCTCCCAATAGCCGCCCATGTGTGGAGCGCTTGGAGGGTTAAAATGCCAGGTGACTTGGGTGTTGGCGAAGTAAGATGCCAACTTGTCGTCGTTAACGCACCTTTCAAACGCGGCACGTAGCTCCCTTTCGGAACCGACAAAGTTCGTGCCATTGTCGGAGAACATATGCTGACAATGTCCTCTTCGGTTGGTGAAACGTTTGAATGCGGCGATAAAGCTTGCAGACGTGAAGTCTCCGGCCAATTCTAGGTGCATGGTGCCTGTGCTCATACATATAAATGAGCAAATGTACGCCTTTGTTGATTTCGCGCCTCTACCATGAGTAAATTTTACGTTATATGGGCCGGTAAAATTGACCGCACTTTGAAGGAAGCATCGCGTACTCGTAACGCGACTAGGTGGTAGATCGGATATCTTCTGCTGTAGCGGTTTGCGGTTCAAGCGTTTGCATCGTACGCAATGGCGGTATGTACCCCGAACTAAATTGCGAATGCCAGGGATCCAAAATTTACGTTGTATAGCAGCTTGCATCATTTGCGGGCCAGCGTGCAACATACCGATGTGAGTTTCAGCGGCTATTGCTTTAGCGAGCGGTGAATTTTTAGGCAAAATAATCGGATGTTTTATATCGATCGTGAACGATGCGTTCTTAATTCGACCTCCTACTCGTAAAATGCCTGCGTCGTCTAAAAACGGCTGATGACGAACGAGGCTACTATGTATCGGTGTTGGCTAGAAATTTCTTGTTAGAAAACGTTAGCTTGGGAATACCTTACCAAAGATAATTCGGCTTTGCGGATTTCAGAGCATGTTAACGGTCCGGACAGCCGTTCGTGTGCACTCGACTTCTGAGCAGATATGCGAGCGTTGTTTACGAAGCGAAGTATATGTGCGGTCACTCGTTTGAGTTTGTTGTAAGAGTGAAATTTCGTTAGTAAATCCCAATCTTCGTGCGTTTGCGTTACATGAGAACTAGCTTTGATTGATTTCAGTTCCAAATTCGTAGTATGTTTCGTTATGTGCTGCGTCCAAAAACGATCGGTTTTGGATAACCAGTGTGGCCCCTGCCACCATAAACGGTGATCGAGGAGTTGTGCAGGTGTGAGACCCCGAGAAGCGTAATCTGCAGGGTTATGCTCTGAGATGACGTGTCTCCAATGCGATGACGGCAAGACTTCTTGTACATCGGCTACATGATTTGCAATGAACGTTACCCAACGATTTGGATTTGATTGCAGCCATGCCAACGTTATCATTGAGTCTGACCACACGTACAGCTTTTCAAGTTTGTGACCAAAACTTTGTTGAATTAGGCGGACGAGTTTAGCGCCTAGATGAGCTGCGCAGAGTTCCAGACGAGGTAACGAAGTTGTTTTTAGCGGAGCTACTTTAGTTTTCGCAGCAATGAGTACGACGTTTATCTCGTCGTTCGATGATTGAGTGCGGCAGTAGATAGCGGCTGCATAGACAGCCTCTGATGCGTCAGTGAAAACATGGAACTCTGTGTCGGCGTTTGGACTAGTACCAAGCCAGCGATTTAGCTTCAGCGATGAAAGCATGGCCAGCTCTTTTCTATGCGTTAACCAATCTGTAGCTATCTCAGGCGGAACTAACTCATCCCAATCGACATTACAACGCCAAATTCTTTGCAACCAAATTTTTGAGCGAATGGTGCATGGAGACATGAGGCCGAGAGGGTCGAAAATCTTGCTGGTATCGGAGAGAAAAATGCGTTTTGTTAATTCGCACAGGAGTGGCTCTATATTGAAGGCTATCGCAAGAGATTCGGTATCCGTGTGCCAAATACATCCTAGAGTTCGGATATCGCTTCCATCAGCCAAGATATGGGACACCTGTATAGACGCATGCGTCATTTGTTGTCTCAATGGCTTGCAATTTGTTGCCCACTTCCGGCAAGCCACTGACATGCGGCCACCGTGATTCGGACAAGGCGTTTGTTGGTAGGTCGTTAGTAATTTTAGATAAAATAAGCGTACTCACGTGAAATTTAGAGTTTAGTGACTTTGGCGCTATGGATAACTTGACCTCACCCTTTGTGCGACCTCCTTGTACCAGGCATGCTTAACGAACGAAACGATATCATTTCGTTACGATAATCAACGTTAATAAACAAAACGAATTCACTTCGTTTCGTTTATTAACGTTAAGAACGCCAAATTAACGTTAATTTGACGATCTTAACGTTAATAAACGAAACGAAGTGACTTCGTTTTGTTTATTAACGTTGATTATCGTAACGAAATGATATCGTTTCGTTCGTTAAGCATGCCTGCCTTGTACGGATCCAATACCCGTGACGCAAGCTGATGACGTATTTCGTGGTAAACGAAGTCGTTGAACGCAGGGCTCCGTGATGAACGAAGCATGTGAGCTGTTGTCGAACAGTGCCCTGGCTGGCTGCCAGCGGCCAGAGTTATCTTTCAATAAAATGTCAGCAGTAGCTAGTAATACTACGCGTTCAGCATCGGCGTAGTGCGACGTTACGTTGTTTTGGACGGCATTTTGCATAGCAGGAGCTGCCACGTTTGTATTGAGACCAGCATGAGGAAGCGTGTGGTGGTGGCGTTGGCACACGATGACGAGCTGCGGCAGTTAGCGAAAACATGTCCTTTACTAAGGCAGTTTAGACATGCACCATCTGATTTGATTGTGGATAGCTTAGCTCTCGCGTCGAGTTGGTTGAATTTTTCGCAAGTGTAAATTCGATGCTCACCTTTGCAGTATGTACACGATGTGGTTTTAGCGGTTTTTGATGATGGATGATTTTTTGGTACTAATTGGTTGCATGTTGTATGCAAAGCGTTCTTTGCAGTTGTACGTGCGTTTGCGGCAGCGGGCATCATCTCCAAAGAGCGGGCTCGCGTTTCCAAAAAATCTCGAAGCGATGTAAACGATGGCACATCGTCGGCTACAAGCGATAATTCCCACTGTTTTCGCGTTTCATAGGCTAATTTCGAAACAGTCAAATGGACAAGCCAGTCGTCCCAAAATTCAACCGGGCGTTTGAGGGCACGTAGCGCACCAACGTGCTGCAATGTTAAATTTAAAACGTGTTTAATTGCTTTTGCGGAGTCTTTCGATGCCTTTTCGATCGATGATAATGCTTTGATATGGCTGTCCACTATGATACGCATAACTTTATAGCGTGCTGTCAGCATATCCCAAGCTTCACTGTAGTTGCTGTCGCTTACAGCAAAACTACTAACTAATTACAATGCTTCACCATTTAAACAATTGCGCAAGTATTGCAACTTCTATTCGTCCGACAAACTTGCATTGGAATTCACTAGTGAACAAAATGCGTCATGAAAAGTGATCCATTTTGTTGGATCGCCACTAAAGGATGGTAACTGCAGCTTCGGTAGCGGCATGCGTGCAGGTGCAGTCGGAGTTACTGTAGGGGTTGGTTGCTTTTGTGGCGCAAGAATGCGCTTAACATTTGATTTAGCGATCAAATACCACTCCTCACCTTGAATTCGTGCCTGCTCTTCTACTGTTGTGTTTTCGTCGCCACACGAAACCTCCACTTCTTCTTGTGCTTTGCAGAAACGTTCCCACTGCTCCTCTAGCAATTGCAAATATGTGTTTGCAGCCTCTGCATCGACTGCAAGCGAATCGGCTTTGCTCGATTGCAAATGCCGCTTTAATGAATTTAAAGCAGAATTGCGAACTTTCAACGAAGACATTTTTTATTTGCGGGTTTTTATGAAATTTATAAAATTAAAGCGATGTGGACTGTATTTTGCGGAAATATTGCGCGATCCGGGTCGATGGACCAAACTGGAACTTTACAGTTACATCAGAGATGTTTCCTCTCGTTCCTTGGAATATACTGCAGCTCATTTGAGTGGATTCAACATCATTTTGTCTTTCTAAAATGCTTATTGTCTGTCGTGAAATATCTTTTCTGTGCAAACAATTCTTTATAGTTACTTTTTTCTAGTCTTTTCAATTTGTATATCCTTTTCGAAATGCTTTACATACAACTTATGTTAGCGTTAAAATGCGGGTTGCGGGTTGTAAGGTTTACTTACGCGAGGATTATAGCCGATTATAAAAGAACACTTCCACTTGTTTTTCTTTGTTTAATTACTATAAGACAAATCGGAAGTAGCCATTGACAGCTGACAGTCAGTGCTGCCAATGCCACTAATTGACGTTTGATATGATTACATATAGAGATGCCAATTAGGCGCAAACAACTTAGTTCGCATTTTTATTTTATTCTGTTACTAAGATTTCCGAATATTTTTTTAGTTTTGTTCTTCATTACCGATGGATTATAATATTTCGGGCGAATAGCCACTTCACCAAATTTCACCGGTTACTCTTGTAATAAAATAAATTTTACAAATATTATTAATAAAACAAAAATCGTTAAACATATCGTACCGAAATTCGGCAGAGAGGTTGCCTTTACTATAAGGAATGCTTTGAAGAAAAATTTACGAAATCGGTTAAGAACCACGCCCACTTTTATTTAAACGATTTTTAAAAGAGTTGTGGACGAATTAAATAAGCTATATCGTTGCAAAAAAGAGCATTATATCAATGGTATTTCTTTTCCCAGGTGGATATATAACAATAACCGCCTTTTATGACTAGGCAATTTTCTATGTTTCGGGACCCATAACTCGAAGAAAAATTTACATATCGTAACAAAATTGGGTACACATATTTTCCTTATAGCAGAAAATAGTTCTAGTACAAATGAACGGGATCGGTTAAATACCACGGCAACTTAAGATATAAAACAACTCTAAAAGGGTCGTAGGCTGGAATAATAAGCTATAACTTAGCAAAAAATAGTTTTGAACCAATGATATTTCACTTATCAAGTTTTGTTGTAAGAGGAAATGGGGAGACATTTTTTTAACGGGCTGTGCCACGTGTTATGTAAAAAAGTAATTTATCTGAAATGAAATGTACAACTGAAGCTCATGCTGAGTATATAATGTTCGGTTACACCCGAACTTAGACACCTGTACTTGTTTCTAATATAATTTATTTTATTTCATTTTATTTTGTTTAATTTCATTTTACTTTATTTTAATTTTTCATTTTATTTTGTTTACTGTATTTTTTTAGTTTATGTTATCTTATTTTAATTTATTTTGAAAAAAAATATTTTTTTTTGTTTTTTTTTTATTTTTTTTATTTCATTTTCTTTTATTTTATCATTTTATTTATTTTGCATTATTTTTTCATTTTATTTTTGTTTCATCTGTTTTATTTTATTTTATTTTGATTTATTTTGTTTTGTTTTATTTTCTTTTATTCTATTTGATTTAGTTCCATTTTATATTATTTTTATTTTCGATTTTGTAATTTTTCTATAGTTCAAAAATTATTATTTTAATTGGAACAAAAGAGAAAAATATGCAGACACCTGCTAAAAAAGCAATAATTATCATAAAAATAATTGTTATGGGCCTTGAGCTCGAAATCCGAACTAGGAATCCTTTATCAATAGATCTAGAAAACCAAAACAATTTATTTTATTTTTTCGTTTTATTTCCTTAAGTTTGTTTTGTTTTATGGCACTTCTCATAATTTCATTTTATCTTATTTAAATTTTTTTATTTATTTCTTTTTGTTCTATTTTACTTTATTTTATTTTGTTTTATATAATTTTATTATTTTATATATATATTTTTTTGTTTAATTTTTTTCACTTTAGTTCTTTAAGTTTTTTTATTTCTTTTGATTTAATTTCATCTTATTTTACTTCATTTTATTTTATTCTTTTGTTCATAACTTATTAAGTTATTTTGTTTTATTTTATTTCTTTTCATTTAATTACATCTTATTTTACTTTATTATATTCTAATTTACTTCAGTTTATTTTATTTGTTTTTACTTATTAAGTTTTGGTGTGTTTTATTTTATTTTATTTTTTTCACTTTATTTTCTTAAGTTTTGTTTTATTTTATATCGTTAATTTTCTTGTCTTATTTTACGTTATTTTATTTATTTCGTTTCGTTTCATTAAATTTTTTTTTTTATTTTAATATAATTTAGTTTTATGTAGTTTTATGTTGTTTTATTTAATTTAATTTTATTTTATTTTATATTATCCCCCGACGAATCTTTTGCCGTAGGTATAGATCAGTTAAGCTCTCCAACATTTTAAAATGAAACGACGAGAGACTGATTGGCCTGAAATTCTAAGGTGATACACAAGAGTTTCTGACGGTCTTTTGAATGAAGATAACCATGACCGTGTTCCAAGACTTGGAAATATAGCTAAGCGGGCGGCAGTAAGTGTAAATGATGGCCAACCAGCGGCAGAAAATCCACTAAAGAACTTTGCATTTGCGTAGGAGTGATGCAATCCGGGCCCGGAGTCTAGAGCTTGCGATTTCTTCTCGAACACAAGCGAGATTTTCGAGACCCGAGAAATCGATAACTCGACTTCTCGCGAGCTTCTCAACATAAACTTAATTGCTGTATGGACAGTATTCATACACTTGGTTTTTTTACTTGTGAATTTTTTTTTATTATATTGCTTTTCAATGACTTTTAACTCAAAACATATTTATTATACACATAATTTTGTTCACAATATTTTATTTTTTTAACGAGACATCGAGAACACGGCTTCTCACGAGATTCCCGAATCTCGAAATACTCGTAATACTCGCGAGCTTTTCGACTTCCAATTTTCGCGAGATTCTGGAATCTCGAAATACTCGTAATACTCGCGAGCTACTCGACTTTCAATTCAGACGCTGCATTGGCAGTATTCTATACATTTCGGTGTTTTTAGTAGTGGTTTTGTGGAAATTTTCGCTTGTGCTTCAGAAGAAATCGTAAGCTCTATATAAAACAGCCAATGAATCGATTAAATTGAATGTCGAAAAGCTCGCGAGTTTTACGAGTATTTCGAGATTCGAGAATCTCGCGAGAATTGAAAGCCGAGAATCTCGCGAGCCTTACCAGTAATTCGAGATTCGAGAATCTCGCGACAAGGCGAGACTCGCGAGAAATCTCTTCTCGAACAAGTTCGAGAAATCGTTCGCTCTACCCGAGACTTATATGGCTTGCACCAATTAATATCCCAAGCAATATAGGGGATAAGTTTATGTAAAAAGCACAGATAAAATTTCTTCTGAAATCCCCCTACAGCAACCACCAAGCGTAGTGAGAGAAGAAGATTTCTTGAAGCCACGTATACTATAAACTTCCAAAAATAATTAACGATTTTCTTGAAAAAAGAATACAGCTTTTTCTAAGATAGTCCAAGATTTTTCCTTGCATTTACAAAAAAATTGCCTTAAAATGTTACTCAAAGGAATATGCGCCTCAAAATTGGCTATAGTCACTCCTCTGCGACTGATTCCGAATTCATCCTAGACACATCGTATTATCGTAGTATGTCTATATTGCATTTGACAATTTTAGTAGATGAATAGTGCTTAAAAGATATGAGTCATATACATGCAAGTATGTTTAATACTTACTGCGTTTATTGTTTTTTATTTCTTTTTATTAATTTAAGCTCGCTTTGTAAATTTCAAGATTTAGTCTAATGGTGTTAGATCATTTCTAACTATAGTGCAATACAACAAATAATTTCATAGATATTGTTACGAATATTAGCAAAACTAAGGGGTGCAGCCATCTCTAAGCCGATGCTAAGCAGTGACGTGAATTCACATCAATAATTCAATCATTATGTATCTACATAAACGAAACAATAATTGCGTCTACACATATGTACCATGTACGTATACGAGCAGCAGAGAGTCAATGCACAAACACATGCATATATCTTATCTGAGTTGTCACAAGAGAGGGCAATAATTTGTGCAAGTATTACTCAAATGAGAATTTATAAACGTAGTTGTGGCTGGCGATTTTGTAGCTGAAACTAACTAGTAAGTTCTGGAATAGAAAAGCCTGGAAGTATGCAATGAGAAATCAAAAAGTATTAAAGACGCGACAGTAGAGGCGAAGAAGAGTTTCATTTGAGCTATCAATCAGTTTGGTTATTAAGCCAGCTAGTTGCAAAGTATAAGTGTTATTGTTAATTACTTTAATAAAGACCATTTTTCCATTATTCAATATTGGAGTTATTTATTAAACAGTTTAGTGACTCGAACTTAGCAGAGGGTTGCAAATAAGAGGATTTGCAAGTACATTCGTTACAATATAAACATACATACTTATTTGTTTGCTAAGTATGTACCGAAATGATAGGAGCATTCAAGGGAATGACAACTCATTTTATCCTTCCATTTGTCAAATTTGCAACTTGGTGCTGACAGAAAACACACATCATTTTATTGGCGTCTGCCCTATGAGAAGACCTTAGGCTTGGCAAAAGTATTAGGCATCCGTGGCGGACACCGTGGTGTGATGGTAGCGTGCTCCGCCTACCACAACGAATGCTCTGGGTTCACACCCCGGGCAAAGCAACATCAAAATTTTAGAAATAAGGTTTTTCAATTAGAAGACAATTTTTCTAAGCGGGTCGCCCGTCGGCAGTGTTTGGCAAGCACTCCGAGTGTATTTCTGCCATGAAAAGCTTTCCGTGTAAACTCATCTGCCTCGCAGATGCCGTTCGCAGTCGGCATAAAACAAGCAAGCATGTATGGAGTACTCGCTATGGAAAAAGCGAGTGCTCCAAAATTAACCGCAATTCATAGAAAAAATATGGTCCAATTAACATTGCGATGTCCTAGGACTGGACAATATACTCCAGCTCAGCATTACATCAGAGTAATCCATGGAGTACTCCAGGATGACACAATTATTGGCCTCACATAATCAGTATCGTTCCGACGTTTCCCAACAGTAGTGCGGTCTGGCTTCAAAACACCCTTGCACTCTTTCTGGAAAATTCTTTCGTTCGTTTTAGTGCGTCCATTAGGGTTTTTCAATGCCAGTGTTTCTTTCGCAGGTACCTTCGGTTTTGATTTGTTTGGCCCATTCGTTCCATCAACCTTTGCCCAATCTACTTTCCTTGACTTTTGTGGTCTCTGTCGAATCCCCTCCACCAGCACTCGCTTACTGCTGAACCCTTTCTCCATACTGAAGTTAAGTGGCACATCCTGGTTCTGATAGCGCATAACCTTTCTCCGCATATCGATCCTGATGGCATGGTCAATTAAGAAGTCCACTCCCAATATGACTTCATCAACGATCTCCGCACAACGAATTTGTGTAGAACTATGACCTTCCCAATTAAGACTTCACATATCATTTCTCCCTGGACTTGGTTATACTCGCCTGTGACCGTACGCAACCTTGCTCCAGGTAACGGTTTTACTCTCCTGTTGACCAAGTCAGATCGGATACGGATGCGCCCGTATCTACAGTCAGTACCCGCTCCTTGCCATCCACCTTTCCTTTGACCGTAAGACTGCTCGATTTTCTTCCAATTTGCGAGATAGATATGACAGGACATTCAACAGCTAGAGCTCTCGATCTTTACATCTGGCACGCTCTTGCTCATCTCCTCCAGCTTTGCGTTTACGGCCACCCAAGTTGGAACTATTGGGACCTGTGCTGCAATGTAGTGCAATGTGACCTGGGTTGCCGCACTTGAAACATTTCATAACTCTGGCATTTTTCTGTTGTGATCCCTTGAGTGCTTGCAAAATTGTGTTCACCCAGTCTGGCCTTTCCACTTCCACACGGCGTGCTGAAATTCCTCTTATTTGCAACCTTCTGCTAACGTTCGAATTACTAAACTGTTGAATAAATAACTCCAATATTGAATAATGCAAAATGGCCTTTATTAAAGTACTTCACAATAACACTTCTACTGTTCGACAGATAGCGTGCTTAAATCAAACTGATTCCGTGATTGCTCGGCTTGAGCTCTTTTATACTCTTCGATTTCCTCGTTCCATACTTCTAGGCGTTTCTAGAATTTACTTAGCTACCAGATATAAATTTCTCAGCTATAACTACAGATGCACGATGATTATAGCTTCTCGCATAGCCCATACGCGTGTATATGTGAGTGATACTTCCATCGGTGGCTCGATATAGGTAAATAAATCGACCCAGTCTAATAACCAATCAGTGTAGGAAATTTTATAATAGTACGGTAAAGCGGTAATGTATTTACTACCACTACTACTATTTGTAACCGTTGAACGGAAATACTTTTTGACAGTGGTTAAAATCTAATCCGACATGATCTTCGTTAAATGTGTAATTGTATAAACGCTTTGGTCGCTTTAAAGCCTAAAAATCGGTAAGAGGCGACTATCATTATCGGCGAGTTACGAAAAAAATCCGCTTGAAGTACGAAAATCGCTCTAAATTCGTTTTGAGAGAGCTACGAAGTCACTTGCAATAGATATTTAAAAGGAATATGAGATCAACCGTGGTGTGATGGTAGCGTGCTCCGCCTACCATACCGTATGCCCTGGGTTCACACCCCGGGAAAAGCAACATCAAAATTTTAGAAATAAGGTTTTTCAATTAGAAGAAACATTTTCTAAGCGGGGCTCCCCAGTGTTTGGCAAGCGCTCCGAGTGTATTTCTGCCATGAAAAGCTCTCAGTGAAAACTCATCTGCCTTGCAGATGCCGTTCGGAGTCGGAATAGAACATGTAGGTCCCGTCCGGCCAATTTGTAGGGAAAATCAAGAGGAACACGACGCAAATTGGAAGAGAAGCTCGGCCTAAAATCTCTTCGGAAGTTATGGCGCCTTACCTTTTTTTCACGTGCGCGAAAATTTCACGAAATCTGTTTCTCAAGTCTCTCAATGATCCAGAGAATTCCCGTGAGAATTGAGCGTGAGCCGGAGCTGTAAAACTCACTGAAAGACGGCAAATATCATTAAGTGAGCCGTTCGTACAATTTTATACGAACTCCCGCAGTGACTGGAACATGATTAAATAACTAGAAAATATTCATCAACTAAAATTATTTCTTTAAAATGTTGAGTTGTATTTTTTCACATTTTATAACGGTATTTCCTGCTGCATATGGCACATACACACACATACACATGAGTACTTGCTCTTTGCATGAACTTAATAAAGCTAACTGAGACAGCACTGCGCCATCTAGTTTTTTGTAGCGTAATTGATGGACAAAAGCTTAATACAGTGTTCTCCATGCAAACGAACATTATTAAAGGGTAATATTTGTAAACGGAATTTCTTTCAACAGTATTAAATCAAAATTTTATTTAAGTTTATAAAAAAAAAATAACTTGAATTACGCAGTGCAGTGCTAACTGGTCTTATAAGAAAATGCTAAATAATATCAATTATTTAGCTAAAACCAAAATCAAACTAGAACAAACAAAATTTAGAATCGAAGACGTAATTTTAATAAAAAACAAGTCAATTTTAATCCACGATTTTAAAAAAAGAAGTGAAAAAAACTTTTTTTAGAAAAATGGCTCAGCAACCACAAAACGAAAAGAAACTCAAAAATTGCTACTAAAGAATTTCACAAGACTTGAAGTTTTCTAAAAAAAAAAATTTACGTGAAGAAAATAGAGGTTTGAAACTTCAAAAATTTTAAATAAATCATCAAGAGAAAATAATTTAAACAACATCAACAAATAATTTAAAAAAACAACAACAAATATTTTAGAAAAATTTGTGCAAAATTCTGAAAGATAATAAGGACGAAAGTGGTAAAAATTTATTTTGTTAAAAACTTTAAAGTTTGAAAATGAATAACTAAAATCAAAAATGTAAAAGCACGCTTACTAAACTCGGAAGTGCCAAAATTGCTTGTCAGCATTCGTAATAACTTCTGTGATTATCAAAAGTTCCATACAATATACATTTTTATTATTAAAAGTTTAATCTTTATAGAAAGAAAACTTTAGTTAGAATAATATGCTAGTCAGTTAAAAAATGTATTAAGCAGCCAATAAAAAAATCTTTTTAAATCATACAAATTTATAAAAATAATAAAAATTACAAAAACAAATTGAATTTAAAAAAAAGTTAAAAAAAAAATTTGAAATTAAAAAAAAAAACAGGTACATAATCAATCAGTAATGACCTTATCAAAAAGTTGTGCTGAAAGTGATACAACACATTTAAATTTAACCCAAAAAAGGTGTTCTTTCAAATTATTATGAAAAATGTATTTAAAATTTGTGTAAAAATCTTAAATATATAATTCATAAAAAAACATACAAAAATAATAGTTATTATAAGCATATATGAATATTTTACAAAACTTTATAAAAAAAAGGCAATAGAACATGTAAACAGTTGATTAAAATTTAAAAGGTAACAAGCTACTGAAAAATAATTATTTAATAATAATAAAGTGAGATACTATAAAAATGTATAGCAAAAGAAAACCTTTGAAAGTGTAAAAAATAATACCTTATGCTTAAAATAAGCTCAAAACAAGTTGTGATAAATTTGAGTGCAAATATTTGGTAAAAATTATGTAATAAAAATTTAATAAAGAAGTGTGGAAAAGTTTCGGTTAAAATTAAAAAAAATTTAAATAAATCTAAAAATATGTATTTCGAATAAAAAAGCTTTGATGAAAAATGCAAAAAAACATTTTTTTTAAATTTCAAAACCCCAACTATTTTTCAACTCTTGTGATCAAATAAAAAAAAACTATGGTAAAATTGTAGTTAATTCAAAAAAGCAGACTTTAACTAATAAAAAATGTGTTAAAGAGCTTAAAATTATTTTTTAAAAATTTAAAACAAATTTATTTAAAGTTAAAAATTATTAAGAATTAAAAAGAACTGAGCTATAAATAATTAATAATAATTAACAAATTGTTGTAATTATTTTACAAAATAGAATCTAAAAAATTAACAGAAAATATGTCCGCTGTGAAACGTTGGATCTCTCGCTATGCCAATAACTCATCTTCGTCACCAAATCCGCCACCCACATCTTCAGCACAAATTAAAATATCACGCGGCCGTAGTCAATCACTCGATGTTCAATCCCTGCAACGAAGCGGTGTTCGATTGCTGCTGGAAAATGTAAATTAGTTTGACGAAATATCTATTAAATTTAAGAAAAATTATGTTTAACAAGTAAGGAGGTCTAAGTTCGGGTGAAACCGAACAATACATACCCAGCTGTACACTTGAAATGCTGTTGTTGCTTGTTTTGTGTGCTTAATAATGTTACAAGGCTGCGCAATAATACATATACATTTGGTTCTATTCTGAACTAATTTTTCTTCGAGTTATGACCCCCGAAACATAGAAAATTGTTTAGTCCTAAATTAAATTTCTTTAAATTTGAGGTTTTTCCTATTTATTGTTATAAATCCACTTGGGAAATGAAATACCATTGATATAAAGCTCTTTTTTACAAAGATATAGCTTATTTCATTGGTCCACAACCCTTTTAAAAATATTTTATATAGAAGTGGGCGTGGTCCTTAGCCGATTTCGTTAATTTTTCTTCAAAGCATTCCTTATAGTAAAGGCAACCTCTCTGCCGAATTTCGTTACGATAGGTTTAACGATTTTTATTTTGTAAAATTGATTTTATCACAAGTGGGCGATGCCACGCCCATTTTAAAAAAGTTTTCAAATTTTTATCAAGACTCTCAACATCAGTCCACACGTCAAATTTCAACATTCTATTCATATAAAAGTGGCTGAATTTCATATGAAAGTGCAAAGAAAAAACAGTTCCATATGAAGCCAAAGCACTTTGGTATGATATTCAAATCTACACTAACAAATTGACACCAACAAATTTTCAAAAATATTCTGGCACTGAATTTTAGTATACATATAATTTTGTATATACATTGTGATTTGTACTTCGATATAAAAATTTTTGAACAACCCTGATCTTAAATGTCAAAACTTTAATTGCGTTTTTCCAAAAAACTAAAATTTTGCGTTACATTCATTGCATTGTGAATTCATACAAGTGGCGCATGTTTGATAAAATGTTCACAAAAGCAAACAAGCTCGATCACCTGTTCAATCGCTGTTCGATTACTTAAATCATTTGCTCAATAGTGTTTTTCAAACATTTTTGTAGACGACTGGTATATTGCATTATTTACATATTTTTAAAATTTTGGATAACTGTCTGCTCACATTGAATCTATTAACTTGATTTTAGAAATGAATATTAACATATTGTAACGAATTCCGTGAAACTCCGCTTATTTTACAACTTCTACTAACGTTCGTATCGCTAAATTGTTGAATAAATAACTCCAATATTCAAAAATGCAAAATGTCTTTATTAGAACACTACACAGTAACACTTATACTTCGCAACCGATAGCGTGCTTAAATCAAACTGATTGCCCATGCCTCAGCTGGTGTTGCTTTTATACTCTTCCGTTTCCTCGTCGGCATACTTCCAGGCGTTTCTCCTTCTAGAATTTACTACTTGCTTACCAGCTATAAACTCACCAGTTATAAACTACAGATGCACGTTTATAGCTTCTCATAGGCGCGTGTATATGTGAGTGATACTTCGACCGATGATTGCATACTTTTGTGAGCATCTCAGATATATGCATGTGTTTGTGCATATCTCTCCGCTTCTTGTATGTACATATGTGTAAACATAATGATTGATTTGTTTATGTAGATACAAGTGACTGCTTAGTATCGCCTTAGAGATGATAGTATGCCTTAGTGTTGCTAATATTCGTCACAATATAGTCTGATTTTCTGTATACACATTTAAAAGAAAAGCTGATTTGAAACAAAAACGTGCAATTCATGGCATTTCAATTTAATAACCGCGAGCAAAAAAACAAACCATTCTTCCACTCTCTGGCCATTCGCGACATCCGTTCTCCCTATCAGCTTTTATTTGACAGGTAGGTATGGCAATGGAGGAATAAAAAGATTGGGAAGAAGAAGAGTTTGTTTTTTGTTCACGGTTATTAAATTGAATTGCAATGAATTGCTCATTTTTGTTTCAAATCAGCTTTTCTTTTAAATTTGTCTACAGAAAACCAGACTACATATTATTATTCATTTCTAAAATCTGGTTACTAGATTAAATGTGAGAAGCCAGTTAAGCGAACATTTTAAAATATGTAAATAATGCAATGTGCCAATCGCCTACAAAAATGTTTGAAAAAGACTATTGAGTGAATTATTTAAGTAATCGAACAGCCATTAAACAGGTTATCGAGGCTGTTTACTATTGTGAACGTTTTTATCAAACATTCGCCACTTGTATGAATTCAAAATGGTTACATTTCTTTACAATAAAACGTAATCGCAACGTTACTACAAAAATGTTGGAAATGATCCTAAAATTATTCCCATATAATCCGGAAATCATTTCTAAACGGTCCCGCAAATAGCCACTGCATGACCCGTAACAATTATTCGTTGCCTTGTTAAGTTTATATTATGTAAATTCTAACAAAACAGACTACAGATCTAAAATTCCCGAAACCTATTTCGGTCGCAAAATAACAATTTTAAAAAAATTTTAGGCAATAAATCACACATTACGGTCTCAGTGATAGTGAGAAAACCCTAAATAAATAAAAATTATCAGTGTAATCATAGTTCACTCAGAAAGCCCTATTTTGTGCCAGGAAAATAAAAGCAATCTCTGCAAGGATGTATTTGCTATACGTTTTGAATGAATTTTCATAATTTTTTTTTTATTGAAAGTTGTCTGTAGTTCAATTAAATAATTAGTTCAATCGTTCTTTACGATTCTCCGCCATTCTCTTGTAAAGCCGCCACTTTTCTTGGTAGTTAAGGAAAATTATATTGGTTGTTTTTGCTTTTCGCTATAGATAGTGTTTATAATATTTTTGATTTTTCTTTCAATTTTAAATTTTGTATCATAATTAAGTCATATTTTTTTTATTTATAGCGAGCAGCTGCACATCAACAGCAATTGGCGGTGCAAAGTGAGTACAAGTGCTTAAAATATATTTTAAAAATACTTTACTTAATTAATTACAACAAGTAAAAGTGTGGCATATTTATAGCTTATACTTAAAATGTTTATTACCTATATTAAAATTTAAATTATTACTATTATATCTTATTTTTCAGCGATGTATTATTTTTATGTTATTGTATTAATTAAGCAATTTTTTATCTTTCCAGTCTTATTATAAACACTTTTTCTAACTCTCAAAAAAAGCTATACTCTGTATATTTCGAGTCAAGCAATACGCGTATTTGTATATAATTTAGCATATTGAATTGAGGAATGCAATCAATGTAATAATAATGAAAAATATCAAAATGTCAATAAATTTATTCCATTTCTTTATTTAGATAAGTACATACTACATATGCAAAGATATATTTATACCCGCTGTACTTGTACACAGGGTATTATAACTTTGATTGGATAACGGTTGGTTGTACAGGTATAAAGGAATCGGGATAGATATAAACTTCCATATATCAAATTCATCAGTGTCGAAAAAAAATTTGATTGAGCCATGTCCGTCCGTCCGTCCGTCTGTCCGTTAACACGATAACTTGAGTAAATATTGAGATATCTTCACCAAATTTGGTACACGTGCTTATCTGGACCCAGAATAGATTGGTATTGAAAATGAGCGAAATCGGATGATAACCACGCCCACTCTTTATATATATAACATTTTGGAAAACACAAAAAACCTGATTATTTAGTAAATAATACACCTAGAATGTTGAAATTTGACGTGTGGACTGATATTGTGAATCTTGATAAAAATTTGAAAAAAAAAATTAAATAGGCGTGGCGCCGCCCATTTGTGATAAAATTTATTTTACAAATATTATTAATCATAAATCAAAAATCGTTAAACCTATCGTACCAAAATACGGCAAGTAGGTTGCCCTTACTATAAGGAATGCTTTGAAGAAAAATTAACGCAATCGGTTAAGGACCACGCCCACTTTTATATAAAAGATTTTTAATAGGGTCGTGGATGAATAAAATAAGCTATATCTTTGCAAAAAAGAGCTTTATATGAATGTTATTTCATTTCCCAAGATGATTTATAACAATAAAGAGGAAAAATTTCAAATTTAAAACAATGGAAAGTAAGTTTAGGTTCGGATGAAATCGAATATTACATACAGGGCTGTCATGGAATCCAATTGTTGTCGGAATCGGATTTAAAAACGACAAAAATATACCATTCGGAAAGCCTCTTTGTTTATGCAATCGTATGCAATGTGACTGCAAATCTTTATATATAAAAATCACGTGTCACATTGCCCAGGCCCACATCATCAGGCCCGGCGAGAGGGGGGGATTACCCCCGGTCCCGGGGTTTCTAAGGGGGCCGCGATTTAAAGGTACTAAGACATTTTTTTTTATTTCAGGAGAGTCTTTAGTTGTTGCATGTGCAATTTTTAAGCCGAATTTCAAAAGCAACGAATATCTTCATTTCGTTTTAATATTATAGTGAAGTGTGAAAAATAAAAATCTATATATATAAAAAGAAAGGCTAAAATGTGTGTTAGTTTGTCGCCGGTGTTTTGCGTCGGTTGATTTTGTTCAAACTTTCACACAAGTTGCGTATACCTCAGGCAGTGGTTATTACATAGGTTTGGTTGCGATCGACGTACAGAGTTAGATGGAAAAAGCTTATTAAAATGTAGGTCAAATTTAGGGCAGAACAACGTCTGCCGGGTCTGCTAGTACACTATAAATATTTAGAAACCCACATTAAGAAATATTTTTAATTACGCCATCTCTGGCAACTCAAATGGATTGCTGCGATCTCTCAAAATTTTCCGTTTGACCTTCTCGCAACTTTCTTCTTCCAATAACATAAATGTTACAACTGCTGATGCATTTTGAAGTCAATACATTTTTTTATTTCTGTTTAAATGCACAAAACCATTATTTTGTAAAGTTTTGCCAAAAAAAATAACATTAAAATTGCCGGTGCACTGATAACATTGCAAAACATCGTTTTTATTTACATTCAAAAAGAGCAAAACCAATTCGGTTTCATGACAACAATTTAAATCAATATTGGTTTGTAATTCCGACAAAACGCAAAACCGACTTGGATTCCATGACAGCCCTTCTACCCAGCTGTGCACTTGAAACGCTGTTGTTGTTCGCTCAAAAGAAGCAAAAAGGATACAGAGGCCCCACTAATGAACTTGAGCGGGTAGAAATGCCGTTTAACAGTTGTAGTTATGAAAAAAAAGAGTTTATGCCAGGATGCGGAGAACGCTCAAAATACGATCTCTCAAACAACTTATCGCTCAATTAAAATTGAGTGCTTGGCATTTCTCGCGAGTGAGTAATCGAATTTGCCTACGAATGAATAAACAATCTCTCACAGCTACAACAATTTTCACAAACTAATACGAGCGACAAAACTTCTTTTCAAGCGTGGTGATTCGATTTTTCGGTATCGATCGTTATTTGCGAGCGTCCACTGCAAAACTCAAATATTTTCTCGTTTTAAAAAGATCGATCTCGCGATCGATCGCGATCGTTCGTTTGAAATTCAATATGATGTTGTAAAATACACAATCTTTTATATAATGGTGATGCGATATCTTTGAGTCTTCCCTTGATAAGTTAAATGAAAAGAATATTTTTTTTTATAATATGTGAAAAATTTAATTAATTAATTTTTAGATAAATTGTAAATAAATTAAAAACTTTTTTTTAAATGTTCTCATACATTAAGCAATAAAGGGTTATACCCCCTTAACAAAAAGAAAAGTTACTATTTTTGTAATAAGAATTTAACAAAACTGAAAAATTTACTTGAATTTATTTCTAATTTATATGTATTGCGATCGTCTAGAGGAGTAGGTCCCAAGTACATACAAAATTATCATTAATGAGAAATTATACAAATGCATATACATATATAAATTGGGGTGGGTGTTGTTATAATGAAAAAGTTTTTCAAGGCATCTAAAAATATAGCCGTATAAAATTTCAAATTTTTATTTGTTGTTTTATGTTTAGAAGAGTCTCATACCGACCTTAATTTTTCTATACAAATATAATAAGTGTGGGTTAGTCCCGGGCAAAGCATTATCAAAAAGAGTTTTATCAATTATACCTACATAGTTAGTTAGCGTAGTTCCGCAAACAATCTGAGGGTATTTGTGCGATGAAAAACTTAGACCCTGGGCCAATCGCACGAAAAAGAGAAATTTTGACAAGCCGTAGGAAAATTTTGATACTTATTGTGGTGAATACGAACGTCAGAATTTTCCCTAGCCAATGAGGCTAGGTAAAATATTGATAATCGCTAGGTAAAAATTGGCAATTACTTTTGTGTGCTCGTGCATATATTTTGTTTCAGAAATGCAAAAAATAATAGCTTCTCAAGCACCAACAAACCAAAAACATACGAAAAGAAGAAATGCATGTGAAAAGCGTGCGTAAAAAACTAAATGTAAGACAAAATAAATTCTTTGCACGTGGATTAGCACATCTAAATCGAAAATTTTACACCAAACTGGAAAATTTGTACACCTCATTGTTCCATTGAGTAAAATGTTATCGATTGGCACACAGTTTATCAGCGAAAATTAATCTGCTTTGCATATCCCGTTCGGAGTCCCGCCAATTTGTAGGTAAAATTGAAAAGAAGGACGACGCAAATTGGAAGAGAAGCTCAAGATAAATCTCCTCGGAGGTAAATCGAGCCAGGTATTTTTTTTTTAGCTATTCGGATGTCCTGAACTATATTTTCACTATATCAAAAGTAAAATAAAATTTGTTTGGGACACCCTAATATACATACATATATATAGATATGCTACCAATGTGAATATGCAAGCATACTTATATGTATGATTCCAATATGTCTTTTTGAAATAAATTTATTTACCTAAAACTTTTCACGCAAATACTAACCCTGCAAAAATCGCGAGTACTCCATGCATGCATGTATGGAGTACTCGCTATGGACCAAGCGAGTGCTCCAAAATTAACCGCAATTCATACAAAAAAGATGGTCCAATTAACTTTGCGATGTCCTAGGACTGGACCATATACTCCAGCTCCGCATTACATCAGAGTGATCCATGGAGTACCCACAGTCCAATAAGCATCGTGTTGTGATTACAATCGTTAAAAACGAGCAATGATCGGCTGACAATATGTTCGTGTAGAAACATGAGTTGGTCCATTGCTGCATTACAGTGGAGTATAATGGTAAGTACTCCAGTGGACCACATGATCCAACGATTTTTGCAAGGAAATATGGATACAGGGTATTTCAATTATGATGACATGAAATGTAAAAATAGTAGGTAGACACATTCACATGAAAAACAAAGTTTTCTTTTATTATTTTTGAAATGAACAAAGTACAAGAAAGGGAACTACATCTTTATAAATATTTCCATTTATTAAAATATCAATTCACTTCATATACATACGTATATACATACATATGCAATTCAACACCAAATTCAGCAAATGAAAAATTTCAAGTAGGTACAAGAAAATGAAAATAAACTTAAAAATATGAATTAAAGAAAATATAAAATATTTAAAAGATATTCATGGGACAATTTAGTAAAACTTGAATAGAACTTTTAGAAATTTACTTTTTCCAGTAAAATATTATTGAGCTTAATCATAAGTAAATCATTTATTGTGTTACTGCTTAATCTGGAGCGCTGCTTAGTGAGAATTGTAGATAACGCTCTAAATCCTCTCTCAACGGAAACTTGACTTGACGGAACAGCTAAAATGACTTCAGCCAGCTTATACAAATCCTTTTCTTTTGTGGACAGATTTTTCCAATAATCAAGTATATCAGCCGCAACGCTAAATTATCGAGCTTTTGACGGATACTAGCATTGCTTTCAGTTGTCAATGTACACCTGGTCATGATGTTGAACTCCTCTTCTAAAATACTGTAGGGATCATTAAGCAAACCTAGCGCAGTATCTTCTGATTCATTTCTTTCGTTAGGCGAATTGCATTCTCCATTGAAGGAATTAAGGCTTGCGTTTGTTCGTAATATATGCACCTGAGGAAATGACAAAAGCACATAGTTAGATTTTTTACACATACCACAGCTCTTTTCTTCTACTCATCAGTCACATACTGTGAATCTAAGAAGTTAAATCTTGGATCGAGGTATATACCAGCAAGGAATGCGACGTTGTTCATCAATATTTTTTTCTCTTTTCCATAGACTCTAACAGTTTGGCAGCAAAAGCATTTCCAGTCATTCTTTTTAATTTGACTTCACATATTAGCCAATCTCTGTAGAAATCACTAATGATGTATTGCTCAGTTTGAAGTTGCTTTGTACATTGCGCCATTGGTTTGAGTGCATCGACAAAGCTTTCTACAAAGCTCCAATCAATTTCAGTGTTAACAGGAAACTCGATCTCGTTCCTATTTATGTGATCTTTTAAACTCAACAGGGATTCCATCATTTCAACAGTTGAGTTCCAGCGGGTGATCCAGAGGTGGCATACGTATGTCCACAGTGTTACGACCACGCCTAATGCTCGCCCTTAGGAGTTTCACAATTTTTCTGCAATCTTCTAATTTTCCTTGCATATGCTTGAAGGAATTATGAGCTGCAAGTTGAAATGTATGCGCAGCACATCTAACTATGGCCAGCACTGAATTTAAGCGATCGGGTACTGATTCGCAGTCGTCATCCTCGTTTTCTGAAGGAACCTCCAACTCATCATTTTGCAAGTCTAACATTTCCTGCTAGAGTAGTTGGGAGGCTTTTATCATGTTTCTCCCGTTGGCTGATGCAGTTGAATAAATTTGTGTCAGTTCAATTTGATATTCCCGTAGGCATTTTAATATTTCCTCTTTTAAGAAATGTGCCGTATGCCTCTTTTTCAGTTGTATCATACCAATAGTGTTTATCACAATTTTAAAATCTTTGATGTATTGAATATTTATACCCAATATACTTTTTCTCATTCTTGTAGCAATATCAATATTTAAACATAACATTTTTTTGGAAAAGTTTTGTTTCAAAATATATTTTATGTTATCTGCGATAAGGTTCACGTGTTCAACGATATTTTTAGAATTCAAATTCGAGATAAACTTTTTTTCGTAGGGTGCAATCATTTCCTTAAAATAAAGTTCGTCTTCGAAATTTCGAAACGGTATATTTTTTACAGTTACCAGTCCAACACAACATTTTATAAACTCGGTTTTATTTAATTTTACACGATATGAGTTCTTACTTGCACTTGTGGATGGTTCCACTTCACCAAAGCTATGTTTATGTATGGTCTCGTAGTGTCTTTTAATGTTTCCTAATATATGGCCTTTAAGCTTTTTTCGCATAAAAGGCATATTGACAAATTGGTATCTTTATTAAAGGCCACAAGTTTTGCCTTGTCAATATTCGCCGTTTTCCCCATTTTTTATTAATATAATACTAATAAGATTAAAAACAATCTACCACGTATATATAATTTTTTTCGACTTATTAAACTCAACTTTTTGCAATGGCACCGTAGGAAGAACAATCCCGATTGCTCAAAAATTCGATCTCTCACGATAAATGCTAAGTTCAACGAACGTTCGTTAAAATATTTTTCCTAGTTGAGAGACCGCAGGCAATAATTTTGTGTATACACATCGAAAACGAACGAGCGTACAAAGCGATCGATCGCGGCGGAAAGGCTGCTGTGAAAAGTTGTTTATCTAGTCTCTCAAAAACGAAAAAGGTATACATATGTTGTTTTGCAATCGTTCGTCCTTATAAGTATTTATCGCGAGAAATCGCGAACGTAAAATGAGATAGTACGAGAAAATCATGTTTTTGAGCAAACGCGATGCGCACCCTGGTTTATGCTAAATTTCGTTCGGACCACTTATCGCATTAAAAGTATTTTGGAAAAAGTAACAAAAAAGGGCGGGTCACACCCATTTTAAAAATTTGTTTAAGGGATAGTGTCTCTGCCGACATTCAATGATATATCTTTAACGGCTTTTTAAACTTCCAAATTTTGTTCTTCTATATGTGGGTGTTACCACGCCCATATTCCAAAAACTTTTAGAAATCACGTTTTGCGTCATAAAATCAATCCATATACCAAATTTCATTAGCTTAGCGGTATTCGTTTTTTAATTATCAATTTTTTTTGCATTTCTCTAAATATTTCGATATCGAAAAAGGGGTGTGATTATCGTCCGATTTCGATCATTTTCAAAAACAATCTATTCTTGGTCCAGATAAGCGCGTATACCGAATACGGTGAAGATATCTCAGTATTTTCTCAAGTTATCGCGTTAAAGGACTGATGGACGAACGAACGGACGGATGAATGGACTGACATGGCTTAATCAAATTTTTTTTTCGATACTCATAATTTTGAGATGAGTAGCTGAAGTCTATATCTATCTCGATTCCTTTATACCTGTGCAAACAACCCTTATCCAATCAAAGTTATAATACCCTGTGTACAAGTACAACTGGGTATAACTAGAAGACCTGCAGCACATTTGTGCAGCCTTAACTTTGAAAAACTTCAAAAAAACACAAACAAATAAAAAACAATTCAATGCATCAGAACAAAGATAATAAAAGCTGCAGCAAATTTAAAATGAGGAAACCCATAAAAACTCCAAACTCGTCGACGCCGAAGTAAAAGCAAATAAAAAGCGAATAAAAGCTTTGACAAAACAGAAATGCAAAAGAATCGCATGCAGAGGGAACATTGCAAATGCATTTTAAACCACTTTGCACAAAAGGAGGGAAATAAAAACATACATACATGGGTAGATACGTACATATGTATATGGGATTTGTATATGCATACATTTGGGATACATATGTATCAGAAAACAGGACAGCTATCAAAACACGCAAACATTGCAAAATGATTGTGAGTAAATTTTAATGGGACGACGAACGAAATTTTTTCAATGTCACGGCCGCGAAAGAGACCTTGAAATCAAATGTGTTTCAAGGTTTAAGTATACAGTGCAAACTTGCAAATTAGAACACCGCCTTCAAAGTTATGAAACCAATACAAGCTTAAGAGTTGTTACTTATTTCTCTTGTTTGTTTTTCTTCATTATCTTTTTAAATGACCGAGATACATAAATCAAAGCAAATACAGTTGCAATTTTTTTGCTATGGAATGATGATGACTCAAAACAAAAAAGTAGTTAATGGATAATATTTACTTCATGAATTCTGAAATTACTAGATACATACTATCAAGATATTTCAAACCTCTTTTTCTGAAGCAGTCGGAACTAATTTTGAGCTAAATCAGCCTTTCCGCTGTTTGTGTCAAAATTATAACTGATCATTAAGAAAGCTGTTTTTTCCTCCCTTAATATTTAGTAGGCCTTCGGAGTCACACAGATAATTATGTGGTTAATTCACAATTTGTGGCATCGAAAAACGAGCAGCATACTTTAAGGGGCCCCCTCTACCTATATAGTTAAGCGGGCAAAACTATGTGAAAATGACCTTGAAACACATAAAAACGTTTACAGGATATATAGAGCTTCACGTTTGAATGGTATATAGAGATTCTCAAGAAACAAAATGTGTGGCTGCCAAGTACAAGTGAAATTTGATATGTAAATATAGAGGGGTAAGTTGACTAGAGCAACCTCTAGTGATTGAAGCTAAACCACAATAGAGTTAACTTTGCCAGAAACGTATATCGAACTTTTGAGAAGAGCTTCGTTGTCTTATTATTCGTAACTACCGATACCGACTTTTTTATATAAAAGTTTTGCCAGTATCGGTTTCATAGGTTAGGTTAAGTTAGATTGGCTACCGAGCCAGTGCACTAAGGTCCATAAAAGTGCCGTTGGATCTCTCTCCTACTCAAACCAACAGATCGATTTAGGAATTTATTAGGATCCAAATTCATTAAAAAAAACGATTAATTGTTGATAACTAATCGATAATATTCCGATAAAAAATTGGTAGCACACCCGATAGGAAATCGATATATTCCGATATCAAATCTATAACTAGTTTATAACAAATCCATAAGTTTTTGATAACATATCCACAAATTTTCTATAAATAATCGAAAATTGTTCGATAACAAACCGATAACTCGGTGATAAAACATCGATAACTCATATCATTTTCACAGTGTTCCCACAATAGCCTACAATGACTTCACTTACATTATGGAGCAAAGATGTTTACACATCAAAAATCATATCGACTTCTGAGTGGAATATCCCCCTATCCCGGCAGCTGTTTCTAAAACACTGAAATAAGCCAAGAAAGCAAATGCCACACAATAGCCCAATGGTTAGGCGATTGTGAATTCAGCAGTTTGACCGCGGTTCGATTCGCGATAAAGCCTGTTGAAATAAATTAACATTTAGAAATTGCCTGACAAAGATGACGTGGCGGTTCTCGAAATGGTAACATCTCAATATTCCAGTAAATGTTTCCTTCTTTTCAGTTTTTCCCAATAATTGAATAACAATTATTATTTATCGGTGTTAGGCTCCTTAATTCCTAAAAAATCTTAAGTAAAATTGAACACACCATTAAACATACAAACATATAACACCATATCTCAGAAAACTTACGAATAACGCCCTGTTTCAGATTTGTTTGAAAATCGTCCTATCTCTGAGCTCGGTTGAAGAACGCGCTATCTGAAAATGTTTGCGTATACACCTCAGCTAACGTCAAAATGTATTGATGAATTTGAGCTCAGATACGGCGTTTTTGAAACAAAATCTGAGATAGGACGTTCCTCAACCGTATTCTGAAATAGGGCGTTTTTGAAATAAATTCTGAAATAGGGCGTTACTTCAAAATTTTCTGAGTAGTGCGTTTTCGAACCGGCAGCCGTGATAGGGCGGTATTCCACTCAGCAGCCTGTAGGTCAATTAACCAAGCTACAATGCGAAGGGGCGAACTTTTTCAACTTTTTTCCACCCAGTCTATGGTACATGCTTTACCCTCAGTCGGAGTTCGGTAAAGGTTTATACTGTCAGACTCCCACATTTTAAACAAGTTTTTTCTGAAAAATAAAAATTCCATACAACCTCCATCGTTAAATTGCCAGTACCACAAACCCCCTTCGTATTGGTTCTTTACGTGCTCAACTCGAAATACTAACGACAAGTCAAAAAATAATTGCTAAATGCGTATTAAATTCGAAAAGCGTCGTAATTATACTATTCCATTCATTCATTCCCCATGGATGTGAGTGGCAAAGCTAACAAAAAAGTATACATAAATATGCACATCCAAATACGCCGGTTGTTTTGTGTCTGGCTGTACTCAGGCGTATTGCTTTTTTGGTCTTGACCTTGAAAGCAGTTGCATTTTATGTGCAACCATGGAACATGTGTATACATATGTAATAAAACCAAGCATTCATATACATAAAAATGTATTTGAGGGGAATATTTCAAGTACCCAAAACTGCATTTTGTGCTTTTTCATCACGGGCCCTTGTAAAGCATGTGCATGACTTTGTTTTTTACATACTGCATGTGAATGGAAATTCTCAATAAATCAAGGCAAACATAAGCGTTACCGTTATTGACTTTACATACCCTTACTTTGAGTGGACACAGGTACATATGTTCGTATGTGCTTACACACATACGTTGTTTATATGTTTTCAGCATACTTTTTATATTGCTCATCCCCTATCTTCTCTCCCCAGTTTTGTTGTTAGCCATACAAACAAGTAAGGAAGGCTAAGTTCGGGTGTAACCGAACATTACATACTCAGCTGAAAAATTACAGCTTGCAAAAATTTTAAATCGCCTTCTTTCAAAAGTGGGCGGTGCCACGCCCATTGTCCAACATTTTACTAATTTTCTATTCTGCGTCATAAGGTCAACCCACCTACCAAGTTTCATCGATTTATTCATGTTTGGTAATGATCTATCGCACTTTTTTGGTTTTTCGAAATTTTCGATATCGAAAAAGTGGGCGCGGTGATATTCCGATTTCGTTCATTCTAAATAGCGATCTGAGATGAGTGGCCTGGAACTCACATACCAAATTTCAATAAGATAGCTCAAAATTTACTCAAGTTATCGTGTTAACGGACAGACAGACGGATGGACGGACATGGCTAAATGCATTTCTTTTTTCGCCCAGATCATTTTGATATTTAGAAGTCTATATCTATCTCGACTAGTTTATGCCGTTACGGGGTACCGTTATGCGAACAAAATTCATATACTCTGTGAGCTCTCCTCAACTGAGTATAAAAATATGATTCGTTCAGGCTGAGTTCACAATTGCTCTTGACAGGGTGTCTAACCTTTACTGAGCTTTCTTATGCCCGGGATTTCAATGCAAGTTTCATCTAATGTAGACTTTCAGTCTATATGAGGTCTTTAAGAACCGGTCAATTCAACCTACAATTGCAGGCGATTCAATTTCATTACATAAGAGCTTTTTTCTAAAGGGCACGCTTTCACAACAGATTTTAGGTTAGGTTGAAGTGGCTGTCGCATAGGTACACATAGGCCAGTGTTTGGTACCACGACAGGGCACCATTACCCATCCTTTTCGAACCATATTAATGACCTGAAAAATGCTATCAAGTCCTTGATTTTATACTACACGACCGAGCGTAGATTATCCAGAAAGAAAGCTGACAGCGCCATCTGGCACCAGTTAACGCCGCGCAGTTACTGATGATGTGGTCCACCTATTTCTTCTTCTTCGTAAACTTTACAACTCCCACAGCCTATTGGATAGGGCACTGTTGTATCTTTACTTAGGGTGTACGAGTGTACTGACGGAATCTCTTAATCTATCATTTTGTTTTTCTTAGATGCCGGACTACGTGGAATTTGTAGCCACCTTTTGTTGGCTTAACGGTAGATGTACTCTTGTAGCATTAGCTTGCATTTGTTATTGCAAATGGTATGGTTATGCAAGAGAGTTGGATGTGCATATATGACCAACTATGCCCCATAAAATGGTATCTGTGTTGATTCTTTATAAAGGCTATTCGTATATTTTTGCCGGGTTCGTATCTTCATATGTATGGATGTATATTAAAGATTGTATCTATGTATGGCGATTACTATGTAAAAACAGGAAACCATATTTACATACTGATGAAGAGATTACAGTTTATGCCAAAAATCAGTATACGTCCAGTTGCAACCACTCAGCGTGTGCCATAACCGTGCGAGAAGGTTCAACGTAGTTATATTAAATCATTCCCGAGATAGTAGGGATTGTACCTTAATGGTGCTTGTTACCCGAACGTACCGGATCTATATCCGACCAAGGACCATCAACATCAATTGTGCTTAACCTTTTCAGCCTATTGCTGCATGTGAAAGCTGTTTATGTATGTACCTATTTGAGTTCCTCTTAGCGTAGTTGAAACTTTTGCTATCCACTGTACGTTTATGTTATTTCCTGGTCGTGGTGTTTATAGAAAGAATCCCTTATTATACTTCGTCACATCCCCGTACTTCTATTCTGTACATAAACCATGATATACATACATACATAAGTATGGTTCCATGTATCAAATCATTCTGAAAATGTTCGACTACGTTTTATTGCGACGTTGCATGACGTTGAGTTTCCCTTTGGCCTTCTTACTCTACTTTGTTCACTCTTTCTTTATCTCTTTTTACTATTTTTGTAGTAGGTATTCTTTTTGTAGATATCGTTCTTCATTTTTGGTTTTGCTGCTGTTGTTTTTCTTTATTTGGTTGTTTACTATTTTGGAATAGTGCTGAATTTTTATGATAGAAAGGCAAGTCTTGAGCAGCAATGACGCAATACTCCAACTGCTAAGTCTATAAGCGATAAACATACGCGCCTTCTTTAGAGCTTAATAATATATACATACATAGAATACGAATGTACATATGTATATGTATGGATGTATGTATGTATGGATGTATGCATGCATGAATGTATTGTGTGTGTGAATGTGAGTTTTGTGTGTTAGTTTGAAAGGCAGTGTGGTGTTTTTTTAGGAAAGCTTTACACATTTAGACAGGGGCTGGTTCATTCCGAAATGTGTTCGTCTACACTTACGGTCAAAAAAAAAATCGTGTGGTGATAAAGATATCATCAAGATAGCTTTACTGAGCACATTTAAAACCGGTGACAGTAGCAGGATAGTATAGACATGAAAATTAGAATCACAACGGTACAGCGTCTCTTGAGGAAAAATTATTTGATGGCCCATGGCTACAAAAAAAACCGCATCTCACCAAAAATAAACGATCCCGTACGCTAAGCTGGCACTACGAAAATATAAATTGGAGAGGGAAAACTGGCTACGATTCATATTTTCTAATGAGTTCAAAATAAATTTTGTTTAGTTAAGGTTCGCGATTCGTAGTTAGTCTCAGAGGTTCGTGTCTCCGCTATTAAACACAACTCGCTTTGTAGCGAGTTATTTAACCACTGCCGCGAGTCTTCAATAATTGCCGCTAGATGGGTCTAGCTCTCCCTTGTGCGCCTAGCCTAGAGAGTTACAAACAAGCATACATACACGTGAAGCTAATATAAGCGTGTTAATATGGGAAACGGTCAAAATTCTAAAATCAAAATTCTGAAGTCAAAATTCCGGAATCAAAATTCTGTTAATATAGGATGATTGAGTCACAACTGCGTTAACGTAACTGTGAATGATTCTCTGTATGTAATGGTGTGATACGCAATAAAAACTATGGCAGTTGCTTATATTTTGCTAATGGAGAGTAACGCTACTCGAGCACAGTAATGTAACGAATTTGTGATTTTTGTTTTATTGAGACTAACCACGCATTACAAATCTTAATTGAATATATTTTTTTGAGCTAATCAGAGAATTCGATTCGTCCCCAGTCGTTCTGAGACCATTTTCTTTTTTCGAAGTACCAGTTTAGCGGCGGGGACGGTTTTTTGCGGTATGAAGATAGTTTAATTATATCCAGGGGCCGTATAATTATTTTACTTCAAGTGACGGTGGACCAATGAGATTATAATTTTCTTGTTTATATATCCTCGCTTAGATAATGTTTAGGAGACCCATCTAGTGGCAGTGGTTAAATAACTAGCTACTGAACATGTTGTACAGAAAAGCGCAGACACAAACCTGTGGTGGCCATAGTGTGTAACCTATGTATAGCTGAATCGGTTGCGGTGAATAGTAGACACACACCATTTGTATAGGTAATACATAGACGTAGTGTAGAGGTGTAACATAGACACATCTTTAGTATAATGCATCTGAGTATAATGCGTATTGAAAATGAGTACTAATTTTCTGCGCAGCAATTTCAGAAGTGTAGATAAAGTTTAATGCTTAGCTGTCCATATAAAGTTTAAGCGTATACGTATATAGATGTAAAAAAAAACCACAGCTAATGAGTTCAAGAACTACCTATGTTAGCCACAATAACTAAACAGTTTCGTTAGATAGCTGTACTGTCCGTAGAAACGCCGTAACAATTTTCGTTGTCTCCTTTTTTTGACAGTAAGTTTATCCATAACCACGATAATTATGAACAAAATTAAAGAGAATTGATACGACTAGGTGTAGGTACTTACTTATTAGAAGTATCTATGGCATTCTGGAATGCATAATTAAAGAGTAGGAATATGTAAATGTATGTGTTGAAACTTGAAACTTTATAAAGTTTATAAAACAACACAGAGTCTTACTTTATTTCGTCTTTAGATCGCTTTGGCCTGGAAGGTTCAGTTTGGTCATATTAATCATTCCCGAGATGATCGGGCCAGTACCTCAATGGTACTTGTTAGCACAACGTACCGGATCTATATGCGGAAAAGGACCATCAACATCGATAACACTCCCCAAAACTTTTGTGAAGTTTCTTTGTTGTTAATACATTTATCGCAAGATCTACTTTTTTGCTTCTTTATCCAATCCAAAGACGGCAGAACTCATAACGTGTTTGTTAAGAGCTACCATATCCTCAGCATACGCCAGTAATTGTACGCACTTAGAATCGGTTGTTCGGAGTTTAGATCTGCTGCTAGAACTATCTTCTCCAGAATTAAGTAAAAGAAATCGTGCGAACGTGAGTTGCCTTGTCTGAAGCCTCGTTCGATTTCGAATGTCTCGGAGGAGTCCTTCCACAACCTGCGAAGTTGGTGGTTTTTAAAAGTCATTTGGAAAAGCCTTATTAGTTTTGCAGGAAATTTAGATTCTGTTTCGCGCTGCTTTGAATTCGACAAGAAGATAGTACGTGTCGAGCTTGTTCGACCATATTTTGTGTAGGAGTTGAGGCATGCTCTTCACCAATTCTTGGCTTTATTACCTTTTAGCGAGGATATTACCATGCTCACTTCCTCAGAGTCGGGAGCTGAAACGTTTTTTCCGTCATCAGCGATTTCTAGTCTTCATCCTAGCTTACTAGCAATTAAGATGGCTTCACTCCACAACTTAAGCAAACTCTGTACGTTAGTTAACAGGTCGACATTATCATTCCTGCAGGCATCTGACACGATCTTGAAACCTTCTATCAACCGCCACAGTTTCGAGCATTAAACGCAATGTGGCGCTATAGGTAGCGTCTTATTTTATGACGTTGTTGTTTTACCAGACTTACTCGATACCTATAGTGTCAGAGATAAATCTGCTCCCACTGCCCGGCTATGTTATCAGGACGCAGATTGCTTTCAGTGCGCAGAAGCGAGAGTAGTGTGGAGTTTCGTTAGCAGCTTTTAGTAATTTTTCTTACTTTATTCCCTTGACAGAGGCGTCTTCGTCACAAAGTGATGGTCCGATCCCATATTTGAACCACGTAGAGTACGAATATTAACGAAACTGGATCGATGGATCTCGTCAACCACGACACGATCAATTCGTTTTGTTGTGTTTTTTTTTTTTTTGTTTTTTCAGGAAACAAGTTGGGTGTTTTCAAATTTTGTACTTCAGTTGACTATAGCAAGATATATCAGCTCTCGCGGTCTGAATTTTCCTTTCGGGAGTAAAGTCGACAAGCATAATGTCGTGAAGGGATAGCGATCGCATCTATTTTCTAGTTTATCATAGCGAGTCGGCCGCACCTCATGTTGAACATAATAGTTTTCATGAGGAGGATCTCACCACGCTCCGGCTTGTTCACAGCTGTGAACGAGAATACTTGGCGGAAGAGCTCTGACAAACTCTGAAATTATAGTCTCTGAAACCATTACTGGAGTGTTCATCAAAAACTGCTGAGCCGCTTAGGTCCCAGTCTCACAGAAAACCCGGAATAGATATGTACATACATATATAGCTACATATATGTTATTGTTGTAGCAGTTAGGGCATACATTTTGTATGTCGGGGTTGATTCTGGACAGGTAAGAGTTTAACCTGTTACAGCATCCAGATCGAAGTTGAGCTAGAGTGACTCGCGTTTCCCTGGGGAGTGTGCGTTCCTTTTCCGCAAGTTTTGGGTACTGTTCTTTGAGTACTGGATTCACCGGGCAATTCCTGGCATAAAGGTCCGACGCCTGTTTGTGGAGTTCACTGAGGCCCACTTGTGTTTTTTGACTTAATACGGTTGAGTTCTCAAGTACCGTATTTCCTCATAATGCTTACGGAGATGACTCCTGAAGCCCCTGGGCGGTGTTGGCTCATCAATCAGATGTCTGTGGTAATGCCCAGGTTTCTGGGTATTCAACAGGAACTGTTTGGTTAGCATCTCATTTCTCTCCCTGATGGGGAGTATTCTCGCCTGATTATATGTTCTGGGGACATAAGGAGACAGCCCGTGGCGGTTCTGAGAGCAGTATTTTGGCAGGCCTGTAGCTTCTTCCAGTGAGTAGTTTTCAGGCTTGGCAACCATATAGGGGACGCGTACCATGCAATCCAAGGCCGGCCAATTGCTTTGTAAGTGGTAATGAGCGTTTCTTTGTCTTTTCCCCAAGTACTGCCAGCAAGAGTTTTGAGGATTTTATTACGGCTCTGGATTTTCGGTACAATTGCGGCTGCATGCTCACCAAAATGTAGATCCTAATCAAACGTCATACCCAAGATTTTGGGGTGTAGGACAGTCGATAGCGCAGTGCCATCGACGTGGATGTTCAAAATGGTCGACAATTGGACGTCCATGTTGTAAAGAAGGTCGCGGAGGATTCAGTCGGTGATAATGCCAGGTTTCGCGAGGCGAAAAAACTGGAGAGATCAGGGGCAGCCGTTTATTATGTTGCAAAGCTTATCGATCTGTGGGCCTGGGCCTGTGGTCATTATTGTAGTAACTCCTTCTGGTGGCGAAGGAAGCTTTGATATGTAGAAGTTAAACAAAAGTGGGGAGAGGACACCACCCTGCGGCACCCCTTGTTTAATTCTTCTTGGTTTTGATGTTTCGTTTCTAAATTGCACCGATGCCTGCCGACCACCCAGGTAATTTGCGGTCCACCTCTTAAGACATGGGGGGAAGGGTAGACCCTTCCAGGTCTTGCAGTAACATGCCATGGTTGACCGTATCAAAAGCTTTTGATAGGTCTAGCGCAACAACTACTGTTCTATGGTGGGGGTTTTGATTTAAACCGCAATTTATCTGGGTGCTAATGGCATTAGCGCGGTGGTGGTGATATGGAGTTTTCTAAAGCCATGCTGATGACAGGCAAGCTGCAAATTTGCTACATGTATTCGACAGTTTTACCATAACCTACGGCACAATACGTTAATCCAACAAATAACTGGTTATATCACGAGCTTAACTGTTATCTGAAAATGCGACTTTTAACCTACAAGTGGGAGAGCATTTGTAAATCAAGTGGTGTACGATAATCTTCGATTAGTGTCAGTTACACAACTTTCATTAACGCTTACTTCTCCCTTTCTTAAAAATATTATCAACAACGATAGCAATATATATACATATACTACCGCTTCATTTGACCTGATATATTTACAGTTATTTATAGAGCACACACCCAACTACCCTCGCTTCACCATACGCCCTCAACTGTACATACTACATGTTGACTACGTGATAAACGTCACATGGCTCCGAAATCACGCTTCGCTGGGAGCGTAAAAGAATTTGCTATCAATGTTGTGCATATCTTTTCACAAGACAATGCGAACCAAAACATATCGACCGAGCGACCTACCTACATACAATAATAACAAAACTATTTTCGCTTTCCGTTTCCACTACTCTCTGCTGTTTTTTGTTTGTTTTGTTCTCAAAAAATGATGAAATGTTTGAAAACAGTATATGAGTGCGAGTGAGATAGAACTATGTATGTTTTTTTGTATAGATGTCTCTTCATAACAAGAGGCATGTTTGAGGAAAAATGAGCATGCGCGGGAAATGAGAGAGTTCTTTTAAGAAATAATTAAAAAACAAACAAAAAACTAAAATAAAATAAGGATATAAAAAAAAAAATTAGGAAATATGTAGACTCGAAATATATCTAAGTTAAATAAAATTATTTTTTTTTTTTTTGGTAATTTAAGATAAATATTTGGTGATAACTAAATAGTTTGGAATCGACTATAGAGGACCTAATCCGTTTGGGGAATTCAGAAGGAGACAGGTGTTGCATATGATCCATCAAGCAGGAAAAGCGTAGGCAAAAGCGCGGGGCTGCAAAATATCTCAGATCATATGCAAAGCTTTCGAAATTAGACACACAAATTGACTCATATCTCCGAACCAGTTCAACCCAACCTAAACTAAACAGTTTGAAAATGTTCCTTAATATTGGGCCAGCTGATTGAGTGTCCAGTGGAATACACCCTATATTGTCGGGCGTTTAGAAAATGCTCTATCTCAGAAAACTTTGAAAAACGACCTCGAACGAAAATATACTGAGATTAAAAGAGTTTTCCAAATGTTTGCCAAGATAGGATAATATTCCACTCAGCGACCAAGAGAAGCGAACACGAAAATTGCAGTAGCAATTTTTATAAAATTTTGTTATATTATTTTTTTAATTTCGAAAACTTTAGTGAAACGTCAATGGATTTCGAAACTGAAAAAAGAAAGTTTTCAAGACTTTTTATTTTTCTATTCTATTTAGTATACAACTTTGTATCCCTAGATCATATCCATCTTCTCCTTGTTCGCGGTCTACCCGACATAAGATGCCCAGGCATGAACATATCTTCTGAAGCGCCCGATCAATCAAAGAGGTAATTGTTGGAAAGCAACTTCCACTTGTAACAACGACGATGACACGCTGTAAGTTTGACGGATCTCTTATCGATCCTCCTGAGCAGTTGGTTGATGCTCAGCATCCACAGCAGAGGTGATAATACCTCGCCCTGCATCGTACCCCTGTCTACTTATTTCACTTATTATTTACATCGTTCAGTGTTATGCACCCGTCGAATATTATTTGAAGATATTCCACGATCACTCTACTCGAGATTAGGAGCATGGCAAGGAAGCCCGGCACTACCCGCTCCGTGCTCAAAGTTCAATTTATATCTTCTGGACCATTTTCAGATGGGTGTCCTCACAACTACGTGACCATTCCTCGTTCTCTTTCTTTGTTAGTTCTTGGGATTTTCCTCAACCGCTCTGTTTGGCTGGAGCACACGGTGTCCACAAAGAAATCTTTCCATGAGGCTCTCTTCACTCCGAAATATTACACTTGGTGGATGTGATGCTGATATAAGCATGGTCTGAGAGAAACAAGAGACTCGCCTCTATCATATGTGTTGCCTCGTCCCCACGCGTTTTGGTGCGCATTCCATCCGCAACTATGACCAACCGCCCGTCTTCCACTCCCACGGTGGTGGCCCCGCAGAATGGGTCACATAGCAGGATGCCAGAATAAATACCTCCTTATTTTTTCGCCCGACGTCCACCCCTGAGAGCTCCTCAGTAGTGTTATTAGGCAGCATATATGTACGATGGTGGCTGTGAACGCCAAATGCGCGCGTGCTAAGCTCAGAGACCTTTCTTGTAGATGAGAGTCATGACTCCTGGATCAGCGCCAGGTCCAACAGACCCCCCTAAAGGGTTAAGAGGAGTTCGCTCGACACCACTTGTTGGAGGTTTATCTGTAATATTCACAACACCATTCGACGGTTTGTCCCCCTCCAACACATTCGTCGTGACGTCTACGTGCTCCTATTGTCCTTTAGGTTTAAGGATTCCGCGGTTCTCGCCAACTTTCCCATTGTATGTACCTCTATCATGGTCTCACTTTTTCGCTCTGAGTGTGCCTTTTATGGACTTTTAGCTAGGATTATTGTATGCTCAACATACTTGCTATATTAATATCGGGTGTGATTTGTGCTTTTTCTCGAGCTTTCTCCGAGCCTGGCTGTATCGAAAGCATTTGAAGAAGATGTGTTCAACACCATCTCCATTTACATCGGCATACACATACTTTCGATCCTTTCCATTCCACTTCCAAACTATCTGCCTCTACTGGAGGCCTATTTTGAGAGCTGCTGTTCGCACGACAATAACTTTCGAAAATTTTCAAAGATAAAAAACTTGAGCGGTACAAAAATTCAGTTGTGATTAATCAGCCACAATTAGGATCTATGTAGAGACAAATTACATACATATGTAAGTCGAAATGAATAACCTTTCATAGCACTACAAAACATTTTGAGAAAATTCTTGCCTTGATCTTTAAAGGGTTAATAGTATAGTGTCAAATCCAGAAGAATGATAAAGATTAAATTTGTGTTTGCCTTAATAAACTTCCATCCTGGCCATAGTTCTAACCCATACACGCTGTCTGCTGCTGAACTTGAAATACAAATATGTATGAAAGTATGTATGTATGTATGTTGTAGTTCCAGTTCCCGCAGGTATTTTTGTTTAACAAAAAAGAAAATCTACACGTACTTATCTATGTATGTATGTATGTACCTATTTACCTCCGAGTTATGTAATACAAAGAGGTATATATGTATGTATGTCTATACCGGCATTTGCTACTGCGTAATATTTTAATATATCAGTAAAAACAAGTGTAAAAGTAAACGAAAAAGGCTTTGGTATGAAAAAAGAAAGCGTATGAAAAAAATTAAAAACAAAACCCAAATTTTTTATTCTCACATTGAGGACTTCCAATTGGTATTAGTGCCGGTAAAAATAAAGAAAACAAATATTTATTTATGTTCCTGTTTTACCTTAGCATGCGATATACCCGTTTGTAAATTATGTATGTATGTTTATATGTATGTATATTTCTTTTTGTTCTCACTTTCGCATATAAGGCAGATGTTATAAACAAAACACATTACATATGTACAAATAATAATGCTCCCCTGCTGTCGTCTGCTGATTCCATAAAGCTTTTGTAGGTGTTTGTGTGTGAGTGTTTCGTTAGGCAAGCCCACTTGTGTGATAATGCCGTACTGCAGTACATAGCCCATGCTTTTCTACAGCTTTCGACTGTGAAATAGTACCGTGCGCTGTTAATTAGCAGATGTTTACATATAAAATTAATGTTATTAACAGGACTGGTTTTGTTCGCATACTACAAATAATTAATTATCTTATTTACACTCAAGTTTTTTTACCTAAACTTTTGAGCCTAGGTGAAAAAATTTCTAAAATGCGAACAAAACATGAAATAATAAATAAGACACCCCAACTCAGCAGAAATGTATCTAAAATAAAATGAAATAAATAAAGTACAATAAAATTATTTGAAATTAAATGCAATAAATAAAATAGAATTAAAAAAAAAAGAATAATTAAATAAAATGAAATGAAATAAATAAAATAAAACAAAATAAAGTAAAATAAAATAAAATGAATTAGAACAGAATAAAATATAAAATAAAACAAAGTTGAATAAAATAAAATGAAAAAAAATAAGCTTAAACAAAAAAATTTTATTTAATACAATAAAATCGAATCAAAGAAAATCAAATAAAACATAATAAAGGAAAGTAAAATTAAGTAAAATAAAACGAAATGCAATAAAATACAAAAAAAATATATATAATATAAAATGAAATACATAAAATAAAAGGAAACAAAATAAAATAAAACAAAATGAAATAAAATAAAATACAACTATTTAAATTAAAATAAAATTGAGTTAAATTGAAGTAAATGAAATGATATGAAATAAAAGAAAATAAAAATTAATAAAAACAAAATAGTAAAAAACAAGTAAAGTTCGGGTGTATATACTCAGCGTGAGCTTCAATTGTACATTTCATATCAGATAAATTACTTTTCTACATAACGTGGCACCGCCCGTTTAAAAAAAATATCTCCCCATTTCCTCTTACAATAAAACTTGATAAGTGAAATATCATTGATTCAAAACTATTTTTTGCCAAGTTTTAGCTTATTATTCTAATCTACGACCCTTTTAAACTTGTTTTTTGTTTCTACTATAGGGAAAATTTGTTTACCCAATTTTATTACGATCCGTTAACTTTTCTTCGAGTTAGGGCTCCCGAAACATAGAAAATTGCTTAGTCATAAAAGGGGCGGTGCCACGCCCATTTTTTAGAATTTTAAGTTTTTCCTATTTACTGTTATAAATCCACTTGGAAAATGAAATACCATTGATATAAAGCTCTTTTTGCAAAGATATAGCTTATTTTATTCGTACAAGACCCCTTTAAAAATCTTTCATATAAAAGTGGGCGTGGTCCTTAACCGATTGCGTTAATTTTTCTTCAAAGCATTCCAACCTCTCTGCAGAGTTTTGTTACGATAGGTTTAACGATTTTTGATTTACGATTAATAATATTTGTAAAATTAATTTTATCATAAGTGGGCGGTGCCACACCAATTTTAAAATTTTTTTTCAAATTTTTATCAAGAGTCTCAATATCAGTCCACATGTCAAATTTCAACATTCTATGTATATTATTTACTAAATAATCAGGTTTTTTGTGTTTTCCAAAATGTTATATATATAAAAAGTGGGCGTGGTTATCATCCGATTTCGTTAGTATTGAAACTAATCTATTCTAGATAAGCTCGTGTACCAAATTTGGTGAAGCTATCTCAATATTTACTCAAATTATCGTGTTAACGGACAGACGGACGGACGGACGGACATGGCTCAATCAAATTTTTTTTTCGACACTGATGATTTTGATATATGGAAGTCTATATCTATATCGATTCCTTTATACCTGTACAACGAACCGTTATCCAATCAAAGTTAATATACTCTGTGTGCAAAGCATGCTGAGTATAATAAAATGAAATAAAACCAGAGAACGTACACAGAATGAAAAGGCGTTTTTTGAGATCCACTGATTTCAATCCATTTGCATGTTAAACATCTTGCCACATCAGTGATGTTCCATAAAATAGAGCTACGCACTAACAAAATCTTCTAAGTAAATAAATAAGGAACATATCGATTAAAGATTTTTGACTAAGAGGTAGAGAGGTGGGTTTCACATTGATACATCAATTCAGTTTATAGTCTATTGGCTCAAAAATTTACAATTTTTTGCAGTGCCTTTGTGAATAGAAGTTGATGTGAGACATTTGACTTGAGTGCAATACTTGATCGGGTGTCCATTATTATATTGATGAGCTGTGACTGACCCCCATAATCCCCTCGCTGCTGACAGGAATTGTCAGGGATGCGCCCCTTATCGGACCCTAAGGGTCCTTTTTATTGTTCAAAACTTTGACTGCGTTACTGGCTTTATTAACTACGCGTCTATATATATTCTATCATATTAAGGTCTGGCGCCTGAAGCGGGTAGCACAAAGCTTTGATGGGTTTTCGCATTGACGTCGTCTTACCAAGAAGTGACTATTCACTTGACATATGTATACTATGTACCCATATTCCTATTCGAGGTTATGTCAAATGCTTTACAGTGCAATACGATTTTGAGTAAAACTATACTGTGATTCACTATGTATAATATACCGCTCGCTGGATATCAAAACTTATGTCAAAAGGGGCTTGGTAATGGTTCACTTAATACATCGTAGACATTATAAGCCGGCCGACCCAGTTGTTGAGCGTTTTTTGTTTAACAACTTTACGACTGGTGGTAAAGTGTCTCGCACAGAGAGGATACTTCAATGGGTTTTGAAATCTCGGGATTACGGTTTAAACTTTATACGTCCCATTAACGTATCAATATTCAATCCACTGGGGTACATTGGTATTAAAATAAAAAAACTAGAATAATTTTAAAATTGCCTGGCTCTATTTCATAGTATGTGCTTGAAATTTTTATACATTGCCAAATCTTAAAGTGTTTATATTTTTGTTCTGAGTTATTCAAACGCATACTGTGCGCAAAATTTCAATTTCTGTTAATAACATCTGTCTCAGATTATTACAGACACCCCACGGTTCACACTTAAGCCACCATTACTGATACTTAGCATAGACTTGACTTGACTTGGCGTTAACTTGGCAGCTTAGCCACGATTATACTCAACTTGTTGCATAAAATCTGGCATCATAATCAGCGTTGAAATTTATTTTTAAATAAATGTCAATTTGTATGACAAAATGTCAAAATGAAATGGAAACAAACAAATGGCATCTCAAAATGTAAACGTCACTTAGAACTTACATAGAAAATCAAAATTCAACAGACTTCTAAGTCAAGTTAAGTTTTGAGTAATCAGTAACATGGAATGTTAATTTAACAGAACTATAAGTGACAGTTCGCAAGCCAAGTCAAGTCTATGCTAAGTATCAGTAATGGAGCCTTTACACTCTGACGAGTTTCTTCTAGCTTGGTTAACGAGAGTATCTGTTTCTTCAAAACATCACATTTGGGGGTATGCATGCATGTAAATATGTACATTGAGATATATGTATATGTATATTAAACCGTTTCAGATATTTCGAATTTTCGGGCTGTGCAACGTCTAGCCTAGGTTAATATATAGAACATATTTTTCAAAAATGGTACAATATATTAAAACAAAATTTTGTATATTTTATGACTTCCTTAAGATAGGTGGAGAAGACATAGACCGTGCAAAGGGTAAGGCGGGGAAGAGCGTTGGAAAGAGAGTCAAAAAGGAGAAATCGATAATAAGGAGAATAGAAGGGATTGTGCGAGAGGAAATAAGGAGGAGCGAAAGTAAAAGGGAGAGAATGGAACACTAAGCAATACCATCTCTTTTTTAATATACCGTTCGGGAAGGACAACAAAGAAATGTATGCAGTAGTGAAAACTACAATACGTGCAGTCATATTAACAACAAAAGTTCGTAACTTCTAGGCCAAACATGTTGTACTTTTGCGTCGTTTTGACGCTTACGTTGCGTCAACAGCTGGCTTTAAATACACACGTCTTCCCTGCTTCGTTCTTAATACAGAGGCAACTAAACGGAATTACGATTTTCTAGCGATGTCAATTAGTTCTTGTAATTTTTTGCAATTCATGAAAAAACTTCGAATTTCCATGACCATTCGATTAAAATTGAAAAATAATTTGGTACACTGTTAAAAAATTTAGCGGATCATTCTGTATTAAGAACGAAAGCTCAGTCGAACGATTCGTCTCTTGACGATTTCATCTAGCAATGTAATTCTCTATTGCTTTCGTTCGGCCTTCGACATTTCTTACGTAATACTAAGGTGAAGGCCATTGTGAATTCATACAAGTTGCGAATGTTTTAAAAAAAAAACGTTCACAATGGTAAACTGACGGGCTTACCTGTTAAATCGCTGTTCGATTACTTAAATCATTTGCTCGTTTTTCAAACATTTTTGTAGACTACTGGTTCGTTGCATTATTCACATATTTAAAAACATTTGCTTAACTGGCTGCTCATATTATCGATATTAGCTAGATTTTAAAAATGAAGAAAATATAAAAAAATTTAAAAACAAATTCCGGTGGCCCATGAGAGGCTGGCTATTGATTAAACTACCCTATAGCTGGATTGTTTAAAGTAGCGAAAAAAAGGTTTCTGAACGAGCTCTGCTTTTAAAGGGATCGTGAGAATTCGTGCAAGGCGATCTCACGTACCGTGATCTTTAATCAATTGTTCTGTGCGAGAAAAACCGTATACGCCAATATTTTGGTACCATTATTTCCTAAGCGTATCTCTAAACTAAATAGGCAAAACCTAATAGAAAACCTTGGCCGGAATTGGGGGTCTTGAAGGGTGGCTTTTTCATTGCAACCACAAAAATGTTGATCATTCTATAAAAATATTTACATAGATATGTGCATATGTATGTATGTATATGCGAATACAAACGATAAGCGATGTGTTTTCGTTTTAATTTACATACATATTTATTCTCCGTTTTGCGAATGATTCATTTAGATAATTTTCAATCGTTAGGTCAATCGTCACATGAGAATCAGCTGTTTTAGTCTCGCCGGCCGTTTAACATAATGCAATAATCCAATAAATGCTACTTTGGACTAGGTAGGAAATTGAAAAGTAAAGTCCTCTCTCGGCGAACGAAAATCGTACTCTACAAGTCACTTATCGTACCCGTCCTGCTATATGGGGCAGAAGCATGGACCATGACAACAGCAGATGAAGCGGCTTTGGGAGTGTTCGAGAGAAAAGTTCTTCGAAAGATTTATGGACCTCTACGCGTTGGCGATGGCGAGTACCGAAGAAGATTTAATGATGAGCTGTACGAGCTATACGCAGACATCAACATAGTCCAGCGAATTAAAGCGCAGCGGCTGCGCTGGCTAGGCCATGTTATGCGAATGAAAGATGATGCTCCGGCCAAGAAAGTGTTTCTATCGGAACCCGCCTATGGAAGCAGAGGTAGAGGGCGGCCCCCACTCCGTTGGAAGGACCAGGTGGAAAACGATTTAAACTCCCTTGGTGTGACCAATTGGCGCCGGTTGGCGGAGCGAAGGAGCGACTGGCGCGCCTTGTTGGACGGCCATAACCGTTTAGACGGTTAAGCGCCAATTAAGTAAGTAAGTAAGTAAGTAAGTAAAAAGGCGAACTATTCGTCTCTGAGACGATACGAACCTTCGTTTCGCAATAGAGAATATGTCCCGTACTTCATTTTCATTTTTCAACATAAAAAAAATTAAAGTGTGACTCATGGTTCAACTATATGATTGGCTCATCTGTACAGCAACAAATTATGTCTGTTCAAATTGGTATTAGGCGAATGGAATGAAATGAAAACATAAAACATAGCAGTTTTTGTGTGTGGTAAGAAAATGTTGTCAACGTGTTGGTTTTTCTTTTGTGTTCATTGGGGTAGGGAAACTTTCAATGTGCGTTATTTCAAAGTCACGGCAGCGCCAAAACGTCGCAAAGTCGAGTGTGTTTGGGTTTTAAGAGTTAGATTTATAAACACAAGGAAGGTCCGTTTGAAAGAGAAATGTGATTTCTGAAACGGTCTAATTTATATATTTTGTTTATGTATTGCATTTGTTTAGCTGCTTTAGTATGTGTGATGGTGCTTGGGTGTCTTTCCCACAGTTAAATAATCTCAGGGTAAGCAGTGGCGCGTTTTTTATATCAATTCAGTTCACTTTCAACCAGCGAATGAAGAGCAGTGGTGTTTTATATTCATTTCAAGCATTGAAATTAGTAAGGTTTGTTGAAGAAAAGCATTGTGTTAGATAAGAAAAGTGCGAAAAATAATAATTTGTGTATTAATAACTCAAATATTGTAAATAGCACAAAGTGATTGAACATAAAGAATTGTAAGAGTGGCGTTATAGCGCCTAATTGTTTGAGAGTTTTATTTATAAAACTTGTACCTATATACATACATGTAATTGCCTTAACATAAATACTATTAAATCAATTTTGAGTCTATATATATTCGAATTAAAAATTTCAATTAAATCGCGTGTTAAATTGGAAATATTTTATATCGTATCTCAAATTTCAACCGACTGTGTCAATTCGTAAAATATCAAAAGGAAATTTTGTATTTAAACAAACCGGTTGGCATACGAAGTTAAAAACAAAAATATTTTGTACAATAACCAAAAATAAAGTCAGCAGATGAATAAAAATATGAAGCAGTGCCTATTTAAAGCGACCTACAAATACAACAACCAATAAACCGGTTACACGCCGGACGAGTTTTGAAAGAAATTTATATAAGAAAGCAGTGGATAATAAAATATACAAAAACAATTGTGTAAAAATATAAAGAAAAGAAACTGTAAACTTGATAAAAAGTGAAGAAATAGAAAAAAAAATTATTTGGTGAATATGTACATTACTGTATTTTTGGTGAATTTGTGAAAAACAGAGAAATATTAAAATATTTTATTTTTATCAAATGCATAAATACATTTTCGGACGACTTTTAAAGCAACAGCTTATGTAAGTGTTTTTACAGAAACAATCATTAATTAATAATTAGCTCGTTGTCACACACTCTCCTCACATCCACTAAACAAATGTTTACATAAATGCTTAGAGGCATGTTTTTCTGGCTTATTTCTCTCTGACAGACAGTGGTAATTTACATACAGCTGTGAACACGAAAATAGAGCAGCGAAATTTATTAGCACATACCTAGAAATTAGTAATGTTCCAATGAGGCGTGAACCAGATACGGATAAAAAATATAACATGCAAATGCAACAACAACGTTGTGATCCTGATATTTATCTGGTTCAATTTTTGATCCGTATAGCAGTTCTGTTCCTTTTGTTTTCTGTAGTAGATTTTTTGACAGCTAACCGCTTTTGAGTTGGTAGCACTGAAATAAATATGTGTACATAAAATATTTCGCCATATTTAAAAGCAAAAACACGCAAAGAATAAACAACTTGAAGAAAATGTAAGGAACATTGTTTGTTTACGTGCGAAATTATTGAAATGTTAATAATTATATCAGTATATTCAGTTTTTGTGAACGTTTCTTCTTTTTATTTTCAACAAAACAGATGTTTTATGTTAGTGCTGCCAGCTCTCATAAAGTTGATACAGATCGTTCCAATGATATTTGATCGTGAGCCAGAGCTCGATAACTGTATGGAACGCTCCTATAATTAGTTTTTTTCTTCTGCAGAACAGTGTTCTGCGCAAAAATACTATGGCTCCCAAACCCGGTTTCGGAGCGCACCGGGGTAATTTTTCGGTTTTTCGTCAATATTTTTTAATTTCATTTCATTTATTTAACAAATTTGTACAACCAAGAACTTAAAGTCTTTTATAAGTACATCAACTGACATTAAAAACTTATGCTAATACATTTTATGTAAATGGGAAGTTCACAATATAAAATTTAAAGAAAATTAAAATTTACGTACTGACATAAAAGTATGCGTTTTATATATACATTTACTTAAATTAATATTATAACTATTACAAATTAATCTAGACACATGAATAATGTAGGTACAGAAAACAGTGAAAGGAGAAACAAGGAAATTAGATGACATAAAGGTTATTTTAGAAAGAGTATTTTAGTCAAAATATAGAAGAAATATCAACATTAGCGAAGTATTTCAGTATAATGCTTTTGAAGTTGCTATTATTCAGCCCAACTTTAATTGATTCGGGAATTGAGTTCCAAATTCTAACAGCGCTAATAAAAAACAATCTGCTAGACGCTAAGTATTTGAACATTGGAACCACCAATCTACGGTTTCTTTGAGTCCTGGTAAAATGCAGTGTGTCATAAAGATACTTGGGGACCTTACATTCTAATAGTTTAAACATGAACATGCAGTTTCTGGTAGCCAAGTAATTAAGGATGTTGCATCCCAGAATTTTGTCCCTCCAGGGTGATATGTGATCGTATCGACCTACCACATACACGTACCTTGTAACATTATTGAAGGTTACATTGATCTTGTTGGCGGACTCCGAGTCAAGTTTAGTATACAAAGGTTCAAAGTATGTGAAGTGGGGTACAATTAGCTGCATTGCAAGCTTGCGTAAGGTCCGCAGTATTACATAAACATTGCGGACTACTTTATGAACATGGTCGAAAGAAGTTAATTTGTTATTTAATACAAAGCCTAAATGTTTAACTTTGTCAGTGGTACTAAGGGCTTGCGAGCCGATCTTTAAAGATGGAATACTTTCAGGGTCGATTTCATTTTTGGATATCGGCATAACGTACGATTTTGCAGCGTTAAGACATAAAGCGTTGTTTTTAGCCCAACAGAATACAGCAGACAGATCACAGTTTACTTTGAAGCATAAGTCTTCAACGAGGCCAACACGTTTAGAAAGGTACAACTGAATATCATCAGCATATGCGTGGATGTTAACATACTTACACACGGAAAACACATCATTGACAAACATACTAAATAATAGAGGACCAAGAACTGATCCCTGAGGAGCACCCGCTTTAATGGATTTGAATTCTGATGAAGCTTTTTCTCCTCTGACCTTTTGTTCCCTACATTAGATGTAACTAGCCATGACTTCAGAAAAGGCAAAGAAGTGGCGGAGTTTCCAGCACAATAGCTCGTGGTTGACCAAATCGAATGCCTTAGACAAATCCAACATGCCTTAGAGAAATCCAAGAATGGTTAGGTCGCCATTATCAAATGGCCCTCTGATGGCATCCATGATTTTTACCATAGCAGTGGCATAACTGTGTTTAGGCTTAAAGCCAGACTGTAGAGGAGAGATCAAGTTGTTTTCTCTAACAAAATTAGATATTTGTTCAGCCATTAAAGATTCGCATACTTTTGAGAACGATGGTAAAATACTAATCGGTCTGAAGTCCGAAGGATCCACACTTAGCGGTTTATTAGGGACAGACACAACTATTGCTTTCTTCCAAGCAGAAGGAAAACAACCACTTATAAAACAGTGTTTAATAATGTGGGTCAGAGGATTTACAATAAAAGGAAGAACAATTTTTACGAATTTTAACGAAACCCCATCATTACCCACGGCACACCATTTTATAGACAAAATAGACTTTATTACGTCACACTCACTAACACACTTAAACTCAAACGTATTAATAAAAGTATTGACTAGTTCAGGCATCTTCTCAGGAGAGACAGAGCTGGAGTTGTTGCTGGAACCGATGAAAAAATTATTTAGTATGTCAGGGTCAATACTGCATTCCACCTTATTTCTCCCGTGGACCTTTAGGGTTTTAAAACCTTAAGGTTACGCCATAGCGCTTTTGATAGCAGATAGGGATCCAATTTGCTATGAAAGAAATTCTTTTTGTCCTGCCTAATTACGGCAGTCGCTTCGTTGTGAGCAGCTTTGTACAAAGCCCACGAAGCATCATTTGGAGACCTTCTCCATTTGGCGTACAGCTTATTGCGCTTTTTTATTGCACAAATAACTATTTTAATAAACCAAGGACAAGATTTATTTAAAACATGGACAGTACGTGTAGGGACATGACGATCAAATATGACATTTATGTTTTGGCTAAGATGTTCAAGTTTCTTATCTGCCGTATCTAAATACCAACAATCATTCCAAGGAATACAAGAATAATCACTGAGCAACACTTTGGTATCCACAGAACGGAAATCACAATATCATAAACATATGGCTCAGGACGATTGAACCAACGTTAACAGTACAAAAAATTAGGTTATGGTCTGATACAAAACAAAGCTGGTCAAATTTAAGAATATATGTCAAGTCAGATATCATAAAATAATCTAATAAGCTGGGATTGGGGTTGTTGGCATACCTCGTAGGCATTGTATCATTTACTATGACTAAACCAGCTGTTGAAACTTGATCACACAGTTTTTTACTATACGAGTCATTTCCAAGTAAATTAACTTTGAAATCGCCACTAATGACGTAACATTCACAATCAATTAGATACACGGACAGAGCAGTAAACACCCAATCTAACGTGCAACATTTAGGCGGGTTATAACCACAAGAAACTAAAGCTTTTTTTCACCATCAGAGACCTCAGAAATGATAAACTCAACATCTGAGTCGACACTCATACTTAAGAGGCTTAATGCTAAGATTTTTCTTGCAATTGATCGCCACACCACCCCCTTTCTTACGTTATAGCTACTAATACAAGAATGCAGATCAGAGGTATTTTCACTAAACCATGTTTCACTTAGACAAATAACATCAACCAACGATTCCTCAAACATGTATCTAACATAATCCGTTTTATCACAGCTTAAGCTGCTTAATAGAGGCCAATTTTTGTCTTCAATTTTCGGATTCGCGATCCTGGGTCCAAAACGCGTATTTTGATAACCCTTTTGATATTTTTGTACGTGTATTAAGATTGGCATGCTTTCGTATAGAATTACGAAAACTTTATAAGGAAAATAATGCAAGTAAATTTCAAAAAAGTTTTCAACTTGAGAAGTTTTGAAAATTTTCATGTTTTCGAAAAATTTTTTTGTTTAAAAAAAATATGTTATTTAATTTCAAAAACCTTTCAGAAATGCGTTAAGCTTTAAAATAATTTCATTCATGTTTAGAAAATTTTAAATAGAATTTAAAAAAAAAATTTTGGGCATGTACTTTTGTAGTCAACAATTTTTAACAAGTCTTAGAAAAAATTTAAAGGTTCGCTAAATTTCAAAATCTTCAAAAAAATTTGAAGTTTTTATATATTGTTTTAACAGTTACTTTCTTTTTATATTATTCTTGCTGGTTATAGAAAATAAAATAATTTCGAAAATTTTTGATTTTTATGCAGATTTAAAAATGTCTGGAAAAAAATTTTTAATTCAAATATTTGATCTGTAACGTATATTTAACCTTTTTTGTTTATTTTTTTGTTTCTTTTATAAAATTGGATAAAGTGTATAACGAAAATTCGAGTAAGTTATGAAAATTTTTGTAAACCTTTCTAAATTTTAATTTGAATTTTCAGAAACTTTTTGAGTATGCAGTTTTGTAGTCAAAAATTTCAAAACCATCTTAAAAAAATTCCAAAGACTCGAAGTTTCAAAATCTTAACATTTTTTTTTTTTTTTTTTGATATCTGTACATATTTTTTTGAATAGCTACACTATTATTTTATTTTATTTATTTTTGCTAATTTTAGAAGTCTTAATTAAATTGTTTCACAAAAAATATGCCACCCAATTTCAAAATAGTTTTCAAAAATTCGCGAAATTTTTGAAAATTTTCATAAAGAATTCGAAATTCGTACATAGAATTTGCAAAAAATTAGAAAAGTAGTAAGATTTATTGCGAATCTCTCATTTTTATAGAATGCTATTAAATTGTTGAAATAACAAAACAGATTTATTCTCGTGATTGAGAATCTGTAATTTTTACAGAATATTTTTAATTTGAGGCCAGAAGTTTTCCTCCTGTGGAATGATTAAATAAATTTGTTCGTTTGATTGAGAATCGTGTCATTACATTTACAGAAGTATAGTTAACTTCGTATCAAAAGTTTCTCACTAAACAAATTGGTTCTCTTGACGAAAATCTCGGTTCGAAGTAGCCATAATGCAATCAATTTTACCGAATGTCTATTTCTTCAAGAACAACTTACCCGATTTATTGATTTAACTAGCGGTATTTCTTTCGATATATCATATCGTCGGCCCCATGAAAGGCTTACATGTTTCATTAATAGCTCGGAGAACTAGCACAGATCGTTAACTTTAGACACCTTGTTAGGATGGGACATAACATTTAAACAATTCAAATCATTAAATTATTATTAAGGCAATTGAAATGCATTAGTTTTGGCTCTCTAATTCAAAAACCAACCACAGTATTTATATGCACCCCAGCGGGTTAGGGGATCAGAATATACACGCGGTAGGTTTGCCTGTCGTAAAGGCGACTAAAATACCAGATTCAAGGGGCTGTGTAGCGCAACCTTTCAGATTGCCAGCGCAATATATAGCTTCTCCAAACCCAATTGTCAACCTCACCTATCCGCGGCGAATCCTGTTTCACTAACAGACGAGGCTCTGGCGACCCCAAGCTCCTCATGGAACTTGAGGGTAGGGAGGGAGGGAATGGCCTGAAGGTTTAATGTGGCCACATAAATCGTTCCCGAGATGGTCGGGCTAGCACCTTAATGGTGCTATGGTACCGGAGCGTACCGGATTTGTATCCGGCAAAGGACCATCACATCGATAACACTCCCCAAAGCCTTCGGGGATCAACCTTATCGCTACAACAACAACAACAAGTATTTATACTTAAAACGTTCTAAAAATAATTAAACGTTGCGAAAATGCAACAGTAGACAGTTTCATAAAATTTTGCTGCTTAGCTCGTTAGTAATCATAAAAAATAAAATATTAAAAAAAAAATTTTTTAAGTTAAACGGTTTTATTGAAAACAATACTCACATGAAGTAATAATAATACTAAAAGCTAGAAAAAAATTAAGTAGGTCCCAGATGCTGCCTACCTAATTATTTTCTAGCTTTTAGTATTATTATTACGTAAGTATTGTTTTCAATAAAACCATTTAACTTAAACATTTTTTTTTTATTATTTTATTTTCAAGTTTTTAGTCTTTATTTAATTACTAATTATTAATTAATTAATTAATAATCATACTATTTAGTTCATTTAGTGACTCATTATTACAAGGACTCTTTCCTGACAATTTGTTATAATCTAAGTTCTCAATAATAATCTCTCCAAAGACTTTACTCGACTCTGCGCCACTTATGCTTGTCCCTCATCGAACTCCAAAATATTTTGATGTCACTTCTACTGGACTGTATGTATTATGTGTTCCAAATGTGAGCCAAATCGGACCACAAATACGATTTTTTGAAATATTTCGATCCATGCGCTACCTATCGGAGCTTTTTTTCTTATTATTGCATTGTTATCGGGTTCTGAACTACATTCCAAGTTTCAAGCTTGTAGCTTATCGGGAAGTTACTTAAATTTCAATTACAAATTCCAGACAAATTAAGCTAAATAAAATCGTTTAAAAATAAAAAACCGCCTGAGCACACATCAACTTTTTGAAGATCGCAGAAACTGTATAGAAAATTAAATAATATAATAGAATCTCTCTACGCCACTACTAGCTTGGCAACCTACATAATTTGCTAGACTGTGTGTTGCTTACGGCAAACAAAAAAAATTATATAACGCATAAGCCAAAAATTTTAAATGGCTTTCTCACCGGCAAAATAGATAAAAACGAAAGTGTGCATACAAAAAAAATGCTTAGTGAATACATTTATCTATGTATATTAAGCTGGGTCGATTTATATGGACGAAAGTTAAACGATATCGCGCCATCGATTTTTCGATAGGATTTGGGCTCAGGAAAAATAATGGCGAAAGGTTCAATTTATCGACCAAAACTGTCATCGCCAACGTTTTCACAACAGTTTAAAAAAAATATTTTTTGGGTTTTGGGGAGTGTTTTGGTCGAAAAATTTACCCTTTCGCCAATTTTTTTCGCAGGCTCGAAAATAATTTTTTCGGGTATGAACTTTTTTTCCTGAGCCCAAATCCTATCGAAATCGGTTAATAAATCGACCCAATCTAATGTATATATTTATGTATGCATGCGAGAAGGAAATAAGAAATATTAATAAAATGAATAGATAAAGAAATTATGGTTGAAAAATTGCGCAGCAAAAATTTCATTTTAATGGTTTTTTGTATAGTATTTCAAAAATCAAGCAAAGAAAAAAATAAAACAGTAAGGGAGTTCAGATTTTTTTGTATAACGTTGCTATAGCAAATGAAAGCTACGGATCGTAAACAACTTTTTTCGTTTTAAATTTTTTCTTCGCATATTTTGTTTTGTTCTGACAATTGCTAATTTCCTATATACAATTTAAAAAATAAACTACGGTTTTTGATGTTGCTTACAGTTTTGGGTCTTCGAAATTTGAAATATATTAAAGCATTTTCTATGAATTAATTTATGTAATTGAGCTGAAATTATGTTTATTTTAAAGTTTCGTGTTGAATTTTATTGACTGGTCATCAATTATAGTTCATAATATGTACCCTACAAATATCACAACCGTGGCATGTCCACAACCACATTTTTCATAACATTTTAGGTGGTAACTTTTTTAATCTTTAATTACACGAGTAATATACTGTCATTATATTAAATACTTGACTTAATCTGCAATATTAATTGTTGTTTTAATGATAATATTTCTGTTTTCGCTTTGAAATTCTATTTTGAAAAGTGTCCATGAGTTTTTGAGTAAAAAATGTTATTCAAATCGTTAGGTTGGTACTGCTTTATTGCACACTGCTTTGTGACATGTGAGTGTGAATTTTGATCAGCAAGTGCCCCCGCATATTTCCATATTAATGTTTGCAGTCTTCAAATAACTAATATCCATTTTTAAACACTGAAGAACTGGAAAAGCGGTACGTATCAAAAAATCGTGTCACAGCCGTGGCACTTGTATGTTTGTAGTTTTAGGTTAAGTACCGTCAATTGTACCATTTTTCTTTAAAGTTTGCTGACATAACCTTAAAATTTTACGGAAAATCTTGCGAGTCATACTACCTTTTTTAATGAGCAATTTATTGTCAAAATGTCACAACCGTTGCAGCTTTCAGTATCAAGAACAGAAATTAATAGCTGTAGCTCGTCCACTTTGGGAATGTTTTTTAGCTATAAAAATCATAGAAAAATGATTGAAAATATTTGAAAATCGAATATTTTTTTCCAAACATTTGGGTTAGTAAAACTGAGAGCTTCCGAAGAATCGCCCATATATGCCACGACGTAGCAATAGCATAGCCGTATAATTTTTTGCCATTTTGTGTAAACATACTACACCAGTTTGCAAATACAATGGTGCTAGACTATTTGCACATAATCCTGAACTCCCGTAGTATAAAGATAAAGCAAAAACCAGGTTACGAGTAAATATGCATTTAACAATAAAGAATACTAAGGTAAATATTGCTATAATTGGTATTATTATAGCTCCAGCAACATTTTTGAAGAAAAGAATGAATGACATAATAAAAACAAACAAAAACTAAACAAAATAGGACCACAAATACGAACGAAAACGTTGACTCATCAATCCAGCTTATTTTGGTTGTTTTCACTTTGACTGTCGTGACTTTGATTCTCTGGAATGTAAGCACCAAAGCTTCATTCACTTCACTTCACATTGACTTTCGTTGCGATTGATAACAACTTGCCCTTGTGGTTGATATTATTTGATATCTATTTTACTTTGACATCTCAAGTGCCGTTATTATACGATAATCTATATAATAATACTAGGACGTTTAAAAAAAGAGCAGTATCAACAGTGAAACGGCATAAAAAATTAGATATTAAAAAAAAATGTATCTAACTGAAATTAAATTGATCAAAATATATCAAATAAACGATAATGGAAGAGAGTTAAAATAAATACAATGACACAAAATAAAATAAAACAAACAATTAATTGAAGAGAAACAAAATAAACACAAATAAACAAAAAATTGAAAGAAAAACAAATTAAAATTTAATAAAATAAAATATAGCGGGCTGACAAATGCTATATACAAACAAAAACTCAACAGATAAAGCAGATCAAATAGAGAACTTATTTAAGCCAATTTCCATATGTTATCCCCACATATCCCCCTATTCCGTTGCTTTATTTTAAGTATGGACATTATGTAGAATGAAGCATTTCTCTCAAAAATAAACTGACCACTACTTAATAAAAAATACTATACGAAACATTAAAGATAAAAAGTTCACAGACTAAAATAGTTGAAGTAGCTTCTAAGAATTGCTTTTATATTTACGAATACTGTGGAACTCTTACATTTGCGTCATATGTTTAGATATGGTGATAAAACTATCGGTAGGTCGGGTTACGCTAGGTTAAGCTGGTCGATCCGTGAGGACCTCACGTGCCCATAGCGTTACCAGTTTTCTCAACGACAAAACCATATCAAAAACTAGGACCTGTATTATAAAATAACTCGTGTCCTCTGGATCCAGATAACTGAGTCATACGTTTTGAGGTATGCGCCCCTTTTAGCTATTATAGATAGGTTAAGTTTAAATCCTTGTTTAATTGTAGAAGTTCTATATAGCTCTGTACTTTTCACAATCCAAATTTCAACGTCTGTTGTGTAGTTTAGCTATTGAAGCATAGGTTGTATAGACTGCAACCTGTCACAAGGCTATTGTGATGGCATTACAGCTTAAAGCCCTGACACATAAGCGGTTTTTCATATAGATGAGTTTAGCACAAGCTTATGCATTATGAGTAGATTTTTTATGGAGAATGGTAGAATGAGCGACACTGGCGCCATCCCAAATTTTGTTGCAAGCAAATCATAAGAAGATTTGACATTTGCTTTGGCTAAGGGTGTTGGCACACTTTGCAAGAGAAATTATTTTTACCACTGGTTGGTAAATTTTCTAACATTTTTCGCAATTAAAAACTGCAATATAACAATCGAATACGACACAAAATATGTTAGCGAGTATTTTTGTTGTATACGGAGAATGTTTATAACAGTGCTTCGCGAAATTTTGCTTTTGAATGGGCAAGGCGTAACAAACTTCAATTGCCAAGTCTGAGGTTCCTTCATATTGTTACGAATATTAGTAACACTAAGAGGTACTGCAATCTCTAAGCCGATGCTAAGCAGTGACGTGAATGCACATCAATAATTCAATCATTATGTCTACACATATGTACGTACACGCAGCAGAGAAGCAACAAACACATGCAGATATCTTATCTGAGATATGCAATTATAATTGGGGAAGTGTCGCTCACAAACACACGCGCATATGAGAGCTATACACGTACATCTGTAGTTATAACAGATAACCAACTAGTAGATTCTAGAACAGAAGCGCCTAGAAGATGCAACGAGGAAATCAAAGAGTATAAAAGGCCTCGACAATAGAGGCGCTACAATCAGTTTTGATTAAGCACGCTATCTGTCGGGCAATAGTAGAGTTATTTATTGTGAAGTACTTTAATAAAGGCCATTTTGCATTATTAAATATTGGAGTTATTTATTCAACAGTTTAGTGATTCGAACTTAGCAGAAGGTTGCAAATAAGAGGATTTGCAGTAAATTCGTTACAGTATTTATAATCGCAACATCTTGGTTGATTGTGGCGATGTTACTGGAATGCATAAGCTTGTGTTAAATGCATCTAAATGAAAAATGTCATTGTGCCGCGGCCTTTACTAAGTCTGCTACCGCTGCACAAACACTTTGCGATATCTCTATATATTGATATCGGTTCGTTTCGTTGAGTAGTAGTACAATTTCACTTCTTACTGTACTTCACTTACAACGAGTTAAAATCATATTAATAATTCCGGTGGTGTTCACTCGCTGCCTATATAGTCGCTCTTACACGCCTGCAGAATAATCGCCTAACATTCTATCGCTAGTTATCTATCATTTGTCGCTTATATTTATGTATGTGTCTGATAGCGTCTTCTTTTCTGAAATAAATTGTTGCCTAAGTAAATGGTAAAGCCTTAATAGAGTTACTCCTACCCCAGAAAATTTTCAACATTTATAGTGCATACAAAGAACATTTCAACTCACCATATTCACTCATATTAACAGAGTATATGTGGAACTTAAGAGCGAATTGAGAGTTTCACAGAGTTGCACTGCCACACCGCCATTTTATACAGGGTAAAAGTGTAACGCTTTTGCGTTGCGAGTAGGCAACAATTTTTACAAAAGAACGAAATACCCCGTAAAGGCGTTCCATGTTTTTTAGAATAGAACAACAACCCTTGCGCGGCGTACAAAAAGCGTAACACTTTAGCCAGAAAATAAAACGCTCTGATTCTTTTGCTTTTCCATTGACAGAATTTTGCCATCCACGTTATCGTTGTTGCTGTGGCACTATTTATTATCTTGGGCAAACGTTGTTCTTGTGATGAGCCATTCTGGCTAACATTCGTTCAAAGTTTATTTAACTATTTTTTAATTTCAAGACAATTGTTGACCAAGAATTATTCGTCATCATAATCATCTTCGCTCATACATAACCAGCAGTATAAAATGGAATTGAATAACCAAAACAAAAGTATTGTAACAATTGTAACGAATGTAGGAAAATTCCGCCTACTTGAATCCTTCTACTAACGTTCGAATCGCTGAACTGTCGAATAAATAACTCCAATATTCCGTATTGCAAACTGGTCTTTATTTAGACTAATTTGAGCGTAGTACTTCACAATTATACTTCACAACTAATAGCGTGTTTAAATCAAACTGATTACTAGCTACTCATTTTGCGCTGCTCTTATACTCTCCGTTGCTTCATTCGCATATTTCTACTAAAGTCTAGACGTTTCGCCTTCTAGAATTGCTGCATCTCCCGCTTGGTAATTGAGCTACATATATGCGTGTGTGAGTAACAACTTCGTTATTTCTTCGTTGCCTTGTATGCATGTGTGTAAATGATGATTGATTTATTTATGTACACAGGAGCGGCAGCTTGCTTTATTGTTGTTGTGCCTTTATTTACTAATAACACAGTGATGCTAAAATTCGCCGCAGTATTTTATTTGTGAAGAACTTGTTGCCAAGAAATGCACTGTGCGACAGACTCTCTAATATATGTAGGCTAGCCTAAGTCTAAGGCAAGGACGCCAATTGATTTATGAAATACAAAATTTCATATCTCTAGTACCAAGTGAAAAGATGGCAACTCCAGCAGAATGTTATGCCAACGAAAGCATTCCCTTACGTCCATCGATAGTAAGAATTGGCACTGAAACTGGGACAATTGTACTCAAAACCGCAACATTTTCAATTTAATTATGTATATATGGTTTCATCCCAAAGACAGTGCATTGGATGCTTAACCCATCAAATACTACCAATAAGGCTGTCTTGCAACTTTAAGGTGTTTCTGGTTTTTAAAAAAATAAGATTTCGCAACAGATATTTAAAAAAAAAATATGACGAATGTGTTACTCTCCCTTGCTATGTTCCTGAGTTTCCCTTTTCAAACAATACTTTCAAGCAAATTTAATTCTCATTACCAGGGCTGTTCAAAAATTTTGATATTGAAGTGCACAATGCATATAAAAAATTATACATGTACACTGAAACTTTTTTAAATTGAAACAAAACAAAAAGTTTATTTTAAGTGTGTAAAGAATTTTGATGGTCCCCTTAATGAATAAATTTTGAATAAATTTTTGAAAAATTATTTGTGGTCAATTTGTTAGTGTAAATTTGAATATGATACCGATGTGCCTTGGCTTCATATGGAAGTGCTTTTTCTTTGCACTTTCATATAAAATTCAGGCAAATTCGATTCATATGAATTTATATTTGAGGGCATATGGGAGTGTTATGAAATTTTTTTTTATATTCAAAGTATGAATTTGTATCTGTGCCTTTTCTTCAGGTCAAAACAAAAACAAAAGTGTTAAGTGTATAGGGCTCAATCAGCTCTGCTCATTACAAGTATTTGTATAAACTTGCTTACATAGCTATGAAGTTTATATTTATTAATGCCCAGCTTTTTTGAATAACCTTCTTCTTCATTTCCGTTTCGCTTTGCGTTATCTTTCTAGACTTGTAAATAACTTGATTGTATACAAAGTAATGGTCATTGATCGCTTAATCGTTTTCTTTAACTTATTCATGACTTTAAAGCTACTTTAGTAATTATATTCTGGTATATTCTCTGCTACTTCCACTTCCACTTTATACCTATGCTGTGCTCTTGTATACATACGTATTTAAAATTATATAATTAGTTTCATAATTTATAGCTTTTGTGTTAGCTGCAGCAGCATACTTAAGCCGATGCTCTAAAGTATAGAAGTTTCTAGAAAAATATAAATGTAAAGGCAGCAAAATGAACAAAAATCAAGCGTGGATCTTGCAAATTAACAACATTAAAGTAATATATGTAGAATAGGCAACCATCATCTATATTAATTTCGCATACAATTTTTTCTATTGGCTCCTCGCAGTATATTGTTTGGTCAGTATATATTAAAGAACTGAAGTAATTAATTATACATATATGAAGAAACCAATTAATCAACGTCGGATGAAAAGTTGACCCAACAAATAAACAATGTTTTGCAAGCATGAAAGAGGACTGAACAAACGTTTTGACAAGGATTTGGTTCTATATCTAGCAACTTTTTGGCAGTAAATACTTTTTTTCTTTATGGGTATAGGTCACAACAAAGTTGAGCTAATTTTTGGTCTAAAGTCTATATCAAAGAAATACATATGTGAGTTTTGATTAATTACTACTCAAAATAGTGTTTTCATTTGCATCTATTAAGGAAAATTTTCATTGGAAACACTCTGTTTTGTAATTACCAGTCTAGACGCTTTGTCATTGCATATTTTTCGGCTACAGAAGTTGACAAATTTCAATAAAATTGTTCATTAAATCTTTTAATTGAGTGCAAACTTACGAATGCGATCAGATTTGATTTTTTTCTTCTCATATGACGTATGCTGTGCACAGGGTGAGCCGTATGAAACGGTATTGTCGTTTCTACTTGATATTCACCTTTATATTTTGAACTGGCTTGCCTATAAAAATACTAGCTTTACCCGGCATACGTTGTAACGCCCGAGATCGAATGAGTGTTGCGTTATTTTTACTGTTCTGTCTGTTGATAATTTAGTTTATTGTTCTGTAAATTACGTACACATATTTGGTGAAATTTTCGCTTAAACATTTTATTATTGTATCTTATTGTAATGCAAGTGGGCACAAACTATTTTTGGTTTTTTCGTTCGGTGCAAAGATAAACAAATGTTCTGGTGTTCCATATCTAGAGCAAGCAACACATAGCTGGCCATGGGAAAAGCATGGATTCTCTAAATTTAATCCTGCGACATTAAGCGATTGTCCTTGTGCTTTGTTGATTGTAATTGCAAAAGCAAGGCGTACAGGAAACTGCAAGCGCTTAAAATTCAATGGCAAATCTGTAGGAATCATTGTGATCCGTGTTATGAGCACATCTTCACCTTTGCTTTTACCGCTGATGATTGTTGCTTCGATTACATTCGGCATTAATTTTTTAACGCAAAGTCTGGTTCCATTGCACAATTTTGGTTGGCCTAAATTCCGAAGAAGCATGATTGGGGAGCCAATTTTCACAGTTAATATATGCGTAGCCATTCCAGGTAGTTCTAAAGAGTTATAAATTCAATTGGATAATTCACAATTTGATCTTCATCTGTAACTGTGCCGATCGATTTATATTTCGTCACTTCAACAGGAATTTGGTTTTGAATGCGATCATTGATTTTGTTAACATGATCATTTTTAGGAGCTAAGCTAGTTTGTTCGCATAGCCAAAAAAAAATTTAAATTTAAAATTCTTAATTCTGAAATATGAAAAACCTCCGCCTTGATCGAAGGAACCTATAGCCAAAATTTGGTGATGATTGAAGTGTGGGAAATACGTTTCCATAGGGAACACACACACAGAATTTGATTTTTATAGAAGATGTAGATAGGCTGAAGTTAACAAATTTTTTTTACGGCGGCAGATTACTAAACGTCCAAAAGGAATAACAGCCAAACTCAACAATGCAGTCAAACTTTAGGTGTTAAATAGCCTAAGTTTGTACGGCAGCTATAGTTCTGAAAAATCCCATTTGTAGGGAATGTGCCATGCCCCTTTTTCCCAATTCCACATTTTACTGGAGGTGTTAGGACTTAACGTCATATAGCTCCTTACCAATTTTCATTATCCTACCATTACTACATCCAGAGATATGCAGTATGATGTATTATATTTGTATGAGAGATGCCACGCCCCCTTTTTCGCAATTCCACATTTTCTTGGTGGTGTTAGGGATTGACCTCATATAACTCCTTACTGAATTTCAATGTTCTGGCATGTGTGTATACCTTCAGAGTTATGCAGTACCAAAAATTCCATTTGTATGGGAGGTGCCACGCCCCTTTTATATATCGAAATTATTTTTAGTCTAAAACCTTCGCGTTGATCGAAGGAACACATAGCCAAAATTTGGTGATGATTGAAGTGTAGGAAATACTTTTCCATAGCGAACGCACACACACAGACACAGAATTTGATTTTTATATATATAGATTTTATAGACTGAATATATGCATAGTGTTGGGTTTTAAATTAAGTCGTGTTTTTCGCTGGCTTGGTCCTGTTATGCGTTTTGAAGCAGAGGAAGGGGAGGCATCCACTTAGTTGTGGAAAAGCAGATGGAAGAAGACTTGACCACGCTTGGTGCTCCCAATTGGCGTCAGTTATCGCTTAACTGGGATAGCTCGCTTGAAATATAAACCTCAGCTACTACATATGTATTCGGAAGTTTTCGCAAGCCGGTTGAGAATTACAAGCGCATGCCCTTGCAAGGATTGATCCATCTCATTTCGCTTTTAAATCGCGGTTTGAGATAGTATTTAGCCTAAGCCAAGTGTTTAGAATATTTCATAAGCTGGTTCTTTGATTATTTGAGTAGTCTGTTCTGTGTTTTACAGAAACGAAAAATTCTGAATGTTGAAAATTTTATAAAATGAATGTTCTCAGAACCAAAGTAACTAAAACTTCGAAAGCTACAAAATTAATGATCTATGCGCATGCACTTTAATCTATTAAAGTACTCGCATGAGGTAATAGAGCATAAAAAGGGCTAGGTGCTTGAGCAAAATGAAATCATTACATAACATACTTCTCAAAGCTCGAGCGTTGTTTCTCAACAGTGGCTCAATTTAAAGAGCATAGCATTCTAAACAAAAAGGCAGTTTTTATAAAGCTTTCTCAAGTTGAGCAAAAAAATATTTCTTAGTTCGAACTCAAATGTCATTTCCTAAATATTCCATTATTCCGGTATTCTCTAAACGGTTTTTAATTTCTGCTTTGTTAATACCACCCTGTACAACATTTTTATTTTCAACTTCACCTCAACTCCGTATCTAATGCGGAATTTTAGCTTGAGAATTATGTTGACTATAAATATGAGAACTTTAAATTTTTCGAAGTGGGAGGTTAATTTCAGAATGATGTTGGAGATCAACTTGACTACTATAAGTTATTTCAAATATTATCAAAGGTTGGAGACTAATTGAAAAATTATGTTGGAAATCATCTCCAGCACTATAATTTCTTAAAGGTTGGATGATGGTTGGAGATTGATGTTGACATCAACTTGAGAACTTTCAATTTCTCAAGGGTGAGATAATAATTGGAGAGTGATATTGGCTATCAACTTAGGAACTATATTTACATTTATTGCAGGTTGAAGAAATTTATAGTTTTCAAGTTTATATCAAACGCCATTATTTTATTATACTCCAGTCTTATAGTTCTCAAGTTAATATCGAACACCATTTGCAGCCTATGAGAAATTTTATGAAATTCATTGTTATCGAGTAGGTCTTCAACATTTCCCTCATATAAAAAAAAAAAAAATAGAGAAAGGTATAGTTCTCGAGTTGATCATTCTCAACCTTTGAGAAATTTATAATTCCCAATTCTGGACACAGAGCCCAGTTGTTATTTCACGTTGGATATCGAGTTAAGGTTAAGTTGATAATAAAATTGTTCCCTAAAGGCAACACTTTAATGAGGTGTTACCGTACTTTTTTGCTTTGTTCAAAATTTCCTCAAAATTTCTAAATTGATTTGGTTTTAATACAGCCGTACTTGTAGCTTGTTCTATAAAAAAAATTATAATTAGGTTCGCTTGTTTTAATATTGAAATGTTTCGATTAACTTGGAAACCAGTTTTGATAAAGCCAATATAATCGCTCACCCTACTTCCAGCTTATTTGCTGTTCCTGTATACAAAGTTCAAAATTTTTATGGAAAATTCCAACTAACGTAGTTTCCTTAATAATATGTATAACTAAATTTATTTGATCGTTAACATATATTATTATTAATATTTATTACTTACGCTAAGTTTTCAATAAATAATGTTTCTTTTGTTTAACACTATTTAGTTTTGTTTACTGTTAACAGGAGCTATATGTTAAGTCGCTATCTCTAAAACCAGCTCAGATTCTGCTTAATTTGAGCCCGCCCAACAAATACAGTTTCTAATGTTAGAGAAATATTGTAATTTTACATTAGAATTCTAATGTAGTTCTCTAATGCATTTCGAATCGAAAACTAGGTTAGAGAACTAGGTTAGAATTCGACTGTGAAACGATTCGAATAGCACTAGAAATGCGATGTTTTGATTATTGTCACAGTTATTGATTATTTGCACGACATGCTCACTCATCATTCGTGTTATACAAACAAAATAAAAATAGTGAAAAGTTGTGTGGAAATATTACAAGCTGCGAAATAAGTTTTTTTATTTATAATAATAAATACTACTAAGTGAAAATGAATCAAAAAAAGTTAAAAAGGGAAAGTGAGCAGATTATTTAAGTGCTATTTGAAAAAACGCTTCCTCTAAAAAAGTTCCTCATCCGTACTTCAAACCAAAGCCAAGCTCAATCCTGAGGAAATAAGTGGAAGCGAAATTTTCAACACAATAACTAGTACTGAAAACTGTGAAACATACGATAGGATTTTGAATTATTTTTATTTTATTCTAATTTATAAGCTTATAACCAAATAAAAGTATTTGATATAATGAAACAATGAAAATTTCGTTGATTTTAAATAACTGAACTTAATTGCGCATCACTTCAAAATTCTCATTAGAAACACATTAGCAATTAACGTTAGAATTCGATTAGAATTCTAACCATTTTTTCGATATCGAGAACGAAGTCCCCTTTTTGTCGAGAATGCTATAATTCGCGACAGTTTCGCAAATCGTACTCTAACTTTCTACCTTAAAGAAATACATTAGAGTTCGATTCGTCTTCTAATCGTTTACTAACCTAAGTGTTTGTTGGGTGGATATCTAGACACTAATAATGTTAAAATTTCATTTAAAATTTGAAACCAGCTGCCAGTTTAAACAATTTTTAAGTTGTTTATAGCATATGTCAAACCTCAAAAAAGTTCTTCATTGAGAAGGATATGCAGTAGCATTTTCATGTCTAATCTATACTTTTGTTTTGTGTTAAATAACCAAATAACTACTCAGCAGTTAAAATATAAAATTTTTGCTAACATAGAAGTATCAATCTTTATATAAAAAAATCACGTGTCACAATGTTTGTCCGCGATGGACTCCTAAACTACTGAACCGATTATGAATTTGTTTTGCACCCCGAGTGTAGTTTGATGTAACTTGAAATATAGGATAGGTTATATCTCAGTTTATAGTCGTGATATTATTTCATTGCAATTTTTTTTAAATGTTTATATATATTAATAAAATGTTGCGCATACGCAACGGCACTCATATTTTCAGGTGGTACTTCCGTGTAATTGGTTGTTCTTTAATTAAACAACGTGCTTATCAATAAAAAATATAGCGAATGATATCAAGTATAGCACATCACCAGGCCCGTCGAGGCGGGGAGGGGAATGGGGGGATTACCCCGGGCTCGGGGTTTCTGAGGAGGCCCGCGGCTTAGAGGTACTAAGACATTTTTTTTTAATTCAGGAGAGTCTTTAGTTGTTCCATGTGCAATTTTTAAGCCGAATTTCAAAAGCAACGAATATCTATATTTCGTTTTAATATTATAGTGAAGTGTGAAAAATAAAAATCTATATAGGCTAAAATGTGTGTTAGTTGGTCGCCGGTGTTTGAAGAGATGCGTTGGTCGATTTTGTTCAAGCTTTCACACAAGTTGCGTAAACCTCACGCGGTGGTTAGGTAGGTTTGATAGCGATCGACGTACAGGGTCTAGAGATATAGGCCGAAAAATGGACCCGGGTACCCCTAGAATGTGTGGGTAATATGGATATCAAATGAAAGTCGTTGCTGAGAGCTCTAAAATAATTTTCATTGTGATATTCGATTTAGTCCCATCAACCTGGCAAAACTGATAAATATGCATACGAATCCGAAATAAGGACATGAATTAATAATACCCACATACCTATTTGCATACGTCCTATGCGATTTACCTGAAATTTAGTATATAAACTTGCCTATATTAATATTTACGACCCTTTTTTCCGGGAAGTAGACCGGAAACGGACTGGGACTGAGACTCGTAGTGGGACTGGGACTGAGAATCGGAGTGCGGCTGGGACTGGGACTAGAACAAAATACATACCACCCTCTGGGACAGGCAATAAGGGATGAAGAAGAATGAGAAGAACTTGAAATAATAGAGGAAGAGACTGAGAAAGTGTTAGAAAGAGGCGAAGATGGAGATAGATGAGGCGAAAAAGACGGAGGGAGGAGTGAATAAAAGGATTAGGAAAAAGTGTAGAGGGGTGAGGGTAGAGTTAGACGGACAAAGATTATTAAAATGTACGCATATAGGCCAAATTTAGGGCAGAACAACGTCTGCCGGGTCTGCTAGTTCTAATATATTTTTTTACGATCTCATTTAAATCCTCGATTCTCCATCCTCATTAGTTTTCATAGAGGTGGTGGCCACCTAATTGGAAATAGAAATCATTATATTTGTTTTGAAAATAAGCATAACCGTTAAATATAAAAACGGTTGTGAATACTTTACTTAATAATTTTGGAGGTTATATTAGGTTGAACTGGCTGGTCAATAACACCTCACATAGACAGAATGTGTCCATAGTGTTACCAGAATTTGTTTAACGACCAAACACAAGAACCCCAATCAGTTGCGAGAAGAAGAATAACTCCATGCTCTGCAAATACTAGCGAGCGCATGACACGAACATAGAAAGTGTTCAACCGTTCCTTCCTGCAGCGGGCACCTCCTACATCTGCTGTTACTGACGAGACCTAGCATATAAGCATGCGACGCCGGAAGGCAGTGTCCAGTTAGTATGCCCATCGTGAACAATAAGTTTTCTCTGTTCAGAGATATGAGCCACTTTGTAAGTCTAATATCGTGGAATTTGCACATGATCTTAGAAATTTTGCAGCCCGCGCTTCTATCCATGCCTTTCCTGCTTAATGGACCATATGAACTCCTATCTCCTTTTGATTTCTCCCAAACGGATTATGACTTTGTGTTATCTTCTATCCCCTTATGACCGGGAACCCAATGCAGATGTATAGCCGTGCCTAAGCAAGTTTTTCCAATGCTTTTTTACATTCTAGGTCTCTTCCTGATGAGGTACTGTGTGACATTATTGCCATAATCGTACATATGTATATATTGACGCGACTGTAGCTTAAGCACGCTTCCTCCAGAAGTGTGCTGCTTTTTTCACGGCTATAATTTCCGCTTGAAAGATTCTGTAGTAATCTGTAAGCCCGTAGTATCTAGTTATATCTTGATCGACACAGTAAACATTTGATCCGACCCCTTCCGTTAATTTGAAACGATCGGGATACACGTGTATAATATGTTCTACAATTTTTGCACCCTGGCGCCAACCGTCCGCTCAATTGTGACCCCCAGAACTCTTTCCAAGGTCAGGCACGGGACCCCATATTCGGTTTTCCCGATATTAAATGGCGCTATACTGCTATGGCCATACGGCCTGCACTTATGCTGCCCCGAGACCTTAAGTCTTTTTGCAGTGACTAACGCGATATTTTTGGCGTGTTGGTCTGCAGGCAGAATGTGTAGAATGGCATGCAATGCTGCTGTAGTGGTAGTTGTTAAGGCTTCCGCTATCCTAATCATTGATAATCTGCATACCCCCTCTAGTTTTTTTGGTATAGGTCCTTTTTTGTGGCGGTCCACCCAACAAGGATCCCATAGTATGGTTTTCACAATTGCCGTAAATACCCAATGAGAGAGTTTGGGTGAATTGCCCAACTTGCATCCTATCAACCTCTTGCAAGCGTATAGTGCCACGAAGGCTTTCTTCGCTTTACTTACTATCTAGAATTACTCCTAGATATTTTCGGCTACATTTTTTTGTAGGGTTACCCCTCCCAGCTTAGGTTTTGCCCAAAAAGATACCTTATATTTCCTATTAAATAATACTAGGTAGGGGTTTTCCGCATTAGGGCAACTACAAATGCCCAGGCATATACATCCCGAAATACGCGAAGTGATCCATCAGGGCTGATTGTTGTTAGGCATCTGCCGGTTGTGATGACTGAAACGGCATCCGCATATGCCGTAAGATTAACTCGTCCTCCATCGAACCGCCTAAGTAATTGGTTGATAACCATCGTCCACAGCATTAGCGGCGTTCCACTGTTTACAGTTTTTTTTGTTTTGCCTCGCATATACCCTATTACGACGTGATCATACTGCAGCTTAACATTGCTCCTATCCAATTTGTTACGGCTGAATGAACTTCAATCGAGTTCAGACCGTCCATGATTGTTCGTTTCGATACATTGTTGAAATCTCCGGCACCGTACATAAAAATACCTAGGGCATATTCATGGTGTTCCAGGACTTTCTCTGTATTCATGACCACCCTATGTAATTCAGTATCGATTGACTTGCCTTTGGTGTAAGCATATTGCGCTGAAGAGAATAATTCCTCATTCATATTTGATTTTATATACACATCTATTTATCTCTCAAGGGTTTTGAGCAGAAAAGATGTCGTAACGTGGTCCAGTTTTATGCAACCCTCAAAGATTATTCTTTGCCATTCTTTGATTGAAACAAAGTGACATCGTGACATCTGTTTCGATTATAACATGCCCAACTCTTCAAAGCCTGTTCTCCCGGGATGGGATGCGAACCCGTACTCCTGCGATGTTCAAACTGTGTGCTATTTAAGTTACGACCACTATACTTACTTACATAACGGCATAAATAAATATTTTCTCATTAACAATTTCGCAATCTGTCAAGTAATAATAAGATTCTTTACATATTAATATTCAGAAAACGCTTTAACAAATGTGGGTCAATATTTATATTGATATTCGTACAAACATAGAATGCAATAAAGCAGGTGTTAATTAATTTATGTTTAAAATTTCAGGTGGTAAAATGAGAGTATTTAATATATATTTATATACATATAAGCAGATCCGGGAGAAGTTGTGCTGCCCTACCTTTGGTGTATCTGCATAAGTGCTCTCCCTTTTTCTTATTATTTTTTCACTCCTCTCTCTGCTTTTCTCTTTCTTGAGTCTCTCCGTCTTCGTCTTTTCCCTCATTTATTATCCGCTCCATCTATCCCTATCTCTATGTCTTCCTCTAACTCTATCTCTTTCTCAGTATCTTTTTCCTTCCCTCTTTTCTCTTCTCTCTTGTTCTTACTATAGTTGCCCATTCCTTATTCCCAGTCCCACTCCCGCTCCGAATTTCAGGCAAATCGGAACAATGAATACAATTTGTTTGAATAGATAGATCTGTCCCGGTCGAATCGTGAATTGAATTTGTTCGAATAGACACTCTAAGGGTTTACTGTGAAGCGGCCCTGCAAAATTTGAATAAAATCGGCATAGTGGTGTCGGTGTCCATAGGCTGCATACAAACATGCACTAAAAGAAATGGTGCTAGTAAAATCAACAAATCAGTTCTGTTGTTCTTGACTTAACGGAGATTCGGTGAAATTGATCGAATTATGGTTAATTCGACCGAGTTCTTTCTCAAGCGAACAAATTAGTATAGTCACTTCAACAGAAGAGAAATTGTCGCTCTTAAGTTAACAAAATTCTGTAAAATTGACAGAATCCTAATGAATCTAACTGATTTTTCTGTTAACACAACTTACAGGTCATTTCAACGGCGATCAACTGCCAATGCATGAGCAAATTTCAAAGAGAAGTTTACGCTCACTGCGCTCTCTACTTTGTACTTATGACGATGGTGCCACTTCTTTAAAAAAACACAAAATAAGAAAACCATCAAATCGAAAAAACACACAAAATGGGAAAACAATAAAAAAAACTAGTTTTTCAGTTATCAATACAAAACGAAAAACCCCTTTTTTGAATGTACTGTGCAGAAAATTATGAGATACCGGGACACCTATTTATCGGGTACAATTTAGCAACTTCTCGTCCAAGCGAAATGCAAAATTGCGCCCTCTTGTTGCAAAAGTTTTGCTTGAACGAACAGGATTTTTCCAAAGTTAGTAACATTTTGTTCAAGTTTTTATGAATTTCACTCACGCGAACGAATCTAATGAGATATAAAAAAATCATCCTTTTTTAATGTTGATGTTTCCGACAAAATAAAAGTTTGAGTTGCTTTGGAATCGTTTCAATTTAAAGTGTTACGAAAATTAAACTTGCCGAATTACATGTAAAGTTATTCCAGTGGTGAATTACCTTCCTGCCATTTGATTCTTTACTTTTCTATAACTTACAAGTTCTCTTTTTAAAATGTTACAGCAAACATTTATACTACAAGTTTTGTTCGAAACAATCAAGTGTGGCAACTACATGCGAGAGAAGAAATTGAGAGTGAGCTGAGCTGCAATTGAAAGAATTGAGAATCAGTTTTCTGACTACTATTTTCATTTCTATTTGCAAAGCGAAGTTCAAAACTATATATTAAATAAATTATAAAATATAAAATTTGGTGAAAGTGCGTTTAGTAACACAAAATAATAAAGTGTATAATGTTTAATGTGTGCCAGCATATTTGATGTAGCCCAATTGACGTTCGGTTAGTAAGTGCCACCGTGGTGTGATGGTAGCGTGCTCCGCCTACTACACCGAAGACCCTGGGTTCACACCCCGGACAAGGCAACATAAAAATTTTAGAAATAAGGTTTTTCAATTAGAAGACAATTTTCCTAAGCGGGGTCGCCCCTCGGCACTGTTCGGCAAGCACTCCGAGTGTATTTCTGCCATGAAAAGATCTCAGTGAAAACTCATCTGCCTTGCAAATGCCGCAACATAGGTACTTTCGTACAAAGCTGTCGCAACAACTTTTTTTGTTCATTTGACTACTAAAACGGTCAATTACGAATCAACGATTTGTGCACAGTTGATTCAACATCTTGTTGCGATGGATAAAAATTGACAGAAATTTCGGTTGAATTGACCCGTATTTCGATTGATTTTACCAGTATTTTTCTTTAAATGTACCTCTTTCGATTAAGCTATAAGTGTAAAGGGGTTGCGCAGCTGTGATAGTTATGATATAATTTTGTTTTATAAATTGAAAAAATGTTAAAATTCGAATAAAAGAGAGACACATTTAGGAGAACTTCTATAGCTCGTTGTATAGATCCCTTTCGGGAGCTGCGAAACTCGTTCATCAGCACATAAACAGTTAATAGTGCGATTTGCTTCAAATTTAGTATAGTCAGTTCGAAAAGTGGACCGGAGTCTGATCTATTGTAATAAATCGTCTTTATTGTGCTAACCCGGAGAGTGTTACTGTGAAGTTTCTTCCTGAGAAGTGGACCAGGGTCCGATCTACTCGATTACATTATAGTCACTGTGACTAGTCTGGTTTATTTGTAGCCCTTTGCCTAGATTAATATTTACGATACCTCTTTTTTCCGGGAAGTGCACCAGGGTTCGGTCTATTTTAAATGATGCCAAAGAGGTATAACTTCACATGCGCGTACATATTATGTGTCATATGTATTTACATATAAGTGTTTTTGTTAACATGTTTTACTAACAACAGCTCATGAAATCTGAATAAACTTAAATGTTAAATCATTAATAGTCAATTATGTAGGCACTTTGTCAACAACATAACTTGATAGTTTGTACTGAGAATGTTGCATGTTCTCTGCAAATGAATGCAAATCAATTTTATAATATTGTCACGGATATTACCACCCCTAAGTTATCCCATCACTAAGGCGATGCTAAGGCCATGCCAAGCAGTATTTACGTTAATAATCAAATCAAGTATACACATATATAAGGCAGCCCAGAGAGATGTCACACACAGATGCATTTACTTATACGGCTATGTGCGCGCGAGAGACTGTTAACTACAAACATTCACATCAATAATTCAATCTTTATGTATCTACATAAACGAATAAATAATTGCGTCTACACATATGTACGTATACGAGCAGCGGAGCGGCAATGCACAAACACATGCATATATCTTATCTCAGTGGTCACAAGAGAGGGCAATAATTTGTGCACGTAGTTGTGGCTGGCGATTTTGTAGCCGAAACAACTAGTAACTTCTGGAAATCGAAGAGCCTAGAAGTATGCAGCGTAAACTATAAAAGCAGTGCAGGCGAGTAAGAAGTAATTCAGTTTGATTTGAATTGTCAAGCAGTTACGAGTAAGACGATATCTAGCGAGCAATAGCACTATTATTTTGAAAGTCAGTTTCCTTTAAGATATCAGTTTGGTTATTAAGCTATTCGTTGCACAGTTTGAGTGTTATTGTGGAGTACTTAATAAAGGCCATTTTTCCATCATTCAATATTGGAGTTATTTATTCAACAGTTTAGTGATTCGAACTTAGCAGAGGATTGCAAATAAGAGGATTTGCAAGTAAATTCGTTACAATTGGTGTCAGAAGAGGAATTGTTGAATAAATTCTAGAGGACAACAAGGACATGGCAAAGTTAAGTGAATTGAAGATCCCGCAACTGAAGAAGGAGTTGGAGAGCCGTGGATTGAATACAAGCGGCGTTAAACTCGAACTTCAGGCACGGCTACGAGAAGCAATGGAAGCAGAAGGAATTGATGTGGAAGAGCATGTCTTTCATATTGATGGCGAGGAGATAACAAAAATTGAAGAGAAGAACGAAACACCGCAGACGGTTACCAGTACAGATTTGAACATGATTTTAGCTGCAATATCTGCTCAAACATCGACAGTGTCATCTCAACTGGCAGAACAGCAGACATATATGGCATCACAACTAGAATCGCAGGAGACACTTTTAACATCCAAGATGGAAGCACAAGAGGCACGTATAACAGAAATATCATCACAAATATCCACAAATATGTCATCACAGCTGGAAGAACAAAAGACATATATGGCAACCCAACTGAAAGAACAAGAGGCACGCATAACAGTACAACTAGAAGCACAAGAGGCGCGTATATCATCAAAACTCGAAGCGCGCATGGACGAAAAAATAATGCAGTTTGAAGAAAAATTCGAGGCAGAGGTGGATGCGTTGAGAGGTCGTATACAGGAATTGCAACTTAATCGGCCGGCTGCTTCAGCGAGTAATACAAAGGTAAAAACTCCATCTTTTGACGGTTCTGTTCCTTTTCAGGTCTTTAAGCTACAGTTTGAGAAGACCGCAGCAGTGAACCAATGGAATGCTGAAGATAAAGTTGCTGCACTGTTCGTGGCATTGAAGGGGCCAGCAGCCGAAATCCTACAGACGATTCCCGAAGGAGAGCGGAACAACTATGAAGCATTGATGGCCGCTGTCGAGAGACGTTACGGAAGCGAGCATAGGAAACAGATATTCCAAATTGAGTTGCAAAACCGTCACCAAAGAGCGAATGAGACTTTGCAGGAGTTTGCCTCGGATGTTGAAAGGTTGGCTCATCTCGCAAATGCGGACGCACCCGTGGAATACACCGAGAGGGTAAAAATCCAGAGTTTTATAAATGGCATACGGGACGTGGAAACGAAGCGAGCTACATACGCAAACCCAAAGCTCACATTTGCTGAAACGGTATCACATGCATTGACTCAGGAAACTGCCTCCCTATTAAGTAAACCAGCATATAAGGCTCATCGTGTAGAAGTAGAAAGGCCAGAATGGGTAGACACAATTTTGGAAGCACTGAAGGGATCACAACAGAAAAATGCCGGAGTTATTAAGTGTTTCAAGTGCGGCAACCCAGGTCATATTGCACGACATTGCAGCACCGGTCCGAATAGCTCCAACAATGTGGGTGGCCGTAAACGCAGAGCTGAAGGAGATGAGCAAATCTCCAAGTCCACTCAATCGTTAAACTAAAGCGAGTCAGCCGCAAGGGGCGACAGCTGGCTCCCTCAATTGAATGCCCCATAATCTCTATCTCACAAATTGGAAGAAGGTCAAACAATCTTACTGTCGGAGGACATGTGGATGGAAAGGAACGTTTACTGACTGTAGATACGGGTGCATCTCATTCCATCATTCGAGCGGATTTAGTCAACAAGAAGATAACACCATTGCATGGAGCAAGATTGCGTACAGCCACTGGAGAAGACAGCACGGTTCTAGGAGAAGTATCATGTGAAGTCGCAATTGGGAACGTCACGGTAGTACACAATTTTATAGTGGCAGAGATTGTTGATGAAATCATAATTGGAGTGGACTTCTTAATCGACCAGGGCATCAAGATCGACATGCAAAGCAAGACGATGCGATATAAGAACATGGATGTACCACTTAATTTCGGCTACGAGAGAGGCTACAGCAGTAAACGAGTGCTGGTGGAAGAGAGTCAGCGAATACCACCAAAATCCGAAGCAGTCATCTGGGCAAAGGTTGATGGAGATTGTGGGACAAACAAATTGTGGGTTGTCGAAGCAGCAAACAGATCAACACTGAACATACTTGTAGGAAAAACCCTGGCTATGACAAAACAAGATGGACGTGTTCCGGTAAGAGTACTCAATGAGTTCAATTCACCACTCAAACTGACTAAAGGAGCTATTTTGGGAAAATGCCAAGAGGCTGAAGTAATTATTAACTGTGAACAGCTCCAGGAACACGTTTCAGCCAGTAATACTAATCTTTCAAATGACATCACGGCATGGACGCAGGGGCTAGAGGAAGCATATCAGAGTAAGGCAAAACAACTGCTCCTAAAGTACGCGAACATATTTGACCAGGATGGTTCTAAACCAGGCCGCACCAACGTTGTGAAACATCAAATTGACACTGGAGATGCGAGGCCGATCCGTCAAGCTCCACGTAGTGTTCCACTGGCGAAGCGGCAAGTTGTGAGTCAAATTATACAAGAAATGAGCGACAGCGGCGTCATCGAACCATCAGCTAGTCCCTGGAGCTCACCGGTAGTACTTGTAAAGAAGAAGGATGGAAAAATGAGGTTTTGCGTGGACTACCGGAAGTTGAATGACGTTACGAAAAAGGATAGCTACCCATTGCCAAGAATTGACGACACTCTGGACTCGCTCTCTGGTACGAAATGGTTTTCCACACTGGACTTGAAAAGCGGCTACTGGCAAGTGGAGGTAAAGGAAGAAGACAAAGAGAAAACAGCCTTCAGCGTCGGAGATGGTCTTTGGCAATTTACAGTAATGCCCTTTGGACTATGTAATGCACCAGCTACTTTTGAGAGACTCATGGACCAGGTACTGAAAGGACTACATTGGAAAACATGCTTGGTGTACCTGGACGACATCATCGTATTGGGCAAGAACTTTGATGAACATCTTAAGAACTTGGAGGAAGTTTTCCAGAGAATAGCTGGCGCTGGTCTGAAGTTAAGTCCCAAAAAGTGTGCGCTGTTTAAAAAGGAAGTCAATTATTTGGGTCACAAGGTAACGACAGAGGGCATCTGCACTGCGAACGAAAAAATAGAGGCTGTAAAGGATTGGCCAAGACCACAGAACCTACATGAATTGAGAAGTTTTCTTGGGCTGTGCACATATTACCGCCGATTTGTACCAAATTTTTCCAGCGTAGCCCATAGCCTCCATGAGCTTACAAGAAAAAACAAAGCTTTTGAATGGAAGAAGGAGCAAGAAGTGGCTTTCCAAACATTGAAGGAGCGTTTGTGCACTGCCCCAATGTTAGCATATCCGATTCCAGGAGCAACATTTATTCTAGATACAGATGCGAGTGGATATGCTATAGGAGGCGTTTTATCACAACTGGTCGATGGACAGGAGAAGGTAGTTGCATATTACAGCCGTTCGATTGGAAAACCAGAGAGGAACTACTGCGTTACGCGGAGAGAGCTGTTGGCATTGGTAGAGTGCGTCAAACATTTTCACAAATACCTCTACGGCCAGCGATTCCGTGTCAGGACAGATCACGCAGCGTTGAAATGGCTTCTGCAGTTCCGTAATCCGGAAGGACAATTGGCACGGTGGATCGAGCGACTACAAAGCTACGACTTTTCCATTGAGCATCGAAAAGGTAGTACCCATGGAAATGCTGATGCAATGTCACGAAGACCATGTAGTTTGGAATGCAAGCACTGTTCAAAAGCCGAGGCTAAAGAAGACATTATAGATGTCCGGCTAATGAATATAACATGTACAGATGAATGGGACAAGGAACAGCTAAGAAAGTGCCAGCTAGAAGATGCAGATCTGTCACGTGTTATGCAAGGGCTCGAACGAAATGAAAGACCAAACAGAGAAGAGATGTCAGCAGAGAGTCCCATTGCGAAGTCATATTGGGCACAGTGGAACAGTCTAGAATTGATATCCGGTTGCCTTCATCGAGTATGGGAGAGTGAGGATGGTAAATACAAGAATAAACTGATAGTTGTTCCCAGAAAGAGGATTCCTGACGTGTTCAGCGAGCTGCATAATGGTCCAAGCGGAGGTCATCTTGGAATCACGAAGACGCTCGAGAAGATTAAACAGAGATTCTATTGGGTTGGTTGCCGTCAGTCGGTCACTGAGTGGATTGCGAACTGCGAGGTTTGCAGCAGAGCGAAAGGGCCCAGAACACGAAGTCATGGCCAGATGAAGCAATATAACTCAGGTGCGCCATTTGAAAGGATCGCCATGGATGTCGCAGGTCCATTTCCTACTAGTAACCGCGGAAACAAATACGTACTGGTGGTTATGGATTATTTCAGTAAATGGCCAGAGGTATACCCAATCCCAAACCAAGAAGCAGAAACAGTAGCAGAAGTGGTTAAAAACGAATGGGTTGCAAGGTATGGTGTACCAATGGAGTTACATTCTGACCAAGGCAGGAATTTCGAATCAGCTGTGTTCCAGGAAATGTGTAAGTCATTGGGCATTCGAAAAACACGGACAACTGCATTGCATCCTCAATCCGATGGTATGGTAGAACGATTCAATAGAACATTGGAGGAGCACTTAAGGAAAGTAGTAGACAAGTACCATAAAGAATGGGATACCCGCATACCATTATTCTTGATGGCTTATCGATCAGCAGTGCATGAGACAACGGGCCAAACCCCTGCAAAAGTAATTTTTGGCAATGACCTTAGACTGCCAGCTGATTTGAAGTTTGGGATAGATGCCAATGCGGAGAGAAATGTCAGGAAATCCACTAGTGATTTGGAAGAAGAGCTAAGAGAAATACATGATCTGATAAGGCAACGAACAAAGATTATGAGTGACAAGATGAAAGCCAGATACGATAAAGCAATTAATTCCGAAGGTTTTCAGGAAGGAGATTTGGTGCTGTTATACAACCCACAACGTAAAAAAGGTTTGTCCCCGAAATTGCAGTGTAATTGGGAAGGCCCATACAAAGTTGTAAAACGGATCAACGATGTAGTGTACCGCATACAAACCATCGGTAAACCACGAACCAAAATGAAAGTGGTCCATTTAGAAAGGCTGGCAACGTTTAGATCGAGAGATTTGTCTGATCGGGACGATCAGACTTAGGTGGAGGGCAGTGTCACGGATATTACCACCCCTAAGTTATCCCATCACTAAGGCGATGCTAAGGCCATGCCAAGCAGTATTTACGTTAATAATCAAATCAAGTATACACATATATAAGGCAGCCCAGAGAGATGTCACACACAGATGCATTTACTTATACGGCTATGTGCGCGCGAGAGACTGTTAACTACAAACATTCACATCAATAATTCAATCTTTATGTATCTACATAAACGAATAAATAATTGCGTCTACACATATGTACGTATACGAGCAGCGGAGCGGCAATGCACAAACACATGCATATATCTTATCTCAGTGGTCACAAGAGAGGGCAATAATTTGTGCACGTAGTTGTGGCTGGCGATTTTGTAGCCGAAACAACTAGTAACTTCTGGAAATCGAAGAGCCTAGAAGTATGCAGCGTAAACTATAAAAGCAGTGCAGGCGAGTAAGAAGTAATTCAGTTTGATTTGAATTGTCAAGCAGTTACGAGTAAGACGATATCTAGCGAGCAATAGCACTATTATTTTGAAAGTCAGTTTCCTTTAAGATATCAGTTTGGTTATTAAGCTATTCGTTGCACAGTTTGAGTGTTATTGTGGAGTACTTAATAAAGGCCATTTTTCCATCATTCAATATTGGAGTTATTTATTCAACAGTTTAGTGATTCGAACTTAGCAGAGGATTGCAAATAAGAGGATTTGCAAGTAAATTCGTTACAATATTATTTAGAATTGTACTTGATGTCAACGGATATGTTGTCAGCATACGATTAGAACTAAATGAAGTTAAAAAATACGATTAGTGCTAAATTTGCGTACGAAGGCATTTTTAAATCGCACCTCAATATTTTGTTGGGAATGCAGCAAAATGAGGTCTAGTGACCCATACTTGCGCGCCAGATCGAGTTACTCATGGACCTGCTAATTCAACCTAACCTTACACTATTTTCCTGAATTTACTATCCTCTGCTCTACGTTCCATTTCTTTTCTTTTGTTCTAAAATAAAATGTTCATTGTTGTATTTTAAGGGAAATTTGTTCTGGCAAATTTTGTAAACAAATTTATTACCCAATTAATTTATTCAAAAACATAAAAGTTTATTAACCTGCCGATAGCCTCAACCGAAAAAAGTTTAAGTCGGCATTGCTCATTTATTCAGCATGCTGTCAGTCCACCAGCCTATATGCACGAGGGGTGATCATAAAAATAAATGTATTGTATTGAAATTCAATATAACTACTACTTCTTGTGGCCGCGACTAACAAAAATAAATAAATGTAAGGCGCAATAATATAATAATAATATGGTCCCGTGCCTGAGCTTTGATAGAGATATTGGGGCCACAATTGAGCCGGAGTAGGTGCAGAAATGGCAGAACATACTATACACGTTCGCTCAGGCCGGGATTTCGGTCATAAAGGAATATAAGACCGAAAAAAAGACCGATGAGTAGCCAAAAGAGGGTGCAATACTCGCTGAGTCGAGTATAGACGCCCCAATACGTTTGGGAGAAATCAAACGGAGACAGGAGTTGCATATGATCCATCAAGCAGAAAATGAGTGGACAAAAGCGCACGGCTGCAAAATTTCTAAGATCATGTTCAAAGCCTACGTTATTAGACTCCCAAAGTGGCTCATATCTCCGAAGAGAGAAGACTTAAGGCTCACGATGGGCATACTGACTGGACACTGTCTTCTGGCGTCACATGCCTATAAGTTAGGTCTCGTCAGTAACAGCAAATGCAGGAAGTGTGAGCTGTAGAAAGAAACGGCTGAGCACGTTCTGTGTTCGTGTCCTGCGCTCGCTAGTCCAGCTATTAGTAGCGACAGAGTTGCCAGGTCTCGAGACAGCAATTAAGCTGGGTCCTAGAAAACTGCTAGTATTTGCCAAGAGGACGGAGTTATTTTATAACATATGTCCTGTCACCTGATTGGGGTTCTTCCGTTAGGTCGTCAGACAAATGTGAAGCCTTTATTGACCGGCCAGTTCAATCTAGCCTAACCTATGTATATAAAGAAATGATTATGTATGGAAATTTACGCCAGTTGCTTTTATTGCGCAAAATTTGCATATTCCATGTATAGGCCTTGTCTATTTCCAGAAATGAACATTCAGCATTTTTTTGGCAAATTAATATAAAGGAATAAAAACAAGTAAGGAAGGCTAAGTTCGGGTGTAACCGAACATTACATACTCAGCTGAGAGCTTTGGAGACAAAATAAGGGAAAATCATCATTTAGGAAAATGAACCTAGGGTAACTCTGGAATGTGTTGTATGACATGTGTATGAAATCAAAGGTGTTAATGATTATTTAAAACTTAGTGGGCCTTAGTTCTATAGGTGGACGCCTTTTCGAGATATCGCAATAAGGGTGGACCAGGGGTGACTCTAGAATGTGTTTGTACAATATGGGTATCAAATTAAAAGTACTAATGAGGGTTTTAAAAGGGAGTAGCCCTTAGTTGTATATGTGAAGGCGTTTTCGACATATCGACCAAAATGTGGACCAGGGTGGCCAAGAACATCTTCTGTCGGGTACCACTAATTTATTTATCGGATTGGTAATACCACGAACAGTATTCCTGCCAAGATTCCAAGGGCTTTTGATTTCGCCCTGCAGAACTTTTTCATTTTCTTCTACTGAATATGGTAGGTGTCACACCCATTTTACAAAGTTTTTTCTAAAGTTATATTTTGCGTCAAAAAACCAATCCAGTTACCATGTTTCATCTCTTTTTTCATATTTGGTACAGAATTATGGCATTTTTTTCATTTTTCGTATTTTTCGATATCGGAAAAGTGGGCGTGGTCATAGTCGGATTTCGGCCATATTTTATACCAAGATAAAGTGACTTCAGATAAGTACGTGAACTAAGTTTAGTTAAGATATATCGATTTTTGCTCAAGTTATCGTGTTAACGGCCGAGCGGAAGGACAGACGGTCGACTGTGTATAAAAACTGGGCGTGGCTTCAACCGATTTCGCCCATTTTCACAGAAAACTGTTATCGTCATAGAATCTATGTTCCTACCAAATTTCACAAGGATAGGTGAATTTTTGTTCGACTTATGGCATTAAAAGTATTCTAGACGAATTAAATGAAAAAGGGTGGAGTTACCCCCATTTTGAAATTTTCTTTTATCTTTGTATTTTGTTGCACCATATCATTACTGGAGTCGAATGTTGACATAATTTACTTTTATACTGTAAAGATATTACACTTTTTGTTAAAATTTGACTTAGAAAAAATTTTTTTTTTTTAAGTGCGCGTGTTCGTCATCCGATTTCGCTAATTTTTATTTAGCACACATATAGTAATAGGAGTAACGTGCCTACCAAATTTCATCATGATATCTTCAACGACTGCCAAATTACAGCTTGCAAAACTTTTAAATTACCTTCTTTTTTTTTTAAAGTGGGCGGTGCCACGACCATTGTCCAAAATTTTTCTAATTTTCTATTTTGCATCATAAGGTCAACGCACCTACCAAGTTTCATCGCTTTATCCGTCTTTGGTAATGAATTATCGCACTTTTTCGGTTTTTCGAAATTTTCGATATCGAAAAAGTGGCCGTGGTTGTAGTCCGATTTCGTTCCTTTTAAATAGCGATCTGAGATGAGCGACCAGGAACCTACATACCAAATTTCATCAAGATACCTCAAAATTTACTCAAGTTATCGTGTTTACAGACGGACGGACAGACGGACAGATGGACGGACGGACATGGCTAAATGAATTTCTTTTTTCACCCAGATCATTTTGATATATAGAAGTCTATATCTATCTCGATTAGTTTATGCCGTTACGGATTACCGTTATGAGAACAAAGTTAATATACTCTGTGAGCTCTGCTCAGCTGAGTGTAAAAATGGTGGCTAAGGAAACAAAGGTTGGTGCTTATTTGGTTTTCCATATATTTTTCTATACAATTTATTGTCAACATTTTTTTTCTCAAGCTGATACTAATTTTAAATCTTTCTTCCTTGGAATATTGAAGTGTGATATAATTAAAATACACTGGCATTGGAGACAACAATTCGAAAATCGGCGAAAGTTTACGATTTTTCATGGAATTGCTCATACTACAATTTGCTTTATCACTGTACTTTTAAACCGCAAAGAAGCAAAATAAGTTTAACTTTCCCCAGTACCTCCCTACCCTCTCTTGGATCCGCCAATTATGGTTCTAAAATTTTGGATATTCAAGCTTATTATTAGCTGGGTTTTTTACATCTTTAGACGTTTACGCTTAAACTTTATATGGTCTGCTAAGCGTCAACCTCTGAATACTCCTCTGAAATTGCTGCGCATAAAGTTAGTACTAATAGATTTCAATACGCATTATACTCACTGAAAGATGTGTCTATGTTTCACCTCAACACTAATTCTATGTTTCACCTCTAAAAATGGTGTGTATCCACTATTCACATCAACCTATTCAGCTATATGTTATACATTATGGCCACCAGAGGTTTGTGTCTCCGATTTTAGGTACACCCTGTTCTGTAGCTAGTTATTTAACCACTGCCGCTAGATGGGTCGCCTAAGCATTATATAAGCAAGGATATAGGCGTTTTTTTAAGCGCAAACGTAAACTTATACGCGTGTAAAAAAACACGGCTATTGTTTACAGCATTTTCTCGCATACAGTTAACATTTCATAACTTATAAATTTGTAGTATGTCATTGTATATTGCCTAGCCGTGTCGTATCAAATATTTGGCTTTTGAATTGTGTAAGCTTAAAAAAATTAGCTTCGTTAAGAAAAAGCAGCGTTAGATATCAATATATACATAGATAAATCTTATAAAATCATATGCAAATTCTCATAGATATACATATTCCACAACTTGCCATTGGCCATGAAATGAAACTTTTGCGCATTACTTTCGGGTACACCCTCGCAGTGAAACACTAAAATATGTACATTAAGCTGGGTCGATTTATTAACCTATATCGCGCCATCAATTTTTCGATAGGTTTTGGGCTCAGAAAAAAAGTTCCACTAAGCATACCCAAAAAAATAATTTTCGAGCCTGCAAAATTTTAGTTTTTTGATTTTTTTTCTTTGATTTTTAAGGTTTTTTTCATGACCTACTTAAAAAATTTTCATTTGATTTTAAAATTTTCATGTATACCCTGTCCGACTCAAAATTGTCCGCTAAAAACTTTGGCGATAAAAGTTTTTAGAAAAAAAAATATGTTTTAGGTTTTGAGGAGTGTTTTGGTGAAAAAATTTATTTTTGCGCCATTATTTGTAAGGGTTTCTTCAGAAACGTGCAAAAGTGTTGCCGATGAAAACGAATTTGTCTCATAGTTCCTATCCCACTTAAAATTATGAGATAAAAACGTTGGCATTAACAGTTTTTACAATCATATACAAATTCTCATAGATATACATATTCCACAACTTGCCATTGGCCATGAAATGAAACTTTTGCGCATTACTTTCGGGTACATCCTCGCAGTGAAACACTAAAATATGTACATTAAACTGGGTCGATTTATTAACCTATATCGCGCCATCGATTTTTCGATAGGTTTTGGGCTCAGGAAAAATGTTCCACTTAGCATACCCAAAAAAATAATTTTCGAGCCTGCAAAATTTAAGTTTTTTGACTTTTTTTCTTTGATTTTTAAGGTTTTTTTCATGACCTACTTAAAAAATTTTCATTTGATTTTAAAATTTTCATGTATACCCTGTCCGACCCAAAATTGTCCGCTTAAAACTTTGGCGATAACAGTTTTTAGAAAAAAAAATATTTTTTAGGATTTGAGGAGTGTTTTGGTGAACAAATTTATTTTTTCGCCATTCTTTGTAAGGGTTTCTTCAGAAACGTGCAAAAGTGTTGCCGATGAAAACGAATTTGTCTTATAGTTCCTATCCCACTTAAAATTATGAGATAAAAACGTTGGCATTAACAGTTTTTAAAATCATATACAAATTCTCATAGATATACATATTCCACAACTTGCCATTGGCCATGAAATGAAACTTTTGCGCATTACTTTCGGGTACACCCTCGCAGTGAAACACTAAAATATGTACATTAAGCCGGGTCGATTTATTAACCTACATATATCGCGCCATCGATTTTTCGATAGGTTTTGGGCTCAGAAAAAAAGTTCCACTAAGCATACCCAAAAAAATAATTTTCGAGCCTGCAAAATTTTAGTTTTTTGACTTTTTTCTTTGATTTTTAAGGTTTTTTTCATGACCTACTTAAAAAATTTTCATTTGATTTTAAAATTTTCATGTATACCGTGTCCGACCCAAAATTGTCCGCTAAAAACTTTGGCGATAACAGTTTTTAGAAAAAAAAATATTTTTTAGGTTTTGAGGAGTGTTTTGGTGAAAAAATTTATTTTTGCGCCATTCTTTGTAAGGGTTTCTTCAGAAACGTGCAAAAGTGTTGCCGATGAAAACGAATTTGTCTCATAGTTCCTATCCCACTTAAAATTATGAGATAAAAACGTTGGCATTATCAGTTTCTAAAATCATATACAAATTCTCATAGATATACATATTCCACAACTTGCCATTGGCCATGAAATGAAACTTTTGCGCATTACTTTCGGGTACATCCTCGCAGTGAAACACTAAAATATGTACATTAAACTGGGTCGATTTATTAACCTATATCGCGCCATCGATTTTTCGATAGGTTTTGGGCTCAGAAAAAAAGTTCCACTAAGCATACCCAAAAAAATAATTTTCGAGCCTGCAAAAGTTTAGTTTTTTAACTTTTTTCTTTGATTTTTAAGGTTTTTTTCATGACCTCTTAAAAAATTTTCATTTGATTTTAAAATTTTCATGTATACCCTGTCCGACCCAAAATTGTCCGCTAAAAACTTTGGCGATAACAGTTTTTAGAAAAAAAAATATTGTTTAGGATTTGAGGAGTGTTTTGGTGAACAAATTTATTTTTTCGCCATTCTTTGTAAGGGTTTCTTCAGAAACGTGCAAAAGTGTTGCCGATGAAAACGAATTTGTCTTATAGTTCCTATCCCTCTTAAAATTATGCAATAAAAACGTTGGCATTAACAGTTTTTAAAATCATATACAAATTCTCATAGATATACATATTCCACAACTTGCCATTGGCCATGAAATGAAACTTTTGCGCATTACTTTCGGGTACACCCTCGCAGTGAAACACTAAAATATGTACATTAAGCTGGGTCGATTTATTAACCTATATCGCGCCATCAATTTTTCGATAGGTTTTGGGCTCAGAAAAAAAGTTCCACTAAGCATACCCAAAAAAATAATTTTCGAGCCTGCAAAATTTTAGTTTTTTGATTTTTTTTCTTTGATTTTTAAGGTTTTTTTCATGACCTACTTAAAAAATTTTCATTTGATTTTAAAATTTTCATGTATACCCTGTCCGACTCAAAATTGTCCGCTAAAAACTTTGGCGATAACAGTTTTTAGAAAAAAAAATATTTTTTAGGTTTTGAAGAGTGTTTTGGTGAAAAAATTTATTTTTTCGCCATTCTTTGTAAGGGTTTCTTCAGAAACGTGCAAAAGTGTTGCCGATGAAAACAAATTTGTCTCATAGTTCCTATCCCACTTAAAATTATGCGATAAAAATGGTGGCATTAACAGTTTTTAAAAAAAAATTTTTTTTTTTTTTGGTTTTTGGGACTTGTTTTGGTCGAAATTGATTTTTTTCATTTTCAAGGCTCCAAATCATTTTTTATGGATATGTTTCCGTTAGACCCACCAATAAGAATACCAAATAGATGGTTGTCTGAAAAAATCGTCAAGATCGGACATATTTTTGTCGAAATTGATTTTTAGTCCCAAGTGAATTCATGCGCTAAAAACAGTGGTAGGTGCAGTTTTTGAAAAGAAAAAATTTTTGTCCGATCGTGACGATTTTTTTAGACAACCATCTATGCCCAATACGTAAGCTTGTGGTAAAATTTGATGTTGCTAGCTGTTAAAATGAGGCAGAAATGGCGAAAACCCTCTTATTGAACAATCGGTTGTATGGGAGGTATATGCTATAGTGGTCCGATCCGGTCGATTCCGACAATTGTCAAATCCCCATCAAAATATGCCTGCTTACCAGATTTCATCAAGATATCTCAAAAATTGAGGGACTAGTTTGCGTTCACACAAACGGACAGACAGACGGACAGACGGACATGGCTAAATCAACTCAGCTCGTCCCCTGATAATTTTGGTATACTTATTGGTGGGTCTAACGGAAACGTATACATAAAAAATGATTTAGAGCCTTGAAAATGAAAAAATCGATTTCGACCAAATGAAAAAAATCGATTTCGATTTTTTTTAAACTGTTAATGCCAACGTTTTTATCGCATAATTTTAAGTGGGATAAGAACTATGAGAAAAATTCGTTTTCATCGCCAACACTTTTGCACGTTTGTGAAGAAACCCTTACAAAGAATGGCGAAAAAATAAATTTTTTCACCAAAACACTCCTCAAAACCCAAAAAATATTATTTTTTTTTTTTCAAAAAACTGTTATCGCCAAAGTTTTTAGCGGGCAATTTTGAGTCGGACAGGGTATACATGAAAATTTTAAAATCAAATGAAAATTTTTTAAGTAGGTCATGAAAAAACCTTAAAAATCAAAGAAAAAAAGTCAAAAAACTCAAATTTTGCAGGCTCGAAAATTATTATTTTGGGTATGCTTAGTGGAACTTTTTTTCCTGAGCCCAAAACCTATCGAAAAATCGATGGCGCGATATGGGTTAACTTTCTTCCATGCAAATCAACCCAGCTTAATGTACATATATACATATGTATGTGCTTATACAAAAAAAATTGATTTGAGTATGTCCACCGGTTCATTAAACCGCGCAAATTTACATGCATACATATCTACATATGTATATACAAATTCATGATATATATGATTATTGGCGCCGAAAAGGCGAAATAATGGACCGGCCGGCTCATTGCTCAGTGTAGATGTCAATTGTAATTTTGTTATAACATCACTCGCTACCGCAACAGACTTTAGATTTTCACCTATAAGTGTTTGTTTTTCATACATTTATTCAATAAATAGCACCCGCTAAAAAATTGTATAACTATATATTAAGGATGCATGTGAAAAATTGTAAGTGTTTTAAATATTAAATAATTGTTTTCTTGTTTTAAATAAAGATAATTACTCTCTGAAGTGAACACAATATCGTGTCGAAACGCGTCGGAGTTAGAAAAGATAAATTAAGTTTTTTGCTTTAAACTCAACGGCCAATACAGCTCTGAATAAGTACAAAACATAAAACTTTTAAGTTTTTATGGGTTTCGTCATTGATATGGGAAAGTTTTGATTGCAATTTTCAAAACTTGAGCAGTACTTTCTTGATAGTAAAATCTTTGTTGCAGGAACATATACGCGACGTATAGTGGGGAGTTTCGAAAGGAAATTGTTCACGAGTACGGGCACAGTTAGACCTCGGAGTGTGACTATTGGAAAACGCTATTAAACATTTTTATTTAGAAAAAGTTTCTGATATCCAAATGACATGTTTTCAAACTGCTTTTGATTCCAATGTATAATTTGTTTTTTTTTTTTTGTGATTCTATATTATTTAATTTTTTTTTTATTTCAAGAAAGATTCTTTGTACTGTTTCCTTTTCTTTTTAATCTATTTTAAACAGGACTGTCTAAAAATTTTTATATAGAAGTGCAAATCACAATAGATATACAAAATTATATTTCATTGAAAAAAAAAAATATATTTAAAATGTTTAAAGAATTTTGAAGGTCTCCTTAATTAATAAATAATGAATTCAAATTTTTCTGAGTGCTACTGCTTTTGCAAATTTTTTGGTATCAATTTGTTAGTGTAAATTTTAATATCATACCTAAGTCCCTTGGCTTCTTATGGAAGTGCTTTTTCTTTGCACTTTCATATGAAATTCAGGCACTTTCATATGAATCGAATTTATATGTGAGTGCATATGGGAGTGCTATGAATTTTTTTTTTTATATTCAAAGTGTGAATTTGTATATATGGCTTTTCTTCAGGGCAAAACAAAAACAAAAGTGCTGTAAGTGTATAGGAGTTGAACTGCTCTGGTTTTAAATATACCCGATATACGAATTAACGATTGTAAACTTGTGATTATCATAGTTTAGGTGCTCGTTTCCTAAAATATTTGACCCTAAAGCCTTATTTATGTTTCTAGCGAATGTGGTATAGACGCATAGAAAATTATCTGCCGTCTCCTCGCCCTCAAGTTGGGCTAGGACTTTTAAGGTCTGATCCCACATATTTTACTCAAAAGGCTCATACCTGGGACTATTATCAACTTCGGAAGTTATAAAAGGTTTTGAAATATTTTATTAAATTAGAAGACTTCATTAAGAGCCTATAAAGCACTCACCTATCGAAGCTTTTACTCTTCCTTTTGGGCATTGAATAATTAAAAAATTGTTATGAAAGCGCTGAGTAAAACCAATCCAAAACTATACCGAATCCGATAAATTTACATCGCTTTCTTTATCATTTTAAATGGAACTTTCTTAAAGAAAAAGTATTGTTATTAGTCCTCCGTACACTGCGATCTTAATTTAGATTTATTGTGGTTGACCCTTCAGCCTATTACTGAATCTGGAGGCATTTGACGTACCTCTTCAGGCTTTTAACTCCATATCACGAAGGTATTAAGTGTAACGCCACCTATATTGAAAAGTCTCTGCCTTGCCAGAGCGACGCATTGGAAAATAATGTGAACCGGCTTTTCATTATTCAGCTCATAAATGCAACAAATTTGTTTATCTGATAGATTTATCTTACTTAAGCTATGTTGTTGCTCTTGTTGTAGCGAAAGGACACTCCCCGAAGGCCTTGGGGAGCGTTATCGATGTTGAAGGTCCTTTTCCGGATGCAGATCCGATACGATCCGGTAACAAGCACCATTAAGGTACTAGACCGATCATCTCGGAAACGATTTGGTATGACCACATGCTACCTTCTAGGCCATCCACTACCTAGATCCATTAAGAACTTGGGTTGGAGAAGCTATATATTGCGCTGGCAACCCCTTCAAAGGGTTGCGCTACACAACCTCTTGAATTAATTTGGTATTTTAGTTGCCTGTTACGACAGTCATACCTACCGCGGGTGTATTCTAAGCCCCCTAAATCGATGGGGTGTTATATAGGTTATCGTACACTACAGTGTCCCGCATAGTACCCAGTGACAGTTGTTGCAGGTTCTCTTTGCTTAAATTAATGTGTTTGACTGATACTCTCTTTGCTTAGTACAAATAATTTGGCCTGCGTTTGCTATGGACACACAATCCAGTGTCGCCTGAACTGCTGTTACCTGTGATTCCCCTAGTGTGTGCCTTCGTGAGTTCACAGAGAAGTTCTGTACCATAGAATTCTGCTAAAGCACCCTGCTTGAATAGGTATTCCGCCTGTTAATTTCCTTTTTCTTTATGATTACATTCGAGCCTTGTTTTTTTTAACATATTCTGAAGCCTTATTGAAAACTTTACGGACTCATAGAACTAACTTTTTGAGGACTCTCTCAATGCGTGTAAGGGAATTTTATGATCTCTCTTCTCTACTTTAATGCGAGGAAATAAATTTTAACCATTCCGAAATGAGATTCAACCTTAATATTGTATGGTTAAGAGAGCTCATCTCACTCATCCTCGTTCCTTCTTTTTCTTCTTCTTCTTGTAGCGATAAATAAACACCCCGAAGGTTTTGGGAAGTGTTATCGATGTTAGTGTTCCTTTGCCGGATATAGTTCCGGTGCGTTCTGATAATTAGGCACTAGCCCTTATATCGGGACAACGTTGAACCTTTTAGGTCATACCGCCCCGCCACACTCCCTAGTTCCATGAGAAACCAAGCAATTTTCTTTAACAGTAAATTGAGAGTTTATTTAATTGAAACTGAACATTTTTTTATATAAAACTTTGGGTTATCTTGTTTTTGGATAAGCTTAAGTAATACAAAGAAACCCTAATTTTTTTCATGTTTCACGCCTTTTCTCTCTCATTCGTGTTTGTTAAACGGTTTTATTTAGCTTGATTTGGTTGACTGGCATGAATTTTGTAATTGAAATTTAAGTAACTTCCCGATAAGCTACAAGCTTGAAACTTGGAATATAGTTCAGGAGCCGATGACAATGCAATAATAAGAAACAACTCGCCGCTAGGTGGCGCATGATCGAAGTATTCTAAAAAATCGTATTTGTGGTCCGATTAGGCTCATATTTGGAACACATAATACATACAAGAATAGAAAGCGACCTATGGAAAAAATCGCCACTAGGTGGCGCAAGCATCGAGATATTCAAAACAATCGTATTTGTAGTCCGATTCGGCTCATATTTGGAACACATAATACATACAAGAATAGAAAGCGACTTATGAAAAAAATCGCCGCTATGTGGCGCAAGGATCGAGATATTCAAAAAAATCGTATTTGTGGTCCGATTTGGTCCATATTTAGAACACATAATACATACATGAATAGAAAGCGACCTATGATGTCCGATTTGGCTCAGATTTGGAACAAATTTATAACACAACAAATCGTAGAAGTGAGATCAAAATATTTTGGAGTTGCAGGAGGGACAAGCATAGGTGGCGCAGAGTCGAGTGAAGTCTTTGGAAGGATTATGTATTGAGGACTTAGATGTAACAAATTGTCAGGAAAGAGTCCTTTCTTCCGCTGGTTGATATATAGATGGAAGGAATAAAAAACACATTCCAGGACTATCAATCAAGTTTTATATCTAATTTTATACAATCTTAAAAAGTTTGTCCCGCCGCGATGATTCCTTCCATATATGCGAATGAGGCAGGGCGTGATTCAAGGGGTTGATAAGTGCAATACAAAGCTTTATAGCTTCAAAGCTTCCGCAGCCCAATTGTCAACCTCACCTACGCGAGGGGAATCCTGTTACAAATATGAGTATATCATTCACATATTTAGCAGGCGAGACTCTGGGGACTCCAAGTTCCTCACGGAACTAGGGGGTGTGAAGGGCGGGATGGCCTAGAAGGTTTAATGTGGTCATATTAATTGTTCCCGAGATGGTCGGGCTAGTTTCCTAATGTTGCTTTGTTACCGGAACCTACCGGATCTATATCCGGCAAAGGACCATCAACATCGATAACTCTCCCCAAATCTTTAAGGGAATGTCTTTATCATTAATACAACAACAACAACAACAGGCAGGGCCTGAGCGAGAATTGGGAACAGTTTTCAAACTGCAAACAAGAAAAACCTTCACTTAGCCATTCAATCAATCAAGTTGTGCCAATACATCACTTTATGCGTGAACAAAATATTTTTACTTGGTTTACGTCCAACTTTTGTTCGAGCAAAATATGCAGCTATTATAACAATCGACAACGATTCCCTGCTTGGGAAAATCAATTAATCATCTTGATGGTTCTCAATCAATTGTTCCAGTTAATACTTTTCTTTTTACTTATATAAAGTTATACTTATTATTTCAGCTTTCTTTGTTATTTTGTATTGTTATTTGTTATTGTTGTTATTAATTTAATCACCTAAGTTTTTTTGTCGTTCATTGAAATCGCTCAGATTTATCATCAGATTCCCTCTGGACAATTGACGTCAAGCAATTGTGCCAGAATTTTGATGTGCTTTAAGCGCCGCCGGTCGTTAAATGTCCGATTTTATCTGAAGTATAGCAAAAAGAAATGTATTGTAATTTTCATTCATTTAGCAAAACAAAAATATTTATATGTATGTGTGCGTAATGCGCAAGTGAAAAAGTGAAAAAAATTCTTTAAAGAAAAAAATTTAACAAAATCTTCTCGAACGTTTATTGTTAACTTAACTACAAGTTGAGCAACAACTGATTACAGGACATTGTTTTTGTTTTCTAGTATTTATTTTATTTAAATTTGTATTTTCACATTTTATTTTCTATAAGGCTCAGTTTCACAACAGCAACTTATCTTTTTAACTCACGAGCTGAGCTGACTTTTCTTGAGGGGTTAAGCTCTTGCATTTTTGACAAAGTTTAAAATTCATTTTAATTTAAAAAGTTATGCAAGCGAGCCTAAGCCTTGTTCTTTTTCTTATCCTACCTTCTCAGCAGAAAAAATGGGAACCAATCACGCAAAGCGATTGTTTCGCTCTACAGTGGACTTATTCTGTAACTCGATTCGATAGGAAATGCGACCCGAAGGCCGTCAAATTACATACATATTTTTTTATATCTAATCCGATAGAAATTTCTTTCGAATCGAGTTACACAATACGACCCCAGTTTTGACGCACGGATACAGAGTGGGCAGTTGATACCCACACTTGTACCTGGAGCGATGAAATCTAAGCTCTATGTATTTCAGTTGATTAATCAAAAGTTGCGACTATTTCAGAACCATCCACAACTGAACCAGTTAAGAACTCGTGTACAAGGTCTTCAATGCCATTCGGTAGGGCATCATAATGTTAAAAGTGTCAGTTGAAAACAGTGCAAGGGGTCAGCATTCGAAATAGCGCCACCTCTTAATACGATAGTTGTGCCCTAGTTCAGCACTAGTGCGATTAGCGACAGAGTTACTTTCGCTCAACTCGTATGCAATACAATAATGTGAACGAGCGAGCCGCTACGCTCGTTATTGACAATAATTACTTACGCGTGTTGCCACACATTTATCGTAATTGAATCGCTAAAAATGTATAAATAAACAAAAAAAAAATACATGCTCTTATAATTTACTGAGTCACATCATGTTACTAAAAAGAGTTCATTCATTCAATTTTTGCTATTTGTGAAATTGATGAACTTTGAGAATAAAAAACGTGACGTGTTACAAATACATGTCTGAAGTCTTAATTTAACAAACAGCATCATAGTCCGAATTTAGCTAGTTATGCGTAACTACCACGTTGACATGATTCGATTATAAGAGAAAGACTCAAGGAGTAAGCATAAACCAAATCCTAACAATAAAATCAGGGAATTAGGGTAATAGGTTAGGTTAGGTTGAACTGGCTGGTCCGTGAGGACTTCACATATACTGAAGGAGGTTGTAGCGTTATCAAAAGTTTGCTCAATGACCAAGCTGAAAAACCCTATCAGACATCAGAATATAATAGTGAACAGTAGGAGCATTGCTTATAAATTACTGCAAAAAGTTACTAAGCTCTTGAAGCGGGCCTTTAAATATTCCACACAATTTGGATTAAAAAACAGATAGTATACATATGTATTAGGGTGGGTCAAATTTATTGTTGAAAAGACACATCCAGTTTCTGAATCCATGGGTCATACTGAGTAATATTGTCCATGGGACCATAGGTCTGAAATGAATTTCGATCTTCCCTAATTTTATTAAGAAATTTTATATCCCAATCCGAATAGCGGCTCACACAAGTAAAATACATGAAAATAAATGTCAAATTCGGATTCGGATTGGGATATAAAATTGTCTAACAAAATTAGAGAAGCTCGAAATTCATTTCAGACCTATGGTCCCATGGACAAGATTACTCAGTATTTTTTTTTCTCGGACGTTGTGGCAGCGCATAGACCCATAGATTCAGAAACTGGATGTGCGCCTGAAATTTTTTCCCCCCATTTTTTCCCATACAATTTGGCCCGCCCTAATATGTATGTATCAAAATTATGTATAAAGGGTATAGCAACAAAAAGGCAATAGTTAGAGATAATTTACAAAGCGCGTGGCGGGGCATTCATAGAGCATATGGTATGAATGTTGGCGATTTCAAGTTCAATATTCAGCTTCTAGTAACCATCGCCGTTTGTACATTTTGTAAATTTTCTTTAATATCAATAAGGAAAAACAAAACAATACCAGTGCCTATATTATATTATAAATCCGTCCCCTTGGCAAATACTAGGCAAAAAAAATTGTTTCAATTAGTAAGAAGTTTTTCCAAGCGGGGTCGCCTGGGTTTTTATTTTTTACGCCGATAACAAATTGCTAACACTCCCTGGACAAAGCGATCACTTTTCAATAACAAAACCAGTCGTTACCTCATATATGTATAATAAACCAATCCAAAACTCTTCACAAATAAGTCGAAAACTTATCAAAAACTTTTCTAACTTTTCGATAATACGCCGGAAACAAAGTGATAACTCTTTGATAACATTGAGATATCAATTCGAGATTTTTTTACAACTATAACTTTTCGATAACAAACAAATAACTCGTCGATAAAAAATCAATCACCTTTGTTACCGATAGCAAGCTGATAACATTTTTATAGCAAATCGATTACCCGTCTATACACGTCGATAACACGCCGATAACAAACCCATAAATCACAGATCCCGGCGATGGCAAAACGTTGATACTTTGATAACAAATTAATGACACCCGGTCCGGCTTCGGTTCCGGCTTCGATATTCCTATCCACTCTCTTTCTTTTTTCTTTTCCATTCACCTTTGTATCTTTCCTTTCCTCTCATTTCCTTATTCTCCTTTCCACTCCAAGACTTTTCCTTTCCTTTTTATTTTCTTGTCTTGCATTGCCTTGCCTTTTCCACTATTTATTCCCCCATACAGTGAGCAAAGATGTTTACACATCACTAAAACTTTTATTTTCCAGTGTTTCTCGAAATCTGTTAATTCCAATCAGGTAATAATTTATCGATTCAAATGCCAAGTGTATCTTACCATATTTCAAGTGTCAAGCACTTAGTTATGATTAATCAATTCATTGTTTTTTTTATTTACTTTTTTTCTATCTGATAATTATAAATTTTCTATTCACAAACTCGTGCAAATGTCCACAAGAAACTTGAGTATATTTGGATTTGTTTATTTTGTTTTGTTTTTTAATGTAACGCAAACACTTTATAAACAATAAACAACACTCGCTGAATAAGATCATTTTGCAATTTTGCTTGCATTCCAATTAAAACTTTTTTTTTTAATATTTTTATCTACATATTTTTATTAATTTTATTTTACAGTTGTTTTATTTTTGTTTACTTTTTAATTATCTAATTTCATTTCTATTCTTTTTTTTTGTAACAAAATACTGACAACCGTGCAAAAAAAAACGTTTATCAGCGAATCATAAAAATAACAAATTTATAAATATAAAATTAAAATTTTTGTTTGCGTTTTATATATATTTATTTTTTTATTTTTGTTATTTGCTTTCCAAGTTCTGTTTGTTTTGTAGTACTGATAAGTCACGAGTTGCACCTAAGCCTGGGTAATCATATAAATATATATACTGTACTGTTATTTATACAACTATAACAGCACATTGAGATGTACATATGTACTTCTTGCTACTTGTAGTAAGCCTTGGTATCTGTATATACATTGGGCTGGGTCGATTTGTATGGACGAAAGTTAACCGATATCGCGGCATCGATTTTTCGATAGGATTTGGGCTCAGGAAAGCTCGAAAATTATATTTAGTGGAATTTTTTTTCCTGAACCCAAATCCTATCGAAAAATCGATGGCGCGATATCGGTTAATAAATCGACCCAGTCTAATATACATACAAATACATAAATACAAACACATAAATAAATATGTACGGTTCAATACCTTGTGGGAAATTAAGTAGAAATTTATCAAAATAATTGACTTCTTATCCACTTTTCATATATTTTTGCAGTATCTAAAATTCAAGTCATCAAAAATAGACCCTCGCTAGTTTGGGCGAAGCATACTTTAATTCAGTAGTCACCAAAATTGAAACTGTCGCCCGAAATGGTCCGGAAATAATATCGATAGAAACCGGAAACTATTCGGATAAAATCCGGAAACAGCTTCGAAATGGTCTCAGCTATATTTTTACGAAAACAACCAATTGTTCCGAAATAGTTCCGAAAATACGTCTTTAAGAGCTCAGATACGGCCACGAAGTAGTCATAAAAAATCGTGAAATAAACCTGAAAAGGGCCCTAAAAAATCCCCAAAAAAAAAAAACTTGATGACTAAAAATAGAAGTTCTGTACTTCAATTTCAATTTTATGAACTTCAGTTGTAATTTTCTGAACTTAAATTTAAAATTCTTAGCTTCAATTGCACCTTTCTCAACTAAAACTGAAACGGTGTAGGGCTCCACCACTTCTTTTGCAAAAAAATGTAGCCAGTAGATATTTACATCCACAAAATTGTTTATCTCCATGTTATATTTCATTCAAACCCGTTCATCCGTTTTGGCCTGAATGAGTCACAAAATGATCTAAAAAATTATTCATAAGTAACTGTTTCCTAGTATAATTAGCTAATAGATCCTCCTAGACTATTGGTTATCTGTGTGCCAAATCATCATCATTCATACAATTCCATTTAGCGCTTATTACAAGATAAGTCACAAAGACAAACGTCTGAGCAACTAAACTTATATATTTATAATATTAATAAGATAAGATTAGGCTGTGTAAATTCGTGTGAGAGTATTGTGTACATCATTCAGCACACAAATCACCTACCAAGATTGCGCATTCACGAGTTCAAATTTGCTTCGTTCTGCGCATCTATGTCACAGTTGACCCTTGATCGAATGAAAAAAAGAGCGAGAACAAAAAGAGCTAAAGGAAAAGGGTCAATTCATACGTCATAAAAACAGCTGATCTAATTTTTACATGCGCATTGCGCAATCTTCTTGTGTGATTTTTGTGAAACGGATCCTAGTTCAGGTTTTTAGTAACATCACATATTATTAGTCATCCCTACAGGGTACATACACAACTCATACATGGAAATTTGAAATATCTACCATGCAATACAAAGACATATCATTGTAAATACGAGTATACCTCTTGTATCCGCACTTGTATTTGCATAAGCATGACTGTATTTACCACATTCGTAAAAATATTGACACAATTGTTGGACCAATTAAATTAAGTACCTACAGACGGTAGATAATAAAAGCAAGAAGAATAGCGGCCATATGTGTGAATTGGACTTTGTTTATTACCAATTAGGTAATTTACGCAAAAGTAATTAAGTTGCTATGTAATATGGTATTATCACAATTTTGCACGTGCCCTCTAAATTTTGCCGCAACGAGTGATATTTGCGAATAAACAAAGATTAAAATCTAAAGATTAATTAATCTCTCTTTAGAAATTGGAAGAGAAGCTCGGCCTAAAATCTCTTCGGAGGTTGTCGCGCCTTAAATTTTTTTAGAAGACTTAAAATCAGATATTTAAATAAAAATACAAACCATTTCTGAACTTTTTCCAGTTTTGTATTTAGTTTCATATTTCGATGGATGTTGGTAATCAATTCAAACTACGTTAGTAAAATAGAAAAAATACATTATGGTTCACTAAGGCCCGGTTTTCAGTACGATTTCGTCTCAGTTTCTCAGTTAAACTACACTAAATCGCGCCACGTTTTTATTTTTTACGCCGATAACAAATTTTTAACACTCCCTGTACAAATCGATAACTTTTCAATAACAAATCGATAACCCGTCTTTACCTCATATATATAATAAATTAGCAAAAACTTCACTAATAAGTCGAAAACTTTTCAAAAAGAATTTGATAACTTTTCGATAACACGCCGAAAACAAATTGGTATCTCTTTGATAACATCGAGATATCAATCGAGACATAAAATTAACAACGTATCGATTACTTATCGATAAATAATTGAAAATTTTTCCATAATAAGTTAACAGCTCTTCGATAATAAGTTGATAGTTTTTCGATAGCAAACCAATAACTTGTAGATAAAAAATCGATAGCACATCGATCACCTTTGTTACCTATAGCAAGCTGATAACATTTTGATAGCAAACCGATTATTTAACGGTAAAAAACCGTTAAATCACAGATCCCTCCGATAGCAAACCGTTGATACTTCGATAACAAATTAATAACACCTCGTCCGGCTTTGGTTAGGGCTTCATTTTTGACATCTAATGTTCCCTCTCCTATCCCTTCTTTTCCTTTTTCTCTTTCCTTTCTTTGTATATTTCCTTTCCCTTCATTTCCTTTCCTTTTTCTTCCCGTTCCTCTCCTTTCCATTCCTGTCCTTTCCTTTTTCTTTCTTTACCTATCCTTGCTTTTCATTCCATTTTATTCCCTGTCCTTTCTCATTGCCATGCCTTACCTTACGCTTACATTATTTATTTCTCCATACAGTGAGCAAAGATGTTTACACTTAACTACAAGTTTGCTTTTCCACTGTTTCTCAACTTAAACTTATTCTGCAGCTTCTCAGTCTACTTTAACTGAAGTTTAAGCTGATATTAAGCGGCCGATCTGGAAGGGTTAAACTATAGTTAACCTATCAGTTATTTACGTTCGTTCGCAATGGCGTCGAATATACCCAACAAGCATTTGGGCTTGGGTACCATTAAAGCTCGTGTTTATACAGGGCTGCAAACCGCCTCGAAAATCGAAACGGTTCAGTTCAGTGGTTCGAACCAATCAGGTAAAACTTGAACCGTTTTATTATTATTATTAATTAATTATGTATATTTATTAATTTTTAATAATTCCAATTTAATATATCGTTCTAACTATAACGCAAACTATATAGTATATACATTTCAAATTTTCATCAGTTTTCCAGACTTATTAAAAACTTTCAAAAAATTTCTGAGTGTGCAGTTTTGTAGCTCATCTAACTGTAGTGTAATAATGTGCAAGTTTCAGGAGGGTATTCGCATTTTTTTCCATACACCGCATGAACAAAATTTGTTTTCATATATAAGATATGTGCAACACCCTCGAGGAAAATATTTAAAAAAATTAACGGCAATTCTCATCTACTTGAAACTTGCATACTATTACACTACAATTGAATGAGCTTCAAGACTGCACATTCAGAAATTTACTAAAAATTGATAATAAAAAGTTTCAAAAATTTATAAAAATTTTATTAATTTAACTTAAAAATTTTTATAATTATACATATGTATGTGGTTTGTGTTATAGTTCGGACTATGTTATAAATGAAAAATGAAAAAGTTCTTTCATATACAAAGTTGTTATGCAGGGGGTTTGAATTCATTATGTAAATTGTTTATTTTTTCACAAGCTTTTTTACCAAGTAGATGCTATTAATATCAAAAGTGAAAACTCACGGCGTCGAGACAAAATGTGTGCAATTTTATCTTAGAGTTGTATTTTCAAGCATAGTGGTGAATTAAATAAGTTAAGTGATTTTTGTTGAAACTTTATTTTGAACCGGTTTGCAGCCCTGGTTTTATAGCTTTAAAATCTCAAAAGTTGTTTCGAAAGAGTGACTCAACTTGAGAATCATAACGTTCTCAGCAAAATAGTTAATTTTTTATAAAGCAAAAAAAGATAGTTCCCAACTTGTACTCAAGTATGGTTCTCTCATTGTACTCAAACGTAAGATTCCAATGCTACAGTATTTTCACGAAAATAAAATGAAACATTTATGATTTATTTTTAATTGATAACACTTCATTACTGCTACCCAACAGCTATTAGCTTTGGTGGTACCACCTTGAAAACGATTTTTTTCAACTGCATCTCAACCCGATAAAGAATGTAGCATAATTTGAGAATGACTTTGGGGATCAACTCAAGAACTATAAATTTTTCAAAATTTCTCGAAGGTTGGTTTGTGATTGGAGAATGATTTTAAATTACCACTTGAATAATTAGAGGATGATGTTGTATATCAAGCCGAAAACTGAGAACTGAAAACGAAAATCGACACTGATGATGGCACAACGCCTAAACCGGTTTACTCGAAACCAAATTTGGCAAGGGCTGGCGGAAATTCGTTCCAACATACATCAGATATACCGATGTGGCCAATTAAATAGCGCCAGTAAGCCTACTAATAAATTTCCCAGGCCTAAATAGCTATTTCAGTTTGAGTCAGTTTCAGTTTTTGTTTTTATACTCAGTTGAGCAGAGCTCACAGAGTATATTAACTTTGATTGGATAACGGTTGGTTGTACAGGTATAAAGGAATCGAGATAGATATAGACTTCCATATATCAAAATCATCAGGATCGAAAAAAAATTTTATTGAGCCATGTTCATCCGCCCGTCCGTTAACACGATAACTTGAGTAAATTTTGAGGTATCTTGATGGAATTTGCTATGTAGGTTCCTGAGCACCCATCTCAGATCGCTATTTAAAAGGAACAATATTGGACTATAACCACGCCCACTTTTTCGATATCGAAAATTTCGAAAAACCGATAAAGTACGATAATTCATTACCAGAGACGAATAAAGCGATGAAACATGGTAGGTGAGTTGAACTTATGACGCAGAATAGAAAATTAGTAAAATTTTGGACAACGGGCGTGGCACCGCCCACTTTTAAAAGAAGGTAATTTAAAAGTTTTGCAAGCTGTAATTTGGCAGTCGTTGAAGATATCATGATGAAATTTGGCAGGAACGTTACTCCTATTACTATATGTATGCTTAATAAAAATTAGCAAAATCAGAAACGAACACGCCCACTTTTAAAAAAAAAATTTTTTTTAAGTCAAATTTTAACAAAAAATTTAATATCTTCACAGTATATAAGTAAATTATGTCAACATTCAACTCCAGTAATGATATGGTGCAGCAAAATGCAAAAATAAAAGAAAATTTCAAAATGGGCGTGGCTCCGCCCTTTTTCATTTTATTTGTCTAGGATAATTTTAATGCCATAAGTCGAACAAACATTTACCAATCCTTGTGGAATTTGGTAGGGGTTTATATTCTGGGACGATAACTTATTTCTGTGAAAAAGGACGAAATCGGTTGAAGCCACGCCCAGTTTTTATACACAGTCGGCCGTCGTCGTCCTTCCGCTCGGCCGTTAATACGATAACTTGAGCAAAAATCGATATATCTTTATTAAACTCAGTTCACGTACTTATCTGAACTCACTTTGTATTGGTATAAAAAATGGCCGAAATCGGACTATGACCACGCCCACTTTTTCGATATCGAAAATTACGAAAAACGAAAAAATGACATAATTCTATACCAAGTACGAAAAAAGGGATGAAACATGGTATTTGGATTAGTTTATTGACGCAAAATATAACTTTAGAAAAAAACTATGAAAAATGTGTGACACCTAACATATTAAGTAGAATGAAATGAAAAAGTTCTGCAGGGCGAAATAAAAAACCCTTGAAATCTTGGCAGGAATACTGTTCGTGGTATTACATATGTATATAAATAAACTAGCGGTACCCGACAGATGATGTTCTGGATCACCCTGGTCCACATTTTGGTCGATATCTCGAAAACGGCTTCACATATACAACTAAGGGCTACTCTCTTTTAAAACCCTTATTAATACTTTTAATTTGATACCCATATCGTACAAACACATTCTAGAGTCACCCCTGGTCCACCTTTGTGCCGATATCTCGAAAAGGCGACCACCTATACAACTATTACCACTCCCTTTTAAAACCCTCATTAATACCTTTAATTTGATACCGATATCTCGAAAAGGCGACCACCTATACAACTACCACCACTCCCTTTTAAAACCCTCATTAATACCTTTAATTTGATACCGATATCGTACAAACACATTCTAGAGTCACCCCTGGTCCACCTTTATGCCAATCTCTCGAAAAGGCGACCACCTATACAACTACCACCACGCCCTTTTAAAACCCTCATTAACACCTTTAATTTGATACCCATATCGTACAAACACATTCTAGAGTCACCCCTGGTCCACCTTTATGGCGATATCTCGAAATGGCATCCACCTGTAGAACTAAACCCCATGCCCTTTTTAAATACTCATTAACACCTTTCGTTTGATACCCATATTGTACAAACGCATTCTAGAGTCACCCCTGGTCCACCTTTATGCCAATCTCTCGAAAGGCGACCACCTATACAACTACCACCACTCCCTTTTAAAACCCTCATTAATACCTTTAATTTGATACCCATATTGTACAAACGCATTCTAGAGTCACCCCTGGTCCACCTTTATGGCGATATCTCGAAAAGGCGTCCACCTATAGAACTAAGCCCCACGCCCTTTTAAAATACTCATTAACACCTTTCCTTTGATACCCATATTGTACAAACACATTCTAGAGTCCCCCTGGTCCACCTTTATGGCGATATCTCGAAATGGCGTCCACCTGTAGAACTAAACCCCATGCCCTTTTTAAATACTCATTAACACCTTTCGTTTGATACCCATATTGTACAACCGCATTCTAGAGTCACCCCTGGTCCACCTTTATGCCAATCTCTCGAAAGGCGACCACCTATACAACTACCACCACTCCCTTTTAAAACCCTCATTAACACCTTTAATTTGATACCCATATCGTACAAACAAATTCTAGAGTCAACCCTGATCCACCTTTATGGCGATATCCCTAAATGGCGTCCACCCATATAACTATGGCCCACTCCCTCTTAAAATACTCTTTAATACCTTCCATTTAATACCCATGTCATACAAACACATTCCAGGGTTCCCTAGGTTAATTTTCCTTCATGGTGATTTTCCCTTATTTTGTCTCCATATCTCTCAACTGAGTATGTAATGTTCGGTTACACCCGAACTTAACCTTCCTTACTTGTTTTATTTTGCAAGAGTAAGCTAACAAGAATTACAATACTATTTCAACAATATCTTATATTAATAAGAATTTAAATTTAAATGCTCACTTCAGTGAAGCTGTTCCTGTGGACACTTAAATAAAGTCAATACAAATACATTTTTCCAAAGTAGAATTCTTAAATTTTTTTTTAATATTTCGTTGGAAATCCACGTTGTTTCAAAACTTGAGAGCATCTACGCTGCATGGAATTAATTAAATAGTGGCATCTTTCCACAGGTATAGCATACCAATGCTCTTTCACCTTTTCAAAAAGATCGTCTAAATTCTTGCATTTATCTTGGCCTACTGCCCTTTTCAAGTCTGCCCACAAATGCTCAATGGGGTTTTAATCAGCACCATTTGGTGCCCACTCAAGCACGTTAATGCTATTGTCCTCAAAAAACTGCTTGGCTATCTTGGCCGTATGCTTCGGATCTGAATCTTGTTGGAATTTCCAAATAACTGGCATAATCTCTTCGGCCCAAGGCAGCATAACATCTCTTAGTATTTCCACGTAATCAAAATTTCGCGGATTCTGTGGATCGGCCCTATGCCATTCCAAGAAAAACATCCCCAAATTTTTATGTTTCCCGCACCGTGCTTTACAACGGTTGATGTGTACTTGGGGTTAAATTGGGAACGTGAGGGCCGCCAAACATATCGTTTTGCACTAGGAGATATCCTATCTATTTTAGATTCGTCGCTCCATAGCACAAACATCCACTGATTCGCTGTCCAGTTGGCATGTGAGCGCGCGAACTCTACCCGACTTCTTCGTTCAGCTGGAGTAGTTAAAGGGCGCTTACGTCTCACTCTTCCAAAAAGACCTGCTTCGACAAGATATTGGAACTGCAATTTATTTAGATATTTCTCGGTTAATATCAGAGGAAGTCAGGCGGGGAGTGCTCCGCCTACCACACCGGATGCCCTGGGTTCAAACCCCGGACAAAGCAACATCAAAATTTTTAGAAATAAGGTTTTTCAATTAGAAGAAAATTTTTCTAAGCGGGGTCGCACCTCGACAGTGTTTGGCAAGCGCTCCGGGTGTATTTCTGCCATGAAAAGCTCTCAGTGACAACTCATCTGCCTCGCAGATGCCGTTCGGAGTCGGCATAAAATCATGTAGGTCCCATCCGGCCAATTTGTAGGGAAAATCAAGAGGAGCACGACGCAAATTGGAAGAGAAGCTCGGCCTTAGATCTCTTCGGAGGTCTTACATTTATTTATTTATTTATTTAGTTCATTTAGTGGCTCATTATTACACGGACTCTTTCCTGACAATTTGTTACAGTCTAAGTCCCCAATACGTAATCCTTCCAAAGACTTTACTCGACTCTGCGTTTGTATGCTTGTCCCTCCTCGAACTACAAAATATTTTGATGTCCTTCTACAGGACTGTATGTAATAATTGTTTCAAATATGAGCCAAATCGGACATCATATGTCGCCTTCTATTGTTGTATGTATTTCGTTTTCCAAATATGGACCTAATCGGACCACAAATACGATTTTTTTTAATATCTCGATCCTTGCGCCACCTAGCGGCTATTTTTTCATATGTCTCTTTCTATTCTTGTACGTATTATGTGTTCCAAATATGAGCCAAATCGGACCACAAATACCTTTTTGTTTTTAATATCTCGATCCTTGCGTCACCTAGCGGCTATTTTTTTCATAGCTCGCTTTCTATTCATATATGTATTATGTGTTCCAAATATGAGCCCAATCGGACCACAAATACGATTTTTTGAATATCTCGATCCTTGCGCCACCTAGTGGCGATTTCTTTCATAGCTCGCTTTCTATTCATGTATGTATTATGTGTTCCAAATATGAACCAAATTGGACCACAAATACGATTTTTTGAACTATTTCGATCCATGCGCCACCTATCGGAGTTTTTATTTCTTATTATTGCATTATCGTCGGGTTCTGAACTATATTCCAAGTTTCAACTTGTAGCTTATCGGGAAGTGACTTAAATTTCAATTACAAAATTCGTTCACAACGGGCGTGCTACCGGCCGTGCGGCCGGCCTGTCAAGTCAAGCTAAATAAAACCGTTTAATTAAAAACCACAATTATTAGCTACAGAGTTGATGCGCGGAAGATTTATGTATGTATTCCGATTTCCTAAATCTACTCAGGCCCGGTTTTTTAATAGTTGGTTAAGCTCAACTAAACTACGTTTGCTTGGACTTAAAAGAAAAATTTAAACTCCAGTTAAACTAAAGCGCAGTTTTTCAGTCATAGTTTAAAGCCGCCTTTCGGGTAGGCTTTTTTGTACAACATTGGTGTTTTTATTATCTAGATAATTTGCAGATACCGCAACAGCTGGATTTTGTTTACCCAACAAACATGGAAATGATATTTATTCAGCCTAGGAGTAATATACAGATGTGGTCAATTAAATACAGCCAACGTACACTTTTTTCGTCTCTCTTAACGTTTCATTCTTTTCTCTTAGATAACGGAACATTTTTTCCCTTTTTGTAGAGTTTGTGAGTTGTTGAGTGAGATACCGTTTGATTAAAAATATTTCCATAGTTTTACTTGGTTAGTGCATTATTGCTTAAAAAACTAAATAGAGCCTTTTCGAAAATTATAAAATTCTAAGTAAACAGAAACAGTTAAAATTCTTCAATAAAGTAAGTAGAGAAACGCAACAAGAAATAAAATATTATAGCTGTTGAATTTCATAGTCTCACGTTTTGGTACGATGTGGAGGTCAAAACATTGTACTCGAAGCCTGCGAGCAGTAATTATATGAGCTTAGCAAAGGTGGAAACTCTCAAAGGCGAATTGCTTCACGTTTAGGTTGCTCCAAAAAGATGGTAAAGAACGCACCAAAATATTTTAAGAAAAATAAGACAACTAATGCCGGTCCAATGAAAAAGCGAACACGTAAAACATCGGCCCATATTGATCGCAAGATTGTGCGACTAATGAAACTAAATAGAATGAGAAATAATAAGCAATTAAATAAAAACTAAAAACTTGAAAATAAAGAAATTAAAAAAAAATTTTTAAGTTAAACGGTTTCATTGAAAACAATACTTACATCAAGTAATAATAATACTAAAAGCTAGAAAATAATTAGGTAGGTCCTAGGCACTAGTCATCAGACTCCTCATCAATCTACGGCGTTGGTCAGACAATTAAATAAAAGCGTTGGACGCGTTAAATTTCTATTGATAGTCATATATAAGTAAGACCAACTGAACCTTAATAAGGTTATGCTGCGCCTCACATTTTTAGAAATTTCACGCGTTCAACGCTTTTATTTAATTGTCTGACCAACGCCGTAGATGTAAGTATGGTTTTCAATAAAATCGTTTAACTTAAAATGTTTTTTTAATTATTTTATTTCTGCATTTTGGTTTTACTCACGATTTTGATTTTAATTACATACAAACATAAACAAACAAGTGTAAACAAGGACGTAAGATTCAAACAGCAACAACAATAAATGCAATTAGGAAAACGTAAAGCAACCGCTGCATATTGAATTTAATGAGTACTTCAGAACGCCATAACATAACAACCCACATCGCGTGGTGAATGCACATTGGACAAGCCCCCTTTTCTCACTTTAACCGTTAATATTTGAATTTATTTTTATTCAAAACAATGTTTTATTATTAGCCATAGCTCATGACTTTTGATAGAGTTGTTTACTTGTTATGAATGCATATTAAACTTGCATTTCTGCGCACATACACACATATAAACTGCATACATATGTATGAAACATCAAATGCAAATATACCTATGTTCAAAATAATAGAAACAGCAAATTTTTAGCACGTATAAATAGCGTTACTTATATGTTAGTATGTATGTACATATGTAACTCTTTTATACCAAATAGAGAAAAAAAAGTTTTACGTATACGGACCGGTACACGTCATTTGAGTTGAAATGGATATGCTTGCGTGTCTCCAAGTTCCATTACATTTCCTAACTTTATAGAGTAGGCTGCACCAATTGCTGATGGATGTACGCTAAATTCCCGAATTGAGTAAACATTGGAACTCAACTCTTGCAGCTTCTTATTTTTCAGGCGGCAGATATCGTGATCGACAGGATACTGGCTTCTCGTTATTTGAACTTAAAAACAAATTTTTATTTAGAACTTTTGCTATCCGATGCCAACTTAAACGTTTAAATTTTTTTTTTTTTAATTTCGTTGAAAAAATTATCGACTGTAAATGTCTTACGTTCTTCCACTTTTTACTTTATATCTATCTTTGTTGTTACGGATGTCATTTCTATGGGTAGATCGTAAAATTTTATTTTAATCGTACGTCTAGAGATCAAATTCGAGTTTCAAATGCTGCTTACCTTGCAGTTTAATGGCACTTGGTTGTATGTCGTTTGCTATGTTAGACGGAAAATGGTTATGTCGGCATCCGTATCGTTCAGATGTGCTGTTTCTAAAATAAAAATCTTAAATGTGGGGCCGGATTTGCTACAAATTTACGTGATTACATAGTTATTACTAACACTGCTCAGCTGTGCGATATGTCTAACGGTTCGGGCTCAAAAGAGTTTATACCGTACTTTTTGTATTCCAAATTTTAAGCTAGCTGTTAAATTCCCTATAACCTTCTTCCGGTACATTTATATTTCGGGCGGGTGAGTGTACAGATAGCCTATCGGACGCTTCCCGAGGTGCTCTGTGCTTGAGCTTAACTCGTGCTTTTTTTCTCTACGAGTTTGTTGTTAGCGACCGATGATCGACTCGAGGATCATTGTAAATTCTGTAACAGTAACCGTTGAAGCTTCTGTGGCTGGTTGTGCAAATGCTGAAAGATGTTTAGTCCAGAGTCCTTATGAAGCGGTTTCTACCCCTTAACCCCCGGCTACAGGTATTATCTGGTACTAAATTTTTAACATTTGGGTTTTCTTTGTATTCATATATACATATGTATATTTTTTTATCTTTCTACTTTATAAAAAGTTAAAGACCCTATTTTGCTTAGAGCAAAACAGCCGATCTCCTGGACCGATTTTTCTAATTCAAGTCTTAAAATGACATATGTCTGACCCAGATTTATATAGGTGCATTCTTAACTGTAATTTCAAAAACAATATACCGTATAGATTACACGGAACGACAAATTATATATCTAACAAGTAAGGAAGGTTAAGTTCGGGTGTAACCGAACATTACATATTCAGCTGAGAGTTTTGGAGACAAATGTTGGAGTTGAATGTTGACATAATTTACTTATGCATATCAGACTGGGTCGATTTATTAAGCGATATCGTGCCATCGATTTTTCGATAGGATTTGGGCTCAGGAAAAAAAGTTCCACTACGCATACCCAAAAAAATAATTTTCGAGCTTGCGAAATTTCATTTTTTGAACTTTTTTTCGACTTTGATTTTTAAGGCTTTTTTCATGACCTACTAAAAAAATTTTCATTTGGTTGTAAAATTTTCATGTATATCCTGTTCGACCCAAAAATGGCAGCTAAAAACGTTGTTGATAACAGTTTTTTGAAAAAAAAAAAAAAAAATGTTTACATATACAAATTTTTTTAGTAGGTAATAAAAAAACCTTAAAAAGCAAAGTCGAAAAAAAGTCAAAAAAGTGAAATTTCGCAGGGTCGAAATTTATTTTTTTGCGTATGCGTCGTGGAATTGTTTTCCTGAGCCCAAATCCTATCGAAAAATCGATGGCGCGATATCGTTAACTTTCGTCCATACCATTCCACCCACCCTAATGTATATACTGTAAAGATATTCAATTGTTTGTTAAAATTTTACTTAAAATTTTTTAAGTGGCCGTGTTCGTCATCCGATTTTGCTAATTTTTATTAAGAACACATATAGTAATAGGAGTAACGTTCCTGCCAAATTACAGCTTGCAAAACTTTTAAATTACCTTCTTTTAAAAGTGGGAGGGGCCATGCCCATTGTCCAAAATTTTACTAATTTTCTATTCTGTGTCATAAGCTCAACCCACCTACCAAGTTGCATCGCTGTATCCGTCTTTGGTATTAAATTATCGCACATTTTCGGTTTTTTCGAAATTTTCGATATCGAAAAAGTAAGCGTGGTTATAGTCCGATTTCGTTCATTTTAAATAGCGATCTGAGATGAGTGCCCAGGAACCTACATACCAGATTTCATTAAGATACCTCAAATTTACTCCAGTTATAGTGTTTACGGACAGACAGACGGACGGACATGGCTAAATGAATTTCTTTTTTCACCCAGATCATTTTGATATATAAAAGTCTATATCTATCTCGATTAGTTTATGCCGTTACGGGGTACCCTTATGCGAACAAAATTAATATACTCTGTGAGCTCTGCTCAGCTGAGTATAAAAATTTGTCATTACTTTCCAAAAATTCACTGTAGGCATCTGTCGACAAATGTTCTATGTAAATTAAAACTTATTTTCTTTATAAAAGAACTGCTTATGCCAGTTTAAAGCGCAAAAAATTATTAGTTTCTATTATTTTGGTCAGCGGTGTATTCGCAGTTACGCGCACTTATTCATATGCCTCATTGCATATACGTTATATATGACTTGTGCAGTTACTGTTTTTATTTTTTAAACAATATCTTAATGGAAGCTATTACTTAGTTTAGTAAATTGTTGTTATTGTTTACTATGAGATATGACTTTTATATGATTGATTGTGCAGAGAATGTGATGATGAATCATTAGTGAACTGCTTGCACAAAATACATCCACGCATAAGTGCCTGGTATATACATATTTATATATATTTATCAAATGACATGTGTATGTATGTAAAATAAATGCAACGTTCTGTCAAATGTTAAGTTGAATGCCAAATGTATGTACTTACTTAATGCATTGCCCACTACAAGTGCCTATTTTCTTCACATACCCCCCACACCCAACTTTTAAAAGTGACGCTGTTTATAGCAATTACATCACCTATATAGATATATCTTTGCATTCTTATTTTTAATGCATTCTAATTTAGTTTATTATTATTGTGCAACCATAAATATGCATTTATTGTTTATTTTCCCGTTGTATGGGTACACGTCCTTTGTCTTTTTATGCTTCCTGCGTAAGCAAGAACTGACCTTCATTTTGGTATTCCTTTGTGCGTTAGAAATTGAACGCTTTGTTGTTAGAGATTTGCCTCTTTTCTCTGTCTGTTGTTAGATGATATTTATGGTTTCTTCTGTAAATTATTTGTATATAGGAATATTAGATAATAGTCAAGGAATATTTTTTAAAAGGGCGAGTTTCGACTTAGTCCCCGAAGAATAGAAATCAATATAGCTTTCGGATGTACGTATATTGTAACAAATTTTGTAATTCCTTTCATAACTTACTTTGAGTCCGATTACTGACCTTTTCAAGTAACAACGCGTAAATACTCTAGCAATATGTAGTACAAATTTACACTTAAGTTTGGTACACTTCTCTTTAAATAGGACTGATCAATCTTCTTTGCTTGGTGACTGCCTTTTATAGTCTGACAAGGCATGAGTTTTCATACCTAGATGCTTCTACACATATCTGAAATCTTAGGTCGTATTTTTATCACTGATTTCTGTTTACCACATATTCATTCTCACTCTTTACTTCTTGCGCACACATTTTCCTTCATCTGTAGTTACATATCTCTGTTACCGTCTTCAGTGGCGGGATTTCGAATTACATTATAATCTGAGACGCTGAATATCTCGCCCCTCCAAACCTACTTCCCCAATTTTTTCATCTTTGAACAAAACTATAGCCTATAGCCGAGTACTTCTTATCGCTCAACTTTATATGTCAAACGGTTTTTGACTTAAGGTGGAATGTGCCTCAAACTAGTTATAAGGTAAACCTTATAATTATGTAATCTTTAATCCAAACTAAGTTACAAGATTGCACATATATGGAGAAAGGGAACACCGTTATTTACTCTTACAATTGTAAATGAACATATGTAAGTGGAAACAGTTGAAGGTTACCTATACTTGCACTTCACAATTAATTCGCTTTCTATAGGAGCTGTTTGCTTCCCTAATACTGGTGATCATCGTGAGGCTGGGTGGAATAGTCTGTAGATCCATTTGCAAAAGACAAATTTAGCAAAGTGCCCAATGTTTGTGGGAGACATATGAGGCATTCCATAAGAAAAGATTTAAAAAAAAATTTTTTTTAAATATTTTCACACACTATTCTAGACGTCAAATACTACATGTCTTCCGAATTTGAAGAAAATCGGAGAGGTCGACCTATCTTTTCATATGGAATGCCTCATATGTATGTATAAAGGCAATAACAGACTTAACGAGGCAACAGAGGCAAATATGAAGGACAACTTCTTTCTGAATGCTCGCTGTCGGCATCACTGACAGCGCCATAATTCTTTCGTAAAACTTTTCTCTCGAAAAGTCTTGGGTTTTTTGGTATTGAGAAATTCTGCTATTGAAAACTCAATATTCGGATCACCAATTACATTATGCAAGGCCGTGAGTAGGTAAATAAGCAGCCAGTGGGAGTGGGAGTTGGGGTGAGACAAAGATAAATAGAATGGGAGGGGACAGAAATAAAAATGACGAACTTAAGGGAACTAGGCAATTTTTTATCGGAATCCTACCAATTTGTTATCGGAATATTATCAATTTGCTATCAGCGTGTTATAGATTTTTTATTGGAAAGTTAAAGGTTTTTTCAAAAAATTGACTTGTTATCGTAAAGTTATTTATTTGTTATAGAAAAGTTATCGATTTCAAGTGGAAAAGTTATCGATTTCTGATCCAAAAGTTATCGGTTTGCTGTCAAAAAGTTATCGATTTAATGTGGAAAATTTATCGATTTCTTATCGATTTGTCATCAAAAATTTATGAATTTGTTATCGAAAACTTTATCGAGTTGCTGTGAACAGTTACCGATTTCTACCGATATCGCTCTGTTATCAAAAATTGTTATCGATTTTTTTATCAAAAAGTTATCAATAGTTTGGCAGTGTTGCCAATATATGTTTTCTATTTTTTAAATGAAAAGTTATAGATTATTTATCGAAAAACTATCGACTTGTTATCGATTTCTTATCGAGAAATTTGGATTTGTTATAAAAAAGTTTTCGACTTTATGTAAAAAAGCGATTGATTTCTTATGAATTTGCTATCGAAATCTTGTCGACTCGTTATCGAATTGCTATAAAAGTTAACGATTTCTTATATAAAAATTATCAGTATGTTATCAAAAATTTATCGATAAGTTATCGGTATTATGCCATAAAATTGTCGAACCATCGAAAACAAGACGAAAAGAAACCGCCTAGAAGTCGATAATAAATCGTTATAGATAATAAAATAATAACTTGTCAGTATCGACAAGCCAAATCTCATTTCAAAAGCTGGAAATTATTTGTTTCCAGTAAAGGTACCCCTGTTTTTGCTTCAATTCCTGGGCGAAGTCTGGTGAAAACATTCAGTTTGCTACTTACGCTTCTTTTTTTAAATATATTTTCCAATTTTTTTTTTTAACGAACACAATTTTTTACTCACGATTCTGTTATGAACACAGTAATTTAAATTCAATGGTTCAATCTCTTACTACTTTATTCTACTTTATTGGTTTTTATTGTTTACATTTATTTTTTTACATATAGTGTCTTTTAAAAATCACATTAAATTGTTTGTTAATCTGACAATTTATTTTTTTATTTTCTCGTTACATTTCCCATATGAATCTGTGCTTGTTGTTATTGCACATATCTCACTGCATTTATACTGTTTTCCGCATTTTTCACATCATCTGGTGCATTTTATGTACTTAAAATGCTAAATGGTGGTGGCGGTGACCCTATTAAGGAAATAAATTATTACGTAATGCAATGCATATTGTATGCTAGGCTGTATGAATAATCATATGTATGCCCTTCATTCTGGTATGCAATTTGCAATATGGCAATATATACCATACAAGTACATTGTTGTTCGAAATTCTAAAAACTTTGAAAACGGCAATTATTTTAAATTTTATTTCTTAGCTTTGACCTAATTTCTTGCAATAATAAAACTTAATTAATGCAAACCATATCTTCAACTTTTCTCACACACAAGGTTATAAGGGAAAGCCTTATATTACAAATAAGCTGTTATATTTTGCTCAATACTGTACACACTGCATGCAGATGAGTTGAAGGCCAATCAGTCGCCTGTTGAGCCTGGTGTGACCTCCTTGTTGCACAGACTGATGCTATTTCATTATTAACTCAGCGCATATATTCGTACACTGCAAAAAATGCAAGTACTTCATAAATAGTATAAGGAATAGTCCTTAGGGAGTAAATGAGTGCTTTATTACTAAACTTAATTCATACAAAAAATGTGGTCCAATTAACATTACGATGTCCTAGAGAAGGACCATCTACCCCTGTTCTCGCTTTGTGTGTGAATACTCTATAGAATACCTATGTGAGAGTACTTTGTAAAATACCTTTAGAGTAGTAATCCATGGAACATATACAAAAGATAATATGTCAAAATACTCGAGTAAAACCGCTCTACGGAGTATCTGTGGTACAATATTTTCTTAACTGATCCTGAAGCACTGCTTCATGAAGCACCGGCAGGAGATTACTTACGAAACTTTTCTGAAAACATTACTCCTTGGAATACCAGCGGAAAGTACTCTCAATTGTTTACCTAACGGAGTACCTACATGAGATTACTTGAGAATCTGCTCTCAAAGCATTTATTCTTGGAGTACCTACAGTAGAGTACAATAAATACAACCGTAGAGAAGAAACCACACAAAATAAAACAGAAAATTTATAAAAAATTCATATTTGTTTCTATATTCACGTAAATGCTAAACAGCAGCTCCAAATGGGTAGTTTCCTCCTTTTTGTATCAAAACTTAATTCCAAACATGAAGAAAATTAGAAGAACCTATCTGGAGCATCATATTTTCTGCATTTCTGCAATCTCAGCGCAAACTTATGTTCTTCCATTTTCTGATTACGTCTTGTGTCACGCACATAGTAGTCTGTCTTCTTATACATTTATTAAATATATAACTAGGTAGAATTATTATACTCAGCTGAGCAGAACTTACAGACTATATTAATTTTGTTCGCATAACGGTACCGTGTAACGGTATAAACTAATCGAGATAAATATAGACATCAAAATGAGCTGGGCGAAAAAAGAAATTAATTTAGCCATGTCCGTCCGTCCGTCCGTAAGCACGATAACTTGAGTAAATTTTGAGGTATCTTTATGAATATGATGAATGTAAATTCCTGGGCACTCATCTCAGATCACTATTTAAAATGAACGAAATCGGTCTATAACTGCGCCCACTTTTTCGATAACGAAAATTTCGAAAAACCGAAAAAACTGCGATAATGCATTACCAAGGACGGATAAAGCGATGAAACTTAGTAGGTGGGTTGACCTTATGACGCAGAATAGAAAATTAATAAAATTTTCGGCAATGGGCGTTGCACTGCCCACTTTTGAAAGAAGGTAATTTAAAAGTTTTGCAAGACAATTTCAAAATGGGCGTGGCTCCGAAAATTGAAAAAAATTCCATAATTCTATACCAAATATTAAAAAAGAGATGAAACATGTTAATTGGATTGGTTTTTTGACGCAAAATATAACTTTAGAAAAACTTTGTAAAATGGGTGTGAAATCTATCATATTAAGTAGAAGAAAATGAAAAAAGTTCTGCAGGGTGAAATCCAAAGCCCTTGGAATCATGACAGGAATACTGTTCGTGGTATTACATATATAAATAAATTAGCGGTACCCGACAGATGATGTTCTGGGTCACCCTGGTCCGATATCTCCAAAACCCCTCCACATATACAACTACCACCACTCCATTTTAAAGCCCTCATTAATACCTTTAGTTTGATACGCATATCGTACAAACACATTCTAGAGTCACCCCTGGTCCACCTTTATGGCGATTTCTCGAAAAGTGGTCCACCTATAGAACTAAGGCCCACTCCCTTAAAAAGTAGTAGTCACTAACACCTTTCATTTGATGCCCATATCGTACAAACGCATTCTAGATTCACCCCTGGTCCACCTGTATGGCGATTTCTCGAAAAGGCGTCCACCTATAGAAATATGGCACACTCCCTTTTAAAATACTCTTTATTACTTTCCATTTGATACCAATGTCATACAAACACATTCCATGGTTACCCTAGGTTCATTTTCCTACATAGTGATTTTCTCATCTTTTGTCTCCAAAGCTCTCAGCTGAGTATGTAATGTTCGGTTACACCCAAACTTAGCCTTCCTTACTTGTTTTAATTTATATTATACTTCACCCATAAAACAATGCTTATTTTGTCGAGAAAATTGACTCCGAAAAGATTACGCATCTTTACAACACATGTCAACTTGAAAATTTTTTTATATTACATAAAACCAGTTGCACGGTTGTATTTTGCAAGAGCTGCCGTTATGGTATTTTATTAAAACTCATATTTTAATGTAATATTTTCTTTAGGTACGGATTTCAGAGGAGTATTTTGAGAGTGGCGGCCACCGTGGTGTGATGGTAGCGTGCTCCGCCTATCACACCGTATGCCCTGGGTTCAACTCCCGGGCAAAGCAACATCAAAATTTTAGAAATAAGATTTTTCAATTAGAAGAAAATTTTTCTAAGCGGGGTCGCCCCTCGGCAGTGTCTGGCAAGCGCTCCGATTGTATTTCTGCCATGAAAAGCTCTCAGTGAAAACTCATCTGCCTTGCAGATGCCGTTCGGAGTCGGCATAAAACATGTAGGTCCCGTCCGGCCAATTTGTAGGGAAAAATCAAGAGGAGCACGACGCAAATTGGAAGAGAAGCTCGGCCTTAGATCTCTTCGGAGGTTATCGCGCCTTACATTTATTTATTTATTTTTTTTATTTTGAGAGTACTCCAACTTGAAAAAAGTGGAACACATAATCCAAAAATTTTTGCGGGGTATGCACATTATTATACAAGGATGACATACTATTATAAAGAAGTGTGAAAGTTTATTATTTCTTCCTTGGCTTGACAGCAACTGGCCAAGGGTAATTTGTCTGACCTTTTACTTAAACGACTTCTCATCATCGCTTTTAAGCGTACACGTAATGCAATTGCCCGTTTAGTATGGAAGTGCTTATAAGGACGTTGAAAAGTGCCGGCATTCGTTTAAATACCAATTTTTTTATATATCACATACATCTGATTACAACGAAGTCAAATTTATTTTGATAGCCAAATTGAATTATAGCCTACAATCATCCCATAAATAGTAACTGGTTGCCATCAAATGTTAGGAACAAGCATTCATTATGCGATAAATCATGCCATACAATCTACAAACATATAGAAGTAATTGATTGCAATTATGAATTGACAACAAAAATTTATCTCACAAAAATGCTGATAGCAATTATTTCAAAATAATAATATTTTTAAGTTATGCATCAAAATCAGGTTGACGATAGAGTAGAACGAACTATGTATGCTTTTCAGCAGAGTTCAAAGGTGACAAATGTTGGTATGCATGTGATTTGGTCTCACCAACTGAAAACTCACACTACATCGCAGCGACAGGTTATAATAAATCACCATGAATGACTAACTAGACTTAAGCTGCAGACATTGGTGCTTTATCAGTAACCGTATCGGTAACTTTATAACAGCTGATTCGACCAACCTTATGAGAGTCAATGCAATCGATTATTGGCGCCGCTAAGGTCGTAACCGTATCGTAGCCAACCAATTGGTTTTTGGTTTACCATCGTAACGAGAAACAGCTGATTACGTTAGGGATACGACTACAGCGATACGACAGACGGCACCAATGACTACAGCTTTACTGTCACAGCACTACGCCTATTTCATAATCTCGCAGCCACATAATCGGAATCATAGAACCAACCACAGGTCTCTTCACAGCAAATTTTCAAAACTACTTTTAAGATAACGTAAAAGTGCTCATCAAAATGTAAAACGATAACACACACAAACATGTGAGAAATAAATAAGATTGCAATGTTAATAAAAGGTGAGATATATAGAAAATATAAGTCAATTTGAACTTAGAAAAGCAATCGTAATCACAGTTCCTTCCTAACATTAGCTGTGTTTTATTTTAAGTGTTTATGCATATGCACTTAAACTTTATATGGGCTGCTTAATGCATAACTCTATCTACACTTACAAAATTATAGCGCAAAAAATTAGTACTGCTAAATTTCAGTATGCAACTGAAATGTGTCTCTCGATTTTATCACTCCACTTCTATGACCGAAAAGTGCGTGTGTCTGCGATTCATCGCAACTGATTCAACTATAGGTTATACGCTTCGACCAACAAAGGTGCGCGTCTTCGCTTAAAGCACAACTCGTTTTATAGCTAGTTATTTAACCACCTCCGCGAGTCTCCAATAATTGCCGCAAGATGGATCTCATAAACATTATCTAAGTGATGATAAGCGTTTGTTTTTACCCGCAAATGTAGCTGAATATGCTGTAAAAAAAACAGAGCTATTGTTTAGTTACGGAAAGTAATGCCTGCTATAGCTTTTATACTCAAATGAGTGTACCACGATGAACCGTCTGTACCAGTGGAAACACCCATATGTGTGATAGTACCAAACTCACGACTGCGTGTATGTCTGTGATAACTCCCCATATTTCTCAACTGATCTTAATGAAATTTTCATGTTATCTTCATGAAGTTATTGGGCAAGACATAGGCTGTATGCAAATTTAAATAATATTCGCGCTCCACCACCCCAGGAAGGATACAGCTTGCATTTCCATTTCGAATTTATTGTTCTGTGAAACGATGGAGTGAAATAGTTTTTCATACAAATTAATAAATGTTTGTTGGAATTTTTATTATATTTCGCAGCTTCACACAACAAGAATTGCTCCCCTGGACTGCGAGTAGCTTTTAATAATAAATCGCCTTGAACATACAGGGTATCGGGTGGCTAAGTAAATTAAGGCACTGACATTTGACTGGAAACACGTAATTTCAACCTCCGCTATATGGTGCTGTACATACATACATATGTAGTATATATATGCATGCCATCGATCCTTCCGAGGAAGGCGGCTGGCTCTGCCCAATTTAAAAACCATATTATTTTATTCATGTGTAAACATTTGTGTGTTATCAATTTGTAATCGAAATGTGGCCAGTTTTGTTATCGGTTTTGTATAGGTGTGTTATCGACGAGATATATGTAGACGCGTTTTCTATGTGTTATAAATTTTGCCATAGATAACAAAGCTTGTCGCTAAGCTAATAATTTTTTTATCGACGAGTTATCGGTTTTTTATCAAAAAGTTATCGATTTGATGTCGAGGATTTATAGATTTTTATCAGTGTATCACTCAACGGTTTGTCATGAAGCAGATGCCGATAAAACTTCAATATAAGCCGATGACACCTCTGTAATTCGGCTATAACAAGGTGGCTGCTACTGCCCATTTTAACAACCATATTATTTTATTTTGTGTTGTAATCGAAGTGTGGCCGGTTTGTTATCGGTCTTATATAGGTGTGTTATCGTCGAAATATAGACGAGTTATAGAGGTGCTACAAATGTGCTATCAATAACAAAGGTTGTCACTGAGTTATCGGTTGTCACCGAATTATCGAAAAGTTATTTTTATATACGGCAAGCACTCCGAGTGCATCTCTGCAATGAAAAGCTCTCAGTGAAAACTCATCTGCCTTGCAGATGCCGTTCGGAGTCGGCATAAAATATGTAGGTCCGGTCCCGCCAATTTGTAGGACAAATCACGACGCAAATTGGAAGAGAAGCTCGGCCTAAAATCTCTTGGGGGGTTATCGCGCCTTACATTTATTTATTTATTTGTTTTTTTTTTTTTTTGTATGTTACCAAAAAGTTATCGATTTGTTACCAAAAAGTTACCGAAACTTCTGGAGTTATTGATTCGGTATCAAAAATGCATCGATAAGATATAAAAACGTTATCGATTTGCTGTAAAAAACTTATCGATTTGTTATCGAAGGCTTCTGATTTGTTATCAAAAAGTTATCGATTTGATAACGAAAAGATATCGTTTTTTTATCAGAGTGTTACCACTTATCGGTTTGTCTTGAGCAGATGCCGATAAAACTTCTTTATAAACCGATGACACCTCTGTAACCCGTCTATAAAAAGTCGATAAGAAACAAATAACAAACCGATAGCTCGACGAAAGTTATTCACTGTCAAAAATAAGCCGATGATAAAACAACCTGTCGGTATCCATTGTTACAGATAAGAATCGACGAATCTCTTCATAAAAAAACAGAAATTAATTTTTGCTGTAAAGTTGCTTCTATTGTGGTTTAATCTCCACTCCTCGACGAGTTCTAGTTAACTTACAAAAATTAATTAATTACATTCTTTTAGTGCTGCTGACGTATGTTCGTTAATGAAGTAAGTGGCCCGGTGTGAAAAGCAAAAAATTAATTAATTCATTAAAAAGTGCTGTGATTCAATTAAGCTTCTTCGTAAAATTAGTATGTATAACAATATTTACAATAAAGTTGTAGAAAACTAGTTTTTTTAATTATGAACTGTTTCTAAGCTTTAAATAAGTACAGTAAATTTCAGAATGGTGTGCCACTAGGTAAAAAAATTCAAAGCACGTAATCACACAGCATTGGCACGAACCATAAATTGTTTTTCATTCTTTCTCGTCCTCAATTAATTTAAAATTTCTATGTTTTCAGTAAAAACTCATTTCTATATCTACCTTCCTACATACATATGTACACTCATGGACAAAATAATAGTTGTACACAGCTTTGGTTCTCTAACATTACAAGATTTTGCAAATGAAAACGAATTTTGTGTGGTAATATTAATAGCTTAAGTTACATATATTTAATATATGAAAATTATTAAAAGTAATTCATTTAAAGAGAACTGTATCGTAATAAAAAATTGCGTTGGTCAATATAATATGTGTATGAAACTTTTAATAGAAATCGAAGTACACCATTCAATTATAATTACTTACGGCACTGTTTTCTTAATCACCGGTATCTCTTACATGTTTTGTATAACTTTGTCTATTCTACTGGGCGTGGCTTAAATTAAATTTTGCCAGGTTTCTATTGAAGTGCTATAGCATCTCATTCCTTCGTCTTCTGCCAAAATTACGCCTTGTTTTGAAATGAAATGTATGCCAATCTTCTCATAAGGTCACTCCACAAGTTCTCAATCGGGATATGGTCAGGGGATTGATTTGGCCATTGCATGCATGTGACGACTCCAGTTCTTAACTACTCAGATACCAACCTAAAAGTGTGTTTTGTATCGTTATCTTGATGATAACTCAATTTGAGTGGGATGTTTTTCTCCGCATATGGCAGCTTGTACTGCTCAAAAGTCATTGTGTCCTTAATCATCTTTCGACCATTAAGTTGTGTACACCTATCATTTTGTCCACGAGTGTACATACGTATAAAGACATAGTTATATGCGCCCGCATTTAAAAAAATCGAAAAAAGTGGGCTGGGCAGCTACATATGTACATTAGACTGGACATATTTTGTATGAAAAAAATAAAAGTTTATGAAAAAGCAGTACCACCCCCTCAAATTATTGCTTTGTAAGTAGGTAATTAATTTCTAAACTCTTAGACAGATAACTTAAGGTTTAGGCGTAGCACATTTCCATTGAAAATGCTCAGAATCGGATGTTTTGTTATTTTCGATAACCATGCCCGACAAAACCTTATAAAAAGTTGTTAATTAGAGCCACACTTGAGATTTAATTAGAAGCAATTTAATACCGTATTTCTTTTCTAAAGTATATTTATAACAATTAAATGAATGGCAACAATTTTTGGAAACGGGCGTGGCACCGCCTCTTATTTGATCATGCATTGGATACCGTTTCTGGAGCCATAATTCGATCACCGATTGACGTTACTTAAGCATTTATAAATGGGTGTGGCAACCTCTTTCGACCAATGAAGAATAATTGTTCTACTGTGAAGAAACTCTTTACACTTATTTCTTGTACAAAGACTCTAAAGACTATAAAAGACTCAAAATCATTAAATAAACACCCCTCTTTCGATGATACTTGGGTCAAAAAAACTGAACTAAAAGAACTATACGATAGATCTCTAGTGGGTATATGATGTTCGTTTACATCCTAACTTAGACAACCTTTCTTATTCTTCTTTCATGTTGTATTATGGTTCTCCGCTAATTTAAAAAAACCACTATTTTCCATCAGGTTAATTCTTAACAGCATTTATTTCTTTTTTCGATCCAACCTTCTGACTTCACACATACTACCCATCATCCAGTGAGTTTCCTAGCTCCGTATCCCGCTCAGTTCTCACCGGAATGATCTCGACCATTGGGAGACTGCAGAAACAGAGGCCGTGATATTTTTGTACGAATGAGTTGTGATAGGCAGATGTCGACGTTGTGTTTCATTTAATACGGATTAAGGCATCTATTTATGAAGAGGTAGGTTTATTGAAGGCAGCGTTTCAAAACTAAAGACAAGAAAGTAACAAATTGAAAGGTTTGATGGTGAATGAGAACAAAACGAGGTATCTGTTGTCATCGAGCAAAGAGTCAGCGCATAAGCGCCGTGGAAACTACGTTACTGTTGGCGGCCATAATTTCGAAATAGGAAAAGACTTCATTTATTTGGGAACCAGCATTAACACATGCAACAACATCAGCTCTGAAGTCCAGCGAAGAATCACTCTTGTCAATAAATGCTACTTTGGACTAGGTAGGCAATTGAAAAGTAAACTCATCTCTCGGCAAACGAAAATCATGCTCTACAAATCACTTATTGCACCCGTTCTGCTATATGGTGCAGTAGCATGGACCATGACAACATCAGATAAGCTGTACGAGCTTTGCGCAGATATCAACAGAGTCCAGCGAATTGAAACGCAGTGGCTACGCCGGCTAGGCCATATTATATGAATAAAAGATAACGCTCGCTCCGACTAAGCAAGTATTTTTACCGGAACCCGTATATGAAAGCAGAGGAACAGGGAGGTCTCCTCTCTGCTGGCTAGACCAGGTGGAGAACGATTTCAACTCGCCTGGTGTGACCAATTGGCGCCAGTTGGCGGAGCGATGAAGCGATTGGCGCGCCTTGTTGGACGGACATAACCGTTTAAGCAGTTAAGAGCCAATTAAGTAGAAGTAGAGGGCTGTCGTAGAGATCATTTAATTTCAGTTTTTTGACACTAACTGCTGTCAAGAGGGGGTGTTTATTAAATGTATTTTGGCCAATTTTATTAGAAATATTCATATTTATAAAATATAAGGATATAAACATTCACAATAGTTCAATTGTTCTTCATAATGGCTATCGAAACGCAGAATAATGATTTGTCGAAAAAGGAGGGGTGAAACTCAAATTTTTCGATATAATGGTATTTTGAAAGAAAAATACGATTGACATAAAGATACCTTTCGCAAATATAATGCTTTTTCGTTGGTCTGTGATCTTTTATTAAAAACAAAAAATGTTTATAAAATAGGCGTGGTTCTTAACCAATGTGGGAGAAATATGTGTACCGAATTTTGGCTTGATACGTCCATTGGTCTCTCGAAACGTTGGAAAATGGGAAGTGCCACACCCATTTACAAAAATTTTTTCCATTGCATTTTCTTGTTACAAATACACTATAAGTAAAACCGCATATTTACAACTTTTTATAAGATTTTGTCGGGCATTATTCTCGAAAATAAAAAAAAAAAGGTTTTGGGCATTTTTATTGTGAATGTGCCACGCCTTGAGCTGGTCTAATCTGCCTAGGAGTTTTTATATTTATTACTTCTATACAAAGGGATAACGTGAGGGGGCGGTACAGTCTTTTTGCTGAAAACAAATTTTTAAGACCACTCTAATGTACATACCTACGTGCCGTGTGATCGAATTCCATTAAAACTAGTGTTACAATAAATATTTTAAAAAATTTTTTCTCCCATTAAAATTTATTTGTTTGTTTAGCATAACACAAATTATTGAGCAATTTAAATACAAAAATATAAATTATAAATTTAAACATGTTGTACACAACAACGCCGGGACGCGCTAATTAAAATAAAAAAGTTTTGAAAAAGTTGTTGCTATTTATTAAATTAAATTAAATTTTCTTTAATGTTTTTATTATGGCGTTTTGTATAAACTATTACTACAAAAACATTATAAAAAAGTAATTGAGAGAACAAAACTAAAAACAAACATATGTACATAGCACACCGCTGTCGGCACATTATTAGAAACCACATTTCGCTATGTTTCCGCATCATTTAGTGCGAATGTATGTAAAAATGCATATTCATTTTATTCGCAGAAGTTTTTTGTTTAACACTTATACAAAACAAGTAAGGAAGGCTAAGTTCGGGCGTAACCGAACATTACATACTCAGCTGAGAGCTTTGGAGACAAAATAAGGGAAAATCACCATGTAGTAAAAAGAACCTTGGGTAACCCTAGAATGTGTTTAGATGACATGTGTATCAAATGGAAGGTATTAAAGAGTATTTAAGAGGGAGTGGGCCATAGTTCTATAGGTGGACGCCTTTTCGAGATATCGCCATAAAGGTGGACCCGGGGTGACTCTAGAATATGTTTGTACGATATGGGTATCAAATGAAAGGTGTTAATGAGTATTTTTAAAGGGAGTGAACCTTAGTTGTATATGTGAAGGCGTTTTCGAGATATTGACTAAAATGTGGACCAGGGTGACCCAGAACATCATCTGTCGGGTACCGCTAATTTATTTATATATGTAATACCAGGAACAGTATTCCTGCCAAGATTCCAAAAGCGTTTGATTTCGCCCTGCAGAACTTTTGTCATTTCTTCTACTTAATATGATAGACGTCACACCCATTTTGCAAAGTTTTTTTCTAAAGTTATATTTTGCGTCAAAAAACCAATCCAATTACCATGTTTCATCTCTTTTTTCATATTTGGTATAGAATTATGCCATTTCTTTTATTTTTCGTAATTTTCGAAATCGAAAAAGTGTGCGTGGTCATAGTCGGATTTCGGCCATTTTCTACACCAATACAAAGCTCAGATAAGTACGTGAACTAAGTTTAGTAAAGATATGTCGATTTTTGCACAAGTTATCGTGTTAACGGCCGAGCGGAAGGACAGAGGGACGACTGTGTATAAAAACTGGGCGTAGCTTCAACCGATTTCGCCCATTTTCACAGAAAACAGTTAGCGTCATAAAATCTATGCCCCTACCGAATTTCAAAAGGATGGGTAAATTTTTGTTCGATTTATGGCATTAAAAGTATCCTAGACAAACTAAATGAAAAAGGGCGGAGCCACGCCCATTTAGAAATTTTCTTTTAGTTTTGTATTTTGTTGCACCATTTCATTACTGGAATCGAATGTTGACATAATTTACTTTTATCTTTAAAGATATTAAATTTTTTGTTAAAATTTGACTTTAAAAACATTTTTTTTAAGTGGGCGTGTTCGTAATCCGATTTCGCAAATTTTTATTCAGCACATATATAGTAATAGGAGTAACGTTTCTGCCATATTTCATCATGATATCTTCAAGGACTGCCAAATTACAGCTTGCAAAACTTTGAAATTACCTACTTTTAAAATTGGGCGGGGCCACGCCTATTGTCCAAAATTTTACTAATTTTCTATTTTTTGTCATAAGGTCAACCCACCTACCAAGTTTCATCGCTTTAGCCGTCTTTGGTAATGAATTATCGCACTTTTTCGAAATTTTCGATATCGAAAAAGTGGGCGTGGTTATGGTCCGATTTCGTTCATTTTAAATAGCGATCTGAGATGGGTGCCCAGGAACCTACATACCAAATTTTATCAAGATAACTCAAAATTTACTCAAGTTATCGTGTTTACGGACGGACGGACGGACATGGCCGTTACGGATTGCCGTTATGCGAACAAAGTTAATATACTCTGTGAGCTCTGCTCAACTGAGTATAAAAAAAAACATAAACCACAATTAAGCAATCAGTGAAGTGGTGGTAGCCTCACACACACCCCATACAATTTTTCCAACTGTCACATGTTCAACGAAACGAGAAGTGAAATAAATTAGCTGCTTTTATTTCTTTCAAAAAAAAAGAGAAAACAAATGAAAAATGTTCTTTTGGCCGTTTGCCGTTTAGTAAACAGAAATGCTTTTACTTCCTTCCGCTAATTGCTGTCAATGGTGTAACTACTTTTATCGTCTCAACACAGCAGGCGTGCAAAATATTTGAACGAGTAGGCGAGGTGCAAGTTTTAGTGCAAGTAGCTGTCAATTATTTAAACAAAAAAGAGCAAATAATGTTAATTTTGTATATGTAATAACGCAACACCTTGAAATGCCACAAAATGAGCATTGAAAAAGACACTTGCTATGTAAACAAAAAAATAATTAAATTTTCTAGCGTTCCGAGACTACGAATGGGTGTTCAAACAGTTTGAGTTGAAAAAAGCACCATGAAACAATAGACGGATTTGCTTTGTCTCGCAAAGTGCACGCAGTGTTCATATCCTACGGCAAAATATACAATACTCCGAGAGCATCTCATTGCAAAGTTATAGCATGCATCAGTAAGAAGAATCAAAAAACTGGCACATAAAGCTACAAAATATGTCCAAAAATTATGTAAAAGGATTGCTCAATCTTTTTGTGAGCAAAATGAGAGGAATACCGTTGAAGCAGAGTTGATTTTTATTACCTACAATTCGTTGCACGAAAATGTACATATAAATTGCACGGATCGCTGAAGCTTCGTCTGTTAAATGAACAGGATTTCTACGAGTGGTTGACATGCTGCTTTGTTTGCCGTTTCGCCTGTTTGACCTTCTTCTAACCAAATCGCTATTGTACTAGCGTGATGTTGCTCGTTGAGTACTATAGTTGGAACTTTGCTGGAGCAGTCTTACTGGCAGGGCCTCGCCTGCTAAAAGAACAGTATGCGTAACGGGTAGGTGAGTTTGACAGTTACCTTGGGGCAGGCATGCTTAACCAACGAAACGATATCATTTCGTTACGATAATCAACGTTAATAAACGAAACGAAGTCATTTCGTTTCGTTTATTAACGTTAAGATCGCCAAATTAACGAAATGATTTCGTTTCGTTTTCTGCCATATCAAAACGAAATCAAATCGTTTATGTTGATTATTAATTTCAAACTATGCTGGCAAAGCTGATTGATGGCGGAGTCATTAAAGGTGAAAGCATTATCCAAGCTGATTGCAACTTTTCTCATGAATTTTGACAGTACGAACATTTCTCAGAGTATTTTTGACATTACCACCAACGAATTACACAAACAAATTACATAGAGTTTGTGTGTGTATGTGCGCTCGTTGTTGCCACCTTACGGCTTCACCATGGCTATAGCATTGCCAGCACAATTCAAACATAAAGTATCAGGTTTCTGTTAACGTTTTTAACGCTAACGAAAGCTTTTCGTTTCGGTTAAAAACGAGATACAATTTATCTTGATAATTTCTTTATCGATAATATTTCGAAGTGTTTCAACGGAAACGGTGGAAATTTTTTGATAAACGATTAGCTTAACGTTAAGGTGCATCCCTGCCTTGGGGAAGCTAGAAAATTGCTCTAGCTTGAATGTTTTCGTACTCCTCATCGTCATCGTCGTAGAGGTTGATCGAAGCAAACGCTCGCCATCAAAGTCGCTGTGGGCTTGTCTTCGTCTTGATGCATTGTTTTTTTTTTTTTTTGCTTATTTTATATTTTTAATTTGAAATTGATTGTCGTTTTGCTTATGTTATGTTCACGAGCCAGCCGGAAAGAGTTAAGTCACTCGTCCACAAAACCATTATTCGAAGAAAACAACTTATATAACCTCCCGCCTTCTAGCATCAGAGAGCACCCTTTATCTTTTCCTTGTAACCATCCGGATTTTGTTTTGCGTTATGTATCACATATATAAATTGATAAGCTCTTCAAAGCTTTTTCTCGCGGGAGAGGTATTCGAACCCGCAATCCTGTGAAGATCGTTGAGTTTACAAACAGTCCGTTTTGTTGTTGTACAACTTTCCTGTTAATATAAATACATATATTATTTCTAATTGCTGTTTTTTCGTACGGGTCCTTATTCGCTCTTATTTGGAATCCAAATCTATAAATAAAGTTTTGGTTGTAAAGATGGAGATTCGGGCTATTAGCGAGCTTTGGGCAATTTTGGTCGTAGTGCTATATTTTATTAAAATAATTTGTTAAAAATAAACGATTGTGAGCACTGAAATCCAGCGAAGAATCCATCTTGCCAATAAATGCTACTTTGGACTAGGTAGGCAATTGAAAAGTAAAGTCCTCTCTCGGCGAACGAAAATCATACTCTACAAGTCACTTATCGTACCCGTCCTGCTATATGGGGCAGAAGCATGGACCATGACAACAGCAGATGAAGCGGCTTTGGGAGTGTTCGAGAGAAAAGTTCTTCGAAAGATTTATGGACCTCTACGCGTTGGGTATGGCGAGTACCGAAGAAAAGTTAATGATGAGCTGTACGAGCTATACGCAGACATCAACATAGTCCAGCGAATTAAACTGCAGCGGCTGCGCTGGCTAGGCCATGTTATGTGAATGAAAGATGATGCTCCGGCCAAGAAAGTGTTTCTATCGGAACCCGCCTATGGAAGCAGAGGTAGAGGGCGGCCCCCACTCTGTTGGAAGGACCAGGTGGAAAACGATTTAAACTCCATTGGTGTGACCAATTTGCGCCGGTTGGCTGAGCGAAGGAGCGACTGGCGCGTCTTGTTGGACGGCCATAACCGTTTAGACGGTTAAGCGCCAAATAAGTAAGTAAGAGCACACAAAGAAATATATTTTTACTATGGCACTATTGTGAATATTTGCACTGCATTACCAGCAGTTGCTACCATACGCCAGATGGCAGCGCAAGTGCGCAAGATGCGCACTGGTCCGGCTCGTTTTGTATATTTGCCTTTTTGTTGCACGGTGTTACAGTTACGAAACGGAAGTCCATGAGAGCTGAAATAATTAATTGTCAAAATATGAAGAATATGCCACAATAAAACAAAATTATTTGCATAGGCATCTACGGATTGGCGGACACCGTGGTGTGGATGTGATGTGTTCCGCCTACCACACCCAAGATCCTGGGTTAAATTCCCAGGTAAACCAACATCAAAAATTTGAAAACAATAACCTCTAATGAGGTATTAGGCCGAGCTTCTCTTCCAATTTGCGTCGCGCTCTTTTTAATTTTTCCTGAAAATTTACGGGATCGGACAAACATATTTTTACACCGACTCCGAATAGCATCTGCAAGGCAGATAAATTTTCACTGAGAAGTTTTTCATGGCAGAAATACACTCAGAGCGTTTACCAAAAACGTCCGAGGGGCGACCCCGATTAGAAAAACTTGTTTCTAATTGAAAAAACTTTTTTCTAAATTTTTGATGTTACTTTGCCCATTGAACCCAGGACCCTCAGTGTGGTAGGCGGAGCACGCTACGATCACACCACGGCGCCCGAGAAAGTTTTTCTAAGCTGATTTGGCAAGCACTCCGAGTGTTTTTTGCCATGAAAAGCCTCTTAGTTAAAACTCATCTGCCTTGCGGATGCCGTCCGCGTCGGCGTAAAACATGTAGGTAGGTTGGAAGAGAAGCTCGGCCTAAAATCTCTGCGGCGTTTTGCATTTATCTTTTTATTTATTCGCATCTACAGAGCGTGTGGGTAACTTAAAATTACTCTGTTGCTTTTTCTTTAATTGCATCCAACTGCTCAAATTTCAACAAATGGATTTTTCAAAATTATGCGCAGTTTCTTAATTCTAATAAGAATTATTTGGCCAAGGTCAGGAATTCACTTAATATTGATGAAATACAATTTTCTCGCAACGGAAATTCACTAGACGTTTGTGAAAAATTAAGAAATATTGAAATGCTTTTTTGCCTGCGGTAAAGTTTATTGTTAATATGAAAAAAAAGTGAGACAGCTATTGCTTTGTGCTATTATGTTCCTGTTTATTTATGTTTATAGAACAACAAATGGCTGAGACACAATATTTTTATTTTAATCAAAATTTTTCCTCAATGAATGCTAATAAAACCAAACACCCACTCGCATCACCTGCTGCACCATTTTGCTTTCTTTCTTTTCGCAGTAGTGAAGCCTTGAGTTTGGATGACGTCAGCACCATTTATGTTTACTTTCCTTTGTTTATCATACACTGAAAGAAAAAGAGAGGTAAAATCAACCGAAGTACGGGTCACTTCAACCGAATTTTCTGTCAATTTTTATCCATCGCAACAAGATGTTGAATCAACTGCGCACAAATCGTTGATTCGTAATTAACCGTTTTAGTAGTCAAATGAACAAAAAAAGTTGTTGCGACAGCTTTGTACGAAAGTACCTATGTTGCGGCATTTGCCAGGCAGATGAGTTTTCACTGAAACCTTTTCATGGCAGAAATACACTCGGAGTGCATGCCGAACAGTGCCGAGGGGCGACCCCGCTTAGGAAAATTTTCTTCTAATTGAAAAACCTTATTTCAAAAATTGTTATGTTGCTTTATTCGGGGTGTGAACCCAGGGTCTTCGCTACCATCACACCACGGCGGCCGCCATATACATACGTAAATATGTGCATACATATAGTACACAGCATGCATAAGTACAAAGTAGAGAGCGCAGTGAGCGTGAAATTCTCTTTGAAATTTGCTCATGTATTGACTGTTGATCGCTGTTAAAATGACCAGTGAGATCAGTTGTGTAAACAAAAAAATCAGTTAGATTGATTAGGAATCTGTCAATTTTACAGAATTTTGTTAACTTAAGAGCGACAATTTCTCTTCTGTCGAAATTACTAAACTAATTTGTTCGCTTGACAATGAACTCGGTCGAATTAACCATAATTCGATCAATTTCACCGAATCTCCGTTAAGTCAAGAACAACAAAACCGATTTGTTGATTTTACTAGCACCATTTCTTTCAGTGTACAAATATGTACTTAAATTTATACATCATTACATATGGCCGTCCATATATGTATTGACGCTAATTAACGAATGGGCAAAAGTAAACAACTGACACTGCAACTTATGCCATAAATTATTATTGTTAATTTCAATCTAAACAATTGCAAATTATTATTAATTGTAGGCATTGTAATAAGAAGTGCAACAATATTTGCTGATATAAAATAGTGTAGCTTAATGAATCACGCCAAAGTGGACCCTTAGTATTCTAACTGACACTCGATAATTTCTCTAATCCTAACGGTTTCTGAATTATTGAATTACAACGAATTTGGACAGAGTATGTAATTATTATTTTTGCTTGTTAGTTTCCCTGCAGAAAAAAACTAAAAATTGCAAAAATCAACCCAGCTAACATTTGAATATTTTACAGGAATACCCAAAATAACTCACTTCTAATTATCCTAAAAAAATTAGCTATTAAAGTAGCTGTGAAGTCATGCAAAGTTGCCATATAAGTAACCACCACTCACTACATTTTGGTTGTCATGCCATGCAGAGGTAACCAGCTCTGAAAAATAGTCATCTCTCTCCAAAGGAAGTAGTCAAATAACATCAACTTATAGTTAACTCGTAGTAACTTATTTTCGTGCAAGGTCAGCATGTCTGAAAATATTTGTATGTAGATGTGGAAAAAATAGCAGAAATACAGCTGGAGTATTTGCCAAATCACTGTTAAGGGGCGATCCCGCATAGAAAAACTTGTTTCTAAATTTTTCATGCTGCAATACCCGGGAAATGAGCATTGGATCTGTGTGCAAGCACTAATGTATGCGCGTGAGAAATTACATTTCTTTGGCATCATAAAAAGCATCGTAAATACTAATCTAAGCAAATTTCGGGCAAATCGAGCCGTGAATAGAATTTGTTCGAATAGGTCGGTACCTAGTCCACTTCACAGAAAGAACTCTAACCCTTAGAATTCTAACCCTTTTCTCGATATCGAGAACGAAGTCCCCTTTTTGTCGAGAATGCTGTAATTCGCGACAGTTTCGCAAATCGTCCTTTAACCTTCTACCTTAGAGAAATACATTAGAATTCGATTCGCCTTCTAATCGTTTTCTAACCTAAATGTTTGTTGGGACAATAATCATAACATCGCATTTCTAGTGTTATTCGAATTGTTTCACAGTCGAATTCTAACCTAGTTCTCTAACCTAGTTTTCGATTCGAAACGCGTTAGAGAACTACATTAGAATTCTAGTGTAAAACTACAATATTTCTCTAACATTAGAAACTGTGTTTGCTGGGAAGTCAGCCACATATTGTTTAAACATTCTGCACTTCTCTAGTTGCGGCACTCGTATTAGTATCGAACTTTGACATACCAAGTTGCATTTACATGTGAAAATATCGGCTACCCTTCGAGACGACTACAAATTGATGAATTAAGGGACTTATATATATTTCAAACTATTTGTGAATCAAAATATCCAAAAACTTTGATAGCTCTGTAAATGCACCCTGGCATTTTAACTTAAATTTCCTGCTGGGATGATCACGCTCTCGCTCTCACTAATACACTTACATTAAATTTTTGCCGACCACTGATATAAATATATCAAATATCCTTAGTGCGCAAACATTAGCATACATGTATATACGAAAAAATAGAACTTTTGTTTAACGAAATGTTTAAAATTTTTGCGCAAGGGTATTTTTCAAGAGAACATGGCATAAATATATATGCATTTCAAGCTGATATGAAACGAAAATACATACATACATTCATCCATACATACCTATAAGTTCAGTCCCAGTGTAAAATAACGATAGCGAATGCTGGCTTTTTCACCTTTCGATCTAATTCAATATTTGTATATGTGACGCGTAATGTAATGTGGTGAAAGTTCCATTCAAGGCAAGTTTGCTCGTACAGTTTATAGCGAACAACCACACGAACTGATTTTCAACCTGTTAGTTTTATGTTGCAACCTGTTAATTTTGTTTTACATCTTAAATTTCACTCTCGTCATTTTTTCATAACGCGCCTAAAGAAGTATAACTTAAAAAGACACCAAACTAAATACCTGCTACCATTAAAACTTCCCAAATTGTAGTGGCTGAGACAAACCTAATCAATACAAGGTGATGGCAAGGCGAATTCAACCAATTCGCCGCACAGAAGAATGTCAAGTCAAAATAAAATTTACATTGATTTCGATTAACTGACATATTGTTGTACCAAGGGTTTGTATGGAATATTATCAAGAAGAAGCAATCAGCTGATGTGATAACAGCACCTGGTACTGATTTCGCCTTGGCTCTAGAAGTACAGTTGATATACAAATCGTTGGTAACATGTTATGTCAACAAACTGAAACTTTACGATACCTTCGGGACAATTTTCCTTTTTTATTTTTCTTGCCATTGCAATTTGTGATGCCCCACATATTCTGTGATACTGAGTCATGATATTGTGACAAATACTAGCAACACTAAGGGATACTATCATCTCTACGCCGATACTGAGCAGTGACTTGTATACACATAACCAAATTAATCATTATGTCTACACATAGATCTATACAAGCAGCGGAGAGCAACGCACAAACACATGCATATATCTGAGATACTCTCAAAAGTAGGTAATTATTTGTGCAAGTATCACTCGCATATACACGCGCATATGAGAAGCTATACACGTGCATCTGTAGGTATAATTTTATAGCTGCTAACTAAGTAAATTCTGGAACGCCTAGAAGTATGGAATGAGGAAATCGAAGAGTATAAAAGAGCGCAATCTGAGCAATCATGGAATCAGTTTGATTTAAGCAAGCTATCTGTCGAGAAGTAGTAGTGTTATTGTGAAGTACTTGAATAAAGGCCATTTTGCATTATTGAATAGTTATTATTCAACAGTTTAGTGATTCGAACGTTAGTAGAAGGTTGCAAATAAGAGGAATTTCCATAAATTCGTTACAATATGTAGGTCTAGATTTAACGAGCTGTTTATCAGCTGGAGCTCTGTGTCTCATTGAATAAACACGTGCTAATTAAACGTGTCATTGTTGGTTGCGGAATATTCTTTTATAAGGAAACTCCCAAGTTCGATTACCGAAGCAGAAAATTAATTTTTTTAATTTAAATTTGTCAGGATTATGAGAGGTCGGGATTTGGTCGTGCAAAACCCCACATTACTCCCGCCAAAGTTATTCTGATGGTAGTTATTAATTGAATTTTTTTTGTTTGGAAGAATTAAAGAATTTATGCACTAACCGAGTTGTTAAACTTCGGTGTTACACTCTGTAGTAGCGAGTTTTTTCGAGTAGATTTGCGCTATTCGGCTACTCTTACGTTATGCAACCATCTTTCCGTTTCGAGGTATGAATACTCCTCACGTATCCACTAACCATTTCCTATCCGTCAATTCCGCCGGTAATATTATGGATGACACTGCCAGGGAACAGATCGCCTATAGTGTCTTTTACCCTTCGCCGTTGCTGTGTAAAGCAATAGCATTTGAAATTGTGTGACGTACGTCGTCTATTAGTCCACAATATGGGTAGCTCGGAGTTTCATTATTATTTATTATTATAATTATAATCCGCGGCCGACGTGAAATGGAGATAGTATTCTGCCGTCCATGTCAATGTTCAAGTCCAGAGAAAAGTAACATCAAAATACTTCGGAAAAACATTTGTTTTCCCATTGTAAATACCCACAGTTAGTGCTAGGTGGCGACACCTTCGTCGAACCAGATTTTACTACTTGATCTCTGCTTAAGCCCTTTCATTCACATACAATTTTAAGTCGTAGCGATATAATTATGAACTTCTCTTATATCTTATGGAGCGACCATACTTACAGAAATCTGAGTCGTTTTGTTTGTAGTTCTGGACCTCACCAAAAGATGTGATGTCTACTACTTCTTCGTACCAGGACAGCTTCTGCAGATTGAACGTGTGGGTATTGCAGATTGACATATTAAGTGATTTATTTTAGCATTAAGTGATTTATGACTGTGACTCCTCAGTCGCGACAATAACACGTGAAAGTGTCTGGCCACTGCTCATGTTTGCTTCGGTAATTGGACGTGCAAGTATGGTTCCCAATTGGTTGCAAACAAATCACAAGTAAATGTTGCCCCGCATTGAAGACGGTTGATTTCAAACAGTTTCAGAGTGTTGCGCAATGGTCAAAGTTAAGATTTCTCTATGGAGACACAAAAAAGTTAAAAATCAGTGACATGTTGTTGTTGTTGTTGTTGTTGTAGCGATAAGGTTGATCCCCGAAGGCTTTGGGGAGTGTTATCGATGTAATGGTCCTTTGCAGGATACAGATCCGGTACGCTCCGGTACCTCAGCACATTTAAGGTGCTAGCCCGACCATTTCGAGAACGATTTATGTGGCCACATTAAACCTTCAGGCCATTCCCTCCCTCCCCACCCCCAAGTGCCATGATGAGCTCGGGGTCGCCAGAGCCTCGTCTGTTAGTGAAACAGGATTCGCCGGCGATAGGTGAGGTTGACAATTGGGTTTGGAAAGCTATATATTGCGCTGGCAACCTGAAGGGTTGCGCTACACAGCCCCTTGAATCTGGTATTTTAGTCGCCTCTTAGGACAGGCATAACTACCGCGGGAATATTCTGACCCCCTAACCCGCTGGGGTATCAGTGACAGGTCACTGTGATTTATGTAAACATGTCGCTGTGATTTATTGTGATATTTTACCTAACACCTCTAGTTGGTTTATGATATCTTCGGTCTGGTGATGACACAAATAAGTACTCTAACTGATGGAAAACAATCTATCAGTCAGGAAGTCATCAACAATACTAGATTAGATTCTCCAATAGCTCGTAGTTCTATGAATTGGGCAGATACTGATAAAGTTTTCCAAAATGGCTGCTGGGGTATTTTGCCCCATAAAATTTCTCTTTAAAAACCACTAATTTAAGACGTTTGGAGATTTTATTATTTCGAGACGAATATCTATTTGATGGGTGCACTTTATAGTCGCGAGAGTACATACCCTCGACAAGACATAATGCAGACACAACTAAATCCCGACAACATAATATCCCGACTAGGCTAAGTCCCGACAACACACTCGTCAGCCAAATTTACTAAATAGTTGTTACTACACGAACTTTTGATAACATTTTTGAAGCGCAGAAATTACTGTGCAAGCCATCGGCGGTGTTGAATCGGGTAAATGATGTTGTGCGGAGATGTCTAAAATAATAGAACAATACCTGCAAAGGACCATCAACATCGTTAAGACTCCACAAAATCTTCGGGGAGTGTCTTTATCGCTACAACAACAACCGACATTATGTATGACTTCCCAACTTACATGTTGTCAGGATTTTTGTCGGGATTTCATACCGGGTTTATGAGATAGTAGTTTCGGGACTATGTGTTTCAGGATTTTATATTTCGGGATTATGTAAATAGGGACTATGTTATACATACGAATTTTGATACGAAACTAATGAAATATACTTGCGCCTTGTCTCGATACTCAATAGTTTTGGTACATCTCGGGGCATTGAAATTTTTGATTCTCATCTTACTACGTACACAGCACCTTTGTCTCCCGTTTTACAGTACTGTTTTCTTTAGAAACCGGTTGCGATTTTCTTATTCCTATCGCTTACAAACCTTTTTTGAAAAGCGACGCTTAAAACCGACAACATAATAACTCGACCATAGGGTAGTCAAAACGCCCACTAGTTTAATTATGTATACTCATAAATATATTTTTATTACACTTTATTTGTTTGTTTACAAAAACATCGTTCTTTTTTGTTTGTTTTTTGATTTCTTATTGATATTACTGATTAAAGTGCTAACTTATCTTGATAGCTGCCCTGGATTCAATGCCATTTACTTACATAAATAATACCTTTTTTAAATTCTTAAGTAAGCAAATTACATATATTTATAACAAACAAAAAATTAACAGTTAAATTAGGAAATCAATGCTATTTTTTGTGATAACGGCTTCACTCGTGCCTATCAAAGTGTGGCCCATCGGTCAAGTATTGTAGAGTATCAACAATCACATCAGGTTTCTGTTGTTAAATTCTAACTAGTAAGGAAGGAAGTGGGGCAGAGGCGTTGAATTAAATTTATTGTGTATTTTATTTATTTTTATTTATTAACTGACAATGACTTTGTATGGTTTATTGTGTTGTGGCGCTGTATTGTAAAGTGAAGCACTACTCCTCTACCTCCTCACCAACACCCACTAAAATTTAATAGACGATTTTATTTTTGTAGCAATTTGAGTGCTTTAACGATTTTGTTTTTGTTTGTCATACGGTTGACAAGATGTAGAGGGTAAAGTGCATATTCATATGACAGACTCGTTGATTCGAAAAACTGCGTTATCGGGAAACGTTATTGTTTTGACTTGAAAGACCCAGATTCAGCAGGCGACTAAATAATTTAAATTTCTAAATAGCAATTTGAAGTTTCCAGCTTTATTGTATTGGTATTTTAGTATTTATAGATAATTAACGATATTTAAAATATTGTAACGAATTTAGTGAAATTCCGCCTATTTGCAACCTTCTGCTTACGTTCGTATCGCTAAACTGTTGAATAAAACACGCCAATATTCTGTAATGCAAAATGGTCTTTATTAGACTACTTTGAAAGTACTTCGCTATTAAACTTCACTTCGCAACTGATAGCGTGCTTAAATCAAACTGATCACGTACTACTCAGCTTCTGCTGCTTTTATACTCTCTGTCCAAATATCTAGACGTTTCTTCTTCTAGAATGCTCTACCTGGTCATCAGCCATACGCGCGTGTATTTGTAATGTGTAACCATATGCGTGTGTATATGTGAGCGAAGTAGTAGCTGATGATGACATGCGTTTGGGAGCATCTGTCTGCTGATTGTATGTAGTATGTGTCATCATGTAACTAATTTGTTTACGTACATATAATTTGGCAGCTTGTTTTATTGTTGCTGCTGCTTTATTTACTTAAGTAGTATCAGATTAGTAATGTGAGTATCACTGTGTTACTAATATTCGTCACAATATGTTAATTACTCCTAAAGGTTTCGATATGTTCCGGAAAATTGTTCCAATATAATTCTCAATAGTCCATAAATAATTTCGTTCTGAAATAATCCTAAATTCAATCATAGCTTGGTCTCAAATTAGACCAGAGGTGTTTCGGCAGATGTCCGAATTGATGACGAAGCACAGTTAACTTCATTACGATAAGGTGCCGAATTTATTATAAATTATTCTAAAATTATCCCAGAACAGTACGAAACTGTTCGAAAAATATCGCCAACTGTTCCCTTAAGAGCGTTGAAATCATTCAAAAAAGTACTCAAAATGAATCACAAAAAGACTCATAAATAATTGAGAAAACTATTAAGTAGCCACGTAATATTCCTAACACCTTAGTGAGGATTGTTTTTTACGGTTGCCACCTATTAAATTTTTTTTTTTTTTTGATTGTAGAAGATATATGAATGTTAGTACTAAACGAAATATTTACAAGGTTTTATTTGAAACAAAAAAGGGTTACCAATTAGGCTAAATTATTGAATATTGAGAGATGAATTAAATGTATATTTTAATTGCGGTCTTACAAATCAAGGTTTGTAGACCGTAAAGCGAAGCAAAAAGATGAGATATTTTCAGCTTATCTGCTAAAGTCGACGCTCTTACGAGTTTCGCTGATACTCTCGTTGCTTGGAGTATAAATAATTAGTGCTGCCCTCGCCCTGGGCGAGTAATTATGCAAAACTTCAATGCATGTACCTTTGCCTGACTATCTGACATAATAGGTATACTCTCCAAAGATAAGCCTCTACGTTGACATTCTCTACCGCAAACATCTATTGCATGTATGACTGCCTGAAAAATAGTGCGAAGCATCCCATTGGTATCGATTTCTTGAAGTTCTACCCATAGGTGCCAGCTCTCGTTTTTCGTCATAAAATTTTGCTCCGTCAGTGAAATATACCACTGAGTCAGGGTCAGTATACTATATACATAGAAACCCTATTTTCCAAGAGTTCTGTATACAATGGATACCTCGAAGTTCTGTGAGATTCTCATCATAGGGGCCAGCTCTTGATAAAGCGTTCTATAAAACCGCGGCCGTAGAGCTACCACCAAATCTTACTGCACTTTTTTCCTTATACATCGTCTACTATCTTTAAAATGGTTTGATTCCTTTTGATCAATTTTTGATGATGTATTTAAAACGCTTCGTGGTGTGATCGTAGCGTGCTCCGCCTACCACACCGTATTCCCTGGGTTCGCACCCCGGGTAAAGCAACATCAAAATTTTAGAAATTAGGTTTTTAAATTAGAAGAAAATTTTTCTAAGCGGGGTTGCCCCTCGGCAGTGTTTGGCAAGCGCTCCGGGTGATGTATTTCTGCCATGAAAAGCTCTCAGTGAAAACTCATCTGCCTTGCAGATGCCGTTCGGAGTCGGCATAAAACATGTAGGTCACGTCCGGCCAATTTGTAGGGAAAATCAAGAGGAGCACGACGCAAATTGGAAGAGAAGCTCGGCCTTAGATCTCTTCGGAGGTTATCGCGCCTTACATTTATTTTTTTTTTTTTTTATTTAAAACGCTTAAGCTCTTATACCTACGTGCTGCCATTAAGACTGGTTTTACCAGGTTGCCACCTATTTATCAAAAGAAAGCTATTCTACTTCTTATTTCAATAAGAATATTTTCAAGTGGTGTTATCAGCCAACTTTGTTATATTTATTCCATTATAATTCCATAACAATTTTGAACACGAATTGATCAATCTAGATACAATTTTTTATACAGGCAATTTATTAAATAAAATTTGGCATAGATTCTTTAAAAATTTGTCCGAAGGGTGTTTTAATTTTTATTTTTTATGTAGAAGAAAATCTGGAACAACCTACGGAAACAAAAAATTTTCAAAACTCAACGCGCATTTGTAGAGAGCTATAACTTGTACTTTCATAGACTACAATTGATTGGGCTACTAAATGGCATACTCCAAAAAATTCAGAGAGCTTCAAACTTTTTACGCAGTTCCAAATAAAAAGTAAAATTTTCTCGAATTTTCGAATTATTTCGTAAACATTTTTGAGGGGCAAGAGCGGTATCTTCCCCCGGGCGCTACTCACAAAACAATATTTTGCCCGGGCACAAGAAAACCTTACTACGCCACTGCGCGATAACCTCGGAAGAGATCTTTGGCCGAGCTTCTCTATAACCATTGCATTACTTGTAAATATTGGACTGTTGACAAGCCTTGAGCAACGCAATTTAAAACAAAAAAAGAAAGCAAATGCAATACACCAAAAAGTTGTATACATAAATAAGTTATTAATCTGAACTTATTCCATGCTTATAAATTAGTAAACAAAGCACTTTCTTATGCATAAAAATACTCGTACATTCAAATAAATATATATTTTTGTACTTGTTGTGGTCTGAAACATTTATTTGTTTTGCTGTTTTGCGTTTACGCGGACAAAAATTGATTACCAACATAATTCCAATTATTTTATTATTGTTATCGTGCTTAAATTTCTTGCAGGTAAATAACTTTATGTAGGTACAACATAAGTGGACATTTTTGTTTACGCTACGTTAAATCTTAGCATATTTTAAGCGATAATTTTTGTTTTTACCTGATTGTTCCATAGCATTCACCATGAACGTGATAGTCAATCACCTCAGCAGCGATGGCGCAGTAGATAATTCACATTGAACTCAATTTTCATTAAAGCTACGAAATTTTTCGTGAACTATTTTTGTAATTTTTTGGTTTGTTTTTAACTTAATTTCTTTATAAACTGTCGCCTTCTTGTTGTTTTTGTATTTGCTGACACAATGAAGGTATGATACTTACAGCAAGTTTGGTTTTTGCTGACATTCAAGTTGATTTATGATATTTGAGTCTGAAATTAAAGACGTAGCTATGTATATTTATTCATATCTATGCAGTTGACAAATTTTTAACATGAGCTTACTACATATACCACACAATTAAATTCAGTATAATGTTAATAAATGTTTTTTGTTTTGATAATAATTAACTAACATTTCAAAGTAGTTATTGAAAGGCTTCAAAAGGGTTATATAATAATGCAGGTCCTTTTTTGGTAAGGCCACTAATGGGTTATCGTAGGACTGCTGGTAAGCATTTTTGAGCAGGTATTTGAGGCACAATGAAAATTATGTACAACGCTTTTTTACTGGTATCTAAGTATAGAAATGCAGAACTGGCTAAAGGGGGGCGGGGCTGAGACTGCCTTTGAATTTAACAAAAAAAATTTATTTTTGTATGCTAAAAATGTTATTAAGGCACTTTGAAAATTAAATATTTTAAAATTTAATATTTGAAAAATATAAAAAGAAATAAGCCAGATTATTAGGTTGGGTCTAAAACTTTGCTAGGTCAGTGCAAAATAATTTTTTTTATTGAAACAAGTATGAACGGGACTGTCTTCGGCTGTGCCGAAAACTTCATACCTTTCATGATAATGAAGTGGTATATTAATTTCGTCACGAATTCCACAACGGTAAGTCCTTAAAGGAAAATAGATAGAAGTACCATTAAGTATACCGAAATAATTAGGATGAAGAGCTGAGTTGATTTAGCCATGTCCGTCTGTCCGTCTGTCTGTTTGTATGCAAACTAGTCCCTCAATTTTTGAGATATCTTGATGAAATTTAGTGAGCGGGTGTAATTAGGTGTCCGATTAGACATTTGTCGGAACCGGCAGCACCGGACCACTATAGCATATGGCCTCCATACAGCCGATTTTTCAGAAAGAGGATTTTTGTAATATCTTACTCAATTTAACAGATTGAAGCTTCAAACTTCACCATATACTTTCGTATATTGCATATATTGTTGCCTGAAAAAATTTAAAAATCTTAGAGATCGGTAGTATATATATTATATACCCCACCTAAACTGTCATTTTTGTCCCTTTTTTACGGCTAGAAGCATCAAATTTTATCAAAAACTTACGCTTACCTCACATATTGTTGAAATAAGTGATTCGTGGTCATAGCTTTTACTGCTGACCACAAAAAACGTGAAACTTTACATCCTCACACAAACTACCTACCTACTTTTTTATTTTATATTTATCTTAAAAATCGCTGAAGTATGTACATCTGTTCACTATATATTTCTTATCTCATACACCCGATTATTTTGATATTACGAATGGGATAATATTATTGTTCAGCCCCATTCATGAAAGGTATGAAGTTTTCAGCACAGCCGAGGGCAGTCCCGTCCATACTTGTTTCAATTAAAAAAAAAATATTTTGCACTGACCTGGCAGAGTTTTAGACCCAACCTAATAATGTGGCTTATTTATTTTTATAATTTTCAAATACTAAATTTTAACATATCTGATTTTCAAAGTGCCTTAAAAAAATTTTTTTAATTAAAGAAAATATTTTACAATGACCTGGCAAAATTTTAGACCCAACCTAATAATCTGACTTATTTCTTTTTATAATTTTCAAATACTAAATTTTAACATATTTAATTTTCAAAGTGCCTCAAAAACATTTTTAGCATACAAAAAAAATTTTTTTTGTTAAATTCAAGGGCAGTCTCAGCCCCGCCCCCTTTAGCCAGTCCTGCATTTCTATACTTAGATACCATTAAAAAAGCGTTGTACATAATTTTCATTGTGCCTCAAATACCTGCTCAAAAATGCTTACCAGCTCTTAGACTATTAATACAAGGCCCTATATGACACCACTTTATTTTTGATGTATATTGGAACGATTTTCCGTCATCTCTTGTCAAATTTGGTTTTGAGACAAACCGGTTTCGGCGTTGTGCCATCATCAGTGTCGATTTTCGTTCTTGTCGTTTGTCCTGTATTTATAGTTCGTAGGTACATGAGCAGGTATTGTCAAAATTGATGCTTGCGTATATTTCATTCAGAACCGATGGTGGTTTTTACTGATTGGTTTGTGTGGCTGACTGGGGCAGGTAAAAATCCGTAATTTTATTCGTTTGACCTGCTTTGTGGGTTTGTTGTTTTCGTGCGTTAATGGTTTTGTGTGTATTTGTTGTTGCGTGTTTGTCTGTTGTACCTGTGTGATTACTTTGTTGTTTCTTGTAAACAATTTTTAAAGGCTCGAATATTGTGTCAGAAATTGTGTTTATATGTTCGTTTATTATTCTACCGTCGAATGTTTTCTGTTTGTAGATTTCCATGTTTTCGAGTACGTTGAGACGTCGGCCTTTTGCTTGCATGTGAAGAACCCTAACTGTTTCATTGATGTTTGCTGGGGAACATTCATTCTCGACCATGTGATTCGCGAAGTTAGACTCGGGTATAATGTTTGGATTCCGTATTTTTTGTTGTAATCTCTAATATGTTCTCTGAACCTCGTTCTTATTTGCCGTCCTGTTTGTCCTATGTAACTATGTTGGCATCCGCAGGTAAGCTTGTATATGCCGTGGCTACTAAACGGATTCTCTGAGTTAGTGTTAGTTCTTTGTTTTCGCCCTAGATTGTTTGATGTTTGGAATGCTGTGTTAATGTTGTATTTTCTAAAGAAGTTTGCCAATTTATATGTTGCTTTTCCAGTATATGTCATAGTCGTCCAGCTATTATTTTCCTTTTCATTATTTCTTTTTGGTTCTCCATTTGTCCTTCTGAGCTTATCTACCAGTGCTCTTTTATATCCGTTGTTTGCAGTGATGTTATATATGACCTCATGACCTATGGATTCCAAGCTCAAAAAACTGATGAAACTTTATCGGAAAGTCAAATTACAAAACCAATTTCCAACAAGAGAAAGAGACCCTAATATTGTCCACAAAATAAAATGTTTTTATGTCTTAAATTTTCTTTTTTCATTAACATTTTTCACAACAAATGCAAATAACACAGAAAAATAATTTCGGGCTCCGGTGGGTCACGTATTTCAATGGAAAGTTCATTTTAATTGTGTATTTATGCACAAAATTTTCTAACTAAAAACAAGATTTTGATTTGTCAGAAAAAAAAATAAAATAAAAAAATTTTAAGCACTTCCTTTATATAAGAAGACAAAAATCAGCGAAAAATGTCTACTTATATAAAGACATTTTCTGGCTAAACTTTGATTTTTAAATTTTATACATAAAAATTGCAAAAATATTTATGAAAATTAAAAATATAAAGGTGGAGCGCAAATGATTGTCTAATAATATCTCCTTTCCTACCAACTTTACAATCCGAATAATGTGCGCTCCACTTTTATATTTTTCGCTGATTTTTGGCCATTTATATAAAGAAGGATGTGCTTAAAATTTTTTTATTTTATTTTTATTTTCTCCCTTTCTTAAATTTTCTCGGTCTTATCCTATCTATGAAGTTTTACAGTTGTAGCTCAATGAGAACTTGCATACAAATCAATCCCAAAATTCCCTCCGTTTCGTACGATTTTTTTAATATCTCATCCCGTGCGCCCTCTAGCGAATCTTTTTATATTGTGTCATCGGCTGTCATCGACCTCTGAATTAAGTTTGAAATTTCAAGTCTCTAGCTCATCAGGAAGTTACTTAAAAGCTGCTTTGAAAATTTTCACATATGTGTAAAGTTTCACGTTTGTAGCTCAATGAGAAGTTACTTCAAAATCGATTGCAAGATTTGTATGAAAAGCGGACAAACATTCAATCGACCTAATATTAAGGAAGTAAAATAAAGAAAAAAGAACCGAACGTCCAAAAAACCTTTCGAAATACAAACTGGCTCGTTTGTTTTTAACAAACAAGATTGTATTTTCTTTAGTTTTTCAAAAAGTATGATTTCAGAATTAGCGAACACAAATTGACCATCAAAGGGTTAATGCATGGGCGCTAATGGGTTAATGCGATAAACAGTAACTACCGAAGTAAAAGTCAAGCGATTCTCATGTAAAAAGTTCTATTTCAAAAATTTAAGCAAATATGTCAGTAAAGGGTTAATAGATGAAAGTTAGGACCACTTGCAGAACGGCAATTTAACTTTTTAACTTAGAGTTAATTTGTCAAAAAATTATGAGTTTAGCTCCCCTTAATGCGTTATAAAGATAACTTGGGTTAATATGCTGACCACTAACTGTCTAAGTATAGCTAATGGGATTTTCATTCTAAAAGTGAGGGAAAAATTCGCCACTAATGGGTTAATACATGACCGTTAGTAAGCTGAGACGCTAATATTGGCTACTTAAGTGTTCTGATGTAAAAAAAAAACACGATTTGATTTGTAAAATTTTTGAGTATTGCGCGGAAGGTTAACTCATTTAATTTCTATTCTGCATTCTGTTGCAGTTTCAATTTTGGTTCCACATTCAATACCGGGTGCGGTTCCGGTTTTGATACGGGTCTTGGTCGATTTTGCTGCCCGTTCCGGTTTCAGTTTCAATTTCAGTTTCGATTCCAATTTCATTCATTTTCGGAATCAGTTCGGTGTCAGTTTCGATCCTTAGTTCAGTTTCGGTTTAAGCTCCGACTTCGGTACCGGTTTGCTCGGCTCCTGTTCTAACTTCGGTTTTGGTCCCAGTTTTAGGTTTAATTTCAATTGTGTTCTGGTTTCGGCACAGGTTATGTATTATGTTCCGTTTTCAGTGTAAGTTTTGAATATCCAGTCCTTTTTAGTTTCAGTTGTGGTTCTGAGTGCGGTTTTGATTTCAATGCCGGTTTCCCATTTCGCTTCCGGTTGCAGTTTTTATTTTAACTCCGATTTTAATACTTCTGTGCCGTTTTTGATTAGGTGCAATTCTAGTTCCGTTTTCGGTGTCAGTTCTCTGTTCGGGTCTGGTCTCCCATTTCTATTCTAGTTCTTGTTTCAATTTCAATTCTGATTCTGTTCCCGTTTCAACAGTGGTTACGGATTTGGATCAGTTTTCAGTGTCAGTGTTCAGTGTCCCGTAGTTTCCGAACTGAGTTTTTTGTTCGATTCCGGTCTCCAAGTTCGATACTGAGTCCGGTTTCAGATTGAATATAGATTTTATTCCGACTTCAGTAACGATTTCGGTTCAAGTTCCAGTTCTAGTTTGTTTTCGGTTTCAGTTCTCTATTAGGTTCCGGTCTCCAATTTCTATTCTGGTTCCTGTTTCAGTTTAAATTCTGATTATGTTCAGCACTGGTTTTGAATTCAGTTGCGTTTTCAGTTTCTGTGCTCAGTTTCTAGTAGTCTCTGATATCAGTGTTCGGTTTCGGTTTCCAAGTGCGATACTGATTCCGGTTTCAGTTTGAATATAAATTTCATTCAGTCTTCAGTATCGTGCTCGGCCAATTTCCGGTTTTGGTTTTGTTTACGGTTTCAGTTGTCTGTTCGATTCCGGTTTACAATTACGTTCTTGTTTCTGTTTTCAATGTCAGTGTTCAGTTTCCAATCCATATCGCTCCCAGTTCTCTGTGCGGTTCCATTTTCCAATTACGATTCCGGTTGCGGTTTCAAATCGATTCTGTTTCCATTTCGATTCCGTTTACAGTTTCAGTGTTCAGTTTCCAGTTCCTCCTTTCGCTTTCAGTTTTCTGTCCGATCAGTTTAAATTTTATTATGTCCCGGTTTCAGCACTCGTTTTGGGTTCGGTTCCACTTTCAGTTCACCTCCCGGGCATTTCCAGTTTCAGTTCCCTGTTCATTTCCGGTTGCCAATTTTGATTCTTTCTTTCTTGAGTTTCTGTTTATATTCCGCTGTCAATTTTGGTTTTGGGGTGAATTCCGACTTCGGTAATGGTTTCGCATTGCGATACAGGTTTCAGTATTAGTTCAGAATTCATTCCGAATTTCGTACTGGTTTCGGATTAGGTTTCGGTTTAAGTTTAGTCCTCGGTTTCAGATCTCTGTTCGCTTCGGTCTTTCAATTTGGATTCCGGTTTCGGTTTCTATTTCAATTTTATTTCGGTTTCTTTCCTTCTCTTTCCTTTCCTTTTCTCTCTTTCCTCTCCTACTTTTATTTTATTTTCTTTTTTCTTTTCTTTCCTTTCCTTTTTTCTCCCTTCCTTTCCTTCCCTTTCTTTTCCTTTCCTTTTATTTCCTTACCTTTCTTTTCCTTTCCCTTACTTTTCTTGCCGTTCCTGCCCTCTGATCTTTCTATTCCGTGCGTAAAAAACGTTGGTTTAAAATTCAAAAAGGGAGTTATCAAGTTTGAAGGAGAAGTAGGGATAATTGGTGTCGATAAATCGATCGCGTAGAGTACAAACATACGTAAGATTTCAATACCCTGCGCTAAACATGCAACTCCCAGCGTGAGAGTATTGTGACAACCCATTAAAAGTGCGCATGTAAAATGTATGGCACAATGTTTGTGTTAGCGTTATTTTGTTGTTAATTACCAGACAAACATCTAACAACTTGACACTTGCTAAAACGAACAGAATTTATCATCACACCTACGTAACCTGACGTGTACAACCTTTACAAGCATGCCAACGCCTTCAGTTTAATAAAAACAGGCATGCGTATATAATAAACAATGCTAGCCAAAGTGTTTGGCCCACTACAATGTAGGTTAGAGTTCAATATCTGAACAGGCATATTCCGTTCGTCGGAGTCAGCGAAATACTGTACGCAGAATGTAGGTTCTTCGAAGTCATAGCAAAATTAGAAAAATCATATAATAAACTGCCATTAAAGCTAGGCCAAAAACTCGGCAAAACTGAATTCGCCCCAATTTATTAAAACCTTTCCTCAAATCAGGTCATATACACGTGTTGTATTTTGAATCCTTTGTGGTCGTAGGCTCGAAGGAACAAAATGTTGCGAATACGCAATGTTGTACCTTATCAATCAAGGCTGAGGTGAATTGTTTGTCTGGCATTGAAGATGATGCTGAAAGGTACATTAACTTTTTTATGTATACCCTTGAGTGTGTGTACATAGCTGCTGACAAAGTTGAGATAAAGGAAAACTTTGATTGATATGCGACTATTTCGCACATTTATTTATATTTTGTATTAAGTACTTTATCTTTCTTCATTTATACGCAGTTGAATAAAATATGTATACAAATTACAAGTACAATGTGCACTAGCCCTCTCATTCCGAACGGAACCTATGTGTCCTGGTATATGTTTGAGAATGCCTAGCCTGGAAATTAAGGAACTAAAATGGGCTTAGCTGATCCCATTTGGTAGTTTGTGGTGTTCTTAATGGTATTCCTTTCCGTTATTTGCATTGAATGGTAAATACGCGCTTTTAGTTAAAATAAGAACGCAAGTTTGGGCGCGAATTTTGTAATTTCATGATGGGCTCAAAGTGTAACAATCAGGGCTGAACATACCCATTTCTTAGAAATATAGCAGAATGTGTTGATACTATTATTTACTTCTGTATAGCTTAAAAGCCAAAAAAAATTTGGTTAAGAAGAAATTGCTAATATGATGGAGTCATCTAATGAGAATGCCGATTTTTCAGACGGTAGTAGCGACAAGCCCTCTGCCTTCTGCGAAGCTCCAAAGTAACGTACAAAAATATATAGGTTACATATGTATATTGGAGAAAAAACAATCGTAATTGTCATATAATTATTTGCCATCTGTAAGACACTATTCGTCAAAACAAATCTTGTACGGATTACTGATGATGCCAGTTGGCAATTGTTGGGTAATCAGTTCTCAACTTGGACGAAGAAAAAACCCACTCATTTAATTCATGATAGTTCTGGCGGAAAATATGATAGCTGAAGGGAAGGATGGAGCAGCTGTTCGACGAAGTGGCATGTCTGGGAGAAAAAGGAAGCTAGCCGCAGGTCACCTACCTATTCCAATTCTTAAGCGAAGACGTTTGCACAGGCTGTGCGGAACAAAATAAGGAGAGGAGAACCAAGCCGATATGCGAAGAATGCGAAATTCCTCTGCAAAGATTGCTTCGCAACTTGTCATAAATAAAAACACACTTTTTATGCAGTATTGCTTCTCTATTATTTTCCTTTTTATTCTTTACCGAAATTATTCATTGAATTTGAAATATAGTTAATTTTCTTATAAAAACAAATGCCATTATATATCAAATAAGGGATCATAAAAAAGTAATCAGGACAAATAAGTCCAATACAAAAATACTGACGGTACGTATGCGTCCCAGCCCCTCTCACCACCCCTTTTTACCCGAATTACATTCTGATGTGATATAATGCTTTTACTTTGCCCATTGTACCGATTGAACTCCTCTAACAAGTTTTGTTGACCTCAGAGGATTTTCGGATCGAAAGGGCTATGCAACTAGTATGGTACTTTCAGCGATTGTTTTTATTGACTTGACATTGAAGAGATCTTAAAATATTTAGACACCATCTCTTCTTTCTTTTCTTTTCTCTCCCACTACCTTTTCCTCATCCTTCATTCTCCCTTTTACCAACTTATTTCACATCTCTCTCTTAATTTCGTTGCTCATTGGCACCTTCCCGGTTTTAATATTTTCTTAATTTTTTTTTTCCAAAGAGCCATTGAAATCCTTAGTCGCGGTCTCTTTTTGAAAAAACCAACAGTTTCATCAGCCACGGTTTTCAGAGAAAATGTCTATAGAAATTTTGCTGTTCCACAATAATAAAGTTGTGAAAGTAGTATTGTAGCAATAATTGAGCTGTGAGCGCAGTTCTATCTTTCACCACTCGGAATTTCGGGCGTCCCTTTGAGGAGGCTATCTTTAAGCGAGCAGAAAACAATACGCCTCGCTGGCCTACTCGGAGTTGCTGATTCCAGTATTCGTTTGAGCCTATTACAAAGCATCTCAGAGGACTAAAACGTTTGCGCCTCCACCGCAAGTATTTATTTTTATATTTATGGTGAATTAGAAGGTTTTGGGATTTGATGAACTTGCAAGATAATACAAAATAAAGCCCCATTAAGTCGAGTTTTCGTGTAAAAATTAGTAAGCAAAATGAGATCTGCGCATAATCAGCCTCACATAGGCACGGTTGGTTGCTAAAAATTTCTGAATTACCAGTTCTTCGTCGGTAACCTTTTAGGGTACTGGGCAACAGACATATGAAAAAACGTAATACTGGCGTAAAGACATAGCGGTTCCTTCCACTCAGCCATATGATGGGAAAAATGTCTTTGTTATCGAAAACCTATCGATTTATTATTAAAAACTTATTATTTATTTATCGAAAATTTGTCGATATGTTATCAAAAAGTTATCGGAGGGCTGTTTATTTGTTATTGCCTCGTTATAAATTTGCTATAGATAACAAAGGTTTTCAATGTATTATCAATATCTTATCGAAAAATTATCAATTTGTTATCGAAGACTTCTAAATTTATTTTCCAATTCTTTTTTGCTATTTACCGAAAAGTTGTCGATATAATATTAAAAATGTATCGATTCTTTTTCGGAGTGTAACTAATTTGTTATCGAAGTGTTATAATTTATTATTATCGTAGTACGGATTTGTCAGCCAAAAATTGTCAATGTGTTATCGAAAAGTTACCGAGGTGCTATCGACAAGTTATCGACTTTTTGTCAAATTAGCTAACGAAGATTAATCGATACGAGCCGAACCCGCACGCATCTTGCGCAACCAATATAAAGTCCCTTATCAAATATAAACCAAAATCAGCTGCTCTATCAATCAGTAAAACTTACATCTTGCGCTGGCATCTAGCGTATGACAGCAACTACCAGTAATTTAGTGCAAATATTCACAATAGTGCCATAGTACAAATAGACTTCTTTGTGTGCTCACAATCGTTTATTTTTAACAAAATATTTGAATAAAATATAGCTAAACAAAAGCTCTACGACCAAAATTGTCCAAAGCTCGCTAATAGCCCGAATCATTATAACCAACAGATTTGGATTACAAATAAGAGCGAAAAAGGGACCCGTACATAAAAACAGCTATTAGAAATAATATTATGATATTAGCAGAGACTAACCGATTTGCTGTCGGGAAAGTTATCGATATGTTATCGGAGTGTAACCAATTTGCTAACGGCATGTTGTCGATTTGTTTCGAAAAGTCATGGATTTGTTCTCAAAACGTTACCGATTTACAATTAAAAAATTATCAATTTGACATCGTATCAATTTGTTATTGACAACTCATCGTTTTGTTTTGAAACAGATACCGATAAAAATTCAATACCAGATCGATGACACATGTGTAACCCGTCGATAACAAACCGATAACTCCACGCTAAAATCTTGCTATCGATAATAAGCCGTTAATAAAACTATAACATAGTTGTCGGTATTGGTTGTAAGTAATAAGAAGCCGACGGTAAAGTTACCTCTGTTGTAGTTTAACTTCAACCCCTGGTGAGCTTAAGTAATTTAAAAACAACGAACTTCGCGATTACTCGCGCTTTTTTTCTCGTTTATACACGCAGATGTTTTGTTTTGTCGAAAGAGAGTAGACATTACTTCTGACGGAAAGGGGACCTGATTTTCATATATTTAAGCAGGTTTTCCTCATGTCGTGCGTCAATGATATTAACTTTATCGCATAAAAAACATATATACGCACATTTTCTGCCAATTGTGCTTAGTTCGCAATTTTTATTACTATTTTTAAAATTTTTTTCCATTTTTGTTTTTTTCATTATACACTCAAACCCACGTAAGTTACTTGTCGCTTTTTGCTGGCCACTCAAGTGGCATTTGCGTTGTTGTAAACAGCTGTAGCTTAAATGTTTAATACAAAAGCTGATAACAAGCAAAAGAGTACTTTCGAGTAAAAGTGCTTGACTATTGTTCGAACTAAGTGCACTTATTGGGATATTGATTGTGTCTTTGCCCTGCCATTCCTAAAACCGCATGACGTTATCTTTCTTTGCCTTTTATTTGTTTTATTTTCTCCTTTGCTGTTTTCTCAGCATTTCACACATTTTATAAGTTCCTCTTTCGTTATGTTAATCTATAAAGTGATCTTTTATAAGAATTTCGATTGCTTTCGTTTCGTTTGGCACACGTGCTTTTCATTAAAACCCGACGCACGCAGCGATACTTTGTCTAATATCTCAATTTCTCGACTTTCGTGCTACACACAAAAAAAATTTGGTGTAAAAACCGAACTTTGTGGTATTCTTCTATATAAAAACCAAAATAATGTGGATTTCAACCCCAAGAAGTGCTGAAGAAGTGCTTTCCAAAAATATAATTTAAATTATATAATAAGAAAACAAAAATGAATTTCGGCCGAAACTTGAATCCAGGACGTTTGGTGTGAAAGGCGAATCCCGCTCCAAGCACCACTGCGGCTTGCTGCTGTTGTTGTTTTGTTAACAGTGCTTCGCTTCATTCAATGTGCACGTCCACATACAAATTGTCATCCTCTAACGGGAGTCCAAGGAAACTAGCAGTCTCAACAGGGGCGGACCATAAGAAGATTGGCGTTATAGGCGTAGGTTTCACATTACAATTGAAAAGACGGTTGGTGCTATGTGGGAACACATTGCATGCAGGACATTCATTACGTATGATGGGGATGATTCTGGACAAGTAAGAGTTTAACCTGTTGCAGTATCCAAAACGAAGTTGAGACAGGATGACTCCAGTTTTCCTTGATAGTGTGCTTTCGTCTTCTGAAAGAGTGGGATATTGTATATTGATAACAGGGTTCACTGAGCGCCTACTGGCGAAAGCGTTTACCGAATATGTGTGGATTTTGTCTAGGTCCTCCTTATGCTTGTGTGGTTTAAACGGCTGTGTTGGCAGGTGCCTTGTCTCATCATAGTGCTTATGGAGATGCTTCCTTAACCCCCCTGAAGGAGGAGGTTAGATCAAGCAGTTGTTTGCTAGGACGTCCCGCTTTGTGATAGTTTAGCAAAAACTACCTGTTCAGCATTTCGTTGTAGTCTTTAATGTTGAGCTCTTTGGCCTCACTATGTTGGTGATGTTCAGGGGTCATAAGTAGACTTCCCGTAGCAGTTCTGATTGCATCATTTTGACAGGCCTTTTCTCTTCACTTCTCTTGGAGCCTTTTCCAGTATGTGTTCTCCAGCTTGTTGCTCACATCTACCAATACTCAATACAATGAGCAACATTAGTTTTGATATTACTCCGAGAAGTGTTCACACTGCACTAAATTTTTTTTTAACTATGTACACCGTCAAAAATTTTAGTTACTATTAAAACCACTAAATAGTTTTAAGGAATTTCTAAGATAACTTGGTAATTTTAGTCCATACATTTGAAAAATATAATTTTCGATGAAAAGTTTAAAATTAAAACCAAGAAGTTTTATCCATACCACGTTTTTAAACTTTATTGGTCTATATTATAGACTATGAGAGGATAAACAATATATTTTTTTTTAAATTGGTCCAAAATGTCAGTTGTATATGTGCTAATTTGGAGCTTTAAAAAATCAGACTCCCTTAAGAAGATGCGACAGCATCGAAACGCGTAGGAGGGAACAGGAGGAAAAACGTTTTTTTTAAAGAATTTTTTTGCCTTAAATTCATCGGCCGTAAAGCTCCAAATCAGCACAACAAAATTTTTATTATATTTGGGTTTCAATTTTAGTCCGGAAGTTTAAAAACAGAATATTTTGCGAACTAAACTTTAAACCAAAATGTTTCGATTCAAAATGAGTCATATGAGCTCGTTTTGTTTTAAACTTTGCAAGGTTTGCAATTTAAACCCAAAAAAAGTTTGGTCATATATGTATGTAGAATAAAAAGTTTAAGATTTAAACCAATATTTTCAGCCGTGTAGTAATTGATTATTTATTGGGCCCGTTTTTTTTTCTTAATTCTTTTTCTATTTTTTTTTTATATATCTTTATAAGTAATTTCAACTAACGTACGCTGCTGACGTCACAGCACCTAAATTATGATTATAATTTACTTTGTTTTTTTGCTCTTTTGTTTGAGAAATAAATTTATTTAAATTCCGCTTACGTTTCCGTCTTTCCTTACTGCCGCATATTTTTTATATACGGGAAATTAAACTGTAGTCTGGTTGCCGTCTACAGCCAAAGTTGTGCTAATATTTGCTCTTACTGTACTCTGTACAATTGTTTAGTTGTTAAAAGCGAACGAAAATACATATTTCATAAGCCTCTTTGTAATGACGAAATATTTTTCCTTTAATTTCACTTTAAACATTACAAAGTTTCAGAAACTGAATCCAATGCGTGGCATGAAAATTTTTTTCACAAGCGTATTAGATGTTTTCACTGAAATACTAAAGGAGACTGCTTAAGATTCTATGAAAATTGTTTGGTTGTTTTTTTTTTTTTTTTTGTTTTGTCTTTACGAGATAAGGCAGTACTTACGGTGGATTTTTACGGACCATGCTTGCAATTATACTTATAATAATAATTAAATATAAATGAATGTCAGTTCTGTTACCGTTACAAATTTTACGGTAAAAGTTGATTGGGATGTTCATAATTATACCCAATAAGAGGGGAAGGAAGGATAAGTAGGGAAGGGTTTAGTAAGTAGTTGAGGGACTTTCAATGATATCTTTGCTTCTACTCCTATCGTTGAAGATATTCCTTTCGTTTTGTTGATTTTCAGATAGGGTGGATAATTTATGTATATTGGAACGAAAAATTACACTGATGATGGCGCAACGGCGAAACCGGTTTGTCTCCAAATAAAATTTGACAAGGGATGACGGAAAGTCGTTCGAGTATACATTATTGAAAATATGTATAACGTTTCTATTGTAAATGAGAACTCGTCAAATGAAAACTCCAAGGCGTCAATTCTAATTGAGAATACTCAGATATAAATGAAAGGTCGTCAAATGAAAATTCTAAACCATCAATTGTCATTGAGAATAGTCAGTTGTAAAGGAGAATAGTTAATTGAAAAAGAGTAGTCAATTGTATATACGAAAGCTTCAATTCGATAGAAGGATAGTCAATTGTAAATGAGAGAAAATTCTAAACTGTCAATCTTCATTGGGAATAGTCAGTTGTTAATAGGAATAGTTAATTCAAAAAAGAACAGTCAATTGTAAATACGAAACCTTCAATTCGATAAAACAGTCAGTTGTAAATGAGCATAGTTAATTGAAAATTGAAATGTATCATATGAAAAGGAGAACAGTTGTAAATAAGAATAGTTAACTGAAAAAGAGAACAGTCAATTATAAATACGAAAGCTTTAATTCGATATAAGAATAGTGAATTGTAAATTAGAAAGGAATTCTAAACCGTCAATTGTCATTGCGAATAGTCAGTTGTAAATGAAAATAGTTAATTGAAAATGGAAAAGTATCATATGGAAAAGAGAACAGTCAATTGTAAATTCGAAAGCACCAATTCGATATATGATAAACAATTGTAAATGAGAGGGCGTCAGATGGTTTGAACCGTCAATTGTCATTGAGAATAGCCAGTTGTTAATAAGAAGAGTTTATTGAAAATGGAAAAGTATTATATCAAAAAGAGAACAGTTAACTGTGAATACGAAAGCTACAATTCGATATAAGAATAGTCAGTGGTAAATGAGAAGGTCAAATGAAAATTCGTAAGTGTCACTTGTAATTGAGAATACTCAGTTGTAAATAAGTATAATCAATTGTATATGCGAAAGCATTATTAAAATAGTCAGTTGTAAGTGGGAATGTGTAAGATGAAAATCCTTAGCCGTCAATTGTCAGTGATAATAGTTAATTCTAAATAAGAATGGTTTATTGAAAATGGAAAGGTATCATATTAAAAAGAGAACAGTTAATTGTGAATACTAAAGGTTCAATGCGGTGGAGAAATAGTCAATTTTGAATGAGATCGTCAAAAGAAAATTTGTAAACGTCAGCTGTAATTGAGAATAATCAGTTGCAAATAAGAACAGTCAATTGAATATAGGAAAGCGTCATATGGAAATGAGAACAGTTAATTGTAAATGCGCATCTCTCGCATTGAGAGAATAAAAAAAAAATAAGTGTAAAGCGCTATAACCTCCGAAGAGATTTGCGTCGTGCTCCTTTTAATATTTCCTACAAAGTGGCCGGACAGGACCTACTTGTTTTATTCCGATTTCGAACGGCATCTGCAAGGCAGATGATTTTTCACTGAGAGCTTTTCATGGCAGAAATACACTCGGAGTGCTTGCCAAGCACTGCCGAGGGGCGACCCCGCTTAGAAAAATGGTTTTCTAATTGAAAAAACTTCTTTCTAAAATTTTGATTTTGCTATTCCCGTGGAGTGAACTCAGGATCTTCGGTGTGGATGGCGGAGCACGCTACCATCACACCACGGCGGCCGCATTTGTGAGAATAGTCAATTGTAAATGAGACATAGTCAGTTGTTTGATTTTCTTGCAAACTTATTAATGCGAGAAATAAATAAATCTCAAATATAAATATCATTATTAAATTTTCTTATAAAAATTATGCAATGTTAGAAAATATATTTTTACCTTTAAATCTTTATTAAATTCTATTCCGATTAAACAAACATGAATCAATTTTCAGTTATGCTTGAGGTTGCGTAAAGCTTCCTTAGGGGGTCTGATGAAACATTGCCCTCATTGCTGATGATAGCGTTTGTGATTACAGATAATGAGAATCAGATTTCTCTCGATACGCAATGTAACAGAATATATTAATTGGTTGTTCAAAAAAGCGTTGAACTTATTTTAATAATAACAAAGTATTGTTTTTAGTATAGACAATTATTTTAATTGCAGTACTAAGGGGCGAATATAATATGTACGTATGCATGTGTAAATATGTAGTAGGCCTGTCAAAAATTGTGTAACAAATCCCTTAGGAAAGTAGGCAGTGATTAATTTATTTCTACATTAGGCTAAAGTTGATCACCACTAGTCATTTGTGGGTATAGTTGTATAGAGTTTTGAGGAATAATAAAAAAAAATCACATTGAAATAGCTTAAATAAAGTAGTAACAGTAAAATAACTAATAAAATGGAATTCGAACTAAATATTTAAGATAATTATTATTGTCAAGAAGTTTTTGTTGATGAGTAATCAATTTCGTATCGACGGGTTGCCGACATGCTACAAGTACTTTTTGACGAGCTATCGGTGTGCTATCGACAAGGTATTGACGAGTTATCGATTTTTTACAGAAATCTTGTAAATTTGTTATCACTAACAAAGGTTTTCGATGACTTGCCGATTTTTGCTTCGACAAATTATCGGTTTACAAGCGAATTATTATCGACTTGTTACCGAAAGTCATCGATTTAGTGATCGATTTTATATCGAAGTATTACCTACTTAATGCTATCCCTTTTATCCATTTTTAATTGATGATTGTCGATTTTTTATAGAAAAGTTATCGATTTCATATTGATATTTTACGGGTTTGTTACCAACTCATCGGTTTGTTATAAAGCAGATACCGACAACACTTGAATACAAATTGGGGCATATCTGTTACTTGTCACAATAAAACAGTAATTCGGCGGTATCTGTTGCTACCGACTGGAAACCGCCGAAGTTCTTCTCTGAAATAATATGTATCAGTTGTGGTTCAACTTCAAGTCTTGGGCGACCTCTAGTTGATATAAAAAACAGACGTACCTGCCTAAAAACAGACGTGATTGCTTCGCAACTTCTTGGAGGGAAATTACAAACAATCGCGCCATAAATATGTTGCTTTCGCATAGAATGGTAGAAGATTATGTCTCAAAAAATTTATGCTACTGTGTATGTGACGTCGAAATCATTAAGTATACCGAAATTATCAGGATGAAGAGCTGAGTTGATTAGCCATATCCGTCTGTCTGTTTGTATGCAAACTAGTCTCTCAATTTTTGAGATATCTTGATAAAATTTGATGAGCGGGTATAGTTAGGTGTCAGATTAGACATTTTCGGAACCGGCCGGATCGGACCACTATAGCATATATACCCCATATAACCGATTTTTCAGAAAAGAGGATTTTTGTCATATCTACCTCGATTTATCAAATTTAAGCTTCAAACTTCACCATATGCTTTCGCATATTGCACATATTATTGTCTGAAAAAATGGATGAGATAGGTCGTATATATAGCATATATCCCCCACAACCGATTGTTCAGACAAAAAGCTTTTCGTGACTACTGCCCCAGTTTAACAGCTACAAGCTTCGCATTTCACCGAATGCTTAGGTATAGAGCATTAATTGTTGTCTGAAAATATTGCATAGATCGGTGGTATATATAGTATATATTATATCTCATACCACCGATTGTTCAGATAAGAAACTTTTCGTAATTTCCGCCCCATTTTCACAGCTAGAAGCTTAAAATTTCACCGAATGCTTACGTACAGAGTATTCATTGTACAGATATACGCCGCCGATAAACGCCGCGCCGCCGCCGCCGATTTTAGTCGTTTTTCGCACGCTGCCGCCAAATGTCAAAAATATCGGCGCGTTACTGTATTTTCTGCTCGTTTAAGACTGTTTAGGCCATTTATTGTACATGTCGAAAATTGGTCGGATATGGTCGAAATAGGTATCAATGAATGCGCATTACTGCCAGTTATAAGAAACTAATTGCGAAAATTAACTCTTTCTAACTGTTCAAAATTATTAAAAAAAACGGTTTCGATTTCAGCTTAACACGGACTTTGCATCACCCAATTCACCAAGTTATTAAAACAAAACACTAAAAGAAAAGTTTTATAATAAATTTATATGCTCACTTTGCATATTTTTTTCAAAAAATTAATAATGAACAATGAATTCAAATAAAATGACCCAAGGCGAACATGTTTTCAAATTGTCCTCAAGTTGTTAAAAAAAAAAGCAAATTACCCAAAAAAGGTGCCGATTTAAAAAAAAAAATATTACATAGCGATTGGCTGAAGGAATAAGCTAAATCAGTGATGCAAAATCCTTTAGTAGGTTCTAGGGGCATAAAAACTCCTTTCAAATGATTCTTACCTCATACTTAAGTTGGGGATATATGTAAGTATGAAAAGGGTTTGAAAAATCACTTGGGCTTACATTCAAACATCTGTTGTTTATTTTCGAAACTATGCAATAGCGTCTGAAATGTTAATTTTGATTTTCACACTTCATCCTTCAACACCCAAGCCTTCCGGTTTGAAATTTCCTAAAGTTGGCGGCCCTATTCAAAACTAGTCCCTTGGAGTGAATCACATTGTTTATAGCCTACCCACCAAGTTAAAATATAACCTACGCGCTACGGCTCCTTTTACAATTGTGAATACGTAGGCACATATATCTACCAGGTGAGGCTTTGTCCTTCGCAAGAACACTCAAAGTGGTGAAGCAAAAGCTTTCCCAAGACAGTCAAACTAATGTGTGCTACTACCCTAACGTAGTGGACAGTCGAGCTAGTCTGAAAACTGAAGCTACATGGTCATCCATTCTAAAATATAGTTTTGATTTAACGAAGACTATTGAAATCAATGTTGTGAACACAAACGTCTGCAAAATTTGCTCTACATTTTAGAAATTGTATTCAGGGTCCTTGTAAAATTTTAATAATGTAGATGCGCCGAGGATTATACGATTTTCTCGCATGAGTTAGTCTTCGGAGCTACACCTAGAGCTTCTATTAAAGTGACGTCGACGAATGTATGAGTTCGAAGTTGCAGTCCTATAGCTTCTGTGCTGGCATATGGTGTGAGGGTCAAGAGGCGTCGTAGCGACTGGCGGTCGGGATTTCTACCGTTCGCACATCGGGAATTGTAGCTCTTAATCAGCGGGAATTTGTAGCTCGAAAAAACCGGATGCGCCGTGTGCCACGAGTCATGAGTATTAATAGACCAATAATAGCAACCGTAAGTCGCCTTTGTGCGTGACCGCCAAAGAGCCACAAATGATTTAAAGAAATTGTGTTTGCGATGATTATTAGGAGTTAACCCCAGTTGAAACTACGCTTTGCACGACATATACAGACAAACGTGTGACCATTTTATGTATTTTCAGCAGATGCAGCAGTACCAATTCCAAACACCGGGGTTAGGTTCAAAGCCTCCCTGAACTAAGTGAACGAGGGACAATCCCTCCGCAAAGAGCTACTCCTGAAAATTTTTGAACGATCTGCGAGTTTTTGAGGCAAAAACCCCGGATCATTCCGAAATGGCCTAAACCATACAAATAAAACCTTTCCTAAATATTATTTTTTTATATAGAAAAATCAAGCTTTTTAAAGTAAGAACACCGGCGTACGCCGGCGCGCCGACTACGCCGCCGCCGCCGATAAAGTGATCGGCGTAAACCTCTAATTCATTGTTGTCTGTAAAAATTTTATAGATCGGTGGTATATATAGTATATATCTCATGCAACCGATTGTTCAGGACAAGAAAGTTGTCGTAATTTCTGCCCCATTTTAACAGCTAGAACCTTCAAATTTCACCAAATGCTTAGGTATATAGCATATATTGTTATCTGAAAAAATCATAGAGATCGGTGGTATATATGTATGATGTATACCTCATATAAACTGTCGTTTCTGCCACTATTTTTAAATGGTGGTTTTATTTAGCTTGAATTGACAGGCAGACCGCACGGCCGCATGCACGGCCGTTGTGAACGAATTTTGTAATTGAAATTTAAGTAACTTCCCGATAAGCTACAAGCTTGAAACTTGGAATATAGTTCAGAACCCGATGACAATGCAATAATAAGAAAACAAATCGCCGCTAGGTGGCGCAAGGATCGAGATATTCGCAAAAATCGTATTTGTGGTCCGATTTGGCTCATGTTTGGAACACATAATACATACAAGAATAGAAAGCGACCTATGAAAAAAATCGCCGCTAGGTGGCGCAAGGATCGAGATATTAAAAAAAAATCGTATTTTTGGTCTGATTTGGTCCACATTTGGAACACATAATACATACATGAATAGAAAGCGACCTATGATGCTCGATTTGGCCCACATTTGGAACAAATATTACATACAGTCCGGTAGAAGTGATATCAAAATATTTTAGAGTTCGAGGATGGACAAGCATACGTGACGCAGAGTCGAGTAAAGTTTTTGGAAAGATTATATATTGAGAACTTAGATCGTAACAAATTGTCAGAAAAGAGTCCTTGTAATAATGAGTCACTAAATGAAGTAAATAGAATGAGAAATAATAGGTAATTAAATAAAAAATAAAAACTTGAAAATAAAATAATTAAAAAAAATGTTTAAGTTAAACGGTTTTATTGAAAACAATACTTACATGAAGTATTAATAATACTAAAAGCTAGAAAATAATGAGGTAGGCCCTAGATACTAGTCATCAGACTCCTCATCAATCTAGGGCGTTGAACAGACAATTAAATAAAAGCGTTGGACGCGTCAAATTTCTATTGATAGTCATATATAAGACTAACGGAACCTTAATCAGGTTATGCTACGCCTCACATTTTTTAGGAAGTTCACTCTCCCAACACTTTTATTTAATTGTCTGATCAACGCCCTAGATTGATGGGGAGTGTGATGATTAATACCTAGGACCTACCTAATTATTTTCTAGCTTTTAGTATTATTATTAATTCATGTAAGTATTGTTTTCAATAAAACCGTTTAACTTAAATTTTTTTTTTCTTGATTATTTTATTTATTTTTTATTTATCTTAAAAATCGCTAAGGTATGTGCATCTGTTTACTGTATATTTACGAATGGAATAGATTATTTTTCAGCACTATTCATGAAAGGTATGAAGTCTTCGGCACAGCCGAAGACAGTCCTGTCCTTACTTGGTTAAAACAAATTTTTTTAAATTTTTCACGCGTCTATTTAACATAGAACAAAATAAATACTGGGGGCGATTTAAGATGTATAGATTATACTTCACAATTTGTATTTATGTACATACATATACTTGCCTACATGATGTTGCTCATTTTGTCTAATTCAGCTAATTTTCTCGACTTTTGTGGTTTCGATTTTCGGTTTCACTTTCATTTGAGTGTTCTACAAACACAATCCTTACACAATACGCATATACAAACTTATTTACTTGTATTATGAGTAAATACATACATAAATGCTGAAGAAAAAGGTAGAGGTATACATATATACATACATGCATACATAAGGTGCATATGCTCCAACATACTACTACATACTTAGTATTTTCATTGAGCATATTTGTTCCTCATACGCCGTGTGCGCCGACTCACCATCAATTATTTCCACATACATGCATGCATCGTGTGAACTCATTTTCGTTTAATTTTTATTATATACATATGCGTGTGTGTGTATATATACAACGTTTTGATAGCACGTGCTTTAGTCACAATATCTAACTCATTTAGAGTCTCACAACAGCTACAGCTTTACGAGTTCTGTCCCGAGAGTTTCACATTCAGTCACATTTCGTTCGTAACGTTTGACAGGCGCTCGATTTTGCTGCGCTATAAAAAGAAATTTATCGGTATAAAATACCGTGTGTGCAGTGTTTTTGGTGTATATATAAGTATGACAACTGACGCTGTGTGTGGCGTCTATGCTTTAAGGCCGCGGCACAATGAATTTTTTCATATACATAGATGCGTTTAACACAAGCTTATGCATTGCAGTAACATCGCCATAATTAACCAAGATGTTGTGTTTATAAATATGAAGGGACTTCAGACTTAGCAACTGAAGTTTATTTCGCCTTGCCCATTCACATACAATGCCTATAAAACACAAATACTTTTGTGTCGTATTCATTTGTTATATTGCAGTTTTTAATTGCGAAAAATGTTGGAAAATTTACCAACGAGTGGAAAAAATAATTTCACTTGCTAAGTGTGCCAGCACCCTTAGCCAAAGCAAATGTCAAATTCTTCTTCCTATGCTTTGGTTGCAACAAAATTTGCAAGTTGGCTACTTTTACATGTCAGATGCCGCCAGTGTCGCTCAATCTACCGTTCCCCATAAAAATACGTGCAATCTACTCATAATACATAAGATTGAGTTAACGCATCTGTATGAAAAACTGCTTAGGTGACGGGGCTTTTACCGCAGCAATTTGTTATAGACATTTTTATCTCAAATTCCTCTTCAAGCTCATTCAAAAAAAAAAACAATAATAATAATCTATATTAATGATTGTAAATGTGTGTATGTGTGTGTAATAAATACTATTTTTCACACGATTTTCGTTTTTACTTTTCGTTGCACGTCTCGCAACTTTGTTGTTAACCTCTAATGGCCTTAGAAACGACGACCGTCTGACTGCTGAGCTGTGTGAGTTAATTGCATTAAGTTACAGTGATTTTGGCGCGCCCATGAACCGACAGTGTTGACAGGAATGAAAAGTGAAATGAGAAAAGCTTATTTTAGGGGTTGTTAGTTGGTTAAATTTCACTGTAGCTTTTGCTGCGTACATAAAAGTGGGTTGGGTGCGGTCAGTTCCATAGCGTGGGTGAAATTTTAGCATCATGCTATAGATGTTGCGTAGTTTATGTGTGTTTCACTGCAATCTTCTACCCTCCTTACACTATGATTGAAATGCGATATTTCAGCATATTTCGTATTGACATTGAATTTATGCCATTCAAGGATGTCTGATCCCCTGTTTATTTTGTTGAATCGCACTGTGTCCCTGGCGCCCACGCACAGCGCATTTTGTGTAAGTTTATGCATTTGAATTCGTTAAAGAAAAAGCAAGATAGTATGCTCTCCTTCATATTGTGAAGCTTTTGAGCTGCATTAATTTTCTAAGACTTAATTAAAATCGTTAATTCCCCCTCATTTTCTTTTGCGCTTAGCCTTTTTTGTTTACAACTTAGTCCGCTTTGTAATAGTTTCAAAAGCTACTTAAGTAGTTTGAAATGGGTATAATAAAAACTTTAAATCTAAGTTACTAAAGATTTAAAATTACATTTAAATGCAAATAAATTTCTATATTTATGTGTATACTCCATTCTTCTTGAGTTTGAATATACAAGCAAGCGTAGGAAAAGAATAAGGGCTGTATTGTCGCATATGTTTCATGATCGAAAATAATTTAAAAAATTAATATAACAAACAGTAGAACTATTTACAAAAATAACAATAAATTAGAGATAGTATATTGTTCTCGTGGCGACTGCTGTGGTGTATATTTCTGCCATGAAAAGTTTCTCAGTGAAAATTCGTCTGCCTTGCAGATGCCGTTCGGAGTCGGCATAAAATATGTATGTAGGTCCCGTCCCGCCAATTTGTAGGAAATATTTAAAAGGAGCACGCCGCAAATTGGAAGAGAAGCTCGGTCTAAAGTCTCTTCGGAGGCTATAGCGCATTGCATTTATTTATTTATTTTTTATGTTGCTCTTATTTGTTTGTATTTCTTCTATAATCATCATTATCGTTAATTGGCGCCTAACCATCTATGCTTTGTAACAAGTCATGCCTGCTATCACTGTTTTGTATTGAGGACTTGGATTGTAACAAATTGTCAGGAAAGATTCCTTGTAATATTAAGTCACTAAATGAACTAAATAGAATGCGAAATAATAGGGAATTAAATAAAGACTAAAAACTTGAAAATAAAATAATTAATAACATCTATGGGCTATGCATAGAAAAAATTCAAAATATTATTCTCTCCTTTGAGATAAATGTGTTACGGCCCTTATATAATAATGTGTTTTGGGCTGCAGTAGTCCGCTCTACTCCTAGTCGAAAGTCATTCGCATTCCGGACAGCATACTGAATGCAGTTTGTTAAATTCATCGGCGCCATGTTGTGCTTGATTTTAAAAATCATCATTAGTGTATTGAGCATCAGGTTTTGCTCAAAATATATCCATTTCAATGTTTCAAGCATCAGACTTAGGGGTATATTTGTGGCATTTTATTATGGATCTCATACATTTGTTTTGTAAGTAATAATACTACTAAAAGCTAGAAACCTACCTAGGACCTACCTAGGTACTAGTCATCGCACTCCTCGTCAATCTAGGACGTTGATCAGACAATTAAAAAAAATCATTGGGCGCGTGAAATTTCTAAAAATGTGAGGCGTAGCAAAACCTGATTAGGGATCATTTGGTCTTACTTATGTTGTCTGGTTTTATTGCGTCATAGTTCAAAAAATTACAATTAAAGTCCATAAAAGTAACATTGCAGTTCAGAATTTCCATTTTTAGTTCGAAAAATTTCAATTGTAGTTGAGAAAGCTTCATTTGAAGTTAAGAAATTTGGAAATTCGATGTTATGTGTTACTCATACGGGCATACGAAATCATCCCGAAAGACGAAATTATCCCAAAGCAATAAAAATGATTCCTAAAATATACTAAAATTGCTCCAAAATAATCCATAAATAAAATAGGCTTGAAATAATCTAGAAATAGTTTCAAAAACAGTCCTGAAGCACGAAATTCTTTAAAATGTTCCGAATTGATGACGAAATCAATATACAATTTATTCCGAAATTGTTCTGCAATTATAACGAAATGGCCAAACAATTATCCTTAATGATCCTAAAATTAATTGGACAGCTATTTCGAACAAGAAATAGAATTACTCATCATCACCATTATCATCATCATCATTATAATAATAATAATCATCATCATCATCATCATTATCATCAATTATCTTTAAGGTTCCTAAAATTAATTGGACAGCTATTCCGAACAACAAATAGAATTACTCCGAATTAGTTCCAAAAGCAATAACGAAATATTTTTTCTTTTTTCTCTCCCATCATTTCCCTTAACGGTGACATCATTATTATCATAATTAGCCAGCTTGATGCTCTCATCCTCGGTAACCACTACCATCGTTGTCATTATCACCATATTATAATAATTATCATCATCATCAAAATGATCCATGATTTTCACCTCTGCTTTCCTTTCATTTTTCTCACAATTACTCCCCTCCTCTCCCCCTCTTCGGATATCTCTTGTTTATTTACATTCTCATCAACATATGTTTCATATCGTTAGCTTAATGTGAAAATGTGCTAAGTCAATTTTTGGAAAAATTTTATTTTAATGCAGTTTTAAAACTGAATTTAAAATAGATCGATCACAAAAAAAGTATTTTAATTTTTCATTTGTACGTGCTGTAGGCAATGATGTGTAAATTTGCTAAGTCGTCAGCAGTTAATAAAAATGTGCTAAGTCAACCTGGCGGCCACCGTGGTGTGATGGTAGCGTGCTCCGCCTACCACACCGAATGCGCTGGGTTCACAGCCCGGGCAAAGCAACATCAAAATTTTAGAAATAAGGTTTTTCAATTAGAAGAAAATTTGTCTAAGCAGAGTCGCCCCTCGGTAGGTCCCGTACCGCCAATTTGTAGGAAAAATTAAAAGGAGCACGGCGCAAATTGGAAGAGAAGAGAAGCTCGGCCTAAAATCTCTTCGGAGGTTATCGCGCCTGACATTTTTTTTAAGTCATCCTGTCAATAATATCAATCTGAATTACTAGTCATTTCTTTGTGCGCGTTTTATTTATTTATTTAATTCATTCAGTCTAAAAGTACATGCTTTGTTGTTGTTGTTTTTGTTGTATTAATGATAATGACACTTCCCGAAGGCTTTGGGGAGTGTTACCGATGTTGATGGTCCTTTGCCGAATATAGATCCGGTTCGTTCCGGTAACAAAACACTATTATGATACTAGCCCAACCATCTCGGGAACGATTTATATAACCACATTAAACCTTCCAGGCCATCCCGCCCTCCCCACCCCCTAGTTCCATGAGGAACTTGGGGTCGACAGAGCGTCGGCTGTCAATGTAGCAGGATTCGACCGAGTTAGGTGAGGTTGACAATTGGGTTGGAGAAGCTATATATTGCGCTGGCAACCCCTTTGAGAGGGTTGCGAACACAACCCCTTGAAATTGGATTCACCAATTGGGACATGCCTTTGGTGTTTGATAAATGCTTTGCGCTAACCATAATCTACTTAAATTCTTACATTTCGATAACTACATGCTTTCTTACAGACTAGTTAAAAATAGAAAACAATTCAGGCTTAAACTTATATAAGCTGTTGTTAAAATTAATAACACTACTGAATCGATTTGCTAGATGCATAGTCCTAGTTACAGGTTCATTAATAGCATAATTCGTTTTATGAGTTATTTCGATAAATAATTGATTACACCGAAGATCACGTAGTGGAATATATAGAATGAACAAATTAGATAAATCATAGCAATTCGTGTTAAAGTTTTTTACATTATATGCAAGCATGGGTGAGATTAAAGTTCTTCGGTAATGCAATGCCTGAAGACCAAGCAATATGATGGAAGGCCGTCTGGCCAGTGAAGCTTAGGTAAAGCAATTTTATAAAAACTTTTTGAACTTTCTCAGTTTTATAAGAGTTAGATTCATAGAAAGGATTCCATATTATTGAACAATATTCAAGACCACTTCTTTCCAAGGATATATAAAGTGCCTTCTACGTCATAGGGTCCTTAAAGTCACTGGTGTTACGTCTACTGAACCCAACCATTGCAACAAATTTTGAAACAATGGAGTCAATGTGACTAAAATAAGAGAGTTTGGTCAAAAATTACACCAAAGTCTTTGCTCTCTTGACAACGATTAAGAGATGTAGCATTTAGTTTGTAGATAAAGTATGTGGCAGTTGTCTTTATGGAATAAGACACAACACAGCATTTGTTTGAATTTAAAAATAAATTATTGTCTGCGCAACATCCGGCAAAAGAGTCCAGATGAGAACCGTTAGAAATAGTTTGACAAATAAATAGTATTTTTTGTGAAATATATAGTTTTAGTGTTATATTTCCATCATTAAAAGGGAGGAGTGATGGGGGAACATATTGAGTAAAAAGTGCTAAGTCAGGAGAAAAAATTTGTTTCGAGTGCGGAAATTCTCCTAAGTCATAAAATAGCTGCTGGGTTAGCATACATGATTTTTATTTATCTTTTTCAAAGCTTCTACACTCAAAAGTATTGCTACTAAGGTATCCTCATTCACATTTTGAAAAAAAAAAGTTTTTTCAAAAATTATTCCTTTTTTTTGGTCTCTTGTAAAATTCGTAAAAAGTGACTTAGCACATTTTTACATTAAGCTAACGATATGAAATAATTTCATTCGATTGTAATATTTTCATGTAATATATATTTTTTTTTTTTTTTCAAAAAGCTGTTATCGGACATTTGTGGGTCGGACAGGGTATACATATGAAAATTTTGTTAGTGGGTCATAAAAAAACCTTAAAAATCAAAGTCGAAAAAAAGTCCAAAAAATAAAGTTTCGCAGGCTCGAAAATTATTTTTTTGGATATGTGTAGTGGAACTTTTTTTCCTGAGCCCAAATCCTATCGAAAAATCGATGGCGCGATATCGGTTTAACAATCGTCCATACAAATCGACCCACCCTAATATACATAATTTAAAATACTTGAAAATCAAATTGAAAAGCTTAAAATATTTAGATTATAAAGTACTATGCTCATTTAAATGGTATTCGTTATTTCAATATACTTAATGGTTAAGCCAGTGAACTCATTATCCCAAAAACATCAAAAAAGCTATTTCATTACTTCTGTCATTTTTTTTTTTCTCAATGTCAAACGATTTTGCACGCGCGCAAAATTTTGTGTATCCCCCATCTTTTGTCCTCGTAGCATTATAAACCAATTAAAAAATAAATTTAAACGCATTACAGTGTGCATTTTATATTTGAGCATAATTTACACCATATTTTTTATAATATACTATAACGAATTCTGGGTATTTCTGATAATTATGCACCTTCTGCTAACGAATCGCTGAACTGTCGAATAAATAACTCCAATATTCAGTATTCTAAAATGGTCTTTATATAGACTACTTTGGGAGTAGTACAATTATACTTCATTATCACGTACTTCACAAAAGCGTGTTTAAATGTTGTTTAAATGAAACTGATTAGTTATTCCTCAGCTTGCGCTGCTTTTATACTCTCTGTCTAGGTCTAGACTTTTCACGAATATGGAACAGTTATATCGCATACTTGGTTATTTAGCTATATGCGCGTGTGTGTGCGAGTAAAAACTTCTGCTCTTAGCTGATGACTACATATGTGTATGTCAGATAATCTCTTTGCTTTAAGCTGCTATTTATGTGTGTGGAATATTCTTCGCCGCCTTCTATGTAAGTGTGGCTGCTTTCTGCTTTTGTTGTTGTGATTATTTACTAACAGCATAGTGATAGCAATATTCGCCACAATACATTATCTGCGTAATTTTAGTTACTATAATCATACAACAGTGCTGTGCTTTTATGCATTTTGAAAGTAACCGACACACTACGGTGGTTAGATGGACACCCTCACAGCCTTCATATGGAAAATGTATGCGTTTTTGAGTGGTTTCAAACATGATTATTTTCCGTGAAGTGATAAGGTGAAAACGAGTTTTGATATTGCCCTTTTTTTTTTTTTGTATGGCATTTTTTTAAATTTTATCACTTCACAGAACATGAATTTATTTATAATCATAGAAAAGGCATATCACAAAGTGTTATATTCGCTTTAATCAAATTTTATATTGGAAACCATGGAAAGAACTCAAATCTTAAAACTTTATATGAATAAGACACTCTTGTGAATTGCGCAAGAGAATCATTGAGATCGAACGAAAAAAAAGTGAAGGCACCTAAAAAGTATGCCCTGGGTTCAAACCCCGGGCAAAGCAAGATTAAAATTTTAGAAATAAGATTTTTCAATTAGAAGAAAATTTTTCGGGGTCATCTCTCGGCAGTGTTTGGCAAGCGCTCCAGGTGTATTTCTGCCATGAACATATCTCAGTGAAAACTCATCTGCCTTGCAGATGCCGTTCGGAGTCGGCATAAAACATTTAGGTCCCGTCCGACCAATTTGTAGGGAAAATCAAAAGGAGCACGACGCAAATTGCAAGAGAAGCTCGGGCTTAGATCTCTTCGGAGGTTATCGCGCCTTACATCTATTATTTTTTTATTTATCTCTTCCAACTAGCGTCGTGCTCCTTTTGATTTTCCCTACAAATTGGCCGGACGGGACCTAAATATTTTATGCTGACTTTTCATGGCAGAAATTCAAATCCACTCGGAGTGGTTGCCAAACACTGCCGAGGGGCGACCCCGCTTAGAAAAATTTTTTTGTAATTGAAAAAACTTGTTTGTAAAATTTTTATATTGATTTGCCCGGCGCGTAAACCCAGGATCGTCGGTGTGGTCTAAAAAACAGGTCTCACTTCGTAACCATCGGTCACCCTAAGATCCCATTCACATTGCTTCAGGATGATGTTCGTTTTTTTGAGATTTTTTTTTGCTTTCTGTTGTTCTTGCATCCAGATCCTGACCTTCGCCCTTCTCAATCTGGCCCTTGCCTCTTTAGAGCATTAGGATGACATTCCTACAAGATAAGCTATTTCTCTCGGATGAATCCAGGATGATTCGCTAAGGAATATGCGACTCTAGTCAGTTATGGGGGCAATTCGCATGCTATGAAGTGATAAAATGAAAGAAAATTTCAAACAAAATTTGTTCAAATGCTTGAAAACTTATTTTCATTTTATCACTTCACAAAACGCGAATTGCCCCCATGATCTCTTTATATGTGTTCGAGTGATAATTTTGTTTGAGCATGTCCTATGGATAGACCAATTGTACCTGAACGAATAGTGTCGGGCGGGTTCTCTTTATACCTCTATGACGTCTATTGGACAGATCTTTTTTTACTCTCATTATATCTTATGGGGACTGTTCCACACGTCCTCTTTGTACTTTTTCGGGTATTGTCCGACAGATCCTCTTCGTACCACTAATGGTACTGCAGCAGAGTTCCTCTTTGTACGCCTATGGGTACGGTCGGGCAGTACTTTCTAAAAAAAGGTTCTAGTAAAAATAAATAAATGTAAAGCGCGATAACCTCCGAAGGTATTTAGGCGGAGCTTCTCTTTCAATTTGCGTCGTGTTCCTTTTTAATTTTTCCTACAAATTTGGCGGGACGGGACCTACATGTTTTACGCCGACTCCGAGCGGCATCTGCAAGGCAGATGAGTTTTCACTGAGATATGTTAATGGCGGAAATATTTCTTTTAATTGAAAAACCTTGTTTCTAAAATGTTGATGTTGCTTTGCCCGGGGCGGGAGCCCAGGATCATCGGTGTGGTACGCGGAGCACGCTACCATCACACCACGGCGGGCGCTAGTGGTCTATGCTTTACTACCCATTAATTTTCTGAGCGCTCTGGCCACAGTGTAAACTTATACACTCTGCTTTCATGGCTAACGGCTTTTGTTCCGCTGTATTCGTTTGAATTTTTGCTTCCTTGATTTTAGTCTTTCGTAGGTTAATAGCGCCGGTAATAACTTGTACGCCTGGTCATGATACAGTGCAATAAGCGGATGCTTTTCCTAAAGCTGCTGTTACAAACTTACAGCGAATCTTCTTGTGAAGTGTGCTTACATAGTTCAAGTAGAACAAGATAACCATAGTGAAGTGAGTGCAAGGCGGAATGGAAGAAAGACAAGACAATGCTACAAAAGAAGAGAAATACAAAAGAGAATGAAGGGGATGATGCACAGACTGTGCTAGTGTACATATATAAAGAGGGGCTTAACAAAACATTAGCTTGTCAAATTTAAATAAAAAGAAAATGTATGCGCATATAAATACTCTGTAGAGATAAGAAAAAGCGTAATGGCTGTGTTGGTGAAATAATTGCAAATTATTGTCATTTCTTTTATAATTATTGGCATATCAAGTATGCCATTTTATTTTGTTATTTTTTGCTATTATTTATTATTATGGAAATTTCTACATTGCTCGGAGATATGTAAAAATCTATATTTAAATTATAGGCTTGTTATTGCAGCAGCGATAGCAAAGTTCAATTCTAGAAAAAATTAACATACTCTATATATACACTGAAAGAAATGGTGGTAGTAAAATCAAAAAATCGGTTCTGTTGTTCTTGACTTAACGGAGATTCGGTGAAATTGATCGAATTATGAGTAATTCGACCGAGTTATTTGTCAAACGAACAAATTGGTTTAGTCATTTCAACAGAAGAGAAATTGTCGCTCTTAAGTTAACAAAATTCTGTAAAATTGACAGATTCCTGGGGGTCAATTCCGTAACTGTGAAAAACTGAAAAATGGAAACTCATTGAAAACTCATTTGCACACACAATTTACACTTTAAATTTTCATGCGATTCTGTAAATTATTGTGTACATTGTTTTGCTGAATGAGCGCTGAATGTAAAAGTCTTATGTCAGTGAGAAAATATTTTCTTGTGTACACTTTAAAACTCACAGTTAGCGAATAGGGCCACTGGTCAATCTAACTGATTTTACTGTTAACACAACTGATCTCACTGGTCATTTCAACAGCGATCAACAGTCAATACATGAGCAAATTTCAAAGAGAATTTTACGCTCACTGCGCTCTATACTTTGTACTTATGACGATGGTGCCACTTGTTAAAAAAAACACCAAAATAAGAAAACCATCAAATCGAAAAATCACACAAAATGGAAAAACAACAAAAAAATAGTTTTTCAGTTATCAATACAAGACGAAAAATCCCTTTTTTGAATTTACTGTGCAAAAATTATGAGATACCGCGACACCTATCTATCGGGTACAATTTTGCAACTTCTCGTCCAAGCAAAATGCAAAATTGCTCCCTCTTGTTGCAAAAGTTTTGCTTGAACGAACAGGATTTTTCCAAAGTTAGTGACATTTTGTTCAAGTTTTTGCGAATTTTCACTCACGCGAACGAATTTAATAAGATAATAGAAAACATCCTTTTTTAATGTTGATGTTTCCGATAACATAAAAGTTTGAGTTGCTTTGGAATCGTTTCAACTTAAAGTGTTACGGAAATTAAACTTGCCGAATTACATGTAAAGTTACTCTACCTTCCTACGATTTGATTCTTTACTTTTCTATAACTTACAAGTTCTGTTTTTAAAATGTTACGTCAATCATTTATACTACAAGTTTTGTTCGAATCAATCAAGTGTGGCAACTACATGCGAGAGAAGAAATTGGGAATGAGCTGAGCTGCAACCGAAAGAATTGAGAATCGGTTTTGTGACTACTATTTTCATTTCTATTTGCAAAGCGAAGTTCAAAACTATAAATTAAATAAATTATAAAATATAAAATTTGGTGAAAGTGCGATTAATAAAACAAAATAATACAGTGTATAATGTTTAATGTGTGCCAGCAAATTTGATGTAGCCCAATTAACGTTCGGTTAGTAAGTGCCACCGTGGTGTGATGGTATCGCCTGCCACACCGTATGCCCTGGGTTCGCACCCCGAGCAAAGCAACATCAAAATTTTAGAAATAAGGTTTTTCAATTAGAAGACAATTTTTCTAAGCGGGGTCGCCACTCGGCAGTGTTTGGCAAGCGCTCCGAGTGTACTTCTGCCATGAAAAGCTCTCAGTGAAAACTCATCTGCCTTGCAGATGCCGTTCGGAGTCGGCATAAAACATGTGGTCCCGTCCGGCCAATTTGTAGGGAAAATCAAAAAGAGCACGACGCAAATTGGAAGAGAAGTTCGGCCTAAAATCTCTTCGCAGATTATTGCGCCTTACATTTATTTACAATTTGTTTTGTTCATTTGACTACTAAAACGGTCAATTACGAATCAACGTTTTGTGCGCAGTTGATTCAACATTTTGTTGCGATGGATAAAAATTGACAGAAATTTCGGTTAATTTTACCAGTATTTTTCTTTCAGCGTATGTACATATATGGAAACGATTTATTTTCATTACAGATTAACTAAGGGTTTATAAATTATCTAGTTAGTCATTTACATTTATATAGGTTGAACATACTTTTTATACTTTGGCTGTGAGTCAATTTGTTTGGAGCAATTTTTTACTATGCTAAAAAGAAAAAACAAAACTGAAAGTTGATTTCTTAAAATAAATAAATGTAAGGCGCAATAACCTCCGAAGAGATTTTAGGCAGAGCTTCTCTTCCAATTTGCGTCGTGCTCCTTTTTATCTTTTCGTACAAATTGGCGGGACTGGACCTACTTATTTTATGCCGACTCCGAACGGCATCTGCAAGGCAGACAAGTTTTCACTGAGAAGCTTTTCATGGCAGAAATTCACTGGGAGTGCTTTGCCCGGGATGTGAACCCAGGATAGTCGGTGTTGTAGGCGGAGCACGCTACCATCATCTAAACCTCGAAACTATTTCCCAACTAGGTACGATTCGTTATCTCTTATCTCGAGAAAGGCGCGTTTTGATAAGGCCTGTTGTAAACATTTCAGTCTTATATACAAAAACAATAAAATTATAAAACAATTTTGGAAAAATTTAAAGCTATGTTGGTAATCTGAGTGTATCTCAAGTGTATGTCGCATAATTTAAAAATAAACACGGAGATTATTATTAACAAAAACAAGTTCAGCACCTGCTATTAAAAATACTGACCCACCACCACACCCCTCCCACACCTTAATGACTTCTTATTCAAAAGTGTGTTCGTGCAAAATTGCGCGTACGCCAACTGAGCACTTGTTGTTGGAGTGAGAATAACAAAAACAGTGATCTAAATAATACAGATTACAGACATACAGACAAATTCAAAACACAATGTAATCACTTACAAATTATTTGTTTGATTTACATTCAGTCACGCCCCAACACTTCACCATAATTCTGGCAAGAAAGAGCTTTATTTAAATTTTTGTTCTTAATTTTTATATTCCTTGTTTTTGTTGTACTACTTGCAAGACTTGTTGATTTTCGTATGTAAATTATAACGAGAGAACTATGTAAAATAATATTTGACCCACAATAATCAACGAAAATCTGTCAATGTACACTTGCGAGTAAAAAGATAGCAACATAGATGATTTGAAAATTTTATCAGTTCTTCTTTAAATTTTCGTTAATATAAAACAAGTTATGAAGTGTACTCATGATTAGTGATAGAACTTTTAGAAAAAGTATCGATACCGGTACTCACATGAAATACTCGCATCAAAGTATCAATGTTAGTACTCATACTCAGTAAAAAGTTTCGAATATACTCGATCCAAGTGAGTACTTCAGAGCTTTTACCAAGAGTGAAGAATCTTTTTTCAAATCCCACTCCCGCAAGAAGAGGCTGCGAAAAGATTTGCAAGGTATACTCGGAACAACTGTCGCCTTGTCCATCTTAATGTCGAGTTGTTTAAATTGTTTCCCAAACAATTAATAAAACTAAAAAAAATCTTTTTGTTAGAAAAAAGATTTTCTAAACGAGGTCGTATTTCACCCGTGAAAAGCATCCGAGTGGAAATTCATCTACACTGCAGATGCCGTTCGAAATAATCATAAAATATGTATGTCGTCCCCTCAGTTTGTAGGGAAAATTAAAAGGAGAACGACGCAAATTGTATGAGAAACTCTGTCTAAACTCCGCGGAGGTCAATCAAGTCAATTTATTTTTTCTTTTCTCATATTTTATATTTTAAATTTTTATTGAAGTTTTTTTTTTTTCTTTTCATTTTGATTGCAAACTTTTTAAGTCTGAACAATTTTTCAAATATTTATATTAAATATTTTTTGTTTTTTTTTTTAATTTAAGCTTAGCAATTTTTGAAAAATTTTAAATTTATATTTTTCTAACCTCATGTTAACTCAATTTTTTCATACTCTAATTAAATATTTTTTTCAAAGACTGTAAAAATTTTCCTTAAAAAATTTTATTATTTGAAATTTCTATTGAAGATTTTTTTTACTTTCATTTTGATTGCCAAATTTTTAAGTTTTAACAAATTTTTAAATATTTGAATCAAACATTTTTTGAAAAATTATAAATCTTACCTGAAGCGTTTAATAGAAAATGTCAAATTTTGCTAAAAAAATTCTAAAATGTGTTTTAATATGTTTCTTATATCATGTTACTTATTTGAAATTTGATTACAAAAGATTTGAAATTTTATTGAAGATTTTTTTTTCATTTCGATAATAAAGTTTTCAAGATCCAATCATTTTTAAATAAACTTAAATTTTATACACATATAATATAAATTAATAACAAATTTTGACTTATTTTATTAAAATATATATTTTATTAAAAAATATACAATTTTGATGCACAATTTTTCTAATATTTGAGATTTTCATTGATTTCTTTTTTATTTTGTATGCAAAATCTTAAGTTTCAACAATTTTTAAATTTTTACCTAAAAGCTTATTAAAAATATCAATTTAGATACAATTAAGAAAACTCCTAAGTTTGTTTGAATTTTTTTATGTTTTATTTTATTTAAACATTATATTCTATTTTTTTTTTAATCTTTAATCTCTACCTAAGGTTGTTCTAATCCATTTGCCTTTTAATTTGATTAACATTTTTTTAAATTTTTGTTTAAGAATTATTTTTAATATTCATTTTCATTGCAGATCTCTTAAAAAGAAAAAAAAGAAAATAATTTTTTTAGCATTTTAATTATTTAAATATTTTAGCAAACAAATTGCAATTTAAAAATATATATATGTATATCACATTTCAGCTAAAAAGTTTAATTTTATTAAAAAATGTTTGCTTTAAAATTTTCCAAATTTTTTGTTTAAAGCAAAAACAATGGCACGCCTTTTATTGCTCTTTTGCATCTACTAAAAGGAGCCTAGTGTTAATAGGAGGAAACCATAAAACAATTTAATTTGAATTAATAGTAATTAAAGTCAAGATTTAAAGTTAGAGCTAAAAAATAGAACTTATTTTAATTAAAATATTATTATATTAGTTAAGAACGCTTTTTAATATACACACATGCATATGGGGTATTCCATCCCATTTCGACCAATTTTGAACCCGACCCCTTTAGAATTGGCTGAAAGTTTTTCTTCTTTTTCTAGCTTACGAAAGACGTTTTTCAGAAGTTTTTCAAATTTTATCATCCAACTCAAAAAAAGTTATGAATTTTAAAAAAAAAACACCGTTTTTGTTTTCAAAATGCTATATCTTTTTCAAAAATTGACCGTTTGGGATCTTTTTTTTTTTAATTTGTTTTTAATGAACTTTTCGGAAAAAATTCAAAAAAATGTTTAAGTTTTTTTTTTTAATTTTTCAGTTTTTCGAGATTTTTCGAATTTCGCCCTTTTTTTCTCATAAAAAACCAATCAATTCTGTAATCATCCCCACTAATCCCGGAGTGGGCCGAGAATATTTTTTTTTTTTTATTTAATTGAAATAAAACTTTTACATTTTTTTTTGTATGTTTTCCGAAAAGTATATTTAAAAACATATTTAAAAAAAAAATATATCCCAAACGGTCAATTTTTGAAAAAGTTATAGCATTTTGAAAAAACACCGTTTTCCAACTCAAAATAAGTTTTAAATATTTTTTCAAAATGCTATAACTTTTTCAAAAATTGACCGTTTGGGACCATTTTTTAATATGTTTTTAAATGTACTTTTCGGAAAAAATATAAAAAAAATTTTAAAGTTTTTTTTTCAATTAAATAAAAAAAAAAAATTCTCGGCCCACCCCGGGATTAGTGGGGATGATTGCAGAATTGATTGAAGTTTTTTATGAGAAAAAAAAGGGCGAAATTCGAAAAATCTCGAAAACCTGAAAAAATACAAAAAAAAACTTTAAAAATTTTTTTGAATTTTTTCCGAAAAGTACATTTAAAAACAAATTTCAAAAAGAAAAGATCCCAAACGGTTAATTTTTGAAAAATTTATAGCATTTTTAAAACAAAAACGGTGTTTTTTTTTTAAATTCATAACTTTTTTTGAGTTGGATGAAAAAATTTGAAAAACTTCTGAAAAACGTCTTTCGTAAGCTAGAAAAAGAAGAAAAACTTTCAGCCAATTCTAAAGGGATCGGGTTCAAAATTGGTCGAAATGGGATGGAATACCCCATATACACATATATGTTTGGCTGCATACATATATAACTACATACACATACAATCAAAGCCAGTCTAGCAGACGTGCGTGTTTTTTGGCACGAGCACATTTAAATTTTCACAAAACGTCCATCTTCACCATCTTCACCCAGCTCCTGCAATCGCACGCTATTCAAATGACGTAGTTATAAACAAAATTGCTTTTTTATTGTTGTTGGTTTTTTCTTACTATTTGGCTGCTAAGTGATATTTGATAAAACAATAAATAAAAATTTATCTGATTTTATTTTGTTTTTGCAATGCGAATGACCTTGGCGCTCTATATATACGTGCAAACATACATACATTGATTCATACACACAAATACGCGTGTTTACAAACAAATCTATATTTGTGTGTTATATGTACGTAGATCGGCAACAAACTGGCCGTAAAATTTGCAAAACTCAATAAATTATAAAATTTAAATTTCTTGGTAGATACCATATAATTTCATTATTTTGTTTAGCTAGAGTATAACAAACGAGTTACTTCATTCTTTGTTTTTTATTTTACTTAATTAAGAACAAAACAAAATTTTCTATGCTTTAATTTTCTTATCTATTTGTAGCTTAAGTTTATTTGCTCTTTTTTGTTGCCTTTATTCAATTTTTTGTTTGTTTGAAAAAGTAGGTCAAGAAAAAAATATTTTGATAAGATTTGTGAATAAGGAACCAAAATGAAGTAAACCGAAGTCGAATTGAAATTTAAGAAAAAAAACAACTGCAACAACATTTTACCTGGTTTAAATAAATAACCAAAATTACAGGAAAAATACCTTTCTCTAGTCATGATTTGCTATATGCATCAACCAACGATCTTTCAAATGACTTTCTAACTTAAAGACACCATGAAAGAGAGTCGGAGGTATTTTTTACGTCCAGCGTGACCGTGTAACTTCGGCCATGGTCTCTATAAGACGACGGCAAGTCGGCCATTTGTTGTACATGGGAAGCAACAGCCAATTTGAAGCTAATTTTTATAGTTATCCTATCAGTTTCTGGGGTACTTCCGGGCTACACGCTGCGCAAAGATCTCCTTCGCATAGGAATTGCACGTCGTGGTCACTCTCTCTGTTTGCTCGGTTGAGGGGCAGGGCGTGTACTACATACGGTGTTTCCCCTTTACTATTTTGTTGTCCGCACAATTGCGACCTACTTTCTCACAAAGCATTTCTCAGCAATTAAATTTACTTTGTTTCATTCTTTTGTGCGCCCTCGCACACCCAACGTAGCTTCGAAACTCCATTGCTCCATCAGTTTTATACCTCTCCAAGTCCCATTAGCTGTTGCAGGCGTGGCGCCTTAACAATAATTTTTGGTCGCTGTTATTGAAAACATTTTTAAAGTAGAATAGAAGAAAGAAAAAAAAAAGACAACTGCCATAGCTCGCTGTATAGATCTGCAACGCTGCTAAACTCCTTCGCCATTTTGGGGCCGCTGCTCTTACCATTCATCTACTAACTACAGCGGTTGTTTATTTGTCTTCATAAGTTCTATTTCTATTATGTTTCTTGAAAATTGAAGAAACAATGTGAGTATTGTTTCCTTTGTTTTATTTTACCTTTTTCATTTCAAAGGAAATTTTGTTTGCTTAATCTGTTTTTAATTTCTTTTTTATGTTTACGTATTTCAGTGTATGTATTTGATTAAAAATTGTTTCGGGTTATTTGCCATTTTATAACATTTCGTTTTAATTTTTTTATTTATCCTAAAATATCTCATAAAACGAATACATTTTTAAAATATTTTTTTAATTTTATATATATATGTTTTATTTTTATTTTGTTTTTTTTTTCATATGTTTTAACCCATTTTTTTATTTTATATTTATTTATTTATTTAATTTATTTTCGATTTTTATTTAAATTATTTCTATATTTATTTTACATTCTGCTTTGTACCTTTTTTTTAATTTTACATCATGTATAACTTTTTCATAGTTCTTTTTTTTTTATATAATTTTTAAAACTTTTTACTTTTAAATTATTCTTTCTTTGCCACATTTATTTTTTTTTTTTACATTTTATGTACTTTCTAAATTTATTTTTTTTTATTTTTTTATTTATTCATTTCGTTCTATTTTGTTTCATGTTAATTTAATTCGTTCTACATTTTCATTTTAATTTTTACTTAAAATTTCAATTAAACTTCATTTTTTAAGCTTAGCCATTTTTTAAATTTTTCTTAAATTTAATTAATTTTTTATTTTATTGTAATTATTTGATTTTTTCGTATTCATTCTTTGTTATAATTAATATATTTCACCTTCCGTGTTTTTTTTTTTTTTAATTTTTTCTTATTGTTAATTTGTATTTGTATTTATTTAGTAATTAAACATTAGTACAATAAGACTTAAGTCTTTTAGAGTACAACAGCAAAATTATCAAAAATATAAATGCTTGGGGAAACAATAAAATAGAGATATCAGATACATCATATCTTCAAAGTAATGCAAATCAGCAGCCCCACTAATCTTGGCTTGCTAGGGCCGATAAAATAAATAATTAAAAATAAAATAAAATTTCATAAAATTAAATAATTATAATTATGTTAAGATTAAAATGTGTATGACAAACAGATATTACAATTGTAGCTACTTATTTATTTAAACTATTTTTTTTTATTTCGGTTAATTTTTTTTTATTTCAAAACTTTTTTACTTCTTTATTTTTAATTGTACGTCATCATTATAGTTCTTACTTATCACATTTAATTTTTGTTTTTTTTTTCAATGTATCTTTTATATTTTCTAAGTTTTTCTTAAATGTTTTCTTAATTTTCATTTCATTTTTAATGATCTAATTGTTTCTTATTTTTTCTAAGTTGCATATTATTATAATTTACGTTCTGTGTATTTTTTCTTATTTGATTTAAATTTTTTTTATTTTTAATTGTAGTTATTTATTTATTTATGATTTTTTTGTTTTATTATTTTTTTTTATTTTAGTTTTAATTTTTTATTTTCTGCTTTCTATTTTTTTTTACGCCATCATTTATATCTTTTTTTCAAGTTTTTTATTATATTATTTAATTTTCTTACTTAAAGTTTTCCATTTTTAATGCGCTTTGTGGATACATATATGTTATTTGATCACCTCAATGTATCTTTTTTAATATTTTTCATGCATATTATTTTACTTCGTTCCATTTTATTTTAAATTTTACTTAATTTTTTAACTCATCGCTAATTTAACTCATCGCTTATTCGCATTTTTGAGCTTTTTCTTAATTTTTTAGATATTTTATGTAGCTTTTCAGTTTTTAGTTATTAATTCTTTTATATCCTTTCTTTGTTGTATTATATATCGTCGGTCCAATGCCAAAGCCACGAATGTGCATATTTGATGTTTTGAGAAAAACGCGTATGACATTGTTAAAAATAGAAGTTTTGTATTTTTTCAGCCACTTTTGGAAGGTTTACTTTTGTAAACCATTAATTAATGTTAATTGGTGGTGTGATGATAGAGGTCTCCGCTTACCACACCGTATGCCCTGGGTTCACACCCCGGGCAAAGCAAAATCAGAAATTTTAGAAATAGGGTTTTTCAATTACAATAAAATTTTTCTAAGCGGGGTCGCCCCTCGGCAGTGTTTGGCAAGCGCTCCGAGTGTATTTCTGCCATGAAAAGCTCTCAGTGAAAACTCATCTGCCTTGCAGATGCCGTTCGGAGTCGGCATAAAACATGTATGTCCCATCCGGCCAATTTGGAGGGAAAATCAAGAGGAGCACGCCGCAAATTGGAAGAGAAGCTCGGCCTTAGATCTCTTCGGAGGTTATCGTGCCTTACATTTATTTTCATTATTTAATTGAAAAAATTTTTTTTCAAAAAAATACACATTTGTTGTTTTGGCTTTGCAAAATTTGACATACGTAATATTTCGTTAAAACAAAAATGGCACATTCGTGACTTTGGCATTGTACCGACGATATATTACCTTATTTGAATTTTTTCCTTTTTTGTTTATTTTAATTTTTTCATATTTTGTGCTATTTAATTTTGTTTTAAATTATATTATTGTTTTTCTTTTTGTCAATATTTTATCAATTTTTTTATCTTTTTTTCATTCCTTTTAATAACTTTTTTATATTTTATATTATATGTATATATTTCTTTACTTGATATTATTTTGTGCTATTCTTTCAGCTTCATTTTGGAATATACTCGTTCTATATTTTTTTATTTTATATTTTATTTTGTTTTCTTAATTTTGGCTTATTTTTTTTGCTTAGTCATATGTTATAACATTTAATCTTTTATTTGATTTTTAATTATTTTAATTTTATTTATTTTATTTTATGTTATCTTATTTTATTTAATTTAATATATTTTATTTCATATTTAATTTTTTATTTTATATATACATATGTCTCCTTTTTTGCTTTATTTTCATTTTTTTATGAGCCCTGTCCTTTTGCGATGTTTTTTCTTTCTTTTATTATATTACATTTTGAACTTTTTCTCCTTGTTTTTAACTTATGTATATTTGTTTATTTTATTATTATCTGCATATTATACTTTATTTAAAATTATTTTATTCTTTCTTTTGAATTTATTTTCCACTGTCTTTTGCATTTTTTTTTATTTTGGTTCTTTTGTTTTATTTCCCCTCTTAATTTTTTATTTCACCTCTTTTTTTTATATGTATCACATTTTATCTGACTTTTTTTAAATTTTATTTCATGTAATATTTTTATGCAATTTTACTTCATTTTCCTTGCCGTACTGACTATTCAAAATCTCATGACTGACATATCATTCGACTTGTAACTTAAAAATAGAATTCAACCAAAAAATAGGTGGAAACATATTCCATATTTATTTACACACACATATATACACGTCTGCCAACAAAAATACACACAACGTGATTGAGTGAGAGTGTGTGCGCGCGTACAACACAAAAATGTAAACTTGTATGTACAAATTTATGTTTTCTACAACTTTGACTTACTTACAGGTCATTCAACCAACGCTGTGATAATTGCAACACACACACAAACATTGTTACAAATAGCAATAATAACAATAGTAATCAGAGCTAATATACTTACAGCAGCTATAACAACGAAAATAGCAACAATAACACAAGAAAAAAAATATAGTGAAAAGAAAAACAGTTTCCAATACCAACTTACTGCATTGGCAGTGGCAAACTCAAAAAAGCGAGTGGAAGCATTACTCGTACAAAATACGATTAAAGTTGTTGTTATTGTACATAGTGCATATATGTAAAGTGCACATAACTCGCACATGTGATTGTAATAATAGTAGTACAAAAATAATATAAAACAAAAAAACCAACAGCAAAGTCAGCGATAACAACAAAGTTGTCGTCTGCATTATTGGCAGCAGACGCATTTACAATAACAAACTAGAAGTGAAGCTAAGCTACAAAAAAAAAAAACAAACATTATGCAACTATGCAAACATGAAAAAGTGTAGTGCAAGTCAACTCTAAACAAGTGAGTGTCAGTGCTGTTACGCAAACTAGCGGAAGTGAGTGGATGTTGTAATCAGAGAGTGAGAGAGCTTTACAGCGCTGTATTTCTTTAAGTGGGACAACGATTACTCCACAAACAATAACACCACTAACACCAGCACCGCACATGCATTTGTAGTTGCTTTTAATTGTGTGTTGTTACTTGTTGCTTTTGAAATCGGATGCCGGCTGCGTGGCATTTCTATTAATTTAACGGGTGGGTGGCCGACAAGGTGTCGCTCACACCGCAAAAGCAAAAAAAAAAAAAAAACGAGTGAACAACAAAAACAACCAGAACTACTGCTACAGTTAATGAATAATTTTGTTTTTTTGCATGTCAGTTTTCTGTGCAATAATACAAACAAAAACAAATACTACAACAGTATATGTTAAGGCGTAAAAGTCAGCTGCAAGGTCACTGACATTGGCCGTCACCCTGTCAACGAATTGATTTGTGAAAAGTGTAAAAAGAAAACGTTTTTTATCTCGTCAGGAAAAAAAATTGCATATAAAAATTATAGTAAAAAAGTGAAAACACAACAGCAACATGTGACTTAAAAAGTATATAGCAAAAAGCAATCCCAGCAAAAAAAACTTAAAAAAATAGCTAAAGTGTGATTGCATTTTGTGATTTTATAATTTTACTCACAATTTGGCCTTGCATACGCAGGCTATAAAAAATGAAAACAAATTAAATTCTAAAACGTTTAAATAAACTCACGCCATTCTGCTGCTGTATTGTGTGATTTAGCAAACAAATTTTGCTGTGAAAAAAATTTAAATAACTCAGTATTTATTTAATCTGAAAGTGTGATTTTTTTCTAATTTTCTACTTAAAATTCATAAAATAAAAACAAACAAAAAAATAAAAATTAATAAAATTAAATAATAATAACTCCTCATTATCTAGTTAATGCGTACATATTTAAATTACAAAAATATTAATAAAAAAAATAATAAAAATAATTCATTATGCACGGCATAACGCATTTATATCGACAGCATGCTGTCGAAAAGCAATTGAGTGCTGAAAGCGCTTGCTCAACACGTCATGAACATCATAATAATCATTCTCCTTTTGGCACACGTAATAGTTATCCACGTGACAGCAGCTTATTCGATAGCAGTGACTCGTGCAACACTACCAATGACACACTGCATAGCGTTGATTCGAGCAGCAGCTCGGGGTCATCGACCAATTCAAAATCACCAAATTGGTTACAAGGTAAGTGAAATTGTGAATAATCGAAATTTTTGGAGAGAAGTATAGGTATAGGATATGATGTAATAACGACAAGATGGTATATGTAGTGACAACCCATTTTGAAAACTCCCATATTAAACGAAGGATCAGAGAAAGGGGAAGAAAAGAAGGGACCCTTTTGTGAAATAGTCATTGTGAATTCATACAAGTGAAAAATCTTTCTATTCTTCCATTGCCATACCTACCTGTCAAATAATAGCTGACAGGGAGAATGGCTGTCGCGAATTGCCAGAGAATGGAAGATCGGTTTGTTTTTTTGCTCGCGGTTATTAAATTGAACTGCCATGAATCGCCCATTTGTGTCTCAAATCAGCTTTTCTTTTAAATTTGTATACTGAAAATCAGACTACATATTTCTATTCATTTCTAAAATCTAGTTAACAGATAAAATCTGAGCAGCCAGTTAAGCAAACATTTTAAAATATGTTAATAATGCAATAAAAAAGTCGTCAACAAAAATTTTTGAAAAACACTATTGAGCAAATAATTTGAACAGGTGATCGAGGCTGTTTACTATTGTGAACGTTTTTGTTTAACATTCACCACTTGTATGAATTCACAATGGAAATAGTATTAAACCTAGTACTTTTTTTAGCAAAGCACGAAACTAATATTTTGTAATTTGTTTATGAAAGAAGTGAATATAGGCCAAAGCGACTGCCGCGGTAAATAGGTAATTTTTGGTATCCAGTTCCAGGTACTTTAGAAGCAAATTTTTAGTATTTTTACTTAACGGCGTCGTCCTTCGACAATGGTTTGATAAGCGATTCGAGTGTATTTCTGTCAAAAAAACATTCCCAAAAAAAAAATAGTAGTATAGGTCCCGCCAACTTTTGATTATGCCAAATTTTATTTCGAGAAGTGATATAAAAATGCTTATCCTCCAACCAATATGCTTATAGCCCAACTGTGGGCAGAGGTCCAAAGCTTTCTTCTTCTGTAAGGATAAGATAGAGTATATTGATAACGTGGTTCACCGGCCGCGACCCAACAAAAGCATTTACTAATTCTGTATGGATTTTGCTTAGGGCTCCTTGGTATGTAGGTACCTGATCTCATCTTATGGAGATGTTTCCTTAACCCTCTTGGATGAGATCAAGCAGTTGTTTGCTAGAGTTTCCTGCTTTGTGACTAAGCAAAAACTGTCCCTTCAGTATTTCGTTATGCTCTTTAATTTTGAGATCTTTTGCCTTACTATATAATGCTGTCAGGGGTCATAAGAAGACATCCCGTGACAGTTCTGAGTGCAGCATTTTAGCAGGCCTGCAGCCTTTTCCAGTGTATGTTTTTAAGACTAGGCAACCAAACTGATGCCGCGTAGCAGATGAGCGGCCGGGTAATTGCTTTGCAAGTGGCTAGCAACGTTCCTTTATCTTTTCCCCAAGTACTGCCGGTAAACAACTTGAGAATTTTGTTACGGCATTGTACTTTGGATACAATTTCGGGTGACATGTGACTTGAAGGTGATTTTGTTATCGAACGTTACCCTTAATATCTTTAGGTGACTGACAATCGATAACGTAATACCATCGACGTGAAGTCCAATATTTGCGTCATCTGTTCCTTACACCTCCTAAACAGAGTGACCCTGGATATGGTCGGTGATAGTGCCAGCTCGCCCGAGGCGAAGAAACCAGAAAGACAGGGAAGATAGCGACTTATTCTATAAACTAACTCGTTTTTTGGAGGGCCAGGTCCTGTTGTCATTATCGTGCAGTCGCCGGCGTATGAAATAATGGTAACTCCTTCTGGTGTGGAATGGAGCTTTGATATGTAGAAATCAGTAAAACAGAATCGTGGATGGAAACCACCCAGTGGCACCCCCTGTTTATATATATATTATACCCCAGCGGGTTAGGGGGTCAGAATATTTCCGCGGTAGGTATGCTTGTCGTAAGAGGCGACTAAAATACCAGATGCAAGGGGCTGTGTAGCGCAACCCTTCAGGTTGCCAGCGCAATATATAGCTTCTCCAACCCAATTGTCAACCTCACCTATCCGCGGCGAATCCTGTTTCACTAACAGACGAGGCTCTGGCGACCCCAAGCTCGTCATGGAACTTGGGGGTGGGGAGGGAGGGGATGGCCTGAAGGTTTAATGTGGCCACATAAATCGTTCCCGAGATGGTCGGGCTAGCACCTTAATGGTGCTTTGGTACCGGAGCGTACCGGATCTGTATCCGGCAAAGGACCATTACATCGATAACACTCCCCAAAGCCTTCGGGGAGCAACGTTATCGCTACAACAACAACAACAACCCCCTGTTTAATTATACTAGACTTTGAAATTTCGTTCCTAAATTGAACAGATGCTTGCCGACCTTTCAGATAATTTGAGGTCCATCTTTTTAGACAAGGAGAAAGGGGTGCACCTTCTATGTCTTGGAGTAGCGTGCCAAACTTTTGGCAGGTTGAGTGCCATGAGCACCGTCCTATTATGGGGGTTTTCCTGGCTCAGTCCGTAATTTATGTTTCCCTACTAGCGAAAGGAGTGATTTCGGTCGATACAACTCACCTTCGTTATCTGGTTTCCCAGGCTTTAAAAGTGGAAGTATCATTGCCGTTTTCCATCGTTCGGGAATGAGAATGGACTTCACCGATAAATTGAAAATGTGCGTCGGATAGCTTACCCCCCTCATCACCAAGGTGTGTCAGCATTGGCATGGCTATACCGTCTGGTAATGGGCCGCACGTCGTGTTTGCGTTTATGTGCCCGTCGGTTTACAAATAGTATAATTAGTTTTACTTAACTTTGGAACAAAAACAACATAGCCCCTTTGCAAGTGGTTAGCAACGTTTCCAAATATATAAAGGAAGTGCATATGCATTGCATAACGCAAAAATAAAACTCGATTGTTATTATATAAAAATTATATTTCTCAGTAGACACCCTTTATATGCGTAGCAGGAACATTACTGTCCTGCGATTCACATCTTCGTCGTTCTTTCATTGACGATGAAGTAATGGACAGGGAGCTAGAGACTGTAACTATTTTGGCTTCGATTCGACCATTAAGATGACTATAAGTTGTTCCAAACTCACAGGGCGTGCTTGCTTTTCTGGCTCATCCTTACTTAAGTAATCCCACAGCTCTTTACCTCTTTGGAAAACCAATTTTGGATCGGTGGCAATCAAATCAACTGCACTCAACTTTGCGTCTGGTTTCTTGCATCGCCGCCAACAAAACCTATAAATAAAGTTTTAAGAACTTATTTAAAATAATATCTATCGGTATTATATAAATCATGAAACATCTTACCATCATTTAACGCCGAAAATTTGGCAAATTTAAATAATTTTGTGGAATAAACAATACATTTATTTAGAAATGTCACTAGTTTGAACTATAGAAATGTCAACATAAAATAGAGTTGGAGAAAAAAAGGGATGCCGTTCCATACTTTTCCAGGAAAATAAATTTGTATGGTTTTTACTACAATTTTTCCTCTGAATGAAAAAGTAGTTTCGCAAAGAGGCAAATCGAGTTTCAGAGTGGGAGTTCAAGATAGCGGATTATTAAGAGAAGCTGCCAACGTCAGTCACCTTGTAATTGCATCATGGGTATAGGAAATTTTGCAACCAAGGTCTGTCAAAAAAAGCGTACCAACAATGCCTTTGGTGGATCCCGTAGTTTTCATGTAATAAATAGTATATCCGACTACCTAAAATAATTTTAAAGCAGTCCCTGAGGGACCGTTTTTCTATAGTGTCCATGTACCAAGAAACTTACACAATTTGTGGAAGCGACTCCCATCCCTGCATCGCATTCGCATTTGCTCCAGTGTGGCGTAAATATTATGAGCAATGTTTCTACAATCCACTGTCATGTGGTCTACTTACTCAATTTGCCGCACCTGGCTCCACAGCAAGCAAGTGAAGAAAGCACTTCGGCACTTCTTCGACCTTTTTAATGCTACATTAATATGCTTCCGACGTGGTGTGGTTTAATTGTATCACACTGAAGATCTTGGTTTCAGTTCCCCTGCAAAGAAATTTAGAATAACGTTTTTCTAAGCGGGGTCGCCCCTCGGCAGTAATCTGGCAAATACTCCGAATATATTTCTACCATGAAAAGCTTCTCTGTGAAAATTAATCTGCTTTGCAGATGCCGGTCGGATTCGGCGTAAAATATGTATCTAAGTCTCCTCCCGCTAATTTGTAAGAAAAATTTAAAAAACACCACGCAAATTGCAAGACCCGGCCTAAATCTCTTCGGAGTAGAGCTTACGATTTCTCGAACATGTTCGAGAAGAGATTTCTCGCGAGTCTCGAAACTCGAATTACTCGTAAGGCTCGCGAGATTTTCGAATCTCGAATTACCCGTAAGGCTCGCGAGCTTCTCGACATTCAACTTAATCGATTCATTGGCTGTTTTATATCGAGCTTACGAGATCTTCTGGAGTTGAAGCCAAAATGTCCGCAAAACCACAAGTAAAAACCCAGAAATATATAGAATATTGCCAATGCAGCGATTGAATTGAAAGTCGAGAAGATCGCGGGTATTACGAGTAATTCGAGAACCTCGCGAGAAGCCGTGTTCTTGATGTCTCGTTGAAAACTAAAATATTGCGAACCATGATTCAATCACAAGAGGTTTGCTCGACAGACAAATTTTTTGACAATTGCAGCCATTTTGCTCCCAAATCGAACTGACATGCGTTAACTGTGTTGTTTCTTTGCGATTTTTCTAAAAGTATTAGTTGTAGAAATAGAAAGCAATCAGTTTAGAAAAAAACCGATAAGTACTGAACTGCATAATTCCTTAGAACAATTTTTTAAATTTTATAATGAATTTGGTAACTCTGCCATAATCTATTAGTGTAGCTGAGAATAGGTAATTTTATGAAAAGTAAGTACACCAAGGAATCGTGCACCTTCGTAAACCTATGACCATACGAAACCTAAACCACTTCAAAATTCATCCTTCAACGGCAAAAACTCGATCAGTAAATCGATTCACGTGTCAAATGACAAGTAAATAATGAAGATGCTATAACGAAATGTACTCATTGAGCATGTTAACTTATTCATTCCGTATGTTCGGAACATTCGTCTACATTTAAGAATTTGGGGAATCGGTTTATATTTTGAATATTATGTATATTCGGACCTCGTGAGGTAGTATCAAACGAACGTGTTCCGAATATTCTAAATTAACGGTTTATCCGGATTACAGAATAAAAAGGTAAATACTCCCTGTCTAGCAGGACCGCACAAAAGCTGAACTCTTCTGTCAAAGTCAAGACCGGAATATAAAGTTCTGAGACAATAAGCTATTTTTGTTTTATTTTTTTTTTTTTTGTCAGACCATGTCGGCTGCCTTTCCAATATCGTCCTATCTCCAAAATATTTTTCAAAAACTTCCCATTTCAAGAATTGGCACAAAAACGCCCTATATTAGAATTAGATTGAAGAACGCCTTAGAATGCTTTTCATTAACTCCCTCTTATGTCAAAATGCATTGAACTTATGCTCATACAGGGAGTTTTTGAAACAAATTTTGATATAGTGTATTTTTGAATAAAATGATAAACTAACATAGCTCTTTGTCAATTCACGAAATATTTAGTAGAAAATGAATTATTTCCTCCAAAACCTGTTGGCATTTACAAATTTATTATCACTACTAATATACTACAAGAGGTACTTTTCTACTACAATTTTCGCTAAAGGGGATTGAATTATTACCCGTTTTCCTTACTTCGTAAAAGCAACCCGTCCAGATTTTTCAATTTGGGAGTGTCAAAGCTCTGCCGTCATTGAAGAACAAACCTCTAGTAATTGAATCATGATTGCGAACAAAATTATATGTATAATAAATATGTTTTGAGTTACATAAATGTCATTGAAGCAATATAATCAACAAAAAAGTCACAAGTAAAAAAAACCAAGTGTATAAATACTGTCCATACAGCGATTAAGTAAGAATGTCGAGAAGCTCGCGAGATTTACGAGTACTTCGAGACACGAGAATCTCGCGAGAAGTCGAGTTCTCGATTTCTCGGTTCTCGAAAATCTCGCTTGTGTTCGAGAAGAATTCGTAAGCTCTACTTCGGAGGGATATCGCTTATTGCGCCTTGTATTTTTTTATTTTATACTAACTTATGGCTTATGGACTCGAAATTTGTCCGCTAAAAACTATAACTGACTTTTGTGGTAACTGACGGGCGCCAACAACAACAACGTCACAATATTTAACAACAATACATTTGAGCAAATATACATGTAGGTGTGCCTCATGACAACAGCTGGTCGGCCAACAGTGAGTGAATGTCGATTGGTGTACCGTTTGCTTTGATTATCCACCATGAGAAAGACAACGTTATTTAAAGTATGCCGTGATAATTTTTCGTGTTACTCTACCAAAATCCAAGAAGAGCCAAAATAAAGTTGTTGTGGTCCATTAAGAGCTAGGCTAATGGGAACGCTCGCTATGAAGTACTTATGTGCAGAGTATATTTTGCTAGCGTGGTAGCTATTTAAGAGAGCAGTTTCCATATCTTAACGGCTGTGGGCAATTTTCTATCCTGGTTTTCATTGTCACATTTTCTTGCCGAATTCGAATTTTTTGGCTAATGAGTAATGCACTGAGCGATTACTAACGCATACCGTATAGCAAAAATTTCTGCATTTACAATACTAATATGTTAGTAGTAATTCACAATTAAATTACTCGCGTACTTCACTTACAACGTTTAAAAATAAACTGAGTGACCATCACTTGGACTGCGCTGCTTTTATACTCTCAGTTTGCCGCGTTCACCTATTTCTCTCGTCGGGTCCAGACTTTTCGCGAAAAGTTTCTTGGTTTATTTATCGTTTCTGTATCTCATATAGGGACAAAATTGTATTCGTTGCCTCTTTTTCATAGCAAGACCAAACCAGCTTTTGTGTCTCGCATGTGAGAAGGCCTGATAAGAGCAGTTTTATCCCGTTTATAGTGTTCGTACTACAAGGAGGCCATCGGTTTTCCTACAGAATCATTTTGTGGAAAGATGTGGGCTGCGGTTCCCCACCTGGTCCGCTCGTCAGGTTTAAATAAAAATTAGTTTAATGCGCGATACACTCCGAAGATATTTTACGTTTACATGTGCTTCTACCCTGCAAAAATCGTTGGACCATGTGATCCACTGGAGTACTTACCATTCTATTCCACTGTAATGCAGCGATGGACCAACTCATGTTTCTACACGAACATGTTGTAAGCCGATCATTGCTCGTTTTTAACGATTGTAATCACTACACGATGTTTATTAGACTGTGGGTACTCCTTGGATTACTCTGATGTAATGCGGAGCTGGAGTATATGGTCCGGTCTTAGGACATCGCAATGTTAATTGGACCATATTTTTTGTATGAATTGTGGTTAATTTTGGAGCACTCGCGATTTTTGCAGGGTAATACTCCTTTGTCCAGGAACGCATATAAGGCTGAACCTATATAAGCCTATTTCATTGAGAGATCTTTGGCTTACTGCTTAGCATTTGCCTGCTGAGCAACGATATCCGACTGGACCTCTGTAAGGCTGGGGAGTGTAAGCCCATTTCAAAAGCTGGTGTTAGATGAATTTCATTGAGAATTTTCCCGATGTTCCAGTAAAGAATCTTCTTCATATTAGAAATTATTTAAATATTCTTGTGAAGGATCCTTTGTGGCATTGAACAAACATTAGCCTACCTTAACAATGTCATAAATCAATCGCAAAAGAGTTTGATTTTTTGATGCCAGAAAGCAAAGTTAATTGGTCTTATTACGGAACTAGGACCTCAATTAATGGCTTTCTTAAGAAAATAAATAAATACTTGCACGACTATATCCGAAGAAATTTAAGGCCGAGCTTCTCTACCAATTTGCGTCGCACTCCTTTTTAATTTTTTCCTACAAATTGGCGGGGCGGGACCCACATGTTTTATGCAGACTCCGAACGGCATGTACAAGGCAGATGAATTTTTACTGAGATGGTTTTCATAGCAGGAATACACTCGGAGTGTTTGTCAAATCACTGCCGAGGGACGACCGCTCTTGGAGAAATTTGTTTCTAAATTTGCGATGTTGCTTTGCCCAAGACTTGAATACAGGACCTTTGGTGTGATAGGCGTAGCAAGCTACCACACACCATGGCGGCCGCCTTTTTACCCGCCGTTTTAAATAGCCTAAAGCTTGATGAATTTATTTCAAAAATTTAAATGGGCCTTCATTCATACTTCCTTACTTTTTTTGCACCCTTCAATTTAGGAAGAAATCATCGAGTATATAAATGTAATAAACAACCACTTAGTCGCTCTAATCTAGCATGCTAGATTCGTAGTAGTGGGCATTCGTAGGAAGCTGATTATCAGTTGGCTTCATTTTTTACAGAGATCATGGAAAACCATTTATTTGTATCCTTTATTTTTCATCACTTTAGAAAAGGTTATTGACAAAGTAGTACAGTCTTCCAGTCCACAACCAGTACCAGAGGGTGACAAATCGCTACAAAATCACTTCCGAAATTCGCCATCAAATGCCAGCAATATATCACGCAGTTCCTATGAAAGTTACAACAGTAACAGTTTCAGGCGTGCTTCCTGCCCGAAACGTGCCATCTTTGATCGATCTCAGAGTCCAGCTATTTATGCTGTAAGTGCAGTATAAATACAATAATGAAGTTTAACAAAATATAACTCAATGCCTAATTTTTGTTTCTAATTCCCACATTTCTACTCCTCAGAGCCTACGTCGTTATCAGAACGAATATTCTTGCTCACCACCAGTGGCTGTACCCGCTCAAGGTGGTGGCTACTTTCCACATGATCTCGATGATATTTATGAATCGCAAGCCGATCATCAATACTTCACACATACTGGGGCGAGCAGCGCACGTACACCCGAACGTCCAACTATGAATTCAATCTTCCATCGAGTCGGTGCAGCTTATACATCGCTGGACGATTATACAACAAAACAACGCGTCGCATTGGAAAATGCTTCATCGCTCAAGCATCGTTTCGATAATAGCAGTTTTGCCAAAAGTTTAAGTCAAAATGAGGATAGCGATAATTCATTGCCGCGTGAACATAAGAAATCAAAAGAGCATAATGGTCATCATCATCATCATCATCACCATTCGATACATGAAATGTTGAAACAGTTTTCCAAAAAGGTACATATTTGGCCAAGAAAATCACATGATTCGAATAGTGTTTGCACTTCACCGAGAAATGATCCACAAGAGAATTTTCGTATGCGTTCAAAAAGTTTGGATGTGAATACGTTGAGTCGGCCGAATCGGATATTGGAGGATTGTGGTGCGACATATAAAATCTATGAGAAGATTGTGAGAGAAGGTAAATGGGCAATGAAAAGGTGCATATCGAAGCGAGGCTAACTAAGTATGCTCAGTAGTCCTTGAGTGATTTTATATTTAAATTTCCTTGCTGCCACGTTCTTACTTGTTGTAACTTTTGTTTAAATTATATTTTTTTTTTTCAAAAAAATACGAATTTGCTAATAGAACATTTTTGTTTTCATTCTCGTTCACAATTAGGTGCTCATATGCGACGTGCCTCAGCCGATTTGGAGAAACGACGCGCTTCTTTGGGTGCAGCTAGTCGAGGCTTACGTGGTGATGGTACATTGGATCCGCATCATGCTGCCATCTTATTCCGTGATTCCAGAGGGGTGAGTAAAAAGTTTTTTTTGTTTTTTTTTTTATATTAGCCGTATTTAATAATAAATGAGTAAAAATAGCAAACAACCAAATAAAGCCAGCATAGAAACATACGCCATATAATCTAATGGTCGAAGCAGTAAAAATAAATATAAAAAAGGATATCAACATTTTAAGCACTTCCTTTATATAAAAATTCTATTATAAATGGCACTTCTCTTAAAAACTTATCGCAATTCCGTACAATTTTTTTAATACTTCTATCCGTGCGCCTCCTATCGGAACTTTGTGTGATTGGTATTGTAGTCCCTTTGTCTTTTTGAAATAAGCTTAAAACTTCAAATCTCTAGTTCTCTGAAAATAATCCAAATCTAGTATGATTTTCCCATTATCTCGATCCGTGCCCCACCTAGCGGAATTACTTTTTTCAGTGAAGACAGACACGAGCCAGTATTTGCACGCAGCAAGCGGTGCAGCATCGTCACTTCCTCTGCCGATATACAGGACTGCAAACAAACCGACTCCGATTTCTGGGGGCATGTTTCTTCCATAGCCTGACGTACATATATAACGCCGGTGGATCTTTCCATCATGCTTCAATTCATATGGTATTCAATAAGTTTATTATAAAATAAGTATATATGTAAAAGAAGTGCAAAGCATTCGCTGAGGGCATACACAATGAAAAAACGTTGCTCCGCGTGGAACTATGGAAAATTCCTATGAACGTTTTATCAGCCCAACCTCGTAAGCAAACATAAGTCTTAACATAAAAGAAGACTTAACCCCCGTTACGGCGGCCACCGTGGTGTGATGGTAGCGTGCTCCGCCTACCACACCGGATGCCCTGGGTTCAAACCCCGGGCAAAGCAACATCAAAAATTTTAGAAATAAGGTTTTTCAATTAGAAGAAAATTTTTCTAAGCGTGGTCGCCCCTCGGCAGTGTTTGGCAAGCGCTCCGGGTGTATTTCTGCCATGAAAAGCTCTCAGTGAAAACTCATCTGCCTTGCAGATGCCGTTCGGCCAATTTGTAGGGAAAATCAAGAGGAGCACGACGCAAATTGGAAGAGAAACTCGGCCTTAGATCTCTTCGGAGGTTATCGCGCCTTACATTTATTTTTTTTATAACCCCCGTGAAATTTACTGAAACTCAGAAAAAACTAAGTCGCCATAACATACGCCTCTAGGCTTAAATGCATACATACATACATACAATTACTTCATACACAGAGTAGCGGCACTTAAAGTATTCGATAGTGAACATCACCAACAGCCCAAGGTCATTTGCTCGAGCTAACAAGAAAAGTAAAAGCCAAAAAAGCACAAAAAACAAAGCGTTGAAAAGTAAATTGAAGAACACACATACATATGTATGTACATACATACATCTTTGCATTAACGCTTTTACTTAAAAACAAACTCTTCACTTAACCAATCATAAGCTTACTCTCGTACTCGCCATTTTTTGGTTTTTTGTTGTTTATTGTAGCTTTCTTAAAGTTTTTCATAAAATTAGCTAGTATGTATGTAATTGTCAATGGCGCGCACACACATAATTTCGCAAGCTTATATTTGCCGAGCTTTTGCTAAATGAGCTTTTGCAAAGTTCCTAGTGGGTTTTAACAGAGTGTTGTCGAGCTTATTTGCCGGATTCGAAATGCTTTGCAAATACGTGTGGGGACTTCCATGCTAACTCATACTATCGATTTCGTTAACTTCTGCACATTTTTTATTATTTCCTTTATATTAGATGGGTTGAATGTTTGTCCGCTTTTCATACAAATCTTGCAATCGATTTTTAAGTAACTTCTCATTGAGCTACAAACATGAAACCTCACGGGACAGATCAAGACAACGTGACAAAGGAACAAAAGGAGAAAAACTTCCGTTAGGTGGCGCACGGATCGAAAAAATTGGAAAATAATTTGAAAATTTGAAACCGGGTTTTAGTAACTTCTGGATGAGCTAGAAGCTAAAAATTTAGAGCTTAATTGAGAGGTCGATTACAGCCGATGACACCATACAAAAAGTGTCGCTAAGGGGCGCACGGACTTAGATATTTAGAAAAACTAAAGGGTAAGTTCTCATTGAGCTACAAGCGTAAAACTTAACAGATAGGTTAAGACACCGAGAAAATGTAAGAAAAGGAGAAAATAAAAATAAAATAAAAAAACTTTAAGCACTTCCTTTATGTAAATGGACAAAAATCAGCGAAAAATGTCTCCTTATATACATAAATAATATTCTTACTAAACTTTGATTTTTAAATTTTGACATAGAAATTGCAAAAATATTTATGATAAGTAAAAATATAAAGATGGAGCGCAATTGATTGACTGCTAATATCTCCTTTGCTACCAACTTTCCAATCCAAGTAATGTATTTTTTTCATTGTTCCCTTCGGCTGAAATAGAAGAAATTAATTTTTTAAAACATCGTTTTTTAAGGGGATTTCTATTCCTCAGGAAAAAAAATTGTTTGCTTTATTATTGTACGAAATAAAGTGTAATGAAGTAAAACATGTCCTATTTGGCGTATGTGCTATCCTTGAATAAAAATTTTTGGAGCCAACTCAATTCTTAAAATTTTAAATGAATGATGTGAACTGCCCAATTGAAAAATATAAAAACACAAAAAAACAGTTGGAAATTTTTATGTTGAATTTGCCGGACGAAAAGGGGCAGCATTTGCAATAAAAAATGGTTCGACTTAATGAACTCAATTAATTTTGTTTTGATAAATTTTCTGAAAAGAAAAAAAAAAAAAACGCGCGTCCAAATCAGATTCCAAAAATAATCCCGAAATGTACCCAAAAGGATGCTTAAATTGTCCCGAAATTGTCCAAAAACTGTTCCGAAATGATTCTGAAATTTTCTCTAAATGATACCTTAAATAATCCCAAAGTGTTCCTGAAATTGTTCCGAATTGGTCTCGACATTAATCTGAAATGATCTTGTAAATCTCTCTGAATGTTGTCAGTATTGTTTTGAAATGATCCTGAAATAATACCTTAAATATTCTGAGTCTGATAAAGTCTCGAAATGTTCTGAAGACATCCCGAAATGTTCACGATATGGTGCTGAAGTTGTCCCAAAAATGGTATAAGAATGCACTATAGAGTTCCATCCGCTTCAAAATTGTATCTAAGTCCTATACGTATGGACAAAGGTGGCACCATATTAGTGGATTTGCACGCGAGTCCCCCCCCCCCCCCCTAACCCTCCTTCTCCCCATTAACTGAATAGCAAGTTGTGTCGACTTTAAACCTAATGATCTAATGAGAATCAAAATGGCGCCTAGAGCGCTACTTGGGCGCGGCTCCATAGCCGGGCGGCACAGCAACCAGCAGCCATGTCCTCTTATGGAAAAAATGATGAGTCCCCGCTTTATTCTATGATTCAATTTGTCCTTGGTTTGAGGAAAAAAGTTCTGTCTCGTTTTACTGCCGTTTTTGTGTTGTACTTTTACGACATACAACATTTTTCGTCTCCAGTCTTTCATATTAAGGAAATCATTTCGGCACCGACGAACAATCAATCATTGTCTAATGTCATCAGAAGGTGCCGCGTCAACGACATCCTCTAGATCACGGTTGTATTCTCCCATTCCAATGCCAATTTCAACGGTGTCTGCATTCTTTGAAAATTTGGCAGTGTTTCTATTTATTTGCAAATTTATTAGAAATCTACTTTTATTTACTACTAACGTACTCGGCAGACGTTGCCGTGCCCTATATTTTAAAAGTGGAGCTCCCTTCCGCTATTACTCTCTACATATATCATCGAATAATATTTTACTACATTTTCTTCCATTTCACCTTCTTATTCCTATTATTTCCTTTTTCCCTTTATCTCCTCTCATTCTAATTCTCCTTCTCATTTCCGAGCCCATTCACACTCTCACTCTTTATTAAAATTTCGACGCCACTTCCTCTGCCCCTCCCACCTAAATTACCTCATATATCTATAATTTTTGATTCACTCGCACTCATTCCCACCCTCTTTGCTAACTTTTTTGATATTTGGAATATCTATACCCAATATTGAATACCTGCTTCGAATAATTCGGAGATATAAGGCATCATCCGGTGGAAAAGGTCCTTAGCCATAAATATAATTTTGCATGTAAATGCAACAACAACGATTTAAGCTAAATAGAAGTCTGGTTCAATTTGGTAGCCAGATAATTTGCTAGTTTCTTGTCTTTAGTTTCGCAGCACTACCTTTAATTTTTTCAAAAATAGATGCCGCACCTTGGCCTAAACGAAACAACACACAGCACGCCCGTGATAATACGGAGGTAGAAAACTCACTGGATGATGGCTTTAGCGAATTTAAATATTTCCCAGTTCGGAAGGGGTACCCAGTCTTATAACCAATCATTATTCAATTACGGAAGTAGATTTACCAATAATGTTTCCAGCAGTTTATCCGAGGAATATAAAAAATAGAAAATATAATAATAACAAATGCAATTATGCTCACTTTGTATGGAAGAAAATCTGAAATAATCTTCGGAAAAAAACTAAAAAATTTGTGAAAATTTTATATTTTGTATGTTGTAAGACTAAAGGGCCGAACACATTCGACTTATGTTGCGTCAATAGCTGACTCCAATCACATATGGTTTAAGGGCGAATTAATGGTGACTTATAACCATAAAGCAATAACCAGACAAAACAGCTGATCGAACCTACCTTATGGAAATCAATGTAATCGAGTTAGCGGTATGGTATGGCACCATTAATCGATTACATTGATTTCCATAAGGTTGGTTCGATCAGCTGTCTGGTTATGGCTTTATGGTTATAAGTCACCATTAATTCGCCCTTTAGTTGCTATGTTCTCAATCCATAGACAACGCAACGGCAGCGTCAGAATTCAGAATCTTACGTTCTGCTGAAGTCAATTCGTTCTTTAAATTTGATGAATTTCGTGAAAACTCTTTTTTTCATCAACAATCAAATCAATTCAAAACATAATTTTGTACTCATGTTAGGAAAATAGATGTTTTTAATATTTCATTGCGACAAAAAATCAAAATTTTACTTTTCATTTGCGTTCATTTTGGCAGGGAAATTTTCAACGTGCGTTGTTTCAAAGTGACGCCAGCGCCATTGTTTACTATATAGTTTGACAGCTTAAATTGAGGTTATGTTGCGAATAGCGTGGGAGGCAGTAAAAAAAGGCAGTCGAATGGAGTGGAATGAAGAACAGGAGGAAGAGTATAGTTGCATTGCATCAATATACTTTCGATCTTAGTATCAATTTTAAAGATACATAAATGTAGAAAAAATAACTAAATACTTGAATGTAACCTAACATTTTCCTTTAATTACGGCAAACAAGATATCCTTAATGCTAAATATTCCAAAATTATCACAGTTTATGTCCGTTTAAATATTAAATTTGAATTTTCTAAAAGATTTTCGTAATATGGCCATTAGTGATGTTTGTGTGTGTGCCCATTTTGAGCGACACCTGTTTGTTACGCTACTTAGTAATGTTTACAATGGCCAGCGCCAAATACAACATAAAAGTCGAATGTATTTGGGCCTTACAATTGATTGGGCTAGAAAAATGCGTACTCGAAAAAATTCATACAAGTGTTTTCTTACACTATTGAAAATAAAAAAAGAATTCAACTGTCGCATTTGATACAATTTTACACTGCTATTTTCGTGTTCACTGCTGTATTTGTGTATGTATACTCAAACCATTTTTACCATTATCTATTAAGCACTTGAACTGAAGTGCATTTTAGATTCGGAAAGAAACAAATATTCGTTTCTAGATAGGATTTTTCCATACCGATGTAGATTTAAAAAAAAAATAAACCTGAGTCAATAACAACTGCGCCTATTGAAGTCAGCAGTATTTATTTACTTAACTTTTACTATGTCAATATTAACAATAACACTTAATTTATGCCATGCTTTACGTAGCAAATAGGAATTATTTTGCTTGTATCACACCGAAATTTGATAAATAATTTTTTTATACAGAAAAGTAGAGTAGTTTACAGGGCATGATTCAAAAAACACTTAAAACACGCTCTTGCTCCAAGGAGTATTTCTTTCAAAAAATACTTATCATTTTAAAAACTCAAGAGCAGGGCTGTAAATGTTTATATTGAAGGGTAAATCACAATACATATACAAAATTAAATTTACACTAAAACTTTTTTAAATTCAAAAATAAAAAAATTATTTTAAATGTTTAAAAAATATATAGAGTTTGAATTACAATTTTTCTCTGTGCTGCAATATTTTTTAAAAAGTTTTTGTTATCAATTTGTACACTGAAAGAAATGGTGCTAGTAAAATCAACAAATCGCTTCTGTTGTTCTTGACTTAACGGAGATTCGGTGAAATTGACCGAATTATGGTTAATTCGACCGAGTTCTTTGTCAAGCGAACAAATTAGTTTAGTCATTTCAACAGAAGAGAAATTGGCGCTCTTAAGTTAACAAAATTCTGTAAAATTGACAGATTGGCACAGATTCCTCATCAATCTAACTGATTTTTTTGTTAACACAACTGATCTCACTGGTCATTTCAACAGCGATGAACAGTCAATACATGAGCAAATTTCAAAGAGAAATTTACGCTCACTGCGCTCTGTACTTTGTACTTATGTATGCTGTGTACTATATGTATACACATATTTACGTATGTATATGGCGGCCACCGTGGTGTGATGTTAGCGTGCTCCGCCTACCACACCGAAGTCTCTAGGTTCACACCCCGGGCAAAGCAACATAAAAATTTTAGAAATAAGGTTTTTCAATTAGAAGAAAATTTTCCTAAGCGGGGTCGCCCCTCGGCACTGTTCGGCAAGCACTCCGAGTGTATTTCTGCCATGAAAAGATCTCAGTGAAAACTCATCTACCTTGCAAATACCGCAACATAGGTACTTTCATACAAAGCTGTCGCAACAACTTTTTTTTGTTCATTTGACTACTAAAACGGTCAATTACAAATCAACGATTTGTGCGCAGTTGATTCAACATCTTGTTGCGACCGATAAAAATTGACAGAAATTTCGGTTGAATTGACCCGTATTTCGGTTGATTTTACCAGTCTTTTTCTTTCAGTGTAAGTGTAAATTTGAATATCATACCGCAGTGCTTTGGCTTCGTATGAAAGTGATTTTTCCTTGCACTTTCATATGAAATTCAGGCACTTTAATATGAAACGAATTCATATGTGAGGGCATATGGAAGTGCTATGAAAGCTTTTTATATATTCAAAGTGTGAATTTTTATCTGTGTGTATTCTTCAGGACAGAACAAAAACAAAAGTGCTCTAAGTATATAGGGATTGTGCAGCTCTGCTCAAGAGCATTATCATAGAATTTTTTCTCACAAACTACTCTTCACTTACATATATTTGTATTGATTTATAATTTACACATATATCGAATGGATTTCCCAAATGATGCCAAATTGAATCGCTCACTACATTATAAAACACAGTAAGCAGAAAACAAAAAATTCAAATAAGGAAGAATAAACAGGGTCTGCCATAGTGTCCACTGAGGAGCCAACATAGCCTCCTACGCGAACGACTGCATAATAAGAAGAATAGACCCGGGCTGTTCAATGGATAACCTGTGCTTCAACATAGAGAGTTATCTCCTTTGTCTCCGTAGTTTTTTACCTTACTTTATTTGGTACCTATGACGTGAATAAAGTGCAAAAGATCCGGCAAAGAGATAAATATCGGTAGACTCTGCCGAAGAAAACCGGTAGTGACTACCGAAAAGGAACGGGGGCCTCGACAGAAAAATTCTAAAGCCGTAACCGAAGAAATGTTAGTTGTCATTGCTCATCCATCCGTCCATCTATCTGTCAGCCTTTTCGAAGGTTTATCGTCACATGTTTTTTGCAATAACTTTCGTTTAAACAACGGCGTTGAAATTAAATTTGGCATTCTTTTTCTTTCTATCACGAGTAAGGCGTTTACTTAAATTCAACTTAGTCAATATATGTGACCCGGCCTATTAAAAGGTGGCTTATGACTCAAAAAAAATAATGCAAAAGAAAAACTACTAAGAAACTGAAGAAATGCATTGTTTTTCTTTAACAGCTGTTTCTTTTTTGAGTCATAAGCCACCTTTTCATAGGCCGGGTCACATATATGGTGTAGATACCAAACGCTACCAGTCTAGCTCAAACAGATTCAAATCTGGGCAAAATTCTGAGGAAATCTTGATTATATGAAAATTTTTGATGCTATAATATTAATCACTTTCAATGAGTTTTCAGAAAAAAAGTATTCAATTTTTTCGACTCACAATTGATAAAATAGAAATGATTTGATCATGAGTTTCAATGAAAAAGAAAAATATTGAATTTATCAATGCGGAGATATTCTGAAGCATGGTTCAAGGTGCGATAACAATTATTAGTAAAAACTCAAAAAACATAACTCTAAACAAATTTCCTTTTTTTTAAATTAAAAAATAATTTTGACAAAATTTAAATCATACCATAAGACAAGATTTATCTATCATTTTTCTACCAGAAAAATCCTCAACAAATGATACTGCGGCCCCTGCTTTTTATTCAATAATTTTCACTATTAAAAAACATCGCTTTGAGCTCCTTTTCATGTCACAATTCTTTCAGCCACCTTCATTTATTTTTTTTGGAGCATGACTAACATCATATGCGAATATTTGCTTAAGTGTTAAAAGTTAATTTATAACAGTTAATATTAATTAGCAACAGAAGCAATATTTATGCATGAACATTCGTCTTTAACTTAAAAGTTTTGTAAATATGTCTCATTTGAGTCATATATACAAATATACACATCACACCTCTTCTAACAATATGCTGATACATATATGGGACTTTCAATGCGAACGTCAAACTATTAGTCGACTTTGCATCACCGATTTGGCTGAAAAGGTTTGCAATGTCTTTTTCATATTTTTGAAAATTTCGTATTTTGATGGATTTTTTTGAGAACTTGCATAGACCAAATCGAGGGAGACAAGCAACCCTAGTTTTGTTTAAAATTTTGATATAAAAACAAATTTACAAATATCTGATATTTTATTATTTTATAATAAAAACAAGAAACCAACTAAAAATAATAAAAAAATTGGAAATTTTTGTACTGAAGTTTTCGGACGAATAGACCGCCTTTTGAAAACTTGGTAATATTCATATTAGAGAAATAACCTGGAACAAAAAGAAGTATCTTATTACTTTGAAAATGCAAAAAAAAAAAAATTTTAATTCCATTAAGAGACCGCACACAATAAAAAAATACTTTCGATATTTTTTTTTTAATATTGCAAAATACAACAATATACAGGTTTTAATATTTTTTATATTTTCACACTCAAAACATGTTTTTATAAATATTTTTTTGCATATTTTTTTTAGAAAAATAGTCTAAAGACAAATACTTAAAATAAATAGTTGTGTATATCCATGTTTCTCACCAAGCCTTTAAGAAGAAAAGTTATTTAAAAAAAAAGTATAGAAATTTAAAAAAATTAATATTCCGGTTGGCTGATAGAAACAATTTCAATAAAGCATAGAAACAAACAAACCTCTTTTGAACGGTACAAAAAGGTGTTCAAATTTCAAAGAAATTGTTGATATTAAATCCGCTAGAAAATATAAGTTGACATGGAAAGACCGATGTGCATATAAGGTGGTATGTATTTTATTCCAGTCCCAGTCCCAGTCCTACTCCGAGTCTCAGTCCCAGTCCTAGTCCTAATCCCAGTCCCAGTCCGTCTCTGGATAATATATTACTCTGTACTAAAGCACTCATCAACAGCTTTCATTTGTTATCCATATTCTATAAACATATTCTAGGGGTACCCGGGTCCACGTTTTGGCCTATGTCTCGATACCCTAATCACCCAGGGGTATGAAAATTACTCTCTACTAAAGCACTCATCAACAGCTTTCATTTGATATCCTTATTCTATAAACACACACTAGGGGTACCCGAGTCCACGTTTTGGCCTATATCTTGAGACCCTAGTCACCCAGTCACCTATCCTATATTTCATGTTGGATCAAACTACACACGGGGTGCAAAACAAATTCAAAATCGGTTCAGTAGTTTAGGAGTTCATTGGCCTCAATTGTGTGACACGTGTTTTTTATATATTAAGATATTATTTTCTTTAAATTCTTTCTTTTAATTTAAAATTAAAAAAAAAAACTACATGAACGAACACGAAAATAGCAGTGGCCATTTTTATCAAATGTCGTCGACTAAGTTCGTACATTTTTCATTAATTTTAGAAAATGTTCCATACATTTTGTAACTGAAATTAACCAGGCCGCCGTGGTGTGATAGTACTGTGCTCTGCCTACCACACCGCAGATCCTGGGTTCACGCCCCGCGCAAAGCAACATCAAAATTTTAGAAACAAGTTTTTTCAATTAGAAGAATATTTTCTAAGCGGGGTCACCCCTCGGCAGTGTTTGGCAAAGCACTCCAAGTGTATCATCATCTGCCTTTGCAGACGGCATAAAATAAGTAGGTCCCGTCCTGCCAAATTGTAGGAAAAATTAAAAGAAGCATGACGCAAATTGGAAGAGCTCAGCCTAAAATCTCTTCGGAGGAATTTCGAACTTTTTATTTAGAGTTTTCTGATTTTTTTTTTTTTTTTTTTGTAACTGAAATTATGCAAACCAATCTCCAAAATATAATCGAAAATTTGAGAAAATTTTACGAAAATTTCAAACTTTTTAGTAAAATATTTCCAAAAAAATTCGAAAATTAGAAAACTTCACGAAAATTTCGAACTTTTTATTTAATTTTTTGAATTTTTGTGTAACTTAAACCATGCAAACCAATCTCTAAAACGTCTTAAAAAAAGCAAAATTACCGCAACTCTTACGAAAATTTCGAACGGTTTAAGTAGAGTTTTGAAAATTTTTTTGAGTATGCAGTTTTGTAGCCCAACCAATTTTAGTCTAGCAAGTTATAGGTCTCTCAAAATATGTATTGAATTTTGAAAAGTTTTTTCCGGATGGTTTTTTATATATTCTTCCATACAAAGGGCGTATATTTTTTTCTTTTTAGGTGAAAGAAAACCAGAAACACCATTCGGAAAAAGTATTTTCAAAAGTCAATATAAACTTTGAAATACCTTTATTTTCTACTTGTTAGACTAAAATTAACTGGGCTCAAAACCGCACATTAGAAAAAAATCAGAAAACTCTCAAAAAAGGTACGAAATTTTCGTAAAGTTTTCTCGTATTTTCGAACTTTTTCGAAAACGTTTTAGATTTTGCTTTGCAAAGGTTCAGTAACAACATTTTTGGAAGTTTTTCTTTCATTATCGAAAAAAAACCAATTGACGAAATTACAAAAAAAAAAGGCACTGCTATTTTCGTGTGCGCAGCTGTATATCGAAAAATGAGTCGGCTGACTTCATAGAACGCCACACCAAAGACTATGTATAGCCTTCGCAACCCTCTTCAATCCAAAGTCTTGAAAGTGAAGTGACTGACTATTACGTACATTGTATGAGAAGGTACGATTATACTTTGCAATTGAGAATGTTTATAAAATTTTTTAACTACACATGTTCACATATTTCCTAGTTATTTACGTAGGTGCAATTAATAGGATTTCCACAGCTTCATTAAACTAAAACATTTTGCATTGATACTGGGTTGTTAGCAATTGCATACGAGTAACGTTCTAAAAATACCTACCATGATAATAAAAGCAAGATACATATATTCGCCACTTTATCGATTCGCTCGGTTCTTTTTACCCAAAAAAATTTAGAGCTTCTAACGAGAAAAAAAAATTAGGGGTTACTCCATGTAAAATTATTCGATATTGGCTGATTTGAGTAATATAGTTAACGTTTTATCTAATATTAAAACAGCAGCTCAATACCTATTTGAAATGGGACTCTCAAGAGAAGAAAGTCAGGAAAATATATTTCATGTTACAAATTCTCTTAAACAAAATTTGGAAATAAAGCTTAGTCTGATATTCAATTTTATGTGTCCACTTAAAACGATGGAAAACAACCGAACTTCGTCTTTAGTTCCATTCGACCAAATTTGGACAAGAAAAATCTGAACTTTGTATGAACAAAGTCACAACAACGGTGAAGTTTTAAAACAAATTCTCTTCCAAAAGTAGTTTAGTTCTCAAGCGATCGTATAAAGGTTTGCATGTAAAGAAAAGTTTGCTAGTCACATCTATTAACCAACCAGTTTTATAAGTTCTTTTTTTTTTCCGTTTGCGACTAAAAAGACGCTTATCGGCAATGACACATAGTAGCTGTATATGCAGAAATAGTTGAGACACGCACTTTTTCGGTCATAGTGTATAACGCATAACAAAACCACACTTTTTATTTCATAAGTACATAAGTTGTGCACTTACCAGTGCATATTAAGTTTAAGTGCATATGTATATGCTTTTAAAAAAACACAACTGTTTATAGTTCTCATGGATTCTAAAATTTCAATAACTCAAGAGCTACCAAAAGCTTGAAAGAAGAAATCAATTATATTTTCCATGATGACGGTTTAATATATAACGCCAAAGGTTTTTTGATAAGAGAAAACTAGTTTTACTGTAGTTTCGACAGATCGTACAAAGTGAAAGTAATTATTATTCGTCCCTCGTATGCATAGGCATAAGCACACGTATGCATAGCATATAAAAAATCACGCTTTCCATTGGCTGCATACGAGAGTGCTCTATCTCTCACTCTCTCTTAACTCTCTTTGTAAATGCTGCCACCACTGTTGTTAATTAAACTCTAAACGGTTGTTTGCCTCATATCATTTTAATTACTGATCATATCAGTTTACTTTAATAAATTGATTATGCCTAATTATGACAAAAAACATGCATACATACATAGGTACATTAGACTGTCTCGACCGGCTTTTTTCTTCCTGGGAATTATAAAGTAATAGCACACCCAGTATGGGTGGTTTCAAAATAAACTAAGAATAGGTACTACATTTGTTCATTATTCCCTTCTTTTTAAGCACTGAACACACCAAAAAGTATGAAGCGGAACGCGGCCAACAGAGTTGCATTGTGCTTTTGACTTCATTAGGCATTCGATTAGCTACTAATGAAATAATTATAGATTCGAATTTTGTAGGGAAGATTGAGCTCAATAAGCGTCTTAATGTACAAAACTGCCTTTATTATTCAATAAGCCGTCTGTGTGAAAATAGTATTATCTTCTTCTCTTCTTGTTTCGTTCAAACAACGTGTGATCAGGCGGAACTAACAAAGAAAATTTGTACTTCCCTTAGTTTGTAAATGTAAATAAAGTATTAATTCTCCCAAAGTAGGTAGGTTGCTGGGTAGGTACATATAATGGCTGCTACCCAGGTCACTCAAGTAGCTATTGAAAAGCTCTTTTGATGCCATAAAAGTTGTCTAAACCTACTGAGTGTTACACTCAGAGAAAAACGCCGTTCGAAAATCCAGCACCACCGGACTCAATTCAAGCTTTTCATGTTCTTACTTACTGTTCTTAAAACAAAAAAAATCTTAAATCAAGACCAAATAGTGCTTGAAATGAGCACAGAAGTTTCACACGTCAATACCAAAGTGGTCATAAAATACGAACGGTGTGCTTGGAAAAACTATTCTTAAAACAAGCCCATCGGTCACGAGTTAAGGAAAAAAGTTCTTAACAGACTTTTGTCAACGAATGTTCTTAATTTTGAACTTGTTTCGTTCATTTTAGAACGATTTTTTTCTGAGTGTACATCGGATATGCACCACAACCAGCCTGAGTTGTTTATAAAATCAAGAATATTTGAAATATCCATGTCCGATAATATATCCACGATGGGGCTCCCGAAAGATCTTAGACAGACATTTACACAGAAATTGCTCAAAATTAAATAAAAATAAATGTAAGGCGCGATAACCTCCGAAGAGATCTAAGGCCGAGCTTCTCTTCCAATTTGCGTCGTGCCTCTCTTGATTTTCCATACAAATCGCTAGGACGGGACCTACATGTTGTATGCCGACTCCGAACGGCATCTGCAAGGCAGATGAGTTTTCACTGAGAGCTTTTCATGGCAGAAATACACCCCGGAGCGCTTGCCAAACACTGCGGAGGGGCGACCCCGCTTAGAAAAATTTTCTTCTAATTGAAAAACCTTATTTATAAAATTTTGATGTTGCTTTGCCCGGGGTGTGAACCCAGGGCATACGGTGTGGTAGGCGGAGCACGCTACCATCACACCACGGTGGCCGCCATTGCTCAACATTATCTTTAATAATTATTCGTCCTTTTCGTATGTGTACCTAAAGTCT